>NC_073693.1:148039370-149239711 GCF_029784155.1 Uranotaenia lowii
AGCTGGACATTGAATAATTCCATAGCTAGTGAAAAAAGTTATTTTTATGCGAAATTAATGGAGTGGATGCAGAAAAAGAGCCTAAATATTCCAACACTTTTGGACATAGGTGTAATAAAATCAAGACTACTCGAAATTGAAACAAATAGGATTAAACACTTTTCAAATAACTTAAATGAAAATAGCGTTCTACAAAATGAATTAACAAATATATTTCAAGTTGCGGCACATGTTAAACGTATTGAAACTTCTGCAAATTTCAAACTTATTGATAATGGTATTTTAATAACTGAAAGTAATATGTTACTGAATAAGGTTTTCGATTTTTACACTGATTTATTTTTATGCAAAGTTAATCCTTTACCAAATGATGAGAACGATCCGATTAACAACTTAAGTAAAAATTTGAACGACGAAGATAGATTATCTTTAATTCAAGAAATAACAGATGATGAACTTAAATCCGTATTGAAACGTTGCTCCAAGAAAAAAAGTCCTGGTCCGGATGGTCTAACCTATGAGGTATATATTAATCATTATGATCACTTCAAAGATGATTTACTTTTTATTTTTAACGGTTATCTATCTGGATCTATTCGCCCACCAAAATCATTTACAGATGGTATTATCACGTTAATTCCTAAGAAAGGTACTAAGTCAAGCTCTTTGAATGATTTTCGACCAATAAGTTTATTAAACTGCGACTACAAATTGTTTATGAAGATTTTAGCTGTACGTTTAACGAATATACTTTCCAAAATAATAGGACCCGGGCAAGCAGCTTTTGTTAATAAAAATTCTTGCGTTGAAAACTTAAAAGATGTCAGAAGAATTCTCACAAAATCAGTAGAAAGCGTTAAATTCAAAGGAGCATTAGTCAGTTTAGATCTGCATAAAGCTTTTGACCGTGTAAATCATGACTATCTATGGAAAATTTTAGAAAAATTTAGGTTCCCGCCTACTTTTATTGAATGCTTGAAAAATTTATACGTTAACGCTTCTTCCAAAGTTCTCGTAAACGGGTTTCTTACAAGAGAAATCAAAATTAACTCTTCAGTTCGACAAGGATGTCCGATGAGTATGATTCTGTTCATACTCTATATTGAACCTCTTATTAGACATCTCGCGAATAAAATCAATGGTGTTCTAGTTTACGATAAGTTTATTAATGTAATTGCATACGCTGATGACCTGGTAGTTTTCGTAAAGAATACGGCCTTTACGCGCATATTCAGATAAACAAAGACAAATCGGAATTTATTAGATTAAATAAAGCGGATTTCGGTCCTCAAAAAATTCGAGAGGTTGATAGAGTGAAAATTCTGGGTGTAATATTCGAGAAAACGTGGAATTCTTCGATCACAAGTAATTATAATAAGCTCATAAGTTCAATAAAAGGCGTTTTGATAAAGCACAATGTTCGTGCTCTTAATCTCTACGAGAGATGTTTTGTTTTAAATGTTTACATTTTGTCAAAGCTATGGTATGTTTCGCAAATTTTCCCTCCTCTGAACAGTCATTTAGCAGAATTAAAATCCGCTTCTGGAAAGTTTATTTGGAATGGTTACATTTTTAAACTTAACAGGAATCAACTTTACTTAGACTTTGATAAAGGAGGATTAAAACTAACAGATCCAGAGTCTAAAGCTAAAGCATTATTTTTGAAAAACATATTTTACAATCAGGATTTGGACGGTCGTTTCGCAGTGGAAAACTATCTCATTGAATCAAGATCGAAAGCATTTCTATCGCGGAATGCAAGGGAATGGATAAACGAAGGTGTAGATGTAACAACAAATTTTGACCTACCAACAACCAAAGCTCTATATAACTATTTTTTAGATAAAATGCAAATAAAACCCGAAATAGAAAATAAAATATCAGTTGAATGGAAAAATGTGTGGGAAAATTTGAATTATAAACTCATTTCTTTCCAAGATCGCTCATTAGTTTATTCCTTTGTAAATGACCTGATACCAAATAAAAGAAAACTAGAAATGTACAATGTTGGTAACTTGAAATCAGTAATTTGTGAAAAATGTGGCTTCATAGATGATAATATGCATCGTTTAAAATTATGTAAAAATGCTAATGCAGTTTGGAAATGGTGCGAAAGTATAATAAAAAATCGTCTAAAATTGAAAATTAATGACATTGAAAATGTCCTGCAAAAAATTATTCCAAATAAATGTAAGAAACTTAAAGCAGCATTATGGTTAGTAACAAAAGCGATTTCATTCAATTTGAGGTTGGCCGATCCTAGTTTGTATGTTTTCAAAAGGCAATTAAGGGAAGTGAGATGGAATAACAGAAATTTATTCAAAACGGAGTTTGGTGTGTTTATAAATATTTGTTGATCCAAGATAAGAATGGCAGTTAGATATGAGTGAGGTCAGGATAGGCTAGAATACCATGCAATGTAAAAACACGATTTTTAGTTATAAATAAATACTTTTATTAAAAAAAAAAAGAAAAAAAAAAAAGCATAGTTTAGAAATGGTAATGGCATGACTATTTAGGACATGGGTGGTTAAACCGTGGCTCGCGGGCCATATTTGGTCCGCTAACGCTGAGTTGTGGCCCGCAAAGCGTTGATTAGCTTCAATGTGATGAAATAAGAATTTTTAATACTTAGAAAATATTTGTGAACTCCTTTTCAATAGCAATTTTTTAATTGATTCTTCGATTTTTTTTTTAAATTTCACCCTTTGAAATTTGGATCGAATGATGATTCTTTATTTAGAAGGCAGTAAAAAGTCGCTTCATTGGTCTTGAAAATTATTCAACAGTTTGACACAGCAGTCAGATACATCCAAAATGATAAATACATTGAGTTGATATTGGATTTCACGATTTTAGAAAGCATCGTCCGCCTTTTATATACAACACTATTCTCCGTTAACTTCAAATTTTTGGGATGATCATTATTGAAGAAACTTAAATTAATATTTTTTGCGCTGAAAAAAAAGATGCTTTCAAATAACAACTTTTATTCTATGGAAAATTTTAAATATGAGGAACATTTTTTGACAATTTTTCTTAAAATGCATAGCCACCACAGGTGCTAAGAAACTTTACTTTCATTGCTTCTTAGGTTGTAGTTTTTTGCACAATACAACCAATTTTTCGTAAATTTTGAAAATTATTTCGACCCCGCCAGTAGACGGTTTTTTTTTTCTAAGAAAATAAATCCCCAAAGCAAATTGTTCTTTTTTTTTTAATCGAAATCATTTTTCCAAACATTTTTTAGATCGAAAAATACATAGACTAAAAATTGCTTAAACTATTAAAACGATAATATTTAGAAAAATAGGTGCATATCCAGTTTTCTCATGTTTTTAAAGTTTTTTTTTAAGCTGTACCTTTTGAAACTGCTTGTTAAACAATTTTTAATGATATGAATAGTTAGATCAACATATGTTCAAACATTATCCCCAAAAAGTAAGTTTAAGTAATGATTGGGTTTGGTTTAATGTCGATTTCAGTGAATTTCGCCTAAGAAGGGATTGAGTTTTAGAGCGTTGTCCTCAGGCTTTTCTGGATGTTTTTTGATTTTTTTGTCTGAGGTTTCTCTGGAAGAGTTTCATAAAACATACAGAGTTTTGCATCAGGTGTATCCGATTTCAACGTCAAATAATTCCGCAAATTTTCACCCGATTACCAAAAATAAACAAGCTTCTGTAAAGATATTTTATGCAATTTAATCCAAACTAGATTTAGAATACAATGTCGATTAAATGACCACCCTCAATTGATAAGCAAAACGCAGCTCTTTCGCGGGCATTCTGCATACCATCGGCCAGAATTTTGGGCTTTATAGTGGTTATTTCAAATCGTAGACTGGCTTGAAACTCGAAAACTGAAAAATTTTTAATTTTGAAATATGTTCACAGAAAAAATGTGGTACTGTTTAATTCTGAGAACGAGGAGGACAGTACAAATCAACTTTTTTTCAAACAACGATTTTCACGGTAAGCACGTACAGTTTTCACAACTGAACGATCGCTTTGCGATGTAAAGCACTAGAATTTCAGCGCGTTCTTTTGGTCTGTATCGACTCATAGCTAAAATGGCACCAAATGACGTTTCTAAGTTGCGTTCATATGTCGAAATCGACTGAAAAAAGGCGAACTGAAAGAAATTTATGAAAAATTAAATTAAAAAAAATGCTTTAAATATTTTTTGGCCCGCAGACAAATCTCATTCCTAAAATTTGGCCCGCTCAAGATTTAGGGCTTTCTGTCAAAGTTTTGTTTGGCAGTGCTAAACCCGCAACTCTTTAAAATCTTTTGAAATCTTTAATCGAATGAAATGGTTACTTATTAGAACTTTAGTTTAGGTTATGAAACAGACATGGAACATAATTTGGTTATTGGAACAGACATGTCATTCTACAATGTCCTACTTTACAAGTTTCAAATAAGCTGTTATTGCAACTGTAAATAAATCAGAAGCTACATTATGTCTTCGGTTCAAATATGCTGAGAGAACGCATCTTCATTCAATTCCCTACAGTGTTGCCCATAAATTTGGTAGCTGTTTTATAGTTGAAATCGAAGTTCTATAGATATTTACCAACTTTGTAAAAAAATAAGATAAAAAAACATATTTTCAGAGCCACAGGTAACTGTCGTTTCTAAAGGAACAAGTTATTCAAAATTTTTTTTCAAGGTTCAATCGGTCCTTAGAGTTCGATGAGGGTTTATTTTTCATCACAGTCCTGAAAAAAGATTTTGTGTAGAAAGTTTAAAATTCTGCCTCCATGCAATGAACGATTTAGATTATAGCGAACTCTCTAACATATGAATATGTATGTACTTATAACCTGTGGCAAGCTACAATGCAACATGGTTACAAAAAGTAAATAGATCCATTATCTATCGATTTTGCTAGACTCTAGACAACGTTCATGGACAAAAATTATGTTTTCTTCAACTTCAAAATAATTTTTTTCGCTTAACAAAAATGCATTTAGAAGAATTCTTGTAAGATGTATTTTGTTTGTTTATTTTTAAGCAGCATTAAATTCAAAGCTATCGATTGAAGCAATCAACTTTGAAAGTAATTCCATCCGGCATCTTAAATACTCTTAATAATTTATTTAAACGAAAAAAATCCAAACCAACGATAACCGGAAAGGGCACAGCGATCATCATTATTATTCGAACATCAAAGCCAACGGGGTTCGGGTCAGGGTTTTCTCAAGCTTCCCCGTTTGTGCTGTTTGTGGTTTTTCTTGTTTCAGTCTTAACGCGAGCTGGCATAGCTCCCAATTCGAAAGCTGCTGAAGAATTCAAATAAGACGATACAATTTTTATGAGTGGTTACGGTACCTGCCTTCAGTTTAAGGAACGACGAAATACGAAATTTGAGATTCTGGTTATGAATATTTAAATTGTTTCATCGTTGAGCTGGGTGATTATTTTCAGCAGTCGCCAATTTTTGTTGTTTGTTTGCATCAAAACAAAATAAACTTTTTTTTTTGTTTCGATTATAGTTGTTTTACCATCTTTATGGCATTCGCGACTTAAAAACAAAATAAACGTTTAAACTTTTTATAAATCAAAACACTTTTCATTCGATAGAACTGAAAATAGATCCAAAACAATGTTTCAAATAAACGTGCCCGGAAATAAAACGAACACTGGCAGATATAAATGAAATAAAACAGGAACTGCTGATAGAAACGAAACCGGAACAGGAAGAGAGCTTTTTTATCTATTAAAGTTTGACTAACCCTCGTCTTTCCTCCCCGTACTTCATCACAATCCCTGCCAACGACAACGTTTCGTACCGACATTATAAATATAGTGTACATGGCATGATGCAGCAAGTAGGGAAAAAGATTGTCAAGTAGCACAAATATTTGTAGCCTGAGAGCACAATGTTCGGCGAAGGATGCATTTTTTGCTTCAGCAGAATTGAATACGAGATGATGTTTGTACAGTTTTTTTTTCTCATCATCCGGAGCTTGTATGGATGGATATATGTTGATAACTTCAGAGCATTTCCTGCTTAGGTTTCCCATACATACTACTTGAATCTTTTATTACAATTTAAAGAAAAAAAAGAGGTATCTAGCACGAAGCTTACTTCAGCACTTACACGTGCTGAAAATTCTATTTTTTGAATGGGTTTCCTATTTGGAAAATGTTAAGTTTATTTTTAATTGTTCATGCATTTAAATTATTTTACAAAATAACATAAAACGATGGAACTAGAATTTTAAGGATCTTGCAACTTTGTTGAAAGTATTCTGATTGATGCGTGGCTAGAAAAATTAGTCGAACAAGAACTGGCTAAAAAAGTTTTGAATTTTTCATAATCATCAAAAAAATCGAAAATTGTGTCACAAATCTCGCCTGTCGATATAAAATAGATTCTATTTGGATAAGATTGTGCAAAATGAAGTGCAAAATGAAATGCACAATTTGCCCTTCTGATCCAAATTTCCCAATATTATAGTTGCTTTTCCATAAAAAATTTGAGAAGCTGATGATTTATACATCCAATGCTTCGATCAACATTACAAGTTTCTTAAATCACGTTTTTTCAGCTGTTAGCTGCAATCTTAATCTCTTGAGAATTCCAACTTGATTTGTTAAAAATCAAAAATTTCAAATTACTCAACATTGACACGTGCCAAAGCATTCGGAAACGTTAAAATCATCTCATGTTTTTCTAGTCTTGGTTAAAACAGAATGTTTTGAGAGTTTCCTATTCGTTTTTTTTCTCCTACAATGTACGGTCAGATACCGGTAACAGTTAAAAAGATGTCTAGTTGTTTTGCAACCCTTCTTAACGGTTTGTTTAATCTTGGAGTGATGTTATGCAATGAGTCAAACTTCTCGGTGGAATACATAATCAAACGAATCCTCTTGATTGCTTGAGATAAAATGTCACATTCTAGGACAGTGTCCTGTTTGCCTTCTAAACAAATCGTAAGTACCTGAACTCGTTTTGAATAAATAACAATTCTTCATCATTTGAAATGAGCTGTTAATCAAAGATTCTTTCCTGCCCAGATTATCAATAAATTCCAATGAAATGTTCGATCCGATCCGGACCGAGTTTGGATCAAAGTTATCGATAAGGGAAGGTCTCTGTACATTGTAATTGGGCCGGGGCTTTTGGGTGGTTACGAAAAATTTTTCTCCCCCTGGGGATGAAGAATGCTTCCTAATTTGATATAATGACGGATCAAAAGAAAATTTTGAGACTGGATTACTGCCACTGCAATCCCTGTAGCTTACCGACCAAAACGGTCCCACTTAATCCGTAAAGCGGATCTAACTGGAGGAGAAGCGCTCAAAACGAAAAGTCAGAACGGCCGGAAGAATTACGCTGGATCCGGCATACATGATTTTCCTTCTTACGGACGGGACCGCCCCAAAAATTAAAGCCATGATTTCGTGGCCAGTTTTTTTTTCGTCTCGTTTAATCCTATAAAGATTGAACTTTATATATGTACATTAAGTCAAATCATTGTAAGGAGCTTAATTCAAAGACCTGTTACTTTGTACTTGCAATAATTTTGCTTTTGATAATTGCATACGATAACTGCCAAACATTTTTTTTAACTATACTCTTAATCTGAGTTCGCTGCTTTTCTGTTACCATTTAGATGCTCATCAAATTTGTACTTACTATTTTGTTCACACATTCTTTTGGAAGACTCACCTGAAAAAAAAAATAAAAAAAAGTCAGTTAGAGCTTATTGATATATTACCAGCTACGCTTTAGAGCAAGTTCACTCGTGTTGGGAAAAAGTGGTAGAAATTTTTACAGTTGTAGCAGATTTTGAAAACTTTACCTTGAAAAAACATTTTCAAGAACTGCGACCTTCAATTTTTCTTATAGCACGTGTTCTATTTTCGCATGCTGTGATGCAAAGATAGCTGATTTCTATCACATACGGCTGAAATAGAAACAGTGTTGTAAAAAAAATTCAACGCCCAAAGATCTTGAAAACATTTTGGCATGGTAAAATTTTCAAAATGTCAAAATTTCTAACACTTTTTCCCAAAACGAGTGAACTTGCTCTTATATGGTCAAATTTAATGAGTTGAATTTGATATTGTGAATATTTATTCGTCGTGGCAGAGATTGTTTTAATCATACTTGAAATTTACATTATGACTAGCTGACCCGGTAAACTTCGTCTTACCATGTTTAACTTGGCGTCTCGCTTTCGTGAACATGTCCTAGTTTTTTTTTCGCATATCCTTTTTGTCACGCTTAATTCTATCGAAATCAAACCTAAAAATTTAAACTCAATTCTACGGGTCTTTACATAGATTATCAAAACATTACCCTCAATCAATCTTACATGCATCTTACAGGAAGATTTTAATCTACTTTTCTTTGATTCGGATGCTTTGAATATTGCCGAATGGTGTCAGGTATGAGCTTCTCGTTGAAAATTTGAGTTTTTCATCACTCAACGTGACCATCAAACTTGGCAAGCCTCATGAAGCATGCTTAAAAAATCCACTCTTTGTAGCTTGTTCCATAAATAACTTTATGATGATAATATCTATGTTTCATTTATTAAATACCATTTAGTTGATTTCAGAATGGGGGTGCCCAATATTATGTCTAACGCAGTACTTTCAACTCCCGAGTTTCTTCGGAGAGGAGATTTTTTACTAACCATTTTCAAGCAGCTTTTTGTTCACTTTTTTCAGCCTTGGAAGCAGTGATGATTAAATAATATCCATATTTTCATCAAAACCATGTCAAAAAAAAGTTCACCGCTTTATTATTAATTTCAGCAAAAAATGCTAATTAAATTCCTTTGAACATTTACCCAATTAATAAAAAAAAAAAAAACGATCGGTTTTGAAAGGAGGAAAAAATATGTTTTATTTTTTTATATTCAACCAAATAACAGCAATTTTATTTGCATTTTTATCCTAATGGATATAATTGCTAATTTAAACCATTGTTTTTTTAAGATTCTAACTGAAAAGGTTATTTAATTTTTAAAAATCCGAATAGAGCTAATCTGTTAAGGCTACAATGATTCCATGAGTTCATTCGTTTTTTCTGGAAGTTTTCATGTAAATATACCTCGAAACCTTTAAAAATATATAAGTGTCTTTCGGCTATCATCACAGTTCAACTTTCATATTCTTTCAAAAAGAAATATTTAAGTAAAGGTACATTTATCCCATCTATAACACGCATTTGAAAACACATTGCTCTTTTTCAGATGCGTTAGCGTAAAGACTTTGAAATAAATTTAATACTTTTTTCTGTTCGTCTATTTTATCAACTTTCATTGATATATCTGCAGTTTTTTCCAGAATAAAATAATGCTTGGTACTTCAACTTCGCTGAACACTGTTTTACCATAAGACCTTCATTTACATAGACATTTAATAATTTTGAATATCCGCTTCAGATTTAACATTCAGCATACCTTTTCTGATCATTTTGGAGAAATAATTCTCCTTATGTTTCATGACTAAAAGGCGCGTTACCACCGTTGGTTTCACCGTGTGAAATGACAGGAGTTAATATCATTTTCGACACTTTCAGGTCATAATAAAAACTTATCAAAAAAAATTTTGCTTCTGCTATCAAAAAAATAATGCTTCTGGAATATCAATCACAGAAAAACTTTTCAACAAAAAAGTGGATCTAAAGTCTCTTCTATGTAGCCAAAATATGTTAAACATAAACACACTTTCATGTTAAGTACGTACTTGAATACTGTGTAAACAAATAGGAACCTGTAAACAGTTTTTCGGTGAATGATTTAAAAAAAAGTTGAGTTTATTTATTTAGTCAGATTGTTTAATTGGGCTCAACGGTTTATAGATGAAGAAATAATGTGAACATGTATATATGAATAACGTATAAATTTTTTGTAAATATTGAACGTTTGCACTTGCTCTAGTGTATTTTTTAACTGAAAATTCTTTCATTTTTATTGATAACTTTCACTTATGCTTGCAGAAAATCAAAAAGTTCTTTGCATTAGGCCTTAAAATAAACATCAATCCTATATAATCCTTTTTAAAGGACAGACTCTTGTTCAGCTCATATGTCTGTTCATCTTCAATGGATTTTGTTGTTGTTCTGTAAATTTAAAGGCACCCGAAACATTTTCAATTAAACACATTTGTACATGTTTAAAAAATGTTTCTAGGGGTATTGGATTATAAAATTGTATGTAGATCTTCCCACTTTCTTTTTTTCAAATGTCCGCAAAGAGTCATACCATAATTTTATATGCATCAGTACTAAGTTCATATTTTTCAGACAACAATTTCTGCTGAACTTAAAATAGTTTTTTTTTAAATCGTTGAAATGGTATTGATTTGATTGGCAAAATATCAAACTGGGCGTCATTCATTACTATGTGCTGTCCAAATGATCTAGGAATCAAGAAGAAAAAAACACATCTAGGCTTCATATCGCTACCACATGCATTGAAATTATGCTTGGTTTAGAAATGCGCGCCCAAATATTTCAACTAATCAGTATGCTATGCCATCGTTACCATCCTCTCTCGACGTTTGCTTGCGACGCCTTGGACGACCATGGAGACGAAAAACAAATCGCCCGGCGCCCGAAGTAAAGAAAATCTCCAAAAATGGATGTCATGACTTTAATTTCATTCAAAAAACTACAAATTTGATTATTACGGACAATTGATGCGACTTTCTGTTATTTTTATTCGATATAAACCGATTCGCATGCCTACAGAATATTCTAAAAATAATTTCATTTCAATCGTTTGGGTAATTTCGGAGGAGTAGTACTACAAACACCGTTACAAGAGAATTTTATATAATAGATAAAGCATTGAGAAATAAATCTCTGTAAAAAAGTTCAACAAAAATGAGTCAAATCGCAAAAAAAATCTTCCACCACTAAAAACATTCAACAAACGCATTGCTGTCCCTGGAAAGAAGGCGGCTTGAGAAAAATTTCAATTAGAAAAGTTTCGTTCTCTTTTAAACTCAGTCAGCAACATCAGGAAGATGGATTGTTTGCGGATTCAGAAGAAAACTAATGGAGAAAGTTTTGTCCGCTGGAATCCTGGAATATATCGGAATCATAACAGATCACACCCGAGGGATGGTATTAGAATTCAAAGGAAAAATAGAATTTTAAACATGTCGTTAAGTAATAAAAAAGTGCCCAAATTTTGGAAAAAAAAAACATTTTTATCCCAATTTTCAAGTCCGGAAAAAATCAGATGTACGAAATTTCCTAGGAATAGTCATTCTATCTTACATTCCTAAACTCTTGGAATCAATCATAAATGACAAAATCTATCAGCAAGTTGAAAATATTGTAACCAGCAAACAACATGGATTCTTCAAAGGGCGCTCTACTGCATCAAATCTTCTCGAATTCGTTTCATACGTAATCAATTCCATGTGCCAAGCCTTTCATGTTGAGGCTCTTTATACAGATTTCAGCAAAGCTTTTGACCGCATCGATAGACCCCTTTTGATCCTAAATTTAAAAAAATGGCTTTCATCCAAATCTTCATTCTTGGTTTCAATCATACTTAACCAATCGAACACAAATTGTTCGCTTAAAAAACGAACTATCCAGACCCGTAGCTGTAACCTCCGGTGTGCCTAAGGAATCTCATCTAGGACCTCTTCTTTTCATACTGTTCGTAAATGACATTTCCTTCATTCTAAAACGGATTGAATTCCTTATATATGCTGACGATATGAAACTTTTTCTGGAAATCAAAACAACCGAGGTTGTTGAAGCGTTTCAAAACGAAATCAATGTGTTCTATGAATGGTGCAACAAAAGTCTACTTCAATTGAACGTTAAAAATTGCAACTCCATATCGTTTAGTAGAAAACAAATTTACCCACTCATCAAAACTAAATTAGGCAGTGAATAAGTACAAAAATGCCAAATTGTAAGAGATCTTGGTGTCCCCTTGGATTCGAAACATACGTTTTTAGAACATCAGAACACTATTATTAATAAAGCTAATTGCATGTTAGGACTTGTTAAGCGTTTCAGCCACCACTTTCAAGATCCATACACCATAAAGTCACTTTATATATCTTACACAGCAAAAAAATGTAACGATAGACGATGTAATTTCTGGAGATGATGTAGTATTAGAGATTTCTGTGGCAATGATACATCAAAACGATGTACACAATACGAACACGTCGTGTGATGTAAAATCACAACCTTTCATGTGATATCTCATCAAGTAGTCAATTTTTTCCTCAATTGACGTCTAAAATGTTATTACTTTCCAAAAGTTTGAAACGGATTACGGAGCTCAACAGTATTTGTTTGGCTTGTAAGTACTACCAAAATCAATTAATTGTTTAAGCAAAACTATTGCTTAAAGTTTCATTTCATTATTTCTCATTTTTAGGGAGTTTAGCTCATTTGCATTACCGGTAGAAGATTTAATGATCTGAAACACCCGGATGATAAGGGGAGTATTTTATTTTATTAATCTTTCCTAAGTATTTTTTATTTATAGCTTTAAAAATGATAAGTTCCGGCTTGCAAAAAACGGAGCGGCTCAAACCAATCAATTTGGGAACGAAACTTGGGAAGATAAGTGTCCAGTGATCGTTACATCATGAATTCTGATTCCGAAAATGCATGATGATTCAGCGTATTGCCCTATTTTTGGACCGCTCCAGCATTAAAGTCCTGCTTCAAGATAAGGAGAATACTAAACAGGAAATGTTTATATGAAATTTTAATATAGCTAGGCTTAGGGATTTTTTTAAGATAAATAGAATCTAGGTAATTTGAAAAAAAACTTAACACATCAAATTCTAATAAACTTATAATTGCTTTAATGTTTTTGGCTCAGTTTGATTTTTAATGAATTTCGACAACCCTTTTCGACTTGATAGAAATCCCTAATCTGAATTCTGAATCAATAAATGTATAACAAAGTCTAAGGAAAATCTTAAAGGATTGCGTCTAGAACATTATATTCATACTCTGATTTGTCTACTACGTTACATTTATGAAGCAGCTGTTACATCAAAATTATGTAATATTAGGTATCATTTGCGACTCAAGTTATGTGTACGTTTTTGATGTAATATCGCAACACTTTTTTTCATGTGTATGTACGATCGATATTAGAGTATTGTAGTGTTATATGGATTCCTTATTCAAACATTCACGACCAATGTCTTGAATCTGTTCAAAAACAATTTTTATTGTATGCACTCCGTAAAATAAACTGGATCACATTTCCTCTTCCATCATACAAATCACGTTGTAAGCTAATTGACATAGAACCTCCCAGTGAACGTAGAGAATTTTCTCAAATTTCTTTTGTAAATGATATTGTTACACAAAAAATAATCAGTCCTGAATTACTTTCAAAACTCTATTTTTATGCACCCTACCGTCCATTAAGAAACAAACAACTATCTTACATTAAATTTTATGATAGGGACAATGAAAAATATCAACCCATTATATCAACCGCCGCCCTTGGCGTAGAGGATAGCCTTCAAGTCTTCTAAGCCAGGGGGTATGAGATCGAATCCCGGTCACGGCATACATAGTACACTTTCGGTGGGTTTGTGGTTTTAGCATTTGGAAGATGCTAGCCATGATATCCTCGAAAGATGAACGCTTAGAGTTAAGAAAAAAGGAATCTCTTCGAGGAAACATCATGTTTCATTGAGATCCTGTATGTGTTTGTGTAGTCCTCGCTTACCCTCCAATTACTTGCCCATCTGGGACATCTTTATACTTTAAATGATGTACAAATACAATGCACAAAGTGAAATTATCGACGTAACAATGAATAAAACACAATTAAAAATCGCGTTTAAAAACAAATTCATACAACCACAAAATAATAGATTACATTAATTTCAACTAGTTTTAAGTATTGTTGTACACAGCAAAAAAAGTGTTGCGATATTACATCAAATACCTGTACATAACTTGAGTCGCAAATGGCACCTAATTTTACATTGTCTTGATGTACCCGGCTGTTTGGAGACAATGAATATGTTTTATACCGCTGATCCATAAGGGCCAAATTTCCTAAAAAATGAAAAATAATGAAATTTGTTTTTTAAGCTGTTGGTTTGCTTATATTTTTAATTAATGTTGGAAGTACTTACAAGCCAAACAAATACAGCTGAGGTCCGTAATCCGTTTCTCTATTTTTGAAATGAAATCGAATTTGAACGTCAACAGAGGAAAACATTGACTACTCGATGCGATATCACATAGAAGGTTGTGATATTACACTTCACGACGTATTCACGTTGTATACATCATTTAGATGTATTATTGCAACAGAAATACGTAATCCCCAGAAATTACATCTTCCATCGTTACATCTTTTTTTGCTGTGTACGGATTTTAGTCGAAACGGCCTTTGAAATCTACGTTTCTTAGTGTGTAGATTTCAAAGGCCGTTCCGACTAAAATCCGAACAAAATCAAAAGATAAGTTTCAAATCCTCGTGCAGATTTCTACACTGCCTCTACCAATAGTTTGTTCAAATCTATCTTCGATAAGTCGAAACTAGTTAAAATTTTAATCAATCTGTGATAATTTGAATCTGTGATAATAGATTTAAGCACTACAATAAGTAGGTAGACTATTTGATGCAATGGCTTCACTTTTAAGATTAGGCGCTAAAAATTACGCAACTCATTCTACGAATGACAGTGGAATCTCCAGAAATCGAATCATTGACACTTGATGGGCGCACTGATGAAATATTCGGTAGGTGCGGGCTGCTCGGCGGTTCCCAACAATTGTAGTCTGCGAAGTTTGACGAATTAAAAAAATAAAACTCTCTGGAGCCACTATTATTATAACAAAGAGAGCGATTGGATACGCCGCTTAATCTTTTTCAATTTTAATAACCTTTTTAACAAGTGATTGTAGTAATTTACGATCTACATCAATGTAAAATGCAAAAAATAAAAATTTCTCTTATTATATTGAACATTTCAAAGAAGTTAGCGTTTAGTATGGTAAGCTCACTATAAGGCAGTTCAAAAGCTCATGTTAGTAATCCATTTTATGTAGCAAATAAAAATGGGGCATGGTGGAAAATAAACTTTCTTCCAGAACAACTACAGAGTTTGCAAACCAACTGATCACATTAATATTGTTTTTCAACCGAATTGAATGTTGATATAACAAAGATCAATCACAGTATATATTTTGAAAAAAGTTTAAAGTTTTTCTGACCCATCGCATGTGTCATTTTATTTCAGGGGAATGTCGTCCAAAAGATGATATATTACGATCTTGTATCTAGTTTGTAAATACCGCATAGGAACACACATTTTTCAATATTGTACTTCCACAAGTTTTGACTAAACTAATATTTTTAATCTCCTTGTAAAGTTAGGACAACTAATTATTCCACTTTAATATGAGGAGATTTGATGTATCTTGAATTTTTTAGACTTTAGTTACAGCATTCTCACAAAACTTTGACTTTTTGGATTTCTTCTATTCACACTGTACAATTTTAAAGACTGGGTTTATGGTTAAAAATATTGAAAAGATATCGAAATTGGCGAACGGAGGCTAAAAAATGCAACCCCTCGAATTTTTTTGATTACGATCTTGTTCTCATATGTATTTGTAATTCATTTCTTAAAATTCTTAGTAATTTGAATTATTTATTCACCATTAGGTAGGTTTGTTAATTAGTTTATTGCCTTTTTCAGTGAAACGTTATGTTCTTTTTAGTAAAAACATTTAAATATTATATCATTTTACAGATAGTGAAAATGAGCAAGTAGAATTCTATTTAGAAGCATTTTAATTACATACCAAATTTTTGTTCAGCATAGGCCAACCACTATGAAGTGGTGGAAACAAATAAGGTCAAAAAACTTTAATACAATTCTTTGACAAAATGCAAAATGTGTTGATTCATATATGAGATCTTCCAGTTTAAATAAAAAAAAGTTCAAGAATATAATCGTTAGAGTGCTGTATCTAAAGTCTCAGAAATCTAAAAAAACATAAAATCTCGCAAAAGAATAATGAAAAAGTTGTTCGAATGATGTTTGAACCAATACCACCAATGCAAGTGGAAGTGTAAAATTGAAGGGTTTTTGTTCATGCAACTAGGTGAATGGTCAATTTCAGATAAACTGAAGGGGAGGGTAGGAAGTAGAGATGTACCGAATATTCGGTCGGCCGAATATTCGGCGCCGAATATCGCCAAAAAACCGTTAAGCCGAATATTCGGCTCTCCGAATAGTTGAGCTTTTTCAACTGTCGTTGGGTAATTTATCAAATATCCAAAGTTTATGTTGAAAAACCTTCAGAATCATCAAAACTTATGGTTTCAGTTTAACATTTTTAATCTATCCGTGTATTTTTCACTGTAGATAGCTTTATACTTTGATTATCGTTTATTCCTAGTTTACTTGATATATCCTGGCTTGCCCATAAACCAAATAAAGAATTCGAGAAAAAAATAATCTGACCGGGATGGCCGCATATTTTTCAATCTTTCAGAATTTTACCTGCATTTATTGAGATTTTTTTGCTAAGTAAAAAAATCAAATATCTCCTCGAAATTTTTAAAATTTTCCTTTACAAAACGATATTTTAGAGTTAATTTGTTCGTTAGATACTATTCGAACACTGCTGTTGTAATTCGATGAAAACTTTAAATTTCAAGTAATTTTTTTTCTTATTTCTCTTTTATGTTTTAGAATAATGCTTAGTTACTGTTCAGATTTTTCCTTTTTTATTAAAGTTTTTAGAAAAATCGTTCAGACCCGAAAGTGTGGATACGTGTTGAAGAAAGTAGTAAGGGTAAGGGAAGGGAAGGGAATGGGTAAGATCATCGTTCTTTATGACAACTATTTTGATGACATCTAGCAAATATAAGACATTCATCTGATTCAATATAAAAAAGGCAATTTCAAATAGCTTAACACCTGTTTTGACATATTTTGTCCCAGATTTCACTGGATTTCACGCCCTAGAAGCGACAAATCATCTGATGTCCTTTCAGCTATTGGTGACATTTTGAAAATCAAAGAGACCTCTACTTAAAAAAGATCTGATACATTTAGTTGGAAATAATGGACTAAAAAGATGAGGGACATAAAGATAGCAGAAATAGAATATTTCTATTAGAAATAGCAGTAGATATATTAATATTTCTATTGAAAACTCAACATAATATTTGACCGAATATTCGGCCAAATATTCGGCCGAATATTCGTTTGGCCGAATAGTTGAAAAGGTCGGCCGTTCGCCGAATACCACTATTCAGTACATCTCTAGTAGGGAGATTTGATTCCATTTGTTGTATTCATCATATCTTTTTGAAAATTTTAGTAACTCGCTTCGTGAACGTCTTTTGAATTTCTGACAGCATGTAAAGCAAACAATTGTGATACATATCGAGTTAAAGGAGACTTGATTCCTTATTCTGGGTTACAAAAAGCAATCTCGAGCAAAGCGATGATCATGATCTATTCAGTAGGAAATTATACCTTTTTGGCTTTCCTACAGAAAGGCATAGCGAACGGTCAGTTGGGGCTATCATTAATTAAGGGTCCAAGACCCCACTTTATATATATGTACCAATCGACTCAGCTCGACGAGTTAGGAAGATGTCCGTGGATTTGTATGTTCTATTGAAATGTTCTCACCCCCCTTTCACCTATTCCGGGGTTTACGATTTTGATGAATTTAGTTTAAAAAAAATTGGATATTCTTTCCTGTAGGTCATATTAAAAAAAAAAACAAAACAAAACTGTTTAAAATTGTTCTATTCCATAGAAGATATCATGCATATGTTGGCTCCAAAAAAAAGTAGCCATTTGCTCAGCAGCAGTAGCCAGCAATCGCTAAATTAATTACGGAGGCGATCGAAAATTTGACAAAAAGTGTATCAAACAGCCGAGAATCGATCCCATGCCATCTATCATGAAAGTTTAGGAGGCTAACTCCTTGACCACTAGTGAGCGTCGAAATGAGGCTCTCAAACTTAAACAGTTTGAAACATTTTGATAGTAATGGAACTCGTTGAATATAAGATCGCTTATCCTCCAAAAAAACGTACTGGCCATCTATTTTTTATATTGAGTTTAGTAATTTTTGCTTTCGATTTTTCTTTCTTAATCTTTTTTATAGATCAATCATATATGATTCAAAAATAAGGAATCCATTATTGGGTCATATGTTTCCAAAGTTAATTTACATTCTGTAAGAAAGCCTCCAATCCACTGTTAAGTGTATTAAATCTGGTTTTTAACTCTAGGGATCAATAGAACCCATAGAAAAATGTTCCAAACCATAATTTAAACTTCACCACTGCTTCGAAAGTATGGCATTTTGCTTTGAAGTTAGTATTATACAGTAAAGATTGACATATTTTGAACATTTCTCAAGTTGGAAACATTTAAAATGAAGAAAAAAGTATTCATGTAAAATTTTAATAAATTTTACAACCATTGTCCAACAACTTAAAAGAATATTTGTGCAGTTGACTCCAACTGGCACCTTTTTTTTAGAACATTTGATTTTTGTAAGATGTTCCAGTTAGGAGATATTTCTGAGAAATCAAGTCACTTCAGGATCAAGTCTCTTCACTCAGATAAAGTTTTATACACACAAAAAAGTATGTTTTGGAAAGTGTTGGAAAATTTCAGACTGCATTGTGCAGGCGATTTTTTTTTAAATGTTATGAATTTTAATTATTTCAAAGCACGTTTTGAATTCTTCAACAAACTTGTACAAAAATTTTCAAAAAAAAACTTGAATACTTGAATATTCATTCATGTTTTCAGTGAAGTGAGAATTAGTTTCAATGTAACCAACACAAGTTTTTTCGAGGTTTCTTTGTTTATCATTTATATTTATTAATATATTATTTATAGATTTAATCAAACTCAAAACTTATCAATATGAGAACTTCTATACGCCATATAATCAAATCTTCTAGTGATGTAAAAGGCAATATCTGGAAAAACATTTGAGTTAATGCGAAAAAAAAAATCCAAAGCCAATGATTAAAAAAAGTGGCCTGTGCTACAGCTCAATTGGCAAGTCGGTTGCTTCCTGAGCCGATGTCCGTGTGTGCGAGCCCAACAGAAAACATCGATCACAGTTGTACCGGATAAGCTTTTAATGACGGTCCACCAACTGCATCGTCGTTGATATAAGTCACGAATGACATAAAGATGTTTAAACGACTACATATAATCGACTTACTTTTTCCGCAAAATGGTTCAAATCATACTAATGAAACTGTTTGACATACAGTTATCAGAATCCTCATCTGAAATGCTTCAGCTGAAGCTTTAAAAATGAGAAAACTAGAAATAGAGTTTTTTTTCGGGAGAGTCAAAAACCCTTAGCCTTGTTTTCAGTCCGGTCAAGAAGATTTTTTTTTTAACTGAATCTATGACGAGTAAAAAAAATATTTATAATCTCCATCTGAAGACAGAGATTGGAAAAAAATGACAATTATTCACTAAAATTTGCAATATTAACTTTTCGTATAAGTTGGAATATATCAGTTATTTGTGGAAATATTGAAACAATATTAATTTAAAAATGAAGTATTGAGTCAGTCTTATTATGTTTCAAAATTGAGTACCTAAAACTGATTGAAATGTGTTACAACTACAATCAAAAAACTTGTGGTTCTTCCTCAGTATTTTTTGGGAAAAAATACTTCTGACTGTACTGAATACTTAATATAAAACTAATGTTTTATAAAGGGTAATTCAATTAACCCTGAAAAATTGAATTTTTGGCTTCCGACTTTAAATCGTTTGTATCCGTTATTTGAAAATTGTATGTCTGATAAGGGCCTACTGTTTTAGAGAGTTAAGCTTCTTGATTAAACGCATTTAATTTTACTAATGGCAGGAAACGCTGAACCAATTTGTTCTTCTCGCTATCTCCCGAAATGATTGATTGAGAAATCGTGCCCTCTTAAGCAACCATCAACTGCAAAAAATCACTTTATCTCCCGAGTTAATTCCGCAGATAACTGGAACGGCCTTCAAGCTTCACTGCTTCGATTCCAATCACCACCGAGCGGCCGAAAAAGGAGTCCGGGTTTCTAATTTGCTTCCGCTCTAGCGAACAATTCCCTAAAATAGCAACTATGCCAACAACCTTCATTATGGAAGCGGTTCACATTGCTACTGAACTACTTTATGTTGGCTGCTTCCAGCAAATCACTAGACCGTATCCGAGCAGAAGAACGACGAAACATCGTCTTCAGCTTCCTCCTTTGCTTGGATCGCTCTGAGTCCTCCAGAGACTCAAGGAGTTTCTCAAATTTATACCTCACCACACTAATTATGTATCAAGCAGAAAATGATTTAATTATACCTACTACACAAGACTGGAGAAGAACCCTTGACGTAGCTTGGAAGAGCCAACGTACAGCTTCCAGTATTCCCACGCGATCTTTTCCTGCTCGGAGAAAACTTTTGCTTCAAGGAACTTCCCATCCATATACCCCTCTGGCAAACTAGGAGGCTCTACCTACAGCACGTTCCGCCTAATCCCACGTGACGTGCGGTTTCTAGACGTTCCTTGCAAATCTGGCAACCCTTCCTCCAGAATATATTACACACTATAGTACCTGAACTGGAATCCTCATGTGCGAAAAGAAAAAAAAAATAGAAGGTAGGACCACCAGCAGAAATAACTCGAAACGAGCTGATTTTCACGCTAATATAATATTTCATGAATATTTATCCGCTTATGTCTGCAGACGTTCTGTGCACGAAAATTGGGTGAACCCAAATGAAATGCCTAGGCCAGGGACCTTTTTCTCGGTTTGACGATGGACTGTGAGAAGGCCGGTCTCGGAACGAAACAAGTGTATAAGCTTAGACGTGTAGAATATATGAGCGAGGGGAGCCAAATCTTTGGACTAAGCTTTAGGAACTCTCCTTAAGGCGTCTGGTGGTCGGCCGTATCAGACGGATTCAGTTTTCGGAAGCTGTGTTCAAATTAGGATTAGTTTCTTCGAAGTTTCTATTAATACATTGATTTTTTTCCTCTATATTTCTTAAAATTCGTTTCTTTTAATCATTGTTAAGATTTTTGTTCATACCTAACGCCCTAACCGATGTTGAAAAATCGATCGATCCCACAAACTTTTTAGCATTCATGTTTTTACATCGTTTATTTTTATATGGTTGTTTTTACCTTGCCTGATCATTGAATTTATTTTCCAAATTTAACATGACTCAATCTATTTTACCCGACGATTAATTTTTTTTCCATGGGTCCAGTTTTGGCCAATCCGCTGGCTGTTGCTGTTGGTGTTGAGTGTGAAAACGGTTTTCTTTCATCCCTCTTTCGGAAGGGCAATGAAACAAAAAAAGGAAACCAGCTCATGTTTCATTCTGTGCAATAGCCCGAAAAAGTTGCTGACTTGTGGGTAATGTGTGGACAAACGAAGAAGATGTAGGACGAAAAAAAAAAACTCTGTACGTTCTCTACTTTTTGGCTTTCCAAAGCGAAACGAAACAAGGATACGGGCTATTATTTATGGGAGCTACTAAAATCATGTAGAATATTGCCGGTACTGCTACGGAAATTTCGTCACATGCTATCGTCATTCTGTAGGTTTGGAAGATTGTATCAGCTATACTATAGGAGATGACGGCAATGATTTGTGCTTGCTGAAATATAAGAAGCACATTAAAAGATTCTTCAGGCTTATCGAATTACGTGGCTATTTTGTAGGTGGGGCTATATTGAGTTACTATCCAGGGTATTCTTTGAAATAACCTTTTTTTCAGAACTAACATTTTGATCTTTTTCATCAACACCCACGTTAATAGTTTCCTGAAACTTTCTGAAATTTACAACAGATTTCAAATTAAAATTTTAGCAGACTCTTACACATTGGAATTCAAACATATCGCAAAGATTAAATCGAATCAAAATTAAACAAAGTAGAAGAATCAATGTTAGAAAAATATCACTCTTATTCAGTACCGTTCAGAATTGTATAGAAATGGGAAGCTTCCCAAGAAGCACAGATAAAGTCAACTAGCATAAGGAAGTTTTTTTGTGCAGCTGACGATTTTATGACGGTTTTATTATAGTCTAGAATTCCAAAAGTTTTCAAAGGTATTAAAAGGGAGTCTAACGAAATGCTCTTCTAAACTAAGGAATTGGATATTTGAGCTATAATTCTTTACCGAACTACTTGCTTTCTGCATTGGAATGACGTGTAATGATGAAACGAATATTCTGGGTTTATGTCGAATCAGAAACATAGTTTGGAATTCAAAAACTTAGATTTTTTAGTAAACCACACTTTTTCCAGATTCAAGTCTTAGATGGCAGCACAATCTTGCAGTTAAAACCAAATTCAGTCTCAATATTGATTTTCCAGGTTTCTTAAGACCCATATTCATCATTTCGAGGCAGTTTTCCAATACAGTTTTGTTGAAGTTGACGCTGCAGAAAGCTTCTCGGGATTTGCGAAAAAAATCACCAGAACAAGAATGTACAGGCGCGAAAATTCCTGCTTATTTCAACTTCCGATTCAATTGCAAATCAAACCAATAATACTGCTAGCCATCTGGTCCATCAAGTTCCATCGGAAAGTATAACTTTATTCTGATAGCCCTTAAATCTACAGTTAATCATTTTGCATCAAACTAATGAATGTTTATGAAGAAATCAAGCCGTTTGATAAAGTATTATAGCTCAAATATCAAATTCCTTAACGCTAGAGAAGCATATTTTAAAACCCTTTAGTAAAGCCTTTGGAATTCTAGAAAACTCCTTAAAATGCAGTTATCTATTCAAATAGTTCGTAGAAGCTTTATTATTCATTCATTCATTCATTCATTTTTTTTTAGAAACAATCTTGTTTTTGTTGAAAAACACAAGTGGTACTATTCTTATTTCGCACCCTTCTATTCATATTTTGGTCCTCAACGCCAATTGACGCGTCGAAAAAAAGTAAACTTATGCTCGATTCATCCGTTAAACAATTCAAAACAAATTGTAGAAGAAAATTTTAGTGATTTTCACTTGCACTTATTGCTTGATTATAAATCGCCATAAAACTTAGTGACAGTTTGCGAGAAAGATTTCAAAACAGACCCCAATGTTGATGGATTCACAATGTCAAGTATTTGAAAAAAAAAAAAAATTCAGGCCTATTTTCCAACCATTCAATTGCGTTCGCGATGTCACTATGTCATGTTAAGCAATGCTATTTATCAAAAAAAAAATTCACTTATTATTAAAAAAAAATATTTTTTCTGATAATAAGAATAATTTCATTAAAATTTCCTCATTCCAAAGATTTGACGAGGCGCATTTATTTTAAGACACTATTTCATACACAGTTTACCTAAAATCTAGACTGTCAGTAGAAAAAGTGCTCAAAATATGGTTTAAACATTGCTTGTTTGATATTAATTTCACCAGATCACATCTCAATAGAGCAATCATCATTCATCAACCATCAAAGTTGCTGTAAAAAATTTAAAAAATAATCGAGGAGCTCACAGAACAGAAAAAAAAACAATGTTTTATAAAAGCTTTCTTACCGTAAAACGAGGCAACATTGATCACTGGGGTAACTCTGATCAACATGAAATATTTTCACATTAACATCAATAAATAAGTCGAAAGATAAAATATCTCAACACTTTTTCCTACGTTTAAAAACCTTAAGTGGAGTGAAAAATTTGAAAAAAATCTGGATTGTTTTAGAAAATTTTCAAATGTAAGTGAAAGTGTAATTTCAAAATTTTAAAATATCTATATTTTCGAAGGCTCGCAAACAAACACTCTTTCTGATAAAATCAAATCGTTTAGAAGCAGTAGATTGATTTATGTGAGAGTTTTTACTTTCTTCCTTAGCGATTTTGCAACACAAATATTCGTGCAAATATACGTGTAAACATATAGTATATAATGCAGCAAAACCAATATATACGTATCATTTTAGAGGCTATATAGGTTCATTAGCACACATATTCTTGATTTGGAATGTATTGTCGTAATTATATCATGCAATTTAATTGAATACGATAGAAAATATGCATTGGCCGCAAATTTAAGGGGCAGATATACGAAAAAGAGTTTAAATAACATTCTATACGATATAATCTGTAAAATAAAATACGACTTCTGGTTGTCTGGGCAGTCGACGACAAAAGGCTAGAATCCCTATCAAAACGTAAAGTTTGAAGAATAAAATTTAGAGGGGAATTAAACGAGGGCCTAGGGAGTTGAATGAAGGCAAAATTTCTTTTTTTTTGTAGTTAAAAGTGAAGGTAAAAAAATTAGCCCCTTAATTTAAGCATCATCATTGACCATCTTTCGATTTCAATTTTATTGTTGTTCGGCCTTTACACATTAATGACCGCGATGTCTTTTTACGACCGCGAATAAATCTGAACCAAGAAACACCGAAGTTCAGCATTGTATATCACGGAATTCACTGGCAAAAAGTTAAAAAAAATAGTATCTTTTAGCCACCAAAAGTGTTGTGTTCGGTTTCGTAGAGATTCGTGATTAATTTTTTATCATTTGAGTTTGTTCCGAACTGCTTTTACAATTCAAAAACTATCATTTGTAAATATTATGAAGGTGTTTTGTATCCTTTATGATTTAGAAAACTCGTTAAAATCGTCAAAATAGAGACTTACCAATGATACTACAAAGCATCAAATTCTATACAAAAACGAAATTGATTTTTAAATCAATCTTTAAAAAAGTCTAGTAAATTTCTGCAACCATGTTTTACGTTTATAGGAGTCCAGTTCTGGCTTTGAAAATACGAAACATGCCACATTCCCCTTAAAAGAAAAAATAATCGAATAATAATTGAAAAAAGTGATCAATCTTATCCCGATTAACGGTTACCAAAATTTTAAAACATAAAAACTTTATCAAAGATTGACGTTTCTGGAACCGGGCCAAAAAGTGTAATTTTAGCATTTTTAGAGTTCTGATGATGTGCCTAAGCTTTTAATTTTATGAAGATTAATGCTACAGCTCTAACGAAGTTGTGCTGACGAAAATAAAGCTAAACTTGGTACTTAGGAAAGCAGAAAATTTGATCAAAAATATAGTAGGAGTAAAAATTTATGGAAATTCCAGGTCGCGGCTTCCCATTTCTATACGATTATAAATGGTACTGTACCTTTACTGACAAAAACGCCGGGAAGTGTTGTGCAAGTGGCTCCAGAGAGTGGGAGTTGAAATATAAAACCTTATGAAATGCAAAACTAGTGCGAAAGATAGAATTTTTAATATGTTTCGGGTAATCCGAGGTTTCACTTATCCAAGGTTGTTCGTCGCCCAACTACCTTGCGTTACTGCATACTTCTGAGAATCAACAGATGAAGATTCGAGGACGTTGTACTTGATGAAACTCAGTTTGTTAAAATTGAAATTGAAAGGAATTTCGTTTAAAAAAAGTTGTATGTATGTATTGAAATGAATTTTATGAAATTTTAAGCGACTGTTTCATGAAGCTTATAAAAAAATTTACATCTGCGCTGCATTACTGACTACTTGAATCGTACTTTTTTCAGGATAAGCACTTGGTATGAGAGAACTGACGAACCAGATTATTTGTAAAAAAATTCGCTTACCTATGGCTCCGAATAATGTTCTATTTCATTTTTATTGTGGCATACAATTTTTTCTATCAATTCTAAGTTGAACTGTTCACTAAAGCACAATGCTTAATCGAATCTGTGCGAAACTTGTATTTTTTTCATGGTTAACAGGTTTCATGTTAAACCAGTCGGCAAAGTCTTGTAGAGTACAGTAGTGTAAATAGATAGGTTATTTGAAAATTCATTTATTAAACAAATCAATCAAAATGACACAAACTATTCAGGAGAAGATACAACCTTGACGTCGAAAGAGTTTCATTAATCCAACGTTCCATCTATAAGCCTTTCATATGATAAGAGCATACCTCCAACGAGAAATATTTTTACATGTATTCCTCCATCTTTCAGAGAAAAAACGATGCGCAGATTGAATGATCTTTTATCTGCAGGAGTTTTTGAAGAAGTGAAAGAAAACATGGAACGATCGTTCTGTTCTTCACTTTCGGTAGTTCCGAAAGAAAAAGAAGATAAACATCTGGTAGGTAGTAGATTTGCGGGGCCCAAATAAGAGCAAAGTTGGGGCTCCATTCAAAATGCCGACCCTGGAAGAAATATTAGCCGATTTGAACGGTGCTCAATGTCTCCACCATCATTTAACAGCGCATAATTTAATGTAGTTCTAAACGAAGATACGCGTCATTTAACTATTTTTTCTTTTGCTGGAAATGCAACCTATCGCTTTGTGAGACTACCATTTGGTTTGTGCAGTGCACCCTATATCGTTCAGGAGATTCTACAAACCATAGTTTTGGATGGTTGTGATGGAACGCGAAACTACTTAGATGATATGCTAGTATAGGGTCGAACAAAGAAAGACCACGATACGAAATTGAATAAAACGCATTTGAATCATTGCATTAGTAATCATAATGTAAAGATAAATTCATCAAAAAGTGTCAATTGGTTTAGCCACTGTACTAGATCAGTATGATAGAAGAAGTATTCCAGGAATAATATCATGCGCTTCCAAAGCCCTCACTGAAGTAGAGGAAAAATATCCCTAGACGCATAAAGAATTTTTGGCAATCGTTTGAGGAATCGAGAGATTTTCATTTTTTTTTAACCGAAAAATTATTCATAGTCAGAACAGACTCAGAAGCAAATGAATTCATTTTTGGGGATATCCATAGAATTGGTAGAAGAGCTGTTTCAAGAGCAGATGTATGGTCTGTCAGGCTCCAAGTTTTTTATTTCGAAATCAAAAGAAGTCCCGGTCATTTGAACATAGTACATGCTCTATCCAAATTAATTGTCAAATACCAAATACTCGAACCCTTTGATGATGAAAGCGAGAAACAGCTATTGTATGCTGTTGATTCAAGTACAAAAAATATTTCATGGTCTGATGTTGAGTTGGCTCAGAAAAAAACGCAATTTTATATGACGTTAGAAAGGCAATTTTACTTGATAAATAGAGTTAGAGTTTAGTTCCATGCCAAGAACATATGAAAGAGCTTAGAGTTCTGGGAGAAACAATATTTCGAGAGGATAAATGCAAGAAAATTCAAATGACAGTTTTGCAATCAGCTCATATGCTGGTACTGCTTCTTTAAAAAGAATTTTAAGAGAATATTTTTGGTGGTCAATCATGACTAAGGATGCAGAGAGCTTTGTAAAAAAATTGTTCTGCTTGTTCAGTAATATCTCGTAAAACCCTGCTTTGCCGTTATCAACTAGAATACTTCTTGAAAGACTTTGGTAAATATTGCAAGTATATTTTCTATCTGTAGTTGGTTGTAGTGGAGAAATAATAGTGCATGTAGATATTTATTCAAGATATCTTTCTGCTGTAGAAATGAAAGAAACAAGGACGCTTTAAGCACAGACAAACTTTAAGTATGAATTCTGAAATGTTATACACTTGGGGTCTAAAATTAGTTTTGCAAATGAAAGTAACAATTGCCGCCCATTCCGAATTAAGAATTTATTGAAATTCATACCGTTATTTCCACAATCCAACAGTGCAATAGAGCGACAGAACCAAGGAATTCTGAAGGCTTTGTTTGTATATTTGTTTATTTTCGTACCTGTGGGACACGAAGGTAAGTTCAACTGATTGTCAAGAAATAAGTGATCGCGATGCAGTTTCAAAGTTTCAGAACAAACATTATGCGGATTCCCTCAGGGGTGTGAAAGAATCAGATATCGTTGAAGGTGATGGCAATACCAAGGAAAAATAAAATTAATCCAATTTTTTTTCAAATTATAAAAAGTGAAAGAGTGCATCCCTTTACAAAACAATTTACAGGAAATCAAACTGGCACCAAGAATGTTCGAATCTAAGGATGAAATTGCATCAGATGGTAGTATAGTTAAAAAAAATGAATGACAGAATATTTTGGATGGAATGACAATACAATTTCAACAGAAGAGGATAGTGAAATGAGAGAACTAGAAGGCATAAATGAGCAGAATGTCGAAGAGAACGAATTCTTAGACGATTGCGCCGACAAAAGACATATAATCAACCTTGGTGGAATTCTGAACTTCGGAGAAAACGTAACGTTGTTCGTAAAGCCAGATATCGTTTGCTTTCGAGACAAGACTGATGAAAACAAATTATCACTCTCTAGACTAGAGACTGAATATTCGGCAATTCGTAACGCTGCCTTTGATCAGTATATTTTGAACATCGAACGTAACGTTAAACAAGATCGTTCTTCTTTCTGGAAATATATCAATAGTCGTCGACTCGGAAATTCTATTCCTTCATCTGTAACGTTTCAAGAAGGGACATCGGAAAGCGTTAAGGATTCTGCTGGTTTGTTTGCCGAATTTTTCAGTAGCGTGTACATTTCACTCTCTCCAGACTGCACTAATGATTACTTTGGAACACTGCAAAACCGTGACATTAGACTCCCGCAGCCCGTATTTTCAGACCAGGAGGTTCTAAAAGTATTGATTTCTATGGATTCTTCGGAAGATTCGAGGCCTGATGGGATCCCAACGTCGTTGGTCTCGTCAATTGCTGTATCACTTGCCACGCCACTTAGCATGATTTTCAATCTATCGATATCGAAAGGTGTCTTTCCTGCTCTTTGGAAAATGGCATCTATTTCTCCAATTCATAAGTCTGGAAACGCTCATCGTGTGGAAAATTACCGACCAATATCCATTCTTTGCTGCTTCTCAAAAGTATTTGAAGTCCTGATGTACGAACGATTGTATACTGCAGCTGTCCCGTTACTCACGGAGGTCCAACACGGCTTTGTCAAGAAAATATCAACGTTGACAAATTTAATGTGCTATGCCAGCGAATTGCATACCGCAACATATAAGAAACTGCAAGTGGACTCAATATACATTGACTTCGCCAAGGCCTTCGACAAAGTTCCACACAGAATCGTCATAGAAAAACTTACTCGCTACGGCTTTCCTGTATGGGTAACCAAATGGTTGTCGTCGTACCTGCTTAATCGTCGAGGTTTTATCAACATTCGTGGTACTCACTCTATTGTGTTCAACATTCCATCTGGTATACCGCAGGGCAGCCACTTAGGACCGCTTATCTTCGTGCTGTTTATAAACGATTTAGCAACATGCCTTCAATCACAGAAACTACTGTTTGCTGATGATTTGAAAATCTATCGAATCATAGATTCAATAGTGGATTGCGCTGCGCTTCAATATAACATCGACAGATTACTGGCGTGGTGCAATATACATGGAATGGAAGTTAATGGCAGTGAGTGTAAGTGCATAAGCTTCTTCAGGAGTAGAGCCTCAATTGTTTACGACTACGCTTTAAGTGGAAGCTCTCTCGAAAGGGTAGCCTCCATAAAAGATCTTGGGGTTACTTTTGATCAGAAGATCACTTTTGCCCAGCATGTCGCGACGACTACAGCCAAGATTTCGCTTTGCTCGGTTTTCTTCGTCGGAATACGTCAAGTTTTGAAGACCGGTACGCATTGAAAACTTTATTCTGCTCGTTAGTACGCAGCGTCTTAGAATATGCGGTTCCAGTTTTGGGCACCCTACCACTCCGTCCACAGTGACAGGATTGAAAGAATCCAGAAAAAAATTCTTTGGTACGCACTACGCCGTCTGCGCTGGCAAGATCCCGTGCGGCTACCTCCTTACTCTGAGAGGTGTGGCCTACTATCAATGACGCCTTTGAGTCAAAGAAGAAACTATCTGCAACGAATCTTCATATACGATATTTTGATCAACGCTGTTGACTGTCCCCAACTGCTCCAGAGTTTAAACCTCTACGCTCCAGCTCGACAACTACGCAGACAGTTGATTTTTTGGTTGCCAAGAAGCAGAACAGTTTTTGGACAAAATCACCCCTTACACCGATGATGTCAAGCTTTTAATGTTGTCTCGCACTTATTTGACTTTCATTTATCAAAATCTAAGTTTAAAAGTGCAATCCGTGATGTAAACTTATTTTTAACTAATTTTTAATAGTATTGTAATCTTATTAATAAGCTAGTTTTAATATTAAATCTGTATGACAGTAGTCAAAGACTCCAAATAAATAAATAAATTTTCGAACAAATTTATGAATAAAGTATAGAGGAGGAGAGCATTTTAGAGAAAAATACTGTAAAATGGTTAAATAAATATTAATATATTAAAAAATCTATGCCAAAACAATGTTTAAAATAAAGAAGGATCAGTGTCAAACAGACCGTTATAAAAATGCAATCCGCTAGCAGTTCGGTACATGCTGGTACTTTTAGTGAACAGAGTTGAGAAGGGAAAGAGATAGGCATATGTATCGGAAAGAGATAAAGATAAGTTTCGGAGAAAGAATAATTGGGTACGCATCAAGTAAGTGGAGAAAAAATAAAGGTCAAATGTAATACGTGTGTCAAAAAGTACAGAGCTAGTGTTCTCACTTGGAGAAAATATTGAGAAAAATTTCGTTTTTAAGGGTTCTAGTAGAAAGTGTTTGGTGACCATGGAAAATCACCACAAGTCTGAAAAAACTGTAGCTTTTTTTGTCAAAATTGGGGCAGAATACCCGCAATACCACTTGTTTATTCTCAAATGTTGAATGCTGATAACTTTTGAGAAAATTCGAATATCAAAACGAAATGTCATTCTTTTAATAACAAGTATAACAAATTTCGTCCTTGTTCAAGTTTAAAAGGTTCACCAATATTCGATTCGAAAAAATCATCAGCCGCCATATTTGCCACGAAATCAGCCAAGAAATTGAACTTTGTTCCCTATTCTAAATCGTTTCACCTACAAGGATATCATGAAGTGAATTGAAAAAAGCGAAATGTTCCGTAAGATTAGCAAAACAAATGATTTTTTGCCAGAGTATGGTTAGGTAACAAAATTACCATGAACATTAGAGTTCCCCAAATGACTTCAAAAACGGCTTTTCTTAAAGCCCAAACTATGAAAAATATTTCATCCCAAGACTGCATATCGATAAGATTTAAGATAAAAAAGTTATTAGGCTTCAGAAATGGGCTAACTTTTTTTACGGTGGTTTTCATCACTGTTAATGAGGTGTCAATATTTTTGACCGCCTCAACTCATTAACAGTGATGAATACCATTCTAACGGGTCTAACGGGTAAAAAAAACACCATTTTCACGATTTTTTTCTAGAGCTATAGTTCAAACAAATGTTTTCAAATTTTTTGCATTATACAAAGCATTGTTAAAAGAACCGGTGACGGAGCGCTTTCGAAGATGCCTTTTAGAAAACAGAATTTGCGGTGGACACTGTATCTCAGCACAGAATCATCTGAAGTCAAAAAATCAGAGCAAAATATTTTCAATAGATGTTTTTCTGGACCCCAACGTTTTTATTTAACTTAAAAAATTTTTTATGAAATTTTTGTGGCTGTTTGAAGTTAAAAACTACGATTTTTCACGAAAAAACCCGCCATTTTTCTCCTGTAAGTTATCTCCCCAAAGTAAAAAAAACAAAAAAGAAAAACGTTGGGGTCTGGTATTTTATATGTAGAAAATATGTTCCAAATTTGAAAAGAATCGGATAAGACGTTTTCAAATGACGATGTCCACGGACTTTAGAAATGTGCTTTCGAAAAAAAGCGTTTGAAGTTTCCGCTATTGCTTTCTTGCAGTATTAGATAGGAAGAGATAAAGGCTTATAACTTCTACAGTTTTTCTTCAATTGACTTGAAAATTTGACACAACATTCTTGAAATGTTTTACAATAAGAAAATAAAAAAATAAAAAATCGATTTTTTGAAAGTGTTATACCCTACCCCCCCCCCCCCCCCCCCCCTTAAAAAAGTTAGCTCAGTTTTGAAGCCTAATAACTTTTTATTTTAAATCTTATCGGTATGTAGTTTTCGGATGATATATTTTTCATAATTTAGGCTTTAAGAAAACCCGTTTTTGAAAGAAATCGGCAGACGGGAACCAAAGTTATTGATAAAAAATTGGTTTTTCATGTTTCTCCCGAACAAAATGGCTTAAAATCCCATACAAACTTCAGGCTCGTTGAGCGACCTCTTCCCGTGATCCGATCTGGCCCAAATTTCCCATACAAATTTGGGGCAGTCTAATGAACATGTTACTAAACATTAAATTATTATGTTCCGTAGAATCATTGTTCCATTTCTAACCAGCCTTTCATTATGTTGCGTTATGTCCACTAGTTTTGGCGTTTTACCCCGCGGTGTGTTATTGAATATTGATATTGATAGATATTGATAAGTATTGATAGCTCAATTTAAGATTTTTAGCTTCTGAATTTGGTCCTAGTTTGAACATCTATTTGATATTTTAACGATGCCTGTCATACAGGTCACCTTCATACACCTACTGCTTATTTCTGTCAAACTGATTGAGCAGATAATAAATTTAATCTTCTCGATACTAGATTCCGATGACGGACGGGTTTCCTGGTAAGAAAGGATTCAACAGTTCCATCCATAAATTTGGACGCAACTGGCTAGCAGCTGGTCCCTTGGAAGAAGCATTCGGTGGATCTGGTATCATGGTTAACCGCCCATCCCGACATAATGTTTCAGTATTCATGTATTCAGAGGGAGGCCCGCTTTTTAACGAGCTCATCCTTGGAAATTGGAAGTCATCCCACTCAACCGTACAGGTACGATTCGTTTGCTTCCATATCGGAGATGTTGCTGCTGCTGCCGGTTAAGAAAATCCCACCGGGGGCGGAACGCTAATCCCACCAGGAAACCAGGTCCGAATGTTGAATCTGTAGAAGCAAAGTACCCGTAGGTAAGCTTTCTGCTGGTTTTCCGTTCGGCCGAGAATATCACTTGGCAGGTGTGCGCTCTCTTGTGGAAAATATGTTTCTTGAAATGGACACGACTGCTCAAACATGCGGAAGTAATGTGTGTCTTCCTGTTCGGCTGACATAGATAAAGTTGGCTGTCCGTTCGGTGAGCAGAGTTTTATCTTGCCATGGAGAACGATTTTCCCGGTCCAGGATGATACATACATGGTTCGTAGATTGCCAGCAGCTATCGGAAACTGGTGGTTCTCCGGAAGCATTCGGCTCAAGCACCTGGGATTAGTCACGTCTTTGAAGATGTGGTCCTACAACTACTCCTGCTACTCTATTGATGAACCATCCATATCGCACGAAAGAAAACACGGTGGAACATCGAAAATGGAAAACAATTTTTCTCTTCGTTTGCAACCAGAATCGTTTGCTAGAATGAGCTAACTTTTCAACTTGTGTTGTGCCATCATGACGGCAAACGTGCGACTTCCGGTCCCAATGTTGTTGCCTTTACACGGAACCGGAGGAATGCAAACGGGCGCTATCGAAGCTTCCAATCAACGTTTCTCATTTTGCGGATTCAAATCATTAGCCAATTGAATCCAAATCGATTCCAATCGAACAAATTCCGGCGTTTTGTCTTACAGTTTCTGTGTAACGAAATTTGCATGAGCTTTTGCGAAAATTTAGCCATAAATTGGGATCAGAGGTGTACGTGCTTGAGTTCATTTCTTGATTGAAATTTAATTTAAATTCACTGCCAAAATTTTGATTAGCATTGTGTGCCTATTTTTAGAACATCAATTTTACATCCTACATAAAAATAGGCACTAGGCTCATAACGATTTCATGGTGCCGCCTTGACGATATGCGTCGGATTCCAAACTCGACGCGGTTTGCCGAGATTTGTTCAATAGCTCGATTACTTCGTTCCTAAATTTCCTACATATATCGCATCAGAATGGTCACGCAAGTAATCAAATAACTTATTGAAAAGAAAACTTGCCTGGCTTGGGGATCGCACCCGACCTTCGTGGTGAAAGTCAAACACGATACCACAAGGGCTACGCCTTGATGTTGTTCTATCTGAAACTAAAAATCGAAATGGTGATATTATTTGTAGCATACCTGCAGGCACACCCGCCCATCCAGACAGCCAGCCAGTCAGGAAGAAAGCACCTCAAGGCAAATTTTGTAACTTAGAAAATTCCCTATAGAGTACTTTTGGGCACTTTTGTGACTCAAATCCCTTACAACCCAAGTAACACAGATTAAGCTTACTAGTATTAGCATGATTTAATATGGTTTAATTATGGCATTTTTTGTGCTGCTGCATGTTCTATATTATCACTCAGTGCTTGATTATCAAACCGTCATAAAACTTAGTTCCCGATCGAGATGTAAAAACAGGACACGCTTCGGTTAGACAGCACATATTTGAAATGGATTTCCCATTTTTTCAAATTTTTGATAAGTTATGTGTGTTGGTTTCAAGTTAAAATTTAAAAAAATATATACAAATCTTTGATAACTACAACTTATCGAGAGTGTTATGAATATCTCTACAATATGAGTATCGAGCAAAAGGGCCAAAATTGCAGGATTGTTTTTTGCTTGACGCCATCATTTATACAAGATGGCGGCTTCCGCTTCTATTTCCAAAGCTGTAATTTACTGAAAATATCATGAAACCTTCACAACATGGTTATTAGGGGAAAGTGATAAACAAGTAGAAGTCGAATTTCGTTGTCCGTCGCCATCTTAAATTCCAAGATGGAGTATATAACAGAATTTGAAAATACTTTAAATGACTGGAAATCGCATGAAACCCTTAAAATATGGGTATAAGTTGAAAGAGATCAACCATTAGAAATCGAATTTCGTTATCTGACGCCATCTTGAAATTCAAGGTTAGCCTGAGATAAGCCATTTTGGCTTTCAAGATGGCATCGGACAACGAAATTCGACTTCGAATCGTGTAGCCCTTTCACCCAATACCCCGTATTGTGGATGTATCATGAGATTTTCAGTAATTTACAGCTTTGAAAAGAATAGCGAAAGCCACCATCTTTTTTTATGTTTGGGAATCGACTGATTGATGTATTTTTCTTGAATTCTGGCTTGAAGTCTTTTTAGAGCAAAAACGATTTTTGTTTTATGTATCCAACGTTTCAATATGTTTTGGATCTTCTTCAGGGATCAAAAAGTGTCGTTTTCGCTTTAAAATAGACAGCAGGCCGAAATTACCCAAGGTAAACCCGCCATATTGGATTGATGCTGGCCTCAGATAGCGAAATCCAACTTCTTTTAGTTTAATCCTTTCACTCAATATCCATAATGTGGGAGTTTCATGCGGTTTTTAGTGGTTAAAATCATTTGAAAGTTCTGTGGAAGCCGCCATCTTAAAATTCAAGATGGCGTTTGATAGCAAACTTCGTCTTCTACTCGTTTAGCCTTTTAATCAATACACATATAGTGGGAGTTTCATGCGATTTTATGTGATTAACAGCATTTTAAGGTTCAGTGGAAGTCATCTTGGATTTCAAGATGGCGTTTTATAGAGAAATTCGGCTTAATCTGATCAAGCCATTTTACCCAATGACCATATTGCGGGAATTTCAAGTGATTTTCAGTGATAAAATCCATTTTAATGATCAGTGGAAGCCGTCATTTTGGATTTCATTATGTCGTCTGATAGCGAAATTCGACTTCTACTAGTTAAGCTATTTCCCCATTTCTCTGAATACTCATAACGTGGGGGTTTCATTTGATTTCAAGTGAATAACAGCATTTCAAAGTTCAGCGGAAGCGCCCATCTTGGATTTTAAGATGGCATCGGAAAGAAAAAAAATCTTCTATTCGCTTAGCCATTTCACCCAATACCAATATTGTTGGGGTTTCATGCGATTTTAAGTCATTTTCAAGTTCAGCGGAAGCCGCCATCTTGGATTTTAAGAAGGTGTCAGAAAACGAAATTCGACTTCAACTCGTGGTTTATTCCAGTGGTAATTCACAACCAATTATTTTTTATTCAAAAAGTCTATCCTCATTCATTGAATAAATGATTAACAACTCAGAAATGAGGAACTCATCCTAAGAGTGTAGTTGGTTGGCTCGCTAGAGAAACGTCAAACTTTAGCTTTTATATGGCTCTTATAAAACCAAATAATACTAATTAGCCTTTTATCTTGCCATAATAAATGCTATTAAGCACTGAATTGACTAACGCCATGTTGGTTGCAGATTCGAAGGGCACAAAATTACGTCACATTGCAAGTCGCGAGTATTTGAAAATATTTTTTCTGGCCTATTTTACATCAATTCCATCAAGATTGACCATCAGATTTGACGAGGCGCATTTATTTTAAGATACTATTTCGTGCACATTTTACCTAAAATCTAGACTAGCAGTAGAAAAGATGCTCATAAATAATATGGTTAAAACATTGGTGTTTTGACTATTTATTTTACCAGATCATATCTCAATAATGCAATTATCATTCATCAGCCATGATGTTGCTGGAAAAAAAAACAAAAAATAAACTTCGAGAGCTCTCAAGATTGAAAAAAAATTGCTAACATGTTTAATAATAGCTTTTTAAAAGCTTTGGTGACCAACAATGATTGGTCATGATGACGTTTCTAGGATAGGGCCAAATAGCCTGATTTTGGCTTTATTAGAGTCGAGGTGATGTTATAGAATGCACTTTAGCTTTTATGAAGATTAATGCTATAGTCCTAATGAAATTTTGCTAACCATAACAAAGCTAAAATTGTAAGTTGCGAACGTACATATAAATCACTTTTACAACTTTGCAATTCCATCAATGAGTACTTAATATTGTTGCTAGGGAATTGCTCAGTTGATTCTCCAAGTCAGCCAATATGTAACTGTCAAAGCTTTCATTTGTTATTTTCAGTCTCTTGGGTAGGTACAACATATCAGTGTAAAAAATTATATTCATTCGGCTATCAAACAAACTTCAATAAATTTTAGACTAATCTCTCTCATTTATTATCAAGAAATATGGTATATTTATTTGATAGTTTGTATTAGGACTCAAAAGTGATGGTGTCTTTTTTTTTAATTATGGTAGAAGTTCATCAGAATTAATAGAGATGGGTTTATTGAAAAAAATACTTTTGCAATATCATTTTTGTTGAGTATGCCAAACTGAAAGCCACGATAAAAAAATTTTTACCAAGCATTTCTCATTTCTCTCATTTTTGGTATGCTAGATGGTTATTATCAATTGATCTATTGCTCTTGATTAGAATAGAAAATAGGGATTCGAATTGATGCCGAATGATCTATACAATCTGAAATTTATTCATTTAAACCGTTGGCAACTAGGCCCTAACCCAGTGGCTTAAAGCAATACCGTAAAATTTGATATAAAAAATCGGAAAATAGTCGTTATTCATTTCATTTTTTTATTTTTGAACAGCAGTTTTAGTTCACCCGCCGAGTAGAGTGAAAAGGATCAGTGACCTATTTGTTGAGCAATCCGTGAAATTTTAAACAAAATACAATATTGGTTTCAAAATAAATTTAGTTGGAAAACTTCAAATAAGTGGTTCATTAAAAAAATCATGTTAAAAATTAAATCCAGCTTTTGCTGTGTAGCATATGTTTATGTAGTTTTGATATACGTTTTTCATACATTATATAATGATCGTATGAAAGTTGGAAAAAAACAGGATTTACCCACCAAAGTTGAAGCATACATACATTAATTTGATTTCTTCCTAAAGCGACGAAAACTACACCAATTGGGCGGTTTCAAAAACCTTATCCTTACCTATCGGAAGATTGCAAGATAGTTCAAGGTTTTGCTCCCATAGCCTTCCAATCGTTGCCGGTGACAATATTTTCCAATTCTCTCATTGGTCAAAATTACTCAATACTCATCTGATTTTAAGCCCTGCCCTGCTGAGAGAACATGCTGATGATTTTCTCACTTGAAGCCCGCATGGGAACAAAATCAATTCAAAATTTACGTAAATGGCGGACTTTCTGTCATATCCGATTTAAACTGACTTAAGACGACATTTTATTCGATCTTTTCACGATGTGATGGAAATTGTGATTCGTTCGTAACCGAGGGATTGCAAAAGAGCGAGAATTCTTTCCATTTGGAATGGTAATGATCAACATTCCTAACTGCTTCACAAACAATTTGCTACAATTAGCACATTTACTCTCTCTCTTTCTCTCTGAGCATTGGTTTCCCATTGGTTTTTTAACTTTAGGTTGCCAGATTGCCCAGTTTTATCCGGGTTTGCCCGGATATTTTGTACAAAAATTGGGAACAGTCCGGCCCGGCCCGGTTGCCCGGATTCCATTAAAAAATGCCCGAATTTTGCCCGGATTTATTCCAAAACGAAATTTTCTGTGCAAGTTTTTTTAAATAATCATGAAAAGTTTTTTGGAAGTCTACCATGCGATTCAAAATCCATCGATGAGTTTTAATGAAAAAAAAATTTTTTTTTCTTTCAATTTTTTTGTTGATTTTTGTGGAGTAATTTCAAGGTTTTGAGAAAATTTATCCAGATATTGCCAGGATTTATGGTCGTCACTTTTGCAATCAAATGCCCGGATTTGCCAGGTTTTTATAAACAAGTTGCCTGATTTGTCCGGCCCGGATACGTGCTGAAAAAATTCTGGCAACCTAATTTTAACTCAAACCTTCTCATTCTCAAATTGTCACAAATCACTACAATTTTAATCATCGGCTGCACAATTTGTGTGATCATTGACGTATCTTCTCCCTATATCTCAGTCCCCCGTTCGTAACACCATTGTAAACGACTTAAGTAATCATTTCGAATACGATTTCATGTATGCTGGGAAATTTCGAAGCATTTGAGATTAAAAAAAAGTTAGATTTAACACGTTGGTCGCCACGCTTATTTTGGTAGTTTTACTAGCCAGGCCAAAAAAAACAAAATTCTCGGAGCGAGAAAGTGAAGAGAAAATTTGAAACGTGTTTCTGTATGCCAAAATGATCTTTAAGAACTGCAAATTAAAGTTTCTTCCGTTCAACATTATTTTGCACAATTTTAAGCAATGCTAGACGTAATGTAGTTATTTCGATGGAGCCCACGAATTGTATGCAAAAAAAGGTCTTTTGAGAAATTTGAAGCAATTTCAATTAATAGTTCATATTTTTTTGCCGAAATCGTGTTAAAAATATTCTTTACCATATATGAAACTTTTAAAAATGGTTCATCAATATTTGTCACTTCACCAAACTTAACTTGTTTTGGTTTTAAATTGAAAAGAATTACGCTTTGGTTTTTTTTTTAAATATCATCGTGAATTCATATTTGCTGTTACGCCATAAATCGAAAAAAATATACATAGGTCATGAATGAAAACAGTCATTTAATTTAAAATGACTGAATTTAGTTTTTTTTAAACTAATTAACATGGCAGTAAAAAAGGTGAAATTTCAAAGAATTTCGAATAATTTGATTATTTTCAAGATTTCCAGACATCGTACGGTAAAAATAATGAGTAATTTAATTGAAGAGTTACAAATTATTAAATTCTGTAATTCCATTTTTGCAAATTCACAAAAAAATAATGGTGAGTAAACAAAGTTTTCCCAATCGATATTCGACATTGAATAAACGATATATTTCTTTAAATAATTATAATTCATTTCTGATTCAAACCTATACCCATTTCAGAAAGGTTTAAAGTAGCCAGAATTGAAAAAGGTTTCTGTAATATATTATCTTTTTAAATTAAAAAAATCCATACGATTTTCAGAGGAATGAAATTTTTAATCTTATATAATGTGCTGTGGAGATTTTTTATTAATAAACTCATCAAATGTAAAGCACCATAAACAAAAAAAAATCTCAATTCCCAGACATTCTGGTAGCACAAAAACACCTCTAATTTCGCCCAAGTGGCATCTATTGAAGTTGAATCGTTAATTGGCCCGTAACTTTCCGTTCGTTATCTTCGTTTTTCCTGCCCTAGCCTGGCCTTATCTATCTGTTTTGAATATTCCTCCAAAGTTGGATGATTGGTAGGTTGGTTTTGCCCCAAGTGTCTACTCACACTTTACCGACCAAACTTTTTGGACCCCCCCAAAGTTCTAGATGGAAACTTTTCCAACTCATTAGACGTGCGCTTTTCGAGTGAGCGCAAAAATGAGCATCTTTTAGCACTTTTGTTGACTTTTCTACGAAACGGGAGGTTTTGCCTTACAGTCTGACAGTTGACTGAATATTTTTTTGAGAAAGTAGACGTTAGAAATCACAAAAAGATAAATTGAATTTGATTTCTTTCTATTCTAATTTTCTAACTTTCTTAGAAGTGAGAGAAAAATGTCGCATTGGTTCAATGTGCCATTAAAAATAATTTAATGTGGAGAAACCACACACATCTTCCAGAGGACTTCTTTTCCCAAGATAAAAGAGAAAAAAAAGTTTAGGACTAACGAGTCTCCCCCCCGAAGGCCAACCGAGGGCTGAGTTGAGTGAATTTTCCTCTCGTACAAAAGACAGTAATTATTCACAAATTAACGTAAATTATAAGTGCCCATTTTTTATGTGATGGATGGGAGAGATTTTTGCCCCCGGAATGGAGTCGAAAGTGAAGTGAGTGGCCTGCGGGAAGCAAACGGGGGCTCGCGGTCGGAATAAACTTTTATGGCTCATTTAAGGTTTTTTTTGGCTGGGGTTAGCAAAAGGCAGTCGTAAACAGTGATAATGGTCATTAAAACAGGTTATAAAATGAACAATAAAGCCAGATGCTTTCTAAGAAATTAGAAGGCACAACGTATAGTAGAGGAGCGCGCTTTCAGAGGTTTTTATTCGTGGTGGAAAATTTAAAAAAACCGAACATCCTTGATTTTTTTACGCTTAATACATTGCGCACCAAATGCGAGTATTCTTGTTTTTTCGCTTGCCGCAAGTATGCTACACTTAGAAGCATAACTCAAATGTTATAAATTCAATTACGAAAATATGTTTTACTAAATTGAACACAACACTTTAAGTTATCGTAATCCGGGGTAATTTGATAACTTTTTTCAATATTCCTAGATTTTTTTTTCTGTTAAGGGGAATATGGCATATTTAATTTTTTTAAACCTGTACTGAACCCTATGAATGTAAAAAATGGTTGGAAAAATTAATAAAATGACTTTAAATTTGATTTAAAAATCAATTTAATCTCTGTTTAGATTTTGATGCTTTGGGGGAACATTGATCAGTTTCTATTTTGACGGTTTTAACGAGTTTACTTGTTCATAAAGGATACAATTCATCTGAATTCTTGTGTTTCTTGATTTACAGTTCATCGCAGTAAAAAAAACAACATCGCGGTCCTTAATGTGTTAAGGCCGAACGACAATTAAAATCTTAAGATGGACAATGATGCTGCATAAATTAAGGGGCTAATTTTTTAACATTTCTAAGAAAATTAAAACTACAAAAACAAATGAAATTTTGCCTTTATTCAATTTTCTTGACACTCGATCTAATCCCCATTAATTTTTACCTCCAAATTTTTCCATTTGATAGAGTTTCTAGTCTTTTGTCCTAGACTGGCTTACTCTTGGAAAATGTCCCTATATTTAAAAATATCAAAAATTTACCACAAACTACAACAAAAACTACATCAAAACTATACATTTACTAAGGAAAAAAGTTGAATTCTCACATAAAACGATCTGTTTGCTTCTAAACGCTTCGATTTTATCAGGAAGGGCGTTTGTATGGGAGCCTTCAAAAAAATAGATTTTGAGATTCTGAAATTACATTTTTACTAACATTTGAAATTTTCAAAAACAAACCAAGTTTTTCCCAATTTGAAACTCAACTTATAGGTTTTTGAACGTTTTGAAAAATTTTAACTTAAGACTTGACTATCTTGAAAAATATTATGTTGATCAAAGTTACCCGGTGATCAATATTACCCCGTTTTACGGTAGGTATTCAAAGAAACTGAATTTGTTGAAATTTTTCTAGTGGTTTCTGAGATAAAGCATGCAAAATTTTTACATTTTCCAGCTTAGATTTCAGCGCGGTCGTTAATGTGCTCATACACGGGAAAAATAAAAACTGGGATTGCTTCAATTGGTGAAAATTAATGTTTTCCCCACTAGGGTGGCCATTATTTTCAAACTTTCTTGAAACCTAGCTTCCTCCCTCCAATCTGGATCGAAATCTATCTATATATATAAAAATGAATGTTTGTCTGTCTGTCTGTTCCCTATAGACTCGGAAACTACTGAACCGATCATCGTCAAAATTGGCATCTGAGGGTTTTTGAGGCCGGGGATGGTTTCTGTAATAGTCAAAACTCCATCCGACTTAAGGAAGGAGAGGCTTCCATACAAAATTTGTAGTTTTTCGAAACAAATTAAAGTCATGACATCCATTTTCTTGAGATTTTTTTTTCCTTTGGGCGGTTTGTTTTTCGTCTCTATGGTCGAGGCGTCGCGTGCCAACGTCCCAAAAGGAAAGTAACTCAGGCATAGCATACTGATCAGTAGGAATATTTTGGCGCGTATTTCTCAACCTGGGGTTTGTTTTTCGTCTCCATGGGCGAGCAAACGTCGTCGCAAGAGGATAGTAACCAAAGCACACTGTTCATTGATTGCTGGAAAATTTAACAATAAGGCGCCTGTTTCTCAGACACGTGGGGCGATATGCAACCTAGATGTGTTTTTTTTTCTTGCTTATTTGATTTGTACACAGAACGTGGTAATAAATGACGCCTAGATGTGACACGGATTGGTATTTTATCAATCGAATCAAAACCAATTGAAAGATTTGCAAAAATACTTCCATATTAAGTTCGTGTTAATGTAGGTAGCATTCGACTTTTCATTCAAGGAACATTACAACATGTTCAAACGTTCAACTTTTTCTGTTAAAAAAAATTAAAAATTATGTTTTCTTCTAGAAATTGTTACTTCGGCCCTAATACACAACTGAAACGAATTAAGAAATGAAAATGAGAGCTTTTATTTTAAATAATTCTGAAAAAACCATCGTACTTTTTGCTTACATACCAATTCAAGTATGTACGTACTTAACATGAAAGGTGTTTTTGTGTTACATGGCTGCATAAAAGAGACTTTTGATCCGCTTCGTTTTTGAAAAGTGAGACTTTAGAACTGATATTCAACTGGACGCAAAATTTTTCGGAGAAATTTTTAGTTTACCCTTAAAGTGTTAAAAACAATATTCCCTTCTGTCAACTTAGAGGGTGGGGCAAGGGCAAACGTCGAACTTTTAAGAAATTCATCTTCAAAATGATTCAATATGTTGGAAAGACCAGAAGGGGTATTCCGAATGTTGAAACTGCAGCGGATATTGAAAATTCTTAAATGTCTTTGTAAATGAAGGTCATTCCTTTTGAACAGCATTCGTTAAAAGTGGAGCAACAAACATACATTTTTATTGTAGGAATACTGAAGATATATCAGTGAAACTTGATAGAACAAAAAACAGGAATTCGTATCAAATCCATTTTAAAGCCATTACTCTGACGCATCTGTAAATAAGCTTTGCATTGACACTTGCCCCAATATACGGGACAAATGTAAACTTAGAAATGCCTACATTTTTGAATATTTGACTTTCAAAGAGAAAATAAAAAAAAATCGCTGAGAACTTATTTAGTGATGCAACTGATATTTTTTAAATACTTAAATGTTTACTGAAGTAAATTTATTTAAAAAAAAAAGAAATTTGCACTGTATTTAATACAAAACTAATTTAATATATTTTTCATTACCATGATAAGTGCTGTTTGGGTATTGAGCCGGTTAAATTTGCCTACTTTCTTCAACCAGTGGGGGACAAAATTGAAAAAGATGGGAGAGCTCCCATTTAAATTTAATATAAAGAGCTTTTCAAAGAAGGGACCATATTTTAAAAGGTTTTTTTGGGTACAGAGTACAAATTTCAGATCTTGAAAAAGATCTTGATCAAGTTTCAGTAAATAATATATACCATCTTTGAATTGCTATTCAGAACTGCAGCTGCAGCTCTCATTTAAAAGTTGTTGGTTCTGAAGTATGATGAGGTTTGATTTAAAAAAAAATGCTCTCTAAAATCTAAATTTTAATAAATTTTTACAAATTACATTTATTTCCGGAAGGTGTAGCAAAGCACAACGGGTCAGCTAGTATATATATAAAAAGCAATTTCTGTGGGTTTGTTTGTTTGTTTGTTTGTTTGTTTGTTTGTTTGTTTGTTTGTCCTCTATAGACTCAGCCGTCTTAAGAGCTAGAGGTCTGAAATTTGGCATGGATGCTCATTAGGACCAGGAATGATGAAAAATGTTTTCATAAATTCGGTTAACCTCTTCTGAAGGGGGTCGTCCATACAAGACAAATATTGTTTTCGCGTTATTGACGTTATTTTTCGTCGGATCGTGATGAAAATTTGCACATGAGAGTTTTAAAAGTTAAGAAATCGATTTGAGGTATTGAATTTGGGGTCAGAGGTCGGCAAAAGGGGTCGTCCATATTAACATTTCAATATTTTTGCGATATTGACTTTATTATTCATCGGATTGAGAAGAATATTTGCAATCGGATGTTTTTAGGGACGGGCAATCGATTGCTGGTATAAAATTTTGCGTAAGGGGTCAGCCAAAGGGGTCGTCCGTATTCACTGTTCGCTATTTTTGCGATATTGACGTTATTACACATCGGATTCAGATGAAAATTGGTACACGAGAGTTTCGAATGACAAACAATCGATTTCAGGTATCGAATTTTGTGTATGGGATCGGCAAAAGGGGTCGTCCATATTAACTTTTCAATATTTTTGTAATATTGACGTTATTCATCGGATAAGAAGAAAATTTTTGCTCGAATATTTTTAGGATCATTGAATTGATTGCCGGTATCAAATTTTGTATAAAGGACCAGTCAAGGGGGTCGTCCATATTGACTGTTTGCTATTTTTGTGATATCGACGTTATTATACATCAGATTGAGGTGAAAATTTTTATATTGGAATAATTAAGAACGAACATTTATTCCAATTTTCTAATTTTTGGTCAGGGGTCGGCGAAAGGGATCGTCCATATTAATTTTTCAGTGTTTTTTTGCGATATTGATGTTATTATGCAATGGATTGTTTTGAAAATTTGCACACGGAAGTTATGAGGGAAGGGCAATAGATTTCAGAAATCAAATTTCGTTAAAGAGGCCACCGATCTGCAATGATCGAGTCAAAATTTATACACGGGGGTTTGGACGGTCAATTGATTTCTGATTTCATCATTTATATCAAAGGACTAAAAAGGGGGTCTTCCATATTAACTGTTAAATTTGCTTCAGTAACAATAACGTGAGTTTGAATTGCATCAAGACGAAAATTCATATACGGGGTTTTTTTGGCACGGTCAATTGATTCCTGATTTCAAATTTCGTAGCAAACGACAGAAAAAGTGATCTAACATATAACGTGTTCCCCATTTTTGCAATGATTGCTCAACAATTCATTCGAAAATGCGTCTGGACATATTTTAAATTGAAAGCGAAACGGAGTTCGTATGGGATCAGCTAGTAATGAATAAACAATACTGGCAAAGTTTTAGCTCATTCGGATAACTCTAAGGCGACCCCCAAAAACCCCTTGAAATTTGTATGGTAAAAGTGAAAATTTTGAATGGAAAAAGTAAAAATTTTCAAAAAAAAAATTGTATTGAATCTGGAAACGCTGCAGAACAACCTAAACTTTGTGACGTGAAAATTTTAACGTGAGGAACAACTTTGTGACATTTAAAATATTACTATTTCATTACATTTAAAAAAAATATTTACATTAAATCACAATTTTTTTTGCAATATTTTAGTGTTAATCATTACTTAGTTCCTACAAGACGTGTCTGCAATCAGAAACTCATTTGGGTTGGCTCTTCTTGGAGCAGATTTAATGCGACATCGAATATTTGGCTCCTGACTCTCTTGAAACTGTTATTTGATGTCAATGTTTCAACCACAAATGCTGTTGGAATGAAAAGCCAAATTATGATTAGAAAGCTACAAATTAGGCAGGAACATACAAAAAAAAACTTGCAGATGCTTTTGGTTAATTTTTTTATTTCTCATAAATCCTCGAAGAAAAGGTATACAAAAATTTAACAAAAAAGTCTTCCACTTTTTTAGCTTTGTCCAAAAATACTTATTATCTTGTAAAGAGTTGTTCTTCAGCTTAAAATCTTCACTTCGAATAAAGTTTTAAGATTTTTACAGTGCTGCCAGAATATATTATGATTTTTAAAAATGATTTTTTTCCGCTTTTTTCTAAGATTTCCCAAAGATTTTTTAACTTGAGGGCGTTCCAGGATCACCTTAGAGTAGTTCAATCAAAATAAAGTTTTGCACAGATTGTTATCTTTAAAAAAAAGGTTCAATGTGAGGGAATGGGATCAGTGAGGGTGAGGGTAACTCTAATACCCACGCTGCATTAAAGTGTTGTTCAATGTGTAGCACGATGGACTTACGTGTTTTTATTGTTGGTACTTATGTTTCGTTAACTCACCTGTAAGAGAAGAAAAAAAAATATAATTATTTAATTTTGTCTCATAGTTCATAATTTGGTTACTGTTCACTGGGATGTAAATAATTGCAACTTTTTTTTTTTAATTTTAAAAACGCCAGGCTTCTAAGAAGTTTCCTATTTTATCAAAATGATGTTTTGTTTTAAGTTGTTTTTTAAATAAAGGTACCCGGTTGTTGATTGAAATTTCATTTGGAAATAAATCAAATAGTTATTCAGGGAATTTAACTTTTTTTTTATTTTTCTTGAATATTTTCGTTTTTTGCAATGATAAGCAGAAGCAAATTTTCCAATGTTCTGGCTAGAAAGATTTTTATTCAAGTTTTTTGAAATGTTCAAGTGTACACATCTACCAACATGAAATGTTCTATATATTTTACCCAAAAATGTTTTTGGGTTGCTAAAAGTTTAGAATCATCTGGTACCATTTTTCTTATAAATCGACTTAAAGTAGACGAATAAAAACTGCACAAAAATTGTACACATTGAGGTGTAACGATAAAAAATTGTACCGTGGAATAGGGTGAATCGGGGTAGTTTTACAATTAAAGAAAAACATTTGGTAGGAAAGATTTTATACCTTTAATTTCTGAACTTTGAGTTTTTTGTTTACCCCCCCGAGTGGGATGGGGTGTTAACTCTCATTCGCTTTTGAGTTTCAATATGACTCCGTTGGAAATTTGACGGATTGTGACTTAATTTTTAAAAAAATCTTCTAGACTTTCTCTGAAGATTTAGACAAAAAAAACTCCATAATCAGATCTTGAGCGTCAGTATATCGCCTCTAGCTTAAAGTCGCTATGTCTCTTTTGTTCTCTTTTGTATTTTAAGAATCTTAAGTTGAAAAAATGTGCTAAATTACATCAACTCTTCATTCAACTTTCAATTTTTTTTTCTTCTGTGACATAAATTTTGTAGCTTATCTGAAGTAAGCTAACCAGATTGCCTGATTTTACTGAACTTTGGGAACAATCCGGTCCGACACGGTTTCTTGGATCTCGTTAGAAAAATTTCAGATTTTTTAACTGTATTTTAAAATTCAGAAGAAAAACTAGATTTAATTCCTTTTTTTATTTTTGCGTTCAAAAAAAAATTTAAAAGCAAGTTTCGTCAAAATAATTTAAATCGGTGGAATAAAAAAATAATGATTTAAAATCTGCTGAAATGTTCTGATGAAAGATAAAAAAAACGTTTAAAGTGTTTAACTTCTTGATTTTTGTTGAGTGATTCCTAGGTTTTGACCAGTGTTCGACACAAAAACGCCAATCCGCTATTCGCTAGTTAGTCCGCTAACTTTTTGTTAGCGGTTCAATTTTGCCGCTCAATTTCCATGGATCTAGCGAATTAAAAAGTTCCGCTATTTTTTGGATCCGCTAATTGAAGACCGCTAACTCCCAAATATTTGTTTCAATCTCTCGAATTATTAGTGATAGAATAAACTAAATATCATTAATCAAATTAAAGAGACATTGGAAATTATTTTGATTGCTTAGTTGGATTCATTGGAGGAATGCGTACTGGAGTTAGAGGAAAGATGTATTTAATGTAATGTTCCCTCTTAAAGCACCTTTTTTCACAACATTAACACAAGAAGATAGTTTAAAAAATGTTAAACATTAGAGAACGATTTTTAACATCTCTTAATAAGCTTCTTGTTTTAAAGTGGTTGAGATATTTAATTTTCACAATACAGTTTTTTTGAAATTTTACAGATCAGTTCATACAAAAATAACATAAAAACACCATAGAATGAATTGACATTTTTAAGTTGTTTATAATTCATGGTAGCCTTCCTTTTAAGTTCAAATATAAATTGTATAAATGTATATGTCTGACAATGCTCCTGCAAGTTTGAAAAAGGGGAAAGCTGGCTAAAGGTTTTAAATGAAGATAATGAAAAATAGTACAAAAAGAATAAATTGGAAAGAATTGCACGAAAGATCATTTGCAACGAAAATGCATACTAACTACTTGCATAAAACCGATAAATCGAATAAATTTTTAAGCGGAATATAAAAAAGAGATATAGCTTTCATCTGCCATATTATGTTCTTAAGCCGTGATGTTCAAAAACTCGGTTTTTATTGTAGAACATAGAGGGGTGATAAAATTCCCAACTTTGACAGTTTTGTTCTGCTCATATACATAATTGTATGAAAATTCAATCAATTTATCGAATTTTAAATGAATACTTGAAACTTTATTTATAGTTGGAAAATCGCAGGGGGGAAGGGCGTGACAAAAAAATGAATTTGATATTTGTTCCGGCGTTTATGTTGTTCACAGTTAGCGATAAGCGATTAGCGCTTTTAGCTTGAAGCGATAATTTTTTCGGCCCACTTAGCGTATTTTATTAGCGACCGCTAACTTTGGTTGAGTTAGCGATTTAATTAGCAGCGCTATTTTTTCAGTTAGCGATGCTAAACACTGATTTTGATCAAATTTGCTCGGTTATTGACTGGAATTTTGGTTGAAATTTGGAAATCAAGTGCTTTTAGATAAAATAGCCCGGATTTGTTCGGCCCGCAGACGTGCTTAGAATGTTCCAACAACCTTAGTTTGAAGAAGTAGTTTTCAATCTTTTTTCACTCACCGGCCCATTTTGCTGAATTTTCGAACTCACCGCCCCCCTTAACAAATTTGGTGAAAATTTAGCCACTTTAGCCAAATTATACTCAGTACTGAAATCCAACTCATTATTTACACACAATTCAAAATTTCATTAAAACTTATTACAATAATTTTTTTAATAAGTATTTTCTAGACTTCCATTTTATGTATATCCAGAGAAAAGTTAAAAAATTGAACTCAAAATCCTGTACACCCTGTTAAGTGCTATTATTTTTTATTCAAGTATCCAATATTTTGTTATATAACTGGACAAAACCACAGGTCTGAAATATTAACAAGAAATTAAGCATGGATTCCAGTAACTTTATTGATGATCAAATGATGAGAACTCCTTCATACAGGTGCGAAATTCATCAATTTTGAGTTCATAATGCCAAACGATTCTTCGTATCTTAATATTTAACTTGGAATCATCATTTTGTCGATTGAATAAATACTGTAACCAGCTGTTATTTTTCGAAAAAATAATATTTAAAAAACGAGCAAAACGAAAACATTAAAGCGCCTTCTTCTCAGAAACCCACTGTTGTGTACTTATTCCCTCTTTGGCAACAAAGCTATTCCTAAAAAGCTTAGCTTCAAAATAGTTTGATATTGTTCAAAAATAAGAAATCTAATGTACGCGTTGTATCTGAAAGTTTGGAAAAAAACATTTCACAATTTATTTCAAACAATAGATTTAATTGGACGTTTACATTAAAGGTAGTACCAGCTTAATTTGTCGATCATTTTGCTCAAACTTTCAGAAGAAAAAGGCAAATTCTACACAGCAAGAAAAAATCGTGTAAATTTACATCGAAAACGATGCACGAAAACGGAACATCGATTTTGATATAAAATTCTACCACGGTGTATTTTTCTCAACAATGTAATTTTTGAGGCGTGTAAATTTAGATCGAAAACAATGCACGAAAACGGATGACATAAACCGTCGTGTAAAAATACACAATGATGTAAATTTCAAAACATATTACCGTTAATATTACAAATCTTTGTAAAATAATCAGATTTTGGGTGTTGTTTATGAATAAATACGCCACATGTGTCATTTTATTTAACATATATTGCCGATACACTGCAAACTCAAAAAACACCCACCATCACTGGCAGCTGGAAATGTGGTTGTGTCCGATGATCCCCAGCAGGGCGATGTTTTGCCGATCAGCGTCAGGCAGCATTCTTGAATCCTTCCGGAACAGCATAGTAATCGGAATCCCATGAACATTAAAAACATTCAACATTGATTTGGCTTTTGAACCTGTAGATTTGTTACTTGCGGTTCACAGGTAACAAAGAAAAGTTGTTTCCGAATTTTTAACACTCCTTTATTCGTTCGAAGTTCGGCGAGTTTTAAAAACCTACGATAGAAACATAGCTTTGATGAAAAGAACAAAAATTCAATGTTTCAATCTCACGTTTAGTAACTTCTCCTATTCGCTTTCTGCTGTCTCGATTCGTATCTGCTGTAGCTGCCTTCCGCTAGCCACCTTTAACATTAATAATGCTGAATTCAATAACTTTTTTTAACATTTCTCAATGTCATTCTCACCTCTACTCATCAGGTTCAACAACTTAATTAGGTGTCTTCTTAACAAGCGCGTATCCGCAGTATTGCCCTAAATTATGAGGTTCAAATTAATCAAAGCGCACTTATTAGAATACTATTAATACTCCTACCTTTGCTCAAGCGACCTCACTTCACTTCGCACTACTGCATTAATTTCGCACTTTGAGCCTAAGCTCGTACTTTTAGAATGAATCTTTACAAAAACTAGATTATTCTGCTTCAACTTCAACAACTTCACACCTAACGCGAATTTATTGTTGTTTGTTATTCGACTTTCCCGCCGAATAAACCACTTTCTTTTCTCTCGCTCTTTTTTCCTGTTCAAAACTGTCATCAACTTGAGTGCGTTCAGTGCTGCCCGTTCAGTAGCTCCGTTCAGTTACAGAACCATTTATAAAACTGCAATTCCTGCAATCGAAAGAGAATTTGAAGTTCCATTTTTTTCATTTCGTCTATAACTATAACCTACCATTTTTTAATTCAATTCTGAAAGAATTTGGTTCGGTTTTAATACAAAATTAACTGCGGAAGCAAATTGTTTTCATTTCGCACAATAAACCACCATCTCGAATAAAAACAGAACAATTTATGCCGCGAAAAAAAGGAAAACAATGGATCTGTCGTGTTTTGAATTGTTTCCAATGTAATTTTATATTGAGATATATTTTTTAGATCAGGGCGTGTAAACATACATCATACAAAATTAATTTTATACCAACGATTCAAAAATAGATCATAAAGAGTGTAATATTACATCAGTTTTGAATTACACTGGTCAAAAAGTAGATCACTCGTATTTTAGATTGCGTATACTTTTAGAAATTTTTTGCTGTGTAGTGTTGAATGCATTAGTAGTACTGTTTCGTTTGCGTTACATTGATGAACGATAACATTCAGGGCGGTTCTCCATAAAGATTTCATTTGGAAGCCATTAATAATCAACTTAATCCTTCATTTCATGATTTTTTTTATTTTATCTCAAAAATCATTTTAAAAAGTTGGAAATGATGAGTACATGAAGAAAAAAATTGTAATAAAATACGATTTTTCACTTTTTCCATACATAAATTGGTGCAAATTTGTTACTTTATGAAACAAAGGGTTGAGAAGTAATTTAATATTAGGGGCCGTTCAGATACCACGTGGACAGAAAAATGAGATTTTTGACACCCCCCTCCCCCTCCGTGGACAAGCGTGGACATTTGGCAAACCCCTACCCCCGTCCCCGGATGTCCACGTTGACTATTTATTACTTGCATTCAAGTTGCTTTTGATTGTTTAAACTTAAACTGGAAAGATTTGCAATGCTATGATTCAAACAGTAAGTATGTCCACGTGGACATAACCCAAACCCCTACCCCCCTCTCCGTGGACAAACGTGGACATTTCCATACACCCCCCTCCCCCTAAGTTGTCCACGTGATATGTGAACGGTCCCTTAACGCTTTTTTTAATAGCGTCAATTAAACTGAAATAAAACATTTAACTGTTACTTAAATTTTAAGTTTTTTCAAAAACTAAACAAGATTCAATATAATCTTACCGCCCCTTAAGGCCTTCTAACGTCTCCCGAAATTCAAACATAGAAAAATCGTCCCCTTGGAAACTCTCAACGCCTCCTGGAGGCGGTAGAGACCACTTTGAAAACCACAGGTCTGAAGTCTTTTTTCCTAAGAATTTTTTCCGGATTTTTTTTCTTAGACTTTGAATAATATAAATACGAATAGTTGTAGCTGAGTACTAATAGAGACAAATATTTGAGTAACATTAAGATGATTTCAAAACCATTAACTTTGAACAAATCGACAGAAGATTAAGAGAGATATTGCGGTTTTAGTCAGGTAGGAGCGTCAAATTGACACCCGGAGAACTCTAAAGGGTAAAAAAATCTGGGAAGGATAAGGTTTGATTGTGAAATTCAGAAGCTTAAGAATTGAAAAAAAAACAACAGCAAAAATGTGATAATTTGAGCTTCCAACATATTAAAGTGAATCAGTGCGTTGTTATTCACTAAACAAATATTTTTCGTTTTTTCAATCTCCATTTTAAGCGTGTTTCATCAGCCTTTATGTTCATGAAAAATGATCGCCAAGGCTTTCGAACTCCGGAGATCAACAAATCCCGGGGAAGTAATTTTTCCTTGCTAACCTTAAGAGGAATGCCCTAGATAGGTTCAAATTCATTTTTGCAGATATATTTGATGATTTGGCAAGCTAAGTTATATATTTAACAATTGTAATTTGGCTGTTGAAAGAAGAAAAAAGCTTTCATTACTGTAGCAGTAGACTGAGTCAATTTGGGGTCATTTTTGAATTTATAAAACCCTGGGGTCTAAAAAGCTTCGTCTTGATCCAAAACTCATCCATGATTTTTTGTAGAATTTTTAAGTAACGTGTTCATGAGTAAATTTGAACTTTTAGGTTTGTATGGGAAAATTGAATGTTTTGTACTAAAAAATCAACATTGTTTTTGTTTCTGCTGTGGAACAGAGCCAGCTTACAGTTTGTGTGCCAATTTATAAAATGCCTGGAGGAAATTTTCCGCTGAACAACTTTGTGAATTTATTGCTGATCAATGCGAAAAGACATATCCCCATTCAACACGTCAATTTTTTTGTCTAATAAGATACGAGGTTCAGGTCATTGAAAAAGTTGTTCAGCCAAAAATTTCCTTTAGGAGTTTTATAAATTGGCACAAAAACTGTCAGCTGGCTCGGTTCCACAGAAGCGATGGCTGAAGTATTATTTGGGATAAATTAAAAAATTATTTTTCTTCCGTTAAACATAAATTTCGCCATTCATATAGGATTCTAGACACTGTAATGTACATTAAGATGGCAATGGATTTATGGAAAAAATTTCATGTTCGTATTTTGAAAACCGACCATATACATTTTGAAGATTGGCCTACGAAACAAACCTGTGCAAAATTTTGGCTCAAGCGGACTTGATGCAGGGGTGTCTCAAAGCGCTCCAAGTTTCGGTTTTGACTCTCGAAAATCACCAAAGAAAGGAAACCTTTAAAATACATACAACGTCGAAATCTGGTGTTATCTAAAAATTCTATCTAAGAACACTTTGAGCGTTTTGAGGCATTCTCAAATCATTTCCGAATGAGTTGTAATATTCCTTAGTTTTTTCCAAAATCTCCAAAATTTATTTGGTCGGTTTTCAAAATTTGGACATGACCCATTTGGCTACCTTCTTAATGTACATGTCCCGATCAAGATAAATGTGCCACAGAATGTTTTGTTTAAATTCATCTTTATTTGAGATAATTTTAACTTTTTGTCATTCGTTTTTTGTCTAAATCATGTTAAAAGTATTTTTCACCGTATACCACCTGGACCTGGCACATAACTATTCGGAGTATTTCTAACGAATGTAGATGATGATGATGATGATGTAGATGATAGAAAAAAATATTAACTTTTCTATAACATCTTTCTTGATTGTTTTAATGCTTTTAGTTGGAAAAAATTATCGGTTATTTGAACATAACTCTATTTGCTCGCCTTTAGCATTAATATTCATAAATTTTTCACAATTCTCAATTTTCCACTTTTTCCTACCGATTTCTCCTACCGTCATCTATCATTCCGCCTGCAGCTGCACCAGGAAGGAGCCTGCAGCTATCAATTTCCGTTCCACATTCAATCTATGTTAGCTGTTGCTTCAGTTCAGCCCGACATCGTCCCTGCTGAGGATGCAGCAAAGCCCGCCCAGTGTTACAAAAACAACCTCTGACGGGTGTCATAAAACTGCATCAATCTCGAATTTGGGTCGGCTTGAGTGGGTGTTGGTTTGGTACCCTTGGTTGCCATTTCTTGATACATATCTACATCATGTACTCACATTCAATCCTCGAGATGGGAATTGTTGGGCGATGGTGAAATTTCAGCAGAAAGCCATTCGAAATCCATTCGTACATACCGAGGATTGGAATACATTTCAGCACTCAAACTCAACTCAGCCTGGAAACCAACAACAGGCTGCATGTTCTGCAAACATTTATCATCCCGCGATGGCGTGAAGTGAATTTCAATGAACATGGAAACCCGACCATCATCATCAGAACTACAGCGAATAGTGGGTCAGTGAGTTATGCTTACGAAAGTCGGCACCACCGTTGGAGTAAATCGATTTGAAAATTACAACTTCCTGCGTAGCACATTTGTGGGGCGACCGGCAGTAAGTTGCTGGCTACCGGAAGCAGATTGGATTGTACCGGACTATCCGGATGGGCTAGTTAGTTACTCTACCGATTGGGGAAAGTCGGACCGGGGTGTTAAAAATGGATAAGCTTCCCTTTCTCATTTGGATCCTTCTGATGGAATGCAGCTGTGAGTTGTCGTTTTTTTTCTACATCAAGCGCAGGCATGGCAGCCGGGAAGTAAATTGTTTGTTTTGTTGGTTTGGACTTCTCATGGTTTCTGCATCAGATACCTCCTTGGCAAATAAAATCTGGATCTAATTTTATTCTGTTTCCATTTAAAATGGATAGTTTGAAGTAATGCTATCTGGTATGGGATAGTTAATAAAAATACACTTTATATATCCTTGTAGGTTAAACGCCTTCATTTAGGCAACGAAATTCAATTTCTTGGCTGATATTGCGGCAGTTAATTTTTTCGAGTCGAATATTGGTGCACCTTTTTAACTCAAACAAGGACAAAATTAGTTATGATTATGTATTCTTATTGTAATTAAGGAGTCAGCAAATAAAAAGAATGACATTTTATGTTGATATTCGGGTTTTCTCAAAAGTAAACAGCATTCAAAATTTAGGCCTAAAACACGTGATTATTGTTTATTTTTGTTGTTTATTGTTTATAAAAAAGACCATCTGACGTAAGTGTCTTAATGGTTTACTTAAATCTAGGTCTATCTAAACTTACATTTTGAGATTTCTAGCTGTTTCTTAACTGGTCACTTATGTTAGATTCGATCAAGCGTTTAAATGTTACAGTTGAGACATTAAAGTCAAAGAGAGCATAATGGCGTAAGAAGCTAATTTTTGCGGAACGTAAGGGGTCGTTGCTGCCATAGCGTGTATTTCTCGATTCCAGTGAAAGCACGGTTTCGCAAAGCTCTTTCTGGGGCATAAATGTTACAGCGGGAGAGTATCCAAGAACAGTCGATTTCGTTTCTGAGAATTTTCGCTACAAATAGTGATTGACCGATGGAATGGCGATCCGACAGCGTGTGAAGGCCAAGCAAAGCGCAACGTTGTGCATAAGGTGGCGGGTTTCGAGGATAATCCCACGGTAGATCACGCAGGGCATTCTATGCCAATTTTGATATGATTGATTTTAGTTAAAATTTTTGGAAATTTAGTAAAATATAACAAAATATGCATAGTCTTTCAAAAGTGCATACAAGTTGAAAATATCTAAGCTGTAGTTTGATCAGTTTGCGCAGGTTTGTTTACCATAAAACCTTATGTTATTGTTATGAAAAATAACAAGTTTAACGCAGATTCCATTACATCTTCTGTTTCTAAGAATTAAAGGCCTTTTTTGTGAAATTTTCACTTGATAATGTTGGAAAGCATATTTTCTACAATAAAAATGAAGAAAAAAACACCATTCAAAGCCATAGTTTAGTGTATTTTGGAGAAATAATGGCATGGGCCTTCTTACCCCGCTGGTGCGTCTTGTACAGTTTTCGCTATACCGAATTTATTTAGAAACAATCAGAAGTAAAATATTATGTGTGAAATTTCCCTATACTAGATAAAATGGACGTCATACACCCTGGACCAGGTAGACTGTAGACCTGGCGAAAATAATTCGGTTAAGAGTTACCAAAATACCAGCCATATTTACAGTTTACACTAGAGATATCATACGTACTCCTTCAAGAGTACAAGTTCTCTTTATCGATCGAGAAATGAGCGTACTCTTTTTTTTTTTTAAATTTTACGAAATGTACTCTTTTTTATGTTGGTGGATATTTAACCCTCATTCGCATTAGAGTATCATTTTGACACTTTTGCAAGTTTAAAGGCTTGTAACTTTTTTCAGAAGCTTCAAAAAACAAAACAATTTTCGGGTACCCTAAATAAATTCAAAAATTCTTTAATATTGCATCTTTATTTATTTATGGACGAACCCTGGAGGCCTAGACAAAAAAAACTCCCTTTTTCGACTTAGAGTGTCATTTTGACACTCCAAAAAAAAAAATCTATTTAAGTCGTTTGAATTATTATGAATTTCATATAAAACTTATATCAATGAAAACCTTGTAATGTCAGTAAAATATGTTTAGAACATTATATATAGCTAAAGCTTCTAGTTTTCTCGTTATTCAGCATGAATGGTCTGAAAAACCTACTTTTCATTAGATTGCTAGTAAAAACTGTTTGAGTGGTGGTGGAGCTTTTGAAAAAACATCATTACAAATTTTATTCTTATTCTGACATTTTGTTGTCTTTAGATTTTTGATGCAACAAAGATTGAATTTACTGGAATTTTTCAAAGTTGACTACTTTGCGCGTTTTTCCACAAGTTGAAATTTCATCTGTTTTTGTGGTCCACCGTCAGGTTATACCCGGATTTTCAGTGCTTTTACTATGCTTGGACCAATAAAAAGTATATTCATTGGAAAGCAAATTTAATCTACATTCTAGTGAGGTGCAACAATTGACGCTGTGAGATTTCACAAAAATATGAAAATTATTTCTGAGCCGTTTTGAAAATTCACCCTCTTTGGGATTTTTGTTTGGTTTTAATCGCCTATCATATCAGAATGTCATTATTTGGGGACATTTATCACAATTATTAAACGTCAAGGAATGCATTGAATTAATAGCTAAAAAAACAAAACTGTCTGCAGATGGTGCTTTTGGGCATAGCAGGAGCGATAAGGGCATTGAAGCTAAGATTTTTAATGATTTACAGTCACTATCGATACTCCAAATGACCATTCTAAGTAGTGCTTCGATATAACGTAACTTCGATATAAAGTAACGAGAAAAAAAATTTCGTTGCTTTATATCGAGGTATTACGTAATGTTTTTCGATATAAACTGCAGGCTAGCTAAGAGGTTACTCAGATTTGTGGCATAAATTAAGGCGTTTACAGCGCCTATATTTCGCCTTCATTTATGAATTTAAGCGAGTTGCATGTAATATCAATAAATCTAAAGGTGATCTAAAAAAATCTGATATTTTTCTTAGCGATATTTTGATTTTAGAAAAAACCGCCTAACACCTCTGACTACCCTTCACAGTTATTTTCCTCTAGAACAAAAACAATCTAAAACAGCAGTGGGTATGGTAAGGAATGAAAGACTTTAAGAAGTTAAAATCCATTCAAATAAAAAAAAAGTGCCGCAAGTGCAGATTTAAAAATACAGAGTTTTGCATTGTTTTTTGGTACATATTCTGTCCGTACAAACGATAGATTTTTAGGATTTTATTCAGATTAGTTCTGATTTCATCATTTGATAAGAAAAAACTAACATCAAAAATCGTTTTGAAATTGAAAATAGAATCCAAATCGTTTGAACATTTTATTAAGGGGGGGGGGGAGGGTTAGGGTCTAACATTTTCAAAAAATCGATTTTTTTATTTTTTTATTTTCTTATTGTAAAACATTTCAAGAATGTTGTGTCAAATTTTCAAGTCAATTGAAGCAAAACTGTAGAAGTTATAGGCCTTTATCTCCTCCTATCTACACCCATAAAAGAGGTTGCAAAAATCCAATGCCTATTTAGCACATCTCTGTGCCGATAATGCGCTGAAATGTGCACTGTGCCGAAGATGATATGTTTGAAAAACCGTAACTGGCATAAGGACTCGGCTCCCAACTAAAATGATGCATGACCACTACATTCAAGCAAAACAAGAAAAACATTTTATGGGATTTCGTTCCTATTGGATAATTCATCCCAGAAACAAGAAAATAAAAATATAAACCACAGCGCCCGTAGGGAGAATCGAACTCAAACCACTAACCAAATGGTCTTGCCAGACCGACATCTTAACCAGTGTACTATTTGAGTTTCATGCAGGAAGAGGGATATTTGCCATAGACATTCTGCCACCGATCAATCACAAAAGAAACGCACGACAGTGGCTTCCCGGCGTTTGGCCTCCTTTCATGGTATTCATTTGTCTTGCGATGGAAACGGGAAAGGGAACGGGAGTGGAGGAAACGGGAAACCCATTGAATGAGAACTGTGCTTTGCTTACTGCCTGTTATTACATACACACGCTACATATACACAGCTGCTAAAGCCGGGCAGCTTGGCCGGTGCGTGTTTGCCGGTGAATTGAAGGAATATATTCTTGTTGCTTTTGCTACATACACACGCACAGCTTAGCCGTGGTTGTTTGCCGGCGAATTGAATTGAAGGAATGTTTTTTTTGTTGTTGCTTTTACTGCATACACACGCACAGCTCGGCCGTGGTTGTTTGCCGGTGGATTGAAGGGATTGAATTAGAAGGATGTTTTTGTTGTTGCTTTTGCTACATTCACACGCACAGTGCTCGGTTCGCTGGCTGCCTGGTGTTGGCCGGTATTTATTTCCATCCTTCTTCGTCTTGTGATGCGATAGGGAGGGACGTGAAAGCGTTTTTATTTTGTTTCTTTCAGACATACGCAATTCGGTTAACTTGGGAGATTAATGCCGGTGGGAGCAAATCGAATCAGCACCGATCGCGTTATCTTCTTGTACCAATGATGCTATGTAATTGACTACACGCCATTGGCACAGAGGCTGAATTTTGGGTGTAATACTGCAAGAAAGCAAGAGCAGAAATTTCAAACGCGTTTTTCTCGAAAGCACATTTTTAAAGTCCGTGGACATCGTCATTTGAAAACTACTTATCCGATTCTTTTCAAATTTGGAACATATTTTCTATATATGAAAAACCAGACCCCAACGTTTTTCTTTTTTGATTTTTTTTTATTTTGGGGAGATTTACAGGAGAAAAATGGCGGATTTTTAAGTGAAAAATCGTAGTTTTTACTTCAAACAGCCACAAAAATTTTATAAAAATATTTTTAAGTTAAATAAAAACGTTGGGGTCCAGAAAAACATCTATTAAAAATATTTTGCTCCGATTTTTTGACATCAGACGATTCTGTGCTGAGATACAGTGTCCACCGCAAATCCTGTTTTCTAAAAGGCATCCTCGAAAATGCTCAGTCACCGGCTCATTTTTCAATATTTTTCTACGAAAAAATTACTAAATGTTCTTTTAACAATGCTTTGTATAATGCAAAAAATTTGAATACATTTGTTTGAACGATAGCTCCAGAAAAAAATCGTGAAAATGGTGTTTTTTTTATACCCGTTAGACCCTACCCCCCCCCCCCCCCCCCCTTAAGATAAGATTGAATTCAGATTTATGTGAAGGTTGTCAATTATGACAAAAAATATCACATTTGAAAGTATTATCCTAATTTTAAAAAACCTTCGAGGTCAAAAAATATTGATCAGAAATATGTAATTTGAAATTTTGAGAGCCAGTCAAACAAAATATAAAACAGATTTTCTTAAATATTTTCTGCTGATGACCTTTTTGGTTGTTGGTGCACATTTCGGTACAGATTTGTGACCAATTTTATTTTCATTGAGAGTAAAGATTTCAATGTGGCAACGTTGATAACGAGGAAGAAATTTGGGGTGTTAGATGAATCTTTGACAGAGAAAAATGTAAACAAAAATGTGAATATTATTGATGAATTTTAAACTCATTTTACTACGGCTTTGTACTTCACAGATCTCTTAAAAAGTAAGAAAAACCAAAAACTTATCAAAAATTCGCCAAACTTGGCCGATAGACTTTCTGAGGCCTACAAAACAAATCCTCAATTTTTGAGAATGATCCGCCCACCTCTCGTTCCAGGACCCTCCCTTCTTTTTCACAAGATTTTGAAAAATTCATCATTTTTAAAATACAACATCTCTTGACTGAAACATCGTACCAAAATGACAAAATATGCGTTTTGTAGATTTTATTAAAATCTATCGATTGATGTTATTCATTACTCGAAAAAGTGACGTTTTAAACGTCAAAACACAGCTCTAAAAACAAAACGTTAATTTTCTCAAGGAAAGTATATTTTTTCTTGAATTTTATGATTTCATTGTTTTCTTGAGAAAATTTTACGTAAGAACCAACCAAAATCCCAATATAATATTTCTCGTTTTCGAGATATGAAAGATTTAAGCTGGATTGTCTCACAATTATTTATTCGCAGCACTCAGTGATTTCACTAAACTGCATAATTCATCCAAATATTTAGCCACATCTTCCTTGCTCGCACTGATTTTTTGTTTTCATGATTTGTTTTAAATTAAAAAAAATTTCAATTATCATTTTGAACGAAAGAAAAAATAAAACTTTTCATTTAATACTATAATTCCAAAAATAACTATATTTTTCTTTATATTTTTTCGTTCCAACAGTGCAAGTTAAATCATCTTAAAATTGTCTTTTAATTTTGCATACATTTTATATTTGAAATTTCGTTAAGTTTGAACATACTTTCATTCCAATTTTCCAATATCTAAAGAGATTGCGGCATTAAACGAACGAAATCTTCTTCATGGTGTAACAGGTTTATCATGTTGAAACGGTAGTTGTATTGAGAAACTGCTCTATCAGAAAAAATGAGCATTTTCTCCAATCCATTGAACTTGGTTTTGAGAAATTCTACATTATTGAAGTAATAAAGCTTAGTTCTTTTAGAAATGGGACACTTTCTTTTGCTAATTGCTCGTTTACTAGTAATCGGACATTCAAAATTTCAATAGCATTTTGTTGCCAGTAAAAAGTACTAAACGACCTATTTTTTTCAAAATTTAAAATTCATGCGTTTTTGAGATATTTACGATGCAAGAGAAAAAGGAAAAAATAATTTTGCACAGTTTCATTCAAAACCCATCATTAAAAAACTTATAGCCGACAAAACCGTTGATTATTCAAAGAACTACTGTGTGTGAGTGGTGGAAAAGTATGGAAATACTGTCAAAAATGTCAACAAAGTTGAAATCAACCCTTGGAGTGAAGCATATGATCGGCAACTTCGGCTAAGGGTCATCAGGGAAGTCAAGTCTCATACCAGAATTTTTAATTTTCAATAAGCGAAAAACTAATGGTAGATCGCTGAAATTTCCAAAAAAAAAATTTCCTCCGATAAGCTAAAAGTGTTGCCTCTTAATGAGTCATTCAAACCTAACCTCAAACAAAAAAATTTTGCTAGATCCACAGCTCGTAAGCTGTTTATCTGGTTCCGAGGCTATGGGACAAATGATTTATGATGAACGACAAAACTTATGAAATACCCTATTTTAAACAAATTCCAGCGTTTGAATCCTATACCACGTCTGCTCGTGACAAGGTCCCAAGTATATTAAAGTATGCAGTTGCTTATTATTTTGTATAAAATATAATGATTTGCCAAAATTCTGCTCCTGTGGAAAAAACAGCAATTTTTAAAACGAAAATTATGGTTTTCACTCTTTTCAAAAGCCTAAAAAGAGTAATCTTTTATGTAACCTTCGCAACCTACGATCTATACTAACCGATTATACTTTAAGTTCAATCTCCTCATGGTTTTACTTCGTTATTGCTAGATTTTGCCAGCAGAAATTCCATTAAAAACGCTCAAGAAGTGGCTCAAAAATAATCAAATTTGTTAATTTCGAAACAGCTGTATCCACTAATGTGGCCTCAGTTTCTTTTAAAAGAGAAGTAATGGTCCGAAAAGTATCAGAAATTGAAGGAGGGGGATGTAGCAACCTAAAATACAGATTAGAAGTATTAGTTTGAAAAACTGATCATTATCATGACTGAAAAAAGTGTGCGCTGGCCGAAGGGAGGTACCAAGAATAAAGTAGAATTTATTCTAACAAAAAAACGATAAATATTTTTTTTCAAATTTTTTCATGAATTATCATAAGATAACCTTCATTTTTTTTTAGATCAAACGAAAGGTTTTTGAGATACACGCATTCGTAACTGTCCCATTTCTAAAAGAACTAAGCTTTATGCTCCAAGCAATTTGAGATGATCACGAAGTTTATTGCAACTACTTTTGAATCATCGGAGTACTACATCTCAAATGAGTGTAGCATTGCCTGGTTGTTGTTGTAGTTATTTATCCACTGAATATCGCTCATGAAGTTCTTTTCCAATTGAACACGTTGCTTTTGCTCAGAAAACTCAAGACTGTTCCCGACTATTTAGAAGCTTAGCAATGTAAGTCACTTAAACAACTCCGTACTAATTTAGCTACAGGAAGCAACTGGATATTTCAACCGCAATCTTCGATTTGAGAAGTTGTATTCAAAGCTACTAGCAAGTTGCAGCAAGCGAGTGCGTAGCAAGCAAATGCGGCCAAAATTCATTCACAATGGTCAGTGAATCACTTTAAAAAAAATCGCTATTGTTTAGTGCTCCACTCGGTATCAACAAAAAAAATCTGCTGTGCTTAAGTTGTATAAATGAAGGCGATATTCAATGAAGAAATGCTGTTGTTATAAATATCAGTATCGCCATAATTAATTTAGGGATGAATAACACGAGAGTCTTAAAATCCTAGAAAAACAAAAACAAATAAAGTCATAATTTATGAAAGTTTAGTAATCAACATGTGTACGAGCAGATTCTCGAGATTTGATCATTATCTGTGAATAATGGATTTAAGATTTTAATCGCCGATATAATTGATAACATTATTTTAATGACATCCTCACATTGATTCATCCGCTGAGTAAGCACTAACTTAATGATTAAATACAGAGTTATAATGTATAAAACTGTTACCCAACAGCAAAACGAATTCAAACACAAAAGTGTTATTTTAATTTTTTAAGCATCTTTTTTTTTACAAATGTTTGTTGCTTATTAAAATTAACAGTTTCAACATGATAAAGCTGGAATTTTAAGATGATTTAAATTGCAGTATTGGAACGAAAAAAATATAGAGAAAAATATATTTAATTTTGGAATTATAATATTTCATAAAACGAATTTTTTTCTTTCGTTCAAAATCATTCAAACAAATCATGAAAACAAAAAATCTGTTCAAGCAAGGAAGATGTGGCTAAAAATTTGGATGAATTCTGCAGTTTAGTTGAATCACTGAGTGCTGCGAATAAATAATTGTGAGACAATCCAACTTAAATCTTTCATATCTCGAAAACGAGAAATATTATATTGGGATTTTGGTTGGTTCTTACGTAAAATTTTCTCAAGAAAACAATGAAATCATAAAATTCAAGAAAAGAATATACTTTCCTTGAGAAAATTAACGTTTTGTTTTTAGAGCTGTGTTTTGACGTTTAAAACATCACTTTTTCGAGTAATGAATAACATCAATCGATAGATTTTAATAAAATCTACAAAACGCATATTTTGTCATTTTGGTACGATGTTTCAGTCCAGAGCTGTTGCATTTTAAAAATGATGAATTTTTCAAAATCTTGTAAAAAAGAAGGGAGGGTCCTGGAACGAGAGGTAAGCGGATCATTCTCAAAAATTGAGGATTTGTTTTGTAGGCCTCAGAAAGTCTATCGGCCAAGTTTGGCGAATTTTCGATAAGATTTTTTTTTCGCTGTGCACACTTGACATATACTTATTCCAGAACACACAAATTTTTTTTCAACTTTTCATGATCCGAATGCTAAATTAAGCTTAATTGTATTAGATGAAGGAGAGAAAATTGAAAAAAATGTGTTAACATCAAATATGTATAAAGTCCAGGTAGGGTTTAGAGGCAAAATTTTAGGTTTTTGTAAATAAATTCGTTATTCTTCATTTTTATCTGTCGTTTCTTTTCCTAATTGGTTGTTTCGAATGTAAGGATTGTTTCAATGGAGAGTTTTCGTCTAGAGCCAGATAGTTAACGAGAAATTTGCAATTCACAAAGATGCACATGAACTCGACATCGTAGTTAAAAATTAACAAAAAGTTGCTGTAAACATCCGTTACTGACGGAATAGTTTCTTTTTCATAGTTATTAGAGATAATATAAGTTAATTAAACTTTCTGCATTAAAAGTTTGAAAAAATAGTTCACAGTATTGTTTTAATAGCCATCGTCCTCACTTACTCCGGTGTACCTTAACGATTCTTTGTCGTTCGATTTTGTTTGGTTGTTGCAAAGGTAAGGATTTGATGAACAATGGATCAAGTCTCCTTCAACTTTAAAAATGAGCCAAGAAAGATTCTCATTGGACTTAGGCAAAATTATAAACGCAAGTAAATAAAAAAAAATTGAAGCATATAAACTTGGAATTTCATGCTGTCAGAAAATGCAAACGACAGTGAGCTGCTGAATTTTTCAAAGATATATGATCAAAGCGAGAAAATGGTATCAAGTCTCCCCATTCTCCCCTGCAGTAAGTTTTTTTTTTATTTTTAAATTTTATACCTAATCATGATTTTCAGTATTCCAGAAGGTACTCAATTTTTTTTTAACTATCATGTTATCTCTCTGCAAATTTACGTCGGGGTGAGGTGGGAAGGGTTGCAATGCAATTTAAGCCTTAAGTTCAGTATCGATTTTAAACCGGTAGTTGTTAAAATGCTCGTCACTTTTCAAATGTCAGTGACTTCGACTCTTAAACATAATTCACACTGGTTAAACAATTCCACTTACATATATCATTACATCATTTCAATTCGAACACCAAGTTGACCTTCGATTGGTTGTTTTCTAGCAATATAGCAGCGAGAAATATCATCCAGCACCGGTATTCCGCACAGAAAGGACGGATGAACGAACGGACGGACGGACGGATATATGAACGAATTGGTGCCATCACCCCTAGGGAGGCATACATATTCGAATGAACGAACGAACGAATTACCATCGATGTCGACGCCATCATTGCGCCGCAGCAGTTGCACTGAAACGTTATAATTCTATTCAAATTCAATCCCCTTAGATTTAACCCGTACCCGTTGCCAATTCGACCGCCATGCTAGTATTCGTTGTTGTAGGTCCTACTGGCTGCCGCAATCTGTTCCACGACAATCCATTCGTCGTCGTGATGTAGGATTCCTGCCATCCGACTATATCTACTAGCTATGGTTCGCTGCCATGCTACATGGGCATCTAAATATCTTCACAGCAGCCATTCCATATGCGGCGCTTCCCAAAAACCCTCCAAGCCACAGAGATACGAAGTAATAAATACAAGCTCACTGTGCCACTGCCGCCGAACGAAGGACGGAGCGATATCGTGCCCGCCCATTGATGTGTGTGTATTTGTGTATGTGTGCCTGTTCGTGTGAACCTTTGTACGGACCACAACGAGCACCACTATAAAATATCACGACCGAACAGCTGCTGTTGTTTCACCTCGCTTGAACGTAGCCAGCCAGACAGGCTTCCATTGCCATCAGCCAGCAGAGGGATTGTCCATCGGAATCCTACTAGGTAGGTAGGTACCAACTAGGGCCAAGAGTTGAAGCCAAGCCGTGACCTCGCCTGGTGCTGTCAAAACGCCTCACTGAAAAGCTATGGCCCGGGCTTATTTTACACTGGTGCTCGCTCGCGTTCCATGTTTGTAGTTCTATTTCTCACCATTTCCTCCCCGAATGGTAGGACTCTTCGCTGACGCAACCGGAACGCTAGGATGTATGGTGATGGTGGGGTATTTTAAAGAAACTTTGGCGTGGAAATATTGCTCCCAAATGACAGCGTTATAAATTAAAGACACTTTTTTAATCAAGTTTGATGAGATGAGATTAAAATACGTGTTTTTCTTTTTTCGTCGTTAAAACATTGACCATCTGTGTCATATACAAGTGAGTATCTATGTACATAAATGGAAGAATTCAAAATGTTACGAAAGAATAAGGAATGTTTGAAGACAATTAAGTCTTTTTCAACAAATCGGTTTACTTAACAAAACACGAATGGTTCTAAGTTAATCGATCGTTATCCAAGTAATGTTTTGACACCGTGAAAATAGAGTAAATAGCAGTCTGATATGGTGATTTAAATATGTTAATTTAACCTGTAAAGGTAAACCAATAATGACAAGCATCGAAAGCTTTTGCCCAATAGGTCGGAGAAATTCGCCTAAACTTGCTTTGTATAGTGATTTGCACATTAAAGTCTAAATTGTTGGTTATTTGTCGATCACAGTAGGGGAGATAAGGGCAAAACGAGCACCCGGGACATATTATGCACTTCTCTTTCAGGAAAGTACAAATTTTCTCAAATATATTTTTAGGAGGAACAGTTTTGTAGCTTCTATACAATTAATTTTCCAGCCAAAAAGAAATCTTCTTATCATCTTTACAGAAATTTAAAAAAACCAGCATGGTTCTCAAGTGACGAAAATATTATTATTATTTTTGAGCACCGGAAAATAAGCTCTTATGAGTCTATCTTAATTTATAAGATAGGAGCTGTAAAATGCTGTACATATTATTCTTCAATTTTGACCATCATTTTTTTTTTTTTAATTTTTCACTATAATCAATTTTAAACGCGTTTTTATTTTAACTTGTTGACTCGGGGCGTATAGAGCACAATTGATCGGGACACGATGAGAGTTTTTTACCGTACCATCTAGCAGCGAGTTAAACTCGATAAAATCAACTAAATTATACAGTCACAGCTTGACTATAATTAAGCCTAGTGGTACTGTGTCGGAGAGGTAATCAAAAGACTCGAGATCGATTCCTGGTCGAGGTGATTTTTTTTTTCATTTACCATTCATGTTCGATTTTGTTGATTGTTACATTAAACGGATAGTAGCATCATCGGCCAAACAAATAACCAGAGAGAGAGAACATGTATGAGTGTGTGTGAATGTTTTATATTCTATAAACAGACATACATTTTTCTGTTATTGCGTTGTTAGATGGATCTACGACTCACCGTTTTGTGCAAAATGCATCGATGATGAAAGGTTCATGAAAAAAAACCACCTCGACCAGGAATCGAACTCGAGTCTTTTGATTACCTCTCCGACACCTAACCAATTGGCCAAACCATTAGATGAAACAAGTCAAGCTGTAGCTTATAATTCAGTTGATTTCATAGAATTGAATTCGCTGCTAGAATCTACGGCAGAAAATGCTCATCATGCCCCGATTGGTGCCTCTACTGCCCCAGTGTTGGTTCTCATTGTGCCCCTACAGTGACTGATTTTCAGCTGTTGACACGGCCTCATCTGCTCGAGCAATCTCACAACTCTACGAGTGTGTCGGGGTTAAAAGCACCGGAATCGCTATAAGTTAGTGACAGATTAATGACAGGGAGATATATTCGATTGGTGGTAGAATAAGAGGAAAAACGGAAAGAAAAAGGAAATTGAAGATAAACGTGGATTAGTGATCAACCGGTGTGAATAATCCTACCGTATATATTGTTAGTTTAGAAGATAATTTGGCCTAAATCACAATCAATAAGGTAAATCTAGTAAAACAATATCTAAAGTAAATCAATAGTCCTAAAAACGATCGTATTAAGCAGGTAAAGTTCCTCCGATCTGCCATTGGCAAGAATAAGGTTAAGCACAAGACAGAAAAGCAGAGTCTCGTAGTATCTTCAAACGTAGAACGATCGTAAGTTGTGAAATATTCACTTAATCATTTCTCAAGCATAAATCTGAGCACCGTTGTACGTTCAAATCTATTTGTTCGTCTAGATCTTGCGAATCGAACTAGTTCGGGTGAGGAGATCCGAACCCAGGAAATATCTACGTTGAAATTTATAAAACAATCGTAAGTAGCATTTAATCAACTCGTTAACACAGTACCTAACATTTTAAAAGCTCGAATAGGTTTGTTTTAACCGCTTAGTTTGAGCGAAAAGAATTGGCAAGAAACACAGGAGATAGGGCTACCAAGTGCCCGTGATTAAAGTCGCATAAACACTATATAATTGTAAGTAATTATCAGATAATGCTCAAAATACTTGTTACTAAAACCTCTAATACATTTCAGTTTGAGCTGTATAAAACTGCTACAAGAACGGTGTTGTTTCGATAAGATCCGAAAGAGTTTACTCAACACAGCTTTAGGCAATACAATTTTAAAATGCAATAAAATGCTCTTTCAAGCTTTAGCCCGTTAGTAAATCGACTTGTTTAGTTTCTGAACACGAAACAATGAAGTAAACACAAATTATAGCTGTTTTTTACGGTTAAATAAGCGTCCTTCTTAAAGAAAATGTTGAAAATAAAACATTACTTAAACTTGAATTATTCATTTTTCTTATCGCTAGAGCACCCTCAGATGGATATCAGCAGATAAGGAACTAAACTCGAAAATATCTTAAATTTTGCTGTTCCATCTCAAACAATTTTCCTCTAGTTTTTTCCAAGCAAATGTTTCATTCTGGTTTGTCAGAATTAACTGATTTAAAAGGCTTCATCGGATGTTAAGTATAAAAAAACACGTACCCACTAGACCTGCGCGAGTTGTAGAGTTGGGATGAAAGATATTCATAAAATAGATAAATTTAATAAAATCAAGATAAATTAATAGTTGTATTCGGCAACACTGAAGCTAAATACAATAAAATAAACTTCTTTGGCATCGTTTGTTATTTTCGAAATACTGGCAAAACAAACATAACAAAGTCAGCAATTGATCGATAAACCTCTGAATTGAGATTCGTAATAATCGTGAAGTCACGAGACAATGGCGTACATTGTATAATAAGCACAAAGAGCGAAGATTTTTAAAGCTGCTATGCAAAATTTGATTTTTATTCGGCCTCCGGTAAAAACGACGGATAGGCTTAGGAATCGCAGATTTTAAAGGCTGCTGCTACGAAAAAAAAAGCTTTGGATTTGGCCTTCCGGTAGAAAGACGTAATGCTACAGGGAGCGCAGATTTTTTAGGATACCGCTGATTGTTTGTTTTGATTTGACCTTTCAGTGGAAGAAGAAGGATGTTCTTAGGAAGCGCAGATTTCTAAGGCCGATTGTTCCGGCTAAGGTAGATAAAGACAGAGCGACAGGTGGAAGAATATTTGGATTAATTAACAATAATTTTTGCTTAGAATGGAATGAAGAATAGAGATTAAGGATATTTGGTAAATAACGGGTGAACACGATGAAATTGCTCTAACTCTTTGACCATCAGGTAGAATTTAATGAAAATTTGAGTGGGTTTAGTTCATAGTGCATTGTTTACATCCTGCAAGTTTTAAAGTCCTGTGATCAAAACTAGCGGAAATGGAGTCGAAAGAACAGCTTATGCGTGATAAAATCTTGCGCATTCATCACGAGAACAAGAATCTCTCGCATCGTTCCATCGCTAAAACGTTAGGAATCGCGAATTCCACGGTGTTGCAAGTGTTTAAGCGGTTCAAGGAACGATCGACCACCAATCGGAAGCCCAGAAGTGAAGGATTCCGTACAACCTTTTAAAAAGTGAAATCTAATGCCACAGCGAAATGGGATACTTACTTCATACAAATTCTGTAGCATACTCGAACGATCGCACCTTAGTTATATACTTTCAAATCCATGAACTAATATGGTCATGCTTAATTTGAACACCTCCTATAAATTTACTTTCACCGCAGCTCGTGGCGTAGAGGATAGCCTTTAAGTCCTCTAAGCCAACGGTCATGAGATCGAATGCCGGTCACGGCAAACATAGTACACGTTCTGTGGGTTGATGGTTTCAGCATTTGTAAGCATTTGTAAGCTAATCTTCATATTCTCGAAAGTTGTACGCTTAGTGTTAACCAAAAAGGAATCTCTTCGAGGAAACATCAAGTTTCATTGAGATCCTGTGTGTGTTTGTGTTTGTTTTTCAAAAAAAAAAACAGCTTACTGACCAAAAAATTTACATGACGATAATACCCGGAGATATTTCTGTGAAATTTAATGTTGTAAAATGGACAAATTTGCAAAAATGATGATTTGGCTAAGATATCCTGAGAAAATACTAAAAAGCTCGTGAAAAACTAGCCGATGGACTCGATGCTGTATAAAGGAGAATGGCTTTAAAACCCGCGTACTACCTTTCAGTAAAGCCCATAAAGGTCCCGTAAGTTTTTATTAGATCTTGCAAGTTGCCACAATTAGCTGGGAAGTCATCCAGTGTGGTACCGCAATAATAACGTAAACATTGATAAAAACATATATCCACTCATATGACTCAAATGTGTCAGGGAAGTTGACACCCAAGGTGTGCAGCGCTTGATGGTGGAATAAAAAAGGAAGTGCGAATATTCATTATTTGTAAAGAGAAATGTTTTGTTTTGATTTTTTTTTGCCTTAGATAGAGTAAATTGAAAGACCATTGTTTTGATGTATTAACCTGATTTGTTTGTACGTCAATCCGTAATCGAAAAACACTGACCAGGGGTGTCAGGTGTCCTGATTTTTCAGGATTTGTCATGATTTTCGAGAGGCCATCTTGATTTTTTCAAAGCGCTTGAATTGTCCTGATTTTTGAAAAAATTACCAATAAAATGTCTTGATTTTTTATGATTTTCAAAATAAATATCTAAACTATAACTAAATTTATTTTTCAATGGTTAAAAAATCAAAAAAACCTTAAAAAAAATAGTTTAACCAGTTTAATTGATGATAATGTTTGGTTTAAATCATTTTTAAATATTGTTTTTCGATATTAACTCCATAATTTGAGGCGTCTTCAGTAGACTGAGTCGATTTGAGGTCATTTTTGAATTTCTCAAACCCTGGGGTCTTGAAAGCTTCGTTTTGGTCCAAAACTCATCCATGATTTTTTGCAGAATTTTTAAGTAACGTTTACATGAGTAAATTTGAACTTTTAGGTTTGTATGTGAAAATTGAATATTTTGTACTGAAAATTCAACATCATTTTTGTTTCTTCTGTGGAACCGAGCCTGCTAATGGTTTTGTGCCAATTTATAAATTCCTTCAAGGAAATTTCCCGCTGAACAACTTTGTCGGATACCATAACTTCATATCTTTTTAGACAAAAAAGTTATAAGCTGCTTAACAGGTCTAAAGTAATCGCAAAGAAAACGCACACTGTACATAACCTCAATTGGTGATAGGCGCGCTAATAATCTCAGTATATGATTTCTCATGTTTTAAACAGAGAAAGCAATAGCCTTCACTCAAATTTCACTCCGATTAGCTGTCATTCTTATGGAAATCTGTGTAAGAGTAAAGAGCAAGCTTTATTCTTTTTAGAAGACCCAAGCCAATTAGGGGAAAAGCTCATATCCCCATATCAGCTCACTTCGTGTGTCTAATACGCGCCAATCGTGTTTTAAAGAATTTGTAACATTTTAAACCTGCATAATATTGCCAATTTGTTTCAAATGCTGTGATAGGCCATGGCAAGTATGATTTTTTTCTTAAAATATCTCTGCGTCGTGAAAATTTGACAATTTAGATTCTTCTTAATTTCGATGTAAATTTTAAAATACTTCCAATAAGGTTTCACCAAGCAGGGGAAAATGAATTAGACAATATTTTCTGACACATCGATAGAGGAGAATCAGAAGTATAATTTTTCGCTAAAAAATAATACTGAACTCACAAAGTTATGCATTTTACGGGTATGTTTTATCACGGCCCGTACACTCGTTATAACAGCATTAAATAGCATTAATTTTTCAAAATGGCCTATTTTAATTGAAAATGAATAAAAAGTCTAAAACCATATTTTGAGCGTTAATTTAACCCAAAAAATCTACTTTTCATTTTTTTTTAAATTGTGATTAATCTATATTGTTTTTTTTTTTCAGTCAAAGAGTCTGTAACTATTAGTGTGTTTTTGGCCTCCGCCTGCTTTCGGATGTGTTCGGCTGCTAGGCACGTATTTGCATCACAGTTTTGTTCTGTGCCTTTGAATATGGTTTTAAAAAGCCAAGTTTTTTAAGCAACTTAAGGAATTTTAGTAATAAAAAGTCAAAGGCATTTGAAGAACACACTTTTCTTCAACGATTACACTCGTTTTTTAAACAAATTGTATGTAGGATACATAGCAATTCAGCGATTCGCTTAGGTGGCGCATAATAGAGCATGTTCCCCTACCCTCACTTGGTCGAGTATAAAATAGCAGCCGAACACTGAAAATCTTGAATCTGTGCAAAACTACCAACAAGAATCAGCAGTTTCATTCCAAACATCCGCAAAAGAGGTTTTCAACAATTTTTATAGAATTTATATAGAAAATATATAAAATATAGAAGTAGTAGACTAAGTTGATTTGGGGTCATTTTTGGAATTCTCAAACCTTGGAGTCTAAAAAGTTTAGTTTTGCTTCAAAACTCATCCAAGATTTTTTGCAGAACTTTCAAGTAACGTTCACATAAGCCAATTTTTGAATAACTTTTTTGCCTAGTAAAACACAACGTTATAGCCTTCGGAAAAGTTTTCAGCGGAAAATTTTCGCAATATAAATTATAAACTGGTACAAAAACGATCATCAGACTCGGTACCACCGAAAAAACAAAAATGTTGTTAATTTTTCAGTTCAAAATATTAAATTTCCCCATACAAACCTAAAAGTTCAAATTTAATCATGTGAACGTAACTTAAAGTTTCTGCAAAAATCATGGATGAGGTTTGACCCAAAACGAGACTTTTTAGACCTCAGGGTTTGAGAAATCATAAAACTACCTCATATCGACTCAGTCTACTACTTTTAAAATTTGTCTACACGCCCAGCAAGTGAGCGTGGGAAATGTCTAAAACAACTTCATACTGAATACCTATTACCATATAGGTAGGAATAAACTTGTGTAGAAGATACTCAAGATCTTTCAAAACAAAGTAACAAGCTTAAAAAGTCAACACATTCGAAAAGACTTCTAAAATTTCTGTTACGCCCCTGATCAGTCAGCGACCGCACAATGGTTCAATGTTAAGTGAAAAGCTCAAGTTGGCGCTACAAAGTGCCAAAGTGATGGAAATGTCTGTTCAAAACACTCGTCATGTTTTAACTAGGTAGTATCTCATATCTACATACGTATACCTACCACTTCCAGAAGGCAGTTATCGTAAGCTAAACCCATGGCAGCTCTGTGAAGTTCAATTTCCAACATTGTCGTGGATTCACTTCAGACCAGCTCGTAGTTGGAAGTTGGGAAAGAAACAACAAACAATAGTTGTCGGGCCGATGTTTCCCATTTAGACTGGCCAGGAAATGGAAATTACAACTGTTGATGGGTCACGCCATTCAACGATTTCTGTTCCCTGAGTGGCTTGGCCCGGACGGCGTGAGATGAAGTTCTAGTACTTTCAGTTTTTTCTTACCATTGAAGTTAATTTTTTTGTGAATACCTTGAATGAGTAGTTATTGTTTATTGGTTGTTTTTCTAAGTTTCATAAAAAGAGTGACAAAAACATTTACATTTTAAGTTTATTGGATAATTGGCTACATAAATAATGTAGATACATTTTTAAAAGGTTTTCTAGCGTTCATGTTTGGATGTGATAGCAATAAAAATAAATTAAATATAGCTTCCCAATATTTTGTGGTAAATAAATAATTCACGTACCGATTTCCATCTTTTAACAGTCTACCCCACCAGGCGAAAGACTGTTTTCACTTATGGCTCGTTCGACGAACGTGCTTCAACCCGATATACCACTAAAATATGACCTCTCCCCACCAACTCATACACACGAATTATGACGGGAGATTGAGATGCAGAAAACGTTCGAAAGATTCAAAAGAGGACCTACGGTAATCCTCGTTATGAAAGGAAAGCTCGAAAATGGGCCCGACTGGTTCGTGCAGGGAATAGTCAACTTCAAGTTAAAGCCGTTTTCCTCTGCTCTGATCAGCAGTGGGTAATCGCCCTTTTTTTTTTTTTTTATTCGATTATTTCCTTTTCCGGAGCCATTGTGTTGTATAGTTTTTCAATTAACTTCTTGGCCCAAACATGCATTGCGTGAGCCTCAAATGGTCAACTGCCTTTCCCGCATTGTTAAATGTTGATCCTCGGGCTTATTCATTGATATGTTGGCATAAGCGGTTATATCCAAAGGAACAACTGGTGAAAGCAACGACTTAAGGCTACTTTTGGGGATAGCAAAAAAAATTCAAATAGTTATTTTCCCATATAGCCAGGTTGTGCTTCACTGCATTTGCTGTCTTAGTGATAATTCTTTTTTGTTTTTGGTGACCCACCCGAGGACTGTCCGATTTGCAGTCATGCGATCCAGACAAGGATTGACACCGGAATTATGCTTCCAAGTGGTGGGTCAAATTTGTACGCATTTCCGTCCGGCTAAGCCTTTTGTTCCCTACCGCAAAGTATTCGCCCACACAGCGCATAAAAGCACTATCAGCATTCGTCCTCATCCGGTGTCAGTTTCGGCAGCAGCCATTCGATGTGGATGGGCCACGTGGCAATGATGGCGATGACGATGGAACCCATGGCACTTTCAGGTTGGCCCGACAAGGGTTTCTTATTAGGCAACAGTAAAAGTTGAGTGAACTTACTTCGTTAAGCTGATTTCGAGTTCGTTCGGGGCCGGGAAGTGAAAATTATGCGGCGACCGTGCGTAATTAGGACTTTGTTAGCAGAAAAGTTCGCGCGCACTTTTGGATGCGAAGCCCCCGGGCGAATGGCGGAGATTTTGCAATTGTTGATGAAGGTGCTTTGATCATGAATAAATTTACCAAAAACGTTCATTTTTAATCCTTCGCCCCATGCCAGCGGTTTGAACAATGACGAAAGATAATGCGAACATAGCATTTTTGTTCGAAAACAATCTTTCCTTGATGGGGTTTTCCGGTCATAATATTGCTGCTTGGAAAGCGATTTTTAGGCAAATCGAGTAAAAACCTTAAATGCAAAAAATAGCTTAATCTTATCAAGTGCATTCAAAATCTTATTGAGATTGCTACAAATCCCACACATATTCCGACATTGTTGGTATAGGATAATAAAAGCAATATAAAGTGTATAGGGAAATCATTAAGAAAATCCGTCATATTTGGTAAAGTTTTTTACGGCTTCGAAAAATGTAAAATTTGTACATCTATTGTTCGATTTTTTAAATTATCTTTGAGAATCTAAACCTTTAAAAAAACTATCTCAAAATGTGAGAAACTATGTCCTTATTATTTTGTTATCTTTATTTCATCTATATATGTAAAAAGTAATTTCCGTTTGATTGTTTGTTTGTTAAGAGCTAGAGTGCTGAAATTTGGCATGGGTGCTCATTAAGACCAGGAATGATGAAAAATGTTTTTAGATTTTCGGATGAGCCCTTTTGAAGTGGGTCGTCCATACAACACAAATGTTGTTTTAGCAATATTGACGTTATTATACATAGGATTGAAATGAAAATTTGCACATGAGTGTTTTGAGCAGTCTTTCTGTACGCGCGCTGCTTTTTCGTGTGACGAGAAAATGTTTGCACTCGCTCACAGCTTTTTTATTCGCAAGCGTTGCGACTGTGCATGTCACATAAGATTTGTTGCTTGCTTGTTTTCTTCTCATTCGGAAAATATTGCGATGCGTTCAGGGTTAGGGGAAAAGTTCATATAACGCCCCATTTGGCTAATACGCGCCACCTTTGTTTTGAAGAATCTGAAACATTTGAAGCCTGCAAAATATTACCAATTTGTTCTAAATGCTGTGATTGGTCATGGCAAGTATGAATTTTTCCTTAAAATGCCCCTGTGTCGTGATAGTTTCACAATTTAGGTTTTTTGTCATTTTGATCTAAATTTTAAAACACTTTCAATAAGGTGTCACCAAGCAGAGAAAAACGAATAAGACAATATTTTCTGACACATCGATAGAGGAGAATCTAAACTATGATTTTATGCTAAAAAATCATACTGAACTCGCAAAGGTATGCTTTTTATGGGTATGTTCTATCACGGCCCATGCGCTCGTTATAACGCGCCAATCGTAGTAGGTTGAAAATAGCATGAATTTTTCAAAATGGCCAATTTTCATTGAAAATGAACAAAAAGTCTAAAACCATATTTTGAGCGTTAATTCAGCCCAAAAAATCTACTTTTCATTTTTTTCAAAATTTTGATTAGTCCATTTTGATTTTCTTTTCAGTCAAAGTGTCTGTAAGTATTGGTGTGTTTTCGGTCTTCGGCTGCTTTCGGGTGTGTTCGGCTGCTAGGCGCATATTAAATACACAGCGGCGCGTATTTGCAACACAGTTTTGTTCTGTGGCTTTGAATATGGTTTTTAAATATCAAGTTTTTGAAGCAACTATAGCAATTTGAGCAATAAAATATCATAGGCATTTGTAGAAAACACTTTTCTTCAACGATTGCACCCATTTTCAACACAATTTGTACGTGGAATACATAGAAAATCAGCAATTCGCTTAGGTGGCGCATAATAGGGCATGTTCCCCTATATCGTTTATTTCTGACACGAGCGAGCTCTGTGTACTGGATGTACGCGAGAGAGCTCGCGAGACAACGCTCGTGAGACGTCTCGTGTACGATGGTTTGCTGCGCAGCCACAGAGAGAGACAAACGGAATAAATCAGTGCAACAAGCGTTCTGTAGAAAGAAGTTGTTTTTTTTGTAGTGATCAGTGATTTTCCCTTGAAAAATGGCGCATAGAATCATAAATGATGACGAATTGTTTAATATAAACATTGCGGCAAAAGTTGCCATTTGCTTGCTGTGCAATAAAAAAAATAACAGATCTACGAAAGTTCAGCTACCATCGACATTATAAAACGCTCCACAAGGATTTTGCCAGGCAACATGGACTTCTGGAGGAAGATAGGGAACCAGAGCCTGGCCCCTCCAGGAAACTTTCCAAGATTGAGGTGAGAATGGACCAAAAAACGTTTACTTCATCGATAGTCGAGCTTATTACGGTTAACGGTCTGCCTCTCAATCTGCTGAAATATCCCGCTTTTCAACGGATTGCCAGACCCATCGAGGAAGGTCTAAAACTGCAGCATTTGGATCCGGACTCAATTCGTGGAGTTCTTTCGAAGGTGGCGGCCCAAATACAGCTTATAATAAAGTCCGAAATTGCCAACAAATTGATCTGCCTCAAAATGGACGCGGCCACCCGGATGGAGCGCGAGTTCCTGGGTGTAAATATACAATTCGTCGACAAAAAGATAATTAAAATTCGTACACTGAAAATTATTGAGCTACACGACCGGCATACAGCTCTAAACTTGACAGAAGAGGTGCTGAAACTTTTGGACCCCTATGGGATAGGCATCCGCAGACTGCTGACCGTAACGACGGATAACGCAACAAATATGCGAGCTACTATTGACCGCCTCAGGATGACCCAAGAACTGGATTTGAACGATTCCGGTTAGTTTGGCGAGGTCAATGATAACGAGAATGACGATGATGAGGTAAATGAAGTGGAAACCCACGAAGACGACGGACCTGATCAAACAATGGAAATGATTGAACCCATCCTGCAAGGTGTACGCTGTGCCGAACACACGCTGCAATTAGCAGTAAGTGATACCCTAAAAGAGGCCAATATAAAAGAAAAGCTTACGGAGATACGGAAGATGGTGAAAGTTCTGCGGAAGCTACCTTTCAAGAAAATGTTTTCAGTGAGCAATCGATCTAAACCCAAACTGGACTTTCCAACGCGATGGAATAGTACGTACATTATGGTACAATCCTTGATCAATGAGAAAGAGTTTATCTCAACTCTAATCGATGGAGATAAACCCATAATCAATTATGAGACATGGGCTTTCCTCGACAGGTTTGTACAAGCTTTTAAGCCAGTTTCAGACGCAACACTAAAGTTGCAAAACCCTCAAGTTACGTTTGGCGATTTTTTCCTAATTTGGGAAAAGTGTACTTTCATCGCGAAACGCACAGATAACGATGTTTCCAAGATTCTGGCTGAGAAGATGGATAACAGGCGTGTTTGTCTAATGGCGAACAAAATCTTCTTGGCGGCAATATATGTCGACCCAAGGATTAACTTTCGAAACAGCCCTTTCATCACAGACGAACAGAGGATCGTGGCATTAGTAATTTTATATAATCGACCTGTTTATTCAAATATTTTTAAATAGTTCTTTTTCATTTTTCAGGATTTTCTCAAGCAGACATGGGACACAATCCAAAGATATCAGGTCATTGTCAGGTCAGGAATAACGCTTCTTCGTCGACTAACAATGAGCCTGAGGATCTCTTTGAGGTCTTTTTGAATTCCTTGGATGAGTCGAACACCACATTGGAAGACACTAATCTCATGGATCAGCTTAATGATCTCTCTCGAATGCCACGGCTAAAGCAAGAACAATCGATCCTAGAATTGTGGTACGCCCTCAAAAACTCAAAACCAGAATTGTATAAGTTAGTTGCGGCAATTCTGGCTATACCATGCACTCAGGTCAGCGTGGAGCGCTCATTTAGTCAATTGGCCCTAATCCTGACTAAACATCGGACGTTGCTTGGCGAGGAAAATCTACAGAACATTTTGTTTATTCGACTCAACCAGGAACTGCTAAAGAAAGTTGATTTTTTGTAAAACCTGAAAAGATAATTTGACATTTTTTTTTTTTTGTATTTACATTTTATTATTTTCAACTACTTACCTACAAAGCAAAAGTTATGAATTCTTAATTGTTCAACAGTTTGAATAAATGATGTTGAATTGAATCCCCCCCCCCCCCCCCCCCTAAATTTGATTTTAACATGGATATTTTTGTACTTGTTTCTGCATTTATTGTTTGACTGAATTAAAATAAATGAATTTTGCATTTATTAATTCGAGCAAATAAATATTTTTCTATGAAATCCGAAAAAATACACTTGCAATTCAACCTCATGTAATACTGCGTAAAGAATACAGTCAATATCACATAGCATGAATCGTGTTTAAAATAATGCATGATTTTCAGTGTACATTGGATTCATTACTATTTCATCAAGTTTTCCTATATTACTACAACGCTGTTGTCTGAACCTAGCACTATGCTGTTGGAGGATGACAGAAAATGAATTTGGTAAACAAGCGAGTATTTTTAGTAAAATCAGTGATTTAAAGTTTTTTTTAAATCAAATAAGCATTTCTAGAGGAACATTTCAATACGTCCTATCTGCTTTGATAGATTTCTCTCAGACGTCTAAAGAATATTTTCAACCTTATGCTATTCTCAACTAAACTTATTTACCTATCCAATTCTCATAACATTTTACCATTAGTAGATCTTTGCGATTTCCAAACCATACGATTTTGACCATATTCACTCGTCAAATACCATCCAAAACATCAATTTAACAACTGCTATTAGAACACACAATACCCGTTTTTTAATTATCTATAACCCAGTCACTCGTCTACAACTTGAGTAACGAAAAAACGAATTTGCTCCATCGGACCAACCAATGATCTAAAAGATATAAATCAGAGATCCATATTCAAAAACAAACTGCTTCAAATATTTAAGAAAAAAATTAGTTGTTAAATAAATCGAACAAAGCTAGCTTTTAATATATTTATAATTATGTAGCGTTAATTCAGTGTAATCTTAGTCTTAAAATATAAAATATCTTTTAATTCTAGTATAACCTTATTTGTATAATTTGTTAAAATTTTTTTTGTCTCAATCATGAATCTTTTTAAAGGAATTCATTTTCTTTTGAGATTCAAAGTGTAAGTTAGTTCAAATATTATTCGTCACGTTTCCTCGCAATTTATTAAAAAAAAATGGTTTCTTAGCATGAGTAAATTTAGCTCGTGTTTTATTTCTTTCTCTTTCTTTTCTTCACTTCCTGCCAGACGTGCTGAGAACAGTAGCATTCAATACCGGGGGCTTAAATGAGCTATTTGGTGTGGGGGATTGTGGTGGGCCTCTATTTTTATTTAAAACTAGCTGATCCCGTAAGAACTCCGATTCGATTTCAACTATTAATGTGCGAAGATGATATTGCTTTTGAATAATGAAGTCTATGCATTTTCATGACAATATTACATAAAACATTCAACAGTATTGAAGATGACCCTTTCACTTGTTCTTCAACTAAAAACTATAAATTCAAGATTTATAACTATCTAATAGAATACCTGTGAGTGTACCTCGATCGGTTGCACAATGCAACATCATACTAATATTGTAAAAACATTGATTTGTTAGTATCGTCGACTCTTTTCTTGACCTGGACGTGCTCTTCTTATGCCCAATGACCCAAAATTTGATTGGCAAAACTTTCAATATGAACAACCCTTTTGGCCGACCTGTGACCCGAAATTATGAACTACTCCTTTTTTCCGACGTCGATCGGAAATTGGACACATGTTCATGACAATATTTCAATAACAGCGAACAACTAAAACGGATGACCCCTGACCCAAAACTTGATGCCTAACATTTTTTACCTTTCCCTCAAAACTTCAATTTGCAAATTGCCAACTCAATCGAATGTATTACAACGACACTATCATTAAAACAATGAACACATAATATGGACGACCTCTGGCCCGAAATTGGACAATCGAGATGAATTGTTCGTCACAAAAACTCCTTAAACTCCTATCCTCCTCATGAAATCAATAGCCCTTCTCTCGAAACTCTCATGAGCAAAGTTTCTTCACAGTCTGATGCATAATCACGATAATATATATCGCAAAAACGGTGAACAGTTTATATGGACGACCCCATTTTTCCACCCCTGACCCATAACTTGGAACCGGAAAACAATTCTTTTAAAATTATTTGCGAAAAGAGTGAACAGTTTATATTGACCACCCCTTTGGCCGACCCTTGAAACAAAATTGCTAACCAAAAATAATTGCCCGTCCCTTAAACCCCCATGCGCAAGTTTTCATCTCAATCCTGTGCATAATATCCCGAGAACAGTTCATATAGACAACCCCTTCGGCCGACCGCTGATCCAAAATTTTATATTATGGAACGGGCACCTAAAACCCCTGAAGTTTGATATTTGAAATCGATTGTCTGCCCTCAAAAACTCTCGTGTGTAAATTTTCATTTCAATCCAGTGAACCATAACGTCAATTTCACTAAAACAGTATGTGTGTTGTATGGACGGCCCCTTTTGTCGACCCCTGACACAAAATTTGATACCTGAAATCAATTCCTCGTCCATCAAAATCCCCTTGTGCAAATTTTATCTCAATACTACTTATAATATCGGATATATCGCTAAATCACTAATTGTGTTGTATGTACGACCCCTTGAAAAGGGGCCATCCGAAAATCTGAAAACATTTTTCATCATTCCTGGTCCTAATGAGCACTCATACCAAATTTCAGCTCTCTAGGTCTTAAGACGGCTAAGCCGAACGAACAAATAAACAAACAAACAAACGGAAATTGCTTTTTGTATATTTAGATAGTATTTGAGTATAAGCAAACAATCGAAGCCAAGCCAAGAACATACATACAAATTGAATTATTGAAAGTCAGAAATCATAGTGATAGTTCTCAAGAAACAGAAAAGCTGCTTTTAATTTAAATAAATCAGATATTAATAAAAAGTTGTCCGTCACGGCCACTCTGTTTGATCGCTGATAAATTATTGGAAGGGCAAAAATGGCGAATAATTCATCAAAATTTCATTGTAAGAATGACTCTCCAAGGGAAAGATGGCTTGATAAAAATTAGCCTAGCCCATGCCACCTGACGTCATTCCACGTGCTGTCGTTTTGTTAGCTCCCAACAAAAGGAGGGAAGAAATTAAACAAACTTTTCCCCGGCTCCAGATAATTTACCCATCTCGAGCCATCGGACCCATTTCTCCAGCAACAGTCAGCTTTTAATTTTAAGTTTAGCTGCGCCGAGCATAGCCCGATATTCTTCGGCCTTAATATTTAACTTCTTCATATTTTTATTCCGCAATGGATGAGGATCTCGAGCAGCAATTTCCCATTCCTTTGCGAAACAAATTTAATTTAGCTGTAAGGTACTTTACATCTTCTTAGAACCGGGCTTTTCCATCAGTTCAAGAGGCCCCGAAAAAAAATGTCGCTAATGCCCCGCCATTTTCCTGGCGCGATGCTGCTGCTGCTGCCGGTGGCTGTTCTATTTCCGTAGAAGTGGATCGCTATCTCTGGAAAGCTCTTCCCTGTCCATCACCCGCAGGAATCTTTCCAATCGCGGACGAACCCGTAGTTAAATTAATGCGACTTAATCGTATTTTACAGCACCCGCACTCGAGGGTTGGAGGCACCTGATACCAGAGCAGAGCTATGAATAAGCAAACTCATAAAGTTGTTTTCAAAAACAAGCCCACGAGATAATTTAGAAAGTCAGTTTGAAAAAAAAAAACCTGAGAAGCTTAGTTCATTTTAAAACATTGAAATAAATGAGAAAGTATTTTTAAAACATGAGTAAGTTACTCTACGTCTCAATTACCATCCCTAGTTTAGTTTCTTTTAACGCTGGCTTTACAGCTTTTGTTCAACTCATTCGCCTCTTTAAGTCACAAATCACCTTCCAACTCAAGCGTTGAATCCTCAGAGTCACCTTCCTTGAACGTTCGCCAAAACCCAGTGAAAGTCGAAGCGCCATCAAAGAATGACATCTAGTAAAAAGTGTCACTGACATGACCCTTCCCTGCATTAATTTCTTCTTGTCGAATTTTTCTAAACGTTCCAAAAAGTCCCAAGATCGTTTCCGTTGAATATTTGCTTTTGCTGATGATGATGTTGTTGTTGTTGCTCAACAAACCGCCATTGAGTTCGACTAAGCGTCGTCGTCGTCGTCGTCGGCCAACAAAATGGATTGCTCCCAATTTCTTCTATAAACTTTCCCCGTCCCTGATTGTGTCGCCCGCCATAATTGGTAGATGCGAACGAACGGAAAATCATCACTCTTGGCACACCGGAAGGTCGAAAAGCTGATCATCTGGGCTGTACCTTTCAGGGCGTCGTCGCCGACTTCCAGCCGCCAGCGAGATTATACTCCGGTGCGAAAAAGTCACTGCAATCGCCCGGGATGATGGTGGATGATGATGATGTTAAAAAGAAAAAAAACGAGCCAATCCAAAAAAAAGCAGATGAATAAAATTTTGGAGAGGCAATCAGAATTTGGCACTTGGATGAGGGACGAAACACGAAAAGGGGGACTGGGGAAATTCGGTAAACATCAATTTTGACATGCTTTCCATCGGTTGAACGATGCTCCTTTAACTCCAAATGGCTCTGAGTGTTTGAAAATGAAAAGGAAGATTTTATCTAAAACGATGGGTCACGTTACTTTGACTTTTTCTCTGAAATTGCGTGCTTTGGAGGTGCTTGAACTTTTAGGTTATTGAATGTGGGTATTCGGTTTTTGCTAGAATCTCTCAAAGTATCATAATTTAAATAAAGTTTGTTTCTTTTCAATCTAATGAAAAGTATGTTTAGTGCATAGAGTGGATAGAATTATTTATTATCAATGATGATCAAGTATGATTTAATCTAGCTAACGTCTTATGATTGCAATATGGTTATGACATAGTCTCTTATATTTTTGACTAGTTTTTCAGATTTTGACTTTCATAAATAAAAATTGAAATGGAATAAAAGGTGATTAAATTTGAAATTTTTTGAATCCATTAAAAACCTTACTTTGCATGACGGATTGGCTTTATTATATTATCTACAAACATTATATTGATTTCACAACTCTATTACGACACTGTTGGCGAAATAATATTTTCGGACTTTAATTTTCTTTTAAAACAAATGTTTTCATAATTCAGTAGCTTATCTGAGGTAAGATGTAAAAAATACAAATCAAAGAAACGTCTTGTAAATCTCATTTTCACTGACTGGAATATGATTTTTCTGCATCACGCGTTTGCAGAAATTAAATTTACATCCATCCAAAAAATTGTTTCAAAGGTATCAGTTTTAATTTTTTGGTTATAATGTTACCCCTGAATGTATGCAACATCTTATAACTTCCTTCATTGTCAGAGAGAGAAGATGTAAATTTAAGCTCGAACGAAACCAAAAATTACTGCAATTATGACATCACTACTTTGTGAGAAACTATTTTTTATTAAATTTTTGATTAAAAATAAAATTTGTCGACCTCTAGATAAGGTTAAATACGCATTAGAGATGTACCGAATAATGGTATTCGGCGAACGGCCGAATACCGAATATCGACCTTTTCAACTATTCGGCCAAACGAATATTCGGCCGAATATTCGGCCGAATATTCGGCCGAATATTCGGTTGAATATTCTATTGAGTTTTTAATAAAAAAAACCTCAGCGATTATTTAAATGCTTTCTATTTCTTCCATATTAATACCCCTAATGCTTTTTAGTCGATAATTTTCAACCAGATGATGTTATCGGATGATCGGACCTACAAAATATTTTTTTAACAGGGGTCTTTCAGATTTTAAAAATGTCATTAATAACTGAAAAAACATCAGATGACTCGTCGTGTTCCTGTGAAATCTGGGATAAAACGTGTCGAAACAGATGCCAAGCTTTTTGAAATTGCTTCTCTGATATTGAATTAGATGAACCTCGGATTTGAGCAAGATATCTCCAAAATAGTTGTTGAAAAAATAGATGATCTTTAGCTTTAAGCATACAATACTTTCGTCCACACGTGTCCACACGGTCAGACATTCAGGGCGATTTTTGAAAAAAAAATTTAAAAGGGCAAAATTTATGTATAATTGAAATTTTTGAAAAATCCTAATTGAACACAAAATTTAAACAATTTTAAAGAGTAATTTGAGTTTATTATTAAGCAAATAATCTGAATAAACCCGAGCAAAACTCGGGAAGTTTTTATTTAATTTCCGGACATCCCGGCCAGATTTAACAAATCTGAATTTTTTTTTTTTTGGATTTATGAGCAAGCCGGAATATATCCCTCTCTTATAAACTATAATCAAAGTATAAAACGATACCGTTCAGCATTCTTCTGCACGATTTTCAGTGGAAGATACGCGGATACACCTTAGATGTTTTACTGAAACCATGTTTTTCCTATTTTATAGGAAGTTAACCCATTAGGTCATTCTTCCTCGTAAATAACTGCTGAAACCATAAGTTTTCAATGATTGTTTGGGTTTTACCACATTACTTTTGGATATTTTATAAATTATCCAAAAAAATTTTAAAAAATTTACAGGTCTGTAGTAGATATTCGGCCTATTCGGCCTATTCGGCCGAATACTTAGCTCAACTATTCGGTGAGCCGAATATTCGGCTTAACGGTTTTTTGGCGGTATTCGGCGCCGAATATTCGGCCAACCGAATATTCGGTACATCTCTAATACGCATGTTTTTGGCCTGTTTAAAATTACTGAGGGAAATTATATTTCTTTTGATTATGTTAATGTGATGTCATATCAACCTCAAAATTTTTGATGCAAAAGCCTTCTGATTATCCTTGGTGTAAGAATCAGGTTATAGAATGTGTAGGAGGCAGATCAATTCAAGATGTCAAATAATGAAGACTCGAAACCGAACCTGGTCTTTAAGTATTATCGGTATCCTACAGTGGACCACTGTCAGTGGTCATACATTATTAGAAGCCATTGAAGCTGAAAACTGTTGCATAATTCCACAGTTGGCGGTAAGAGAGAAATAGGATTCTAGATCCCTTTTTCTCATTTTCATCATATCCTTTTGGGAAAATTTTGCAGATCGCCTTTTTTCATTTTCTAACAGCATGTAATTCCAAGTTTATATGCTGAAAAAGTTAGATCTATATGGGAGAATGAGGATACTCGATCCCTGGGGATACTTGATTAATTCGATATATCTCGAAACAGGAATGTCTCAAAAATATCGAATGTTCTAGAAAAATGTGCCAAACAGAACAAAACAACAATGCAGTTAACTTAACTAATTTTAAAAATTTTAATTTTCGAGTTATTGAACTATGTTTGAAAAATTTTACAAATGTGACTTGAAGATCTTTTTTTATTACTTTAAAATGTTTCTCACATGAAAAAAATATTATAAAAATATTTAGGGTAGAAACACTAGTTATTGAACAGGTACCAGACATTGAACACTAGTAAAACATTAACCAATTAAAACAATGATATACAGTAGAAAAATTAAACAAAACGCGTTGAGCCACTGTTGGAGCATTTTCTAACTCTGTTCAAATTTTTATCAAGATTTTCGGACTCTTTGAGTCACAATCTGCAAAACTAGAATATTTGTTCAAGTTTCGAAATGATTTTTTGACTGGATGAAGAAAACGGCCGTTTTTTGATGGGGAGAAAAATTGGATTAAAAACAAATAACACTCTATAGTTATATCATGACTGTTTTCCGATAAGTCTTCTTAATTAATTTCTGGAAGAGTGGCAGCCATTACTCTCTGTATTTTCTTAAAATTTTACAAATTAAAGTGTTCAAGCATTTGATCACCGAAAACGCCAATGTTTCAATAATTGAACGTTCTGAATGGATCCTGATTATTGGTTATCATGAAATTATTAATATCTGACAAATAACTAATGTTTATCGAGTAATCATTTGTTAAAAAGGGCTAAAAATACTGTATTGATCTAAAAACTTGAAAGTTGCGCCTTGAAGTATGCAATGAATTTAGGGTAGTAGATCAACTTTAATAATTCTCTTTGGCTGATACTTACATACTGTGAAATGAGAACTAATATGGTAAGAAATCAACAGACCTTTTGTCTTCGGATTTCATCAGATTTTTGCCTAGAGTCAGGGCACCCTGATTAAGGGATCAAGTCTCCTTTAGTTAAGGATCAAGTTTCCTGTGCCTTGAAAAATATCACAATTTTTTTAGTCTCACAAAAATGCTTCTAGTTCATCTTTGAGTTCATATGTCGTTCTGACTTTTGGAGCATATGAACTTGAAATTACACGCTGTCAGAAAATGCTAAAAACGGCGAGTTGCTAAATTTTCCCAAAAACATATGATGTAACTAAGAAAAGAGGATCAAGTATCCACATCCTCCCCTACATGAACCCGTAGATGACCCGTGAACTAGAAAAATTGTAATATTTGTCTGAGATTTTAGTCAGATTTTGTTAAATCTAACCTGGCTGGTAAACTGTGGATAATGTGCCGAGCGTCTGTTCTCCAGGTCAGGGGCGGCTCAAACAGCGTCTGTCTCGCAGTGAGCGGCTGAATTTACCTGCGAAATGCGGCTCCCGCCAGCTAGATCCAAGATGGCAGCCCCATCGCGGGATAGGAACTTTAGGCTAACAACCTACTGCTCCTGATCTGTTGAATCGTTACAGAAACTGAGATCACCGAATTGGAACTTTGGCAACGACCTTTAGCATGAAAACACGGACTAGAATTGGAACTTGGAATGTTTTAACCCTTGCCCAGCCAGGTAAGCTGGCTCAACTTGCTAGAGAAGCAAGCCGCCTCAAGCTAGAGATATTGGGACTGAGCGAAGTCCGTTGGCCTAACACTGGAAAACACAAGACACAGTCTGGGCAAGTAATGCTTTACTCGGCCATACGATTAGAACACGCTACTCGGGAACAAGGAGTTGGTTTCCTATTAAGCCCGCAGGCCCATGCGGCCCTCGTAAGATGGGAACCGATAAACGAAAGAATAATCGTAGCCAGATTCAGAAGACGGGTTAAAAACCTTGCAATGGTCCAGTGTTATGCGCCAACTGACGTTGCCGATTTTCAGGTGATAGTACTGTTTTACAGTCAAATGAACAGCGCGAGCGTGGTTGAGAAAATTCCTAAGGGTGATATTCAAATCCACTTACGCGACTTCAATGCAAAGATTGGCTCTGATAATCAGGACCTTGAGCGCATCATAGGGCGCCATGGTCTAGGACACATGAGCGAAAACGGAGGGCTGTTTGTAGAGTTTTGTGGCAACAACAACATGGTGATCGCTCTTCCCTCATCGACCAGCACGTAAAGTCTGCTTCATTTAATATTGGAACACAAACAATTGCGTGTAGTTCAGTCATTTATTAACGAATTCATAATTTGTTTTTCATACAAATGTAGCATTTTCTTTACTCTTTCATAAAAAAAATTAAAAAAATTATTCATTACTGTTTCGAAGAAATTCTCGTACTTTTCCCGTAATACGGCACATTCGGCGGCGCACACCCTTTTCGTCCACCGTTTTGGCGATTTGATTCCACCAGTTCTTCATTTGAGTCATGTTCCTAACAAGTTTTCCCTTTGCCTTAAGCCTCCGCTTCGTGATTGCCCAGTATTTCTCTATCGGCCGGAACTGGGGGCAGTTTGGGGGGTTGAGGTCCTTCGGTATTACGCTGACCCCGTTCGTTGCGTACCATTCCATAACCGTTTTGCTGTAATGGCAGCTTGCGAGGTCCGGCCAAAACATTACTGGACGGTCGTGGGCACGAATAAACGGCAGAATCCGTTTCTGTAGGCACTCTTTTTTGTAGACTTCTGATGTCATTGTCTTGTCAGTGAGAAAGACTTTGGTTTTCTGTCCACAACTGCATATCCCCTGCCAAATCATGTACTTGCGGGCGAATTTATCCGCAAACACGAACTTAAATTTTGCAGGTACATCCCCCCGAGCCGTCGCCAGATGAAATTTTTGACCTGGGATTTGCCCAAAGTCCGCCTTCACGTAGGTCTCATCGTCCATCAGAATACATCCGTCGAACTTGGTCAGCACTTGGTCGTACAGCTTTCGAGCACGGATTCTGGCCACATTGTTCTGCTTCAGCGTCCGATTTGGCTGTTTGCTGGCTCGGAATGACCTTATTCCTTCCCGGAGACGAATTCGTCGCACCGTACTGTGAGCGGCCTGGAACTTATTGGCCAAATCGCGGTCTGAAAGATTGGGATTCCTCTTGACGGCCTTGATGACTTTCCCACGCAGTTTCCGGTCGACAGTTCCACTCCGACGCTTCGAATGCGGCTTCCGAGCCGTCGTCAATGTTTCCATGTACTGCTTGATAACACGCCATACGGTATTTCTGGGCATTTTAAGCTGTTTAGCTAGCTTCGATGCCGACAACAATGGATTTTCAAGAAAACTGTGCACAATTTGATCTCTCCGTTCGGCTTCCATGGCGGTTGTTTACAAAATGCTATCGTTTGGTGTTATGACATAAATACATGGTGAAAGGTAATGAATTTCGTGACACGTGGGTGAAAAAAGTTTCCAAATCCGTCCACTAGGAGCGCCACAATGAGCAAAAGAATTTGTTCCAATATTAAATGAAGCAGACTTTAAGGTCACTTGGGTATCCTGAGATGGCCGAACAGAAAATCATCTGCACACATCTGCATCAGTCGAAAATGGAGAAGGAGCCTTCTTGATGTCCGCAACAAACGAAGTGCAGACATTGCATCTGACCATAAACTAGTCCTTGGTGAGCTACGACTGAGAGTCGCGCGTGTCCAGCGGCGAGAGGAGAAAGTTGGATGTCCATACGACGTCCGTCGTTTGGAAAATCCAGAGGTGAAAAGTGCATACGTTGAACAGCTAGAATCCCGAGCCTCGGAACTGCCGACAGACGGAACAGTCGAAGAACAGTGGTGTAGAATCAAAAATGCCTTCATTACAACGAGCCATGGTACTCTCGGTAAAGTTTGTGGAAGACGAAGTGAATGGATGTCGGATGAAACCTGGAGGATGATCGATGATCGGAGGAAGGCGAAAGTCGGAATTGAGCAGGCATGTACCAGGTCAGCCAAAGCAGCCGCCCACTTACGATATGGGTGCTGGAAAAGGCAGTTAAACAAGCTTGTAGACGAGACAAGAAAGCCTGGACAAACTCCCTAGCCGAACAGGAAGAAAGAGCCGCCGCCATTGGAGATATACGATTATTATATGATATTTCTCGCCGCCTTAGTGGTGCAAGGACTAATGCAAGAATCCCGCTGAAAGACCGAGCAGGTCAGCTGTTGACAGATCGAACAGATCAGCTCAAGCGTTGGACTGAGTATTTTGAACAACTTTTCCGAGTGACAAATAGCGATGGCCAACAGAACCCACAGCTCGAGGCGCCCACAGTAAGTCGCATCAATGGCGTCAACTCGGAAGCGCCCTCGCTGGCTAAAATAGAGGCGGCAATCAAAAACATGAAATCCAACAAAGCGCCTGGAATCGATTGCATTCCTGCTGAAATGCTGAAAGCCGACCCTGCCTTGTCAGCACAAATGTTGCACCGTCTTTTCGCTGACATTTGGGATACAGCATAATTCCCGGCCGACTGGATGCAGGGTATCCTCGTAAAGGTCCCGAAGAAAGGAGACCTGACCGAGTGCGGTAACTGGCGTGGCATGACTTTGATCTGTACAACTCTCAAAGTACTCTGCAAAATGATCCTGAACAGGATCCAGGAGAAAATCGACGCTACACTCTGACGGCAACAAGCTGGATTCCGATCTGGACGATGATGTGATCACAACGCTACGAATCATACTAAAACAAATCAACGAGTTCCAGGACTTGATTTCTTAAAAGCATTTGACCGACTGAACCACGAAAACATCTGGGCTGCTCTAAGACGACGAGGGGTCGACGAGAGAAACTAGTCCATCTCATCGAAGCACAGTACGAAGCATTTACGTGCAAAGTCTTACACGGCGGTGTCTTGTCCGAACCAATCCCGGTAGCTGCTGGAGTGAGACAAGGATGTATTATGTCACTGCAGCTTTTTCTCATCGTAATGGATGAGATCTTGACTGGATCGATCGACTGTAGACCAAACCGAGGATTGCTGTGGAATCCTTCAACAACGGAGCAACTGAACGACCTTGACCTGGCAGACGATATTGTTTTGCTCACCCAAACACAAGATATGCAGAGCAATTTCGACGACCTCACCGGAAGCTTCAAGGCAGCGGGTCTCAAAATCAATGTCGGAAAGACCAAGTCGATGGAAATCAACACAGAAAATCGTTCCAATTTCGTGGTAGTGGTAGGACAACAGGTTGAGACAGTGGAGTGCTTCCAGTATCTTGGTAGCTAGATTTCGCCTGATGGTGGTACCAAGAAGGACATCGAAACCCGGATCAGAAAAGTCCGATTTGCGTTTGCGAGTCTCCGAATTATTTGGCGCTCAGGCCAGATCTCTCTACGAACTAAGATCCGAATCTTCAACTCAAACGTCAAATCCGTATTGTTGTACGGGTGTGAAACTTGGTGCACATATGCGGTGACGATGCGAAAACTGCAAGTTTTTGTGAATCGCTGCTGAACATCATGGCCTGGCAACTGGATCTCAAACGTGGAACTTCATCGCCGGTGTCATCAAAAGGTGCTAGAAATCGAACTTCGGGAAAGTAAGTGAAGATAGATTGGGCACACGCTGCGAAGAGATGAAAACGAGATTTGCAGAGAGGCGCTTGACTGGAATCCAGATGGGCATCGAAGAAGAGGCAGGCCCAGAAGCACGTGGCGACGTAGTATAGCCGCTGAAATCCGCACAGTTCACGAAAACATTGGCTGGCAACAAGTGAAGATGCTGGCTACGGATCGCCAGCAGTGGAAATCTTTTATCTCAGCCCTATGCGTCGGTCATTCGGCGCCGGACCCTTCGATATGAAGGTAGGTTGTTAAACCTCGTCTAAAGGCGGGTTGGATTTAGAAGGGTTAAAATTCCAGTTTTATTCGATGCTTAAGGAGTATATTTAAAGGGAACCGCGTGGCAAATGTAAACAATAACAGAGAGTCGCAAGTGAGAGAGAACGTTAATTCGCTGTTGTTCTAGAATCGACGAAGAGTGAATTCGTAGCGTTAACTGGAATTGTTGCTAGTTGAAAACATAGGAAATCATTAGGGAAGTGTTGCCACTATGTAAGCTGATATCTTTACAAGACTTGACGAGAATTAATATGATTATATTATCAGTTACCGTAACAAATAGTATTGGGTTTAATTTGATATCACAATAAATTTTGTTAAGTTTTTAAAGCTTTCTCAATATAAAGGTTGCGAGATTGCCCGGTTTTATCTGGGTTTGTCCTTATATTTAATACACAATTTGGGAACTGGTTTACCTTTTTACTTTTTGAATAACGATTTTTTTTCGCGTGTGTGTTAAAATCGTGGCTGGAAAAATATGTTTTTTCATGTTTTTCAATAATTTGAGAAACAGTTATACAGGGCAGTTTTCACTTATTGCGAAGCTGAATCAACCTGTTAGGCCCTTGAATACCGATTCTGTTCTTCCCGGATCGTCCTGGTTCGAGTGAGCAAGCCTAGTGAGATGTAGTGTTGTTCCCAAGGCCGGGTGTGGCCCAGCGGCCCACAAATGTCTATTCCAGACTGCGGTCGAATCTGCACGGTCCTCTTAGTCAAAATTGGAAAAATTAAGAAAGCCGAAGCTAAGTATCCTTTACTTTTTTGGTTCATTCTTAAAAAGGGAAATCGATATATTTAAAAAGTTTTTGAATGCACATTTATTGCTTTGAGTTGATATTTAGCATGGAGATTTACTTTCCCGTACCGTTCGGAAATTCTAGTTCAAATTCTAGTTATCATTATTGACAAATTAAATAAATAATAATAATTATTGACAAATGTGTTCAATTTTAATTCGGAAATTCTTATTTTGCTTGAATTTGAAATGTTGAATGTTGATATTTTTGAAATCATTTGCTTACACATTTTCAACGTGAAGATTACTACGATGCCTAAAATATTCTCGTGTATGCATTGGTGATAATTGTTTTCATCATTTAAATGTTATCTATACATTTCAATAGCAAGTTGTGGTATTTTTTTTTATCTTAATGAAAAGATTTTGAATCCTTTAAAGAAGAAATATATAAATATGTTTGAGTATTTGGTTTCCTATTGCGATTTGCGAATGGTAACAAGGTAAGGTGTAAAACATGTGTAAAAATATGCATTTTTTGTTTTTGATTATACAGTTGCGTTCAAAAAAGAATGAAATCGCGAGAAGCTGCGCACCCACTTCCAACTTTGACAAGCTGCCATTTCTCTCTCGGTTTATATTTTTTCACGAAAATTTCACACAATCTAGATCAACTATCCAACAAACTCTCCACAAAATTTGAAGTCTTTACAATGACGAAAAACAAAGATACAGCTTTTCCCGTAAAAAAGGGAAATTTGGAATTGCTTCACTAAACTTGCTGTATCTTTGACAATTTTCATCGAAAAATCTTGAAATTTGGTCCAAAGATGTAAAAATGTTTGGTCTAATACAAGGCCAAGTTTCGTCAAAATCGATGAACGTGATCAAAAATGGTGCCGAATTTAAAATGACGTTCATTATCGCCCAGCAGGCGATTTCATTCTTTTTTGGACGGATGTTTGTATGGAAAACATCGTAATCCATGTATTCTTGGTTTTTTCTTCCACAAAACCAAAAGTTATCACGAAGAATGTTGTAAATTGCAAAAAACTTCATTCATACTTTGTTTCGAAAAAGAAAATGTTTCAACAGGGTTCAAAATAAGAAAAACAGAGTTTTAGAAATGACCTGCTAATTATACCGATAAACAAATTTGATATTCAATTAAAGCGAGTATTCTATTCGCTCTTTTGTTTCAATACCAGCTCTGTTGGAACAATTTCTATTTCTAAACAGCGCAAGGATGAATTTCCTATCAATTTACAACATTCTTTGTAATAAATGTTGGTTTTGTGGAAGAAAAAACCAAGAATACATGGATTACGATGTTTTCCATACAAACATACGTCCAAAAAAGAATGAAATCGTCTGCTAGGCGATAATGAACCTCATTTTAAATCCGGCACCATTTTTGATCACGTTCATCGATATTGACGAAACTTGGCCTAGTATTAGATCAAATTTCAAGACTTTTCGATGAAAATTGTCAAAGATACAGCAAGTTTAGTGAAGCAATTCCAAATTTCCCTTTTTTACGGGAAAAGCTGTATCTTTGTTTTTCGTCATTGTAAAGACTTCAAATTTTGTGGAGAGTTAGTTGGATAGTTGATCTAGATTGTGTGAAATTTTCGTGAAAAAATATAAACCGAGAGAGAAATGGCAGCTTGTCAAAGTTGGAAGTGGGTGCGCAGCTTCACGCGTTTTCATTCTTTTTTGAACGCAACTGTATATTTAAAAAGCTTAACTCTATTCTGGGGTTTAGTGGGGGGATTGGACAGGACATCAAACGATCGGACAACTGGTATACAATGGATTGTGGGTTCAAGCCAGCCGGAGTATCTCGGCAAATTTGGAATCATGAGTAGGTTATTTATGTACCTTTTCAGGATTCCTTATTTGTTTCGAACAGTTTGAAGGGAGTAAGATGAGTCAAACCTGTCCCAAACCAGTGGTAACGGACCCCTTGGTTGTGCTGCAATAATTGTTGATGAGTTAAGCATGAACAATTTTTGAATGTGCGATCGAGACTTCCCGTACTGCCTCGGGTCGAAAGACCTATCAGCCACTGGTAGGTTCTCATACATACATACATACATATTTAATACACAATTTGGGGACTGTAGGGCCGGCTCGGTTGTCTGGATTTTGCTCGGATCTATTCACTTCATTTGCCAAAACAAACACTAAACATAAACAAAATGTGTTGAAATTTTTTTTATGCCTTCAAAACGAAATTTTTGTGCAAGTTTTATAAAAATAATCATGAACGGTTTTTTGGAAGCCTATTATACGATTTAAAATCTGACGATGAGTTTTGATGAAAAAATTCTTGATTTATGTAACCTTAACGTTTATCTTTTAACATATTTGAACATTGTTTGGCTCACTAAACGATAGAAAAAAAATTGTGGGTTAACATGAAAACTCCATTTATCTCCATCTCTCCATAACCTTGATAGCATCGGCAAGAAAAAAAAAATGTCGAAGACGGCAAATGCAAGTGCATAAAACTTGGCCCAAAATTTTCAGCACATCATCACCTAACAACGAAAGGTATTAACCCAACCGGAAAGAACCCGTCCGTCCGTCGGCAGCCAAGTTCCGGCAGCAAAAAGGTGTTTCTTGTTCCATCACCCAGTTTACTTTTCGCATGCAACACACCAGGCAGAAAACAGCAGAAAGAAAAATAAGGTTGGTGGAATCGAAAAACCTTGCCTGCAGCAATTTTAAAATACCGTTAGCGAGACTGTTTTTTCTCACTCAAAAGATTGAAGAAAAAAAATATTTAAAGAATTTACTAGGAAGGTAGTTACATCCTCTGCCGATAAAGATTTGAAAGATGACTCGCACACTTCCGGGTTTAAAATGCTTTTCAAAACTATTGAAATGAATTGCGGTTCAGAGTAAATGTTTTAAGAACATTTAAAATCAACAGTTTGAAAAAATTCGATTTAAATTTATATATTGAAATTTTGTAAGTTTGTTCTTAAATATTTTAAGGTTTATTTTAGGACAAAAATGTTGAACATTCGAAGCACAATTCCCGCTCCTTTGGGAATGCAACATTCAGTCATTCATTCATTCGTTCGCCCTACCCAACATTGTATTGTGGTGGAACGTCGTCGATTAATGGAATGTGTGCTTTTGGTTGACGTGAGGTAATTTTGAATCATGATTGTACGTGGTAGTTTGCACAATTTGCTTTGTGCGGCTTCTTGACAACTGTACCGTGACTGGCAGAGTTTTTCGATTTGGCATGGTGTTGAATGTGAAAAGCACGGAATTCAGTTTTTTTGTAGTATAAAAGTTCTAAAGAAAGCATTTCAAACTTAGCCATTTATACCTCGATAAAAGAAGAATCAAAATAATGAAAATGTGAGCAATCGTGTTCTGAAAATCATCTAAGCTTTCTGCTTCAACAGTGATAGGATCGATTCTCCTAAACCGTCAAAATATATAAAACGATTGCAAAAGCTTCCTGAAATACTTAAAAACAGTAGATGTGCCTGATAAAGGAGCCTTCGAAAAAACCTTATAAACTTGACATAAGTCCTATTTACTGTTTTCTGAGTCCGACCTAAAAAAAATCTTGAATACCAATCGCTAAAGTAGCCTAAATAAAGGCGACATTATTGGCAAACTGCTTACTATTTTTATTGCAACAGTGATGAACTTGTCAATCTTCTGTACAGATTTTTATTTAAACGATCTATGAATTCTTATACACCCACAAATCAGACTCTACTCCAATAATGAACTTCCTTGGAGGTTGAATATCGGTATTAGATTTTATGCCGGACCGGCATTAACAAACTTTCAAATAACTGCTTTCTAATTAAAAAAAACATACCCCTGATAAACAGCTAATAACTTTTTTTTGCTGATAAGATACAAAGTTTAGGTCTTCGACAAAGTTGCTCAGCGGAAAATTTCCTATGGAGATTTTAGAAATTGGCATAAAAACCATTATCAGCCTCGGCTCCACAGAAGAAACAAATATTATGTTGATTTTTCTGTACAGAATATTCCATTTTCCCATACAAACCTTAAAGTTCAAATTTACTCATGTAAACGTAACTTAAAAATTCTGCAAAAAATCATGAGTTTTGAATCAATACAGACCCCAGGGTTTGAGAAATTCACTCACAGAAATTCACAGACTCAGCCAAATATACCATATCCTATCACAAGTCAAAGCAGCATGGAAACAATCAGACAGCATGTATATTGTCGAATGATGTTCCGAGTGCTGTGTGCGTATATTAACCGGAATAAGAATTAAAAAATTCTTTGTTTCCAACCGACGTGACGGCAAAAAAACATCCAGCCAAGATGAGCTGTGCGTGTGTATGAAAACCGACCGGCAATAGAAAACAGTTTCTAGTTTCCCATTCCCACCCCATTCTCCTCCTATTCTTATTCCTTTCCTTTCAAAAACAAAGGAGGATGAAAAAACACCGTCCAAACGGCAGCGATAGCAGAAGTACAAAAACTTTCGTTTGCTAACCGACTAAGATGGTGCACTGGGTAAGAAATCGGATAGGCAAGCGGAGATGAGATATTGCAGTGAGTTCGATCCTCACTGTATTTTTTTTATTATCTATATATATAAAAATGAATTTCTGTCTGTCTGTCTGTCTGTCTGTCTGTCTGTCTGTCTGTCTGTCTGTCTGTTCCCTATAGACTCGGAAACTACTGAACCGGTTCACGTGAAACTTGGCAGGTGGGGGTATTGGAGGCAGGGGAAGGTTCCTATTGTGGTCTGAGACCCCTCCTTCTCTCATGAAGGGGGGGAGGGGCCTCCCAAACAAAAGACAATTTTTTGCATAACTCGAGAACCAATCAAGCAAATGGTATCATATTTGGCATGGGGTGGTATTTGGGAACGAGGAATATTTCTATGAATATTTGGTACCCCTCCCTCTTTTCAGTGGCGTGATAGAAAGGGGGGAAGGGGGGCTACCTAACAATTTTTCATATAACTCGAGAACTAATCAAGATATTGGATCCAAATTTGGCATGGGAAGGTATTTGAACACGAAAAATATTTCAATGATTATTTGAGACCCCTCCCTCTTTCCAGTAGAAAGGGGGAGGGGCCTCTTTCATATTTTTTTACATAGTTCAAAAACTAATAAAGCAAATGGAACCAAATTTGGCATGGGAGGGTATTTGGATACGAAAAATATTTATATGATCATTTGAGACCCCTCCCTCCCAGTAGGGAGTAATAAAGGGGGGAGGGGGCCTCTTTTATACTTTTTAACATAACTAAAAAAGTAATTAAACAAATGGAACCAAACTTGGCATGGGCGGGCATTTTGGAACGTGACATGTTCTAATGATTGTTTAAGACCCCTTCCTTCTTCCAGCGGGGAGAAAGGAAAGAGGGAGGGAAGTTTCATACCATTTTTATTGCATAACTCAAGAACTACAACAGCAAATGGAACCAAATTTGGCACGGAACGATATTTGGGTACGAGAAATGCTTCTATGAATATTTGGTATCCCTCAATCCTTCAAAGAGGGTGATGAAAAGGGGGAGGAAAGGTCTCCCTCACAATTTTAGTATAACTGGAGAGCTGATCGAGCAAATTGAACCGTATTTGACATGTGAGTGTATTTGGATACAAGAAATGTTTCTATTATAAATTGAAGCTCCATCTTTTTAGCGGAAAGATATAAAGGGAGAAAAGGGGGTTTCCATTTTTTTTTTGCATAACTTGAGAATTAATCGAGCAAATGAAACCAAATTTGGCATCAAAAAGTATTTGAGTACGAAAAATACTTTTATAAATATTAAGTTATCACCCCTCTAATGAAAGGAGAGAACGGAATTGGGAATATAGGAAGGAAAGAATGAAGCTTACATTGAACCTTTATTTTACGAAATCCGGGAAATGGACAAAACTTAACATGGAAAATCATTTTGGTATGACTCTATGATTGTTTGACATATCATCCTCCTTTCAGTAAGAAGGTACATGGGAGGAGGGAGGCTAGCCCAATACAATTTTGTAAGCATATGTTCTCAATTAATGCTTACGAAGCCAACAAATGGAAACAAATATGGCATGGAAAGCTACTTGGTTACGATATATGTTTCTACGATTGTTATAGACCCTTATGCTTTACAGTGTTGAGAGGGGAAGAAAGGAGGGGGATCCATATAAAGTTTGTTGTAAAGCTTAAATACTTATCAACCAATGGAATTATATTTGATATGAGAGGATTTTTGGGAACGAAAAAAAATGGGTTAAGAGAAGGACAGGGAGGGGCTCTCTAATCAGTTTTTTAGCATAAATCCAGAGCATATCAAGCAAAAACAACCATATTCAATAAGTTAGATTGTTTGCGAACGATTAATTTGGGACCCTTCTTTTTTAGGGCGAAACTTAAGGAAACAGATGAAAATTATCAGATCTTTAAAACAAATTTATAGATCAAGATTCAGAATATAATTTATGGTTATCTTTGTGTTGCAATTTGAAACTCCAGCTGCAGCTCTCATTTTATAGTGGTTGCTTATTAGTTTCGTCATACTTTAATTTAAAATAATCCAAAAAAAAAACAATAAAATTTTTTATAATTTCTGAAAATATCATTTGATTTTGAAAGGTGTAGCAAAGCACACCGGGTCAGCTAGTAAATTATACAATAGGATGAAAATCCCAGAACATATTTTTCTTGTTTCGCTTGAATGTAGTGGCCATGCATCATTTTGTTTGGGAGCCCGAGTCTTTTTGCAAGTAGTGCTTTCCCAATCATATCATCTTTTGTACAGTACACTTTTCAGCGCATTTTCGGCACAGCTACTTGCTAAATAGGCATTGGATTTATGTATGCTATCTCTTCTATGACGTCCCTAACAATAAAATCTAGCTGATTTACCAAATTCGTACCTTTAAAATTTGCATACATATTGAATCAAACTAAGTAAGTTTTTGCTTCTAGTTATTCTTATCTCCTAGGAAAGCATCAATCAATATCAAAGGAAATGACTCGATTTCCCCTTTGGATAGAAATAAATGAAAAATGTCGGCCCCAATGTTTTTGAAACTTTTCAAGGTGTTTCAGAAATAGACGCTCAACTGGAAGAAAAAAGAATCTCTAAACATACTATTATCGATCATGATAAATCAACAACCTGTTCCCCTTTTCCACTCCAGTCTGTAAAGTTCCTAGTAAGCTCACTCTCCAGGGATGTTTGTTAATGAACTTTCACTGTTTTCGGCTGCTCGATATTCCAGAAACAGACGTGATGACGTCGAATTCCCACAAAACGACGTAATGCGTTCGAAGGTTCTGTTCAAACTACCAGAGGCAATACACACTCACACAACAAAACGTTAGCACCTAATCAAGCCATTCGTTAGCGTGGGTGTTGATTATGTAAAATAAATACCCATCAAAGTCTGCACTCCACCATGACGTGACGCCTTGATCCCTGAAATGTCTGCCACCAATCACGGAACCAAACCAAACCAAACCAAACCGTACCAAAAACGAACGAAAGCCTCGCCTATCCGCAGCAAGTGCACACACGTTCCGTACCATGTGAGGAGGTACTTTATGAGCAAATGAGTGTGATGTACACAATTATGTCACTGGGCTTTCCACCATTAGCAAGGCGACAACCCCCTTGTCTTCATACATCATCCCCCCAAGCCAAATGGTATCGCTTTTCATAAACACTTCACCAAATCGGTTTGATCCGATACAAACGGCCGGCCGCCGACGTTCCAAAGTAGGATCATGAAACAAAACACCCTCGCCTCGTGCCAAACAGGACGAAAAAGATAAGAACCTAAAAGCCCCAAATGATCCCCAAAGTGATTTATGGGCTGGCTGCCAGTGTTGTGCCTGCGAAATTTCCGGAGAGAGTTCAAGCTCCTCCTAATAGTTCGGCCTTGTGTTGGATATGAGTGTTGTTTATACTTAACTTCGACCGGGGCGACGCAACGGAAGAAATCGGCTCCCCGGATGTGCACATCACAAGTGCACTTTTGTGTACCACTTGGATGTGTTGTTCATTGATTCTTTTTTTTTTCGTTTGTGTCCATCACTGGTGCTCCTTCGGGGATTTGTTCCGTTGTGATTTGGTGCAAGGGTGTGGTCTCTCTACGCACGGAAATAGCAGTTTCTTAAAATAGAATTTGTCTATAAAGTTTATATTTTCAAGCCCCTTTCATTATTTTAATTCCAAAAAAAAAAAAATTGCATTGGATTAACACATTAGACCGTAAGAATGTTTGATAAATGCTATTCCGGTACTTTGATAAATCCAGATCAGTTTTCTCTAGCGCCTTTAACGTTCCCTCACAACTTAGGGGCCGTTTAAACATTACGTTACGCAATTTTATATAATTTTAGACGCCCCCTCCCCCCACGTAACACATTCTTTTCAGATTAACATTTTAAAATCGAATGGTGTAGCAGTCCTCATACTCGAAAATTATTTATTTATTCTCCGCCTTGAGGTAGACTCAATTTTTCCGTCGTTCGAGCGATCTCTAACATAATATCGATTCGATCGACGGTTTGAGTAATGCAGTTTGACATGCTAGAGGAGATGTTCATACATTCTCTCGCGAGGTGTTGAATTGTTTCAGAAAGAACTATTTAGCTACTGCAATTCTTATGCATTTTCCGAGATTCTGATCTCATGAGATAATCTCTTAGAACTCTCGGGGATTATGAACTTCTGCCGAGAGCTTTCGTAGCAAGGTCGCCTTTTCTACGCTGAGAGCTTAAAGAGGCGATCAAACGTTTTTTGAGCGTGTTCAGCAGTCCAATTTGATGTATGCAAAGTGCGGTCAGAGTTTTCATTATATTAATTAAATATTTTCTGATTTTAGTCTGAATAAGTAAATCAGAAAATGCGTGCTAATATGAGATTAAGCGTGACAATCTCACGTAGCAAGGTTTGTGCGTGCCTATGATATTCGTGTGTGTTGAAATGTTCTTTGTGTCAAATGAAGGCACATATCTTTCGCAGCTGAACCAATCCTGGATCAAGCAGCACTCCACTGCTTCGTATTCCCGCCACACTCGAGAACACCCGAAATTTCAAGCCGTCGAAAGCGAAACATTGCTGTTACCACAACGTTTCGGGGAAGCGACGGGAGCTTCACTTGGCCAAGCGAGTAATCCGTTCTTCGCAGCCAGCATTGAAACAACTCAGCAGTCGTCGTTCAAGATCAGAGCAGTGTGACACAGGTCGTAGCCCTTTGATCGCAGGTCAAGTCAAACCACGTTGTGGAATTATCACCTTACATCAGTGGTTATCGCCAACCAACATCCAACACCTTCGACGGACACCCAAAACAACAGCCAGCATCCGAGCACGCGTGTCTCATTCCATTAGGAGACGCCAAGCGGCCTCGCCAGCAGTCTCTTCGGCGCCAACAAAGAACAGGAATGCAGGATCGGGTGAGTCCATTCCAGTTGGAATGGTTTATAGCGACAGGGGGTCATGCCTAGATGATGCCCTAACGAAAAATCTAGCAAACCGAATCCGTTAGCGAATGACCAGTGAGCTGAAAAACATATTATGAAAAATCCAGTGTTGAGGCCCGTTCCCGGACAACTATTTAGGGAAACCCCACTGTACAAACATAAAAGCCCGGGCGCGATAAGCTATGCTGCTATAGGCTTGACGCATAAAAGGCACCCACAAATTAGGGTATAAGTTTAGGCGTTTCAATGATTGCACGCAAGTGGAAGCTAGAGACGTAGAAATTGTAAAATTGTAATTGACCCCTGAGCTTATTAATTAATTCATTAAGGATTTTAACCGCACTGAGGTGATCTGGGGTAGGACCAGGGTTCGTGAGGTAGTCGGCTCATGATGAGATCGCTAGGTATAGGCGGACTTTAACTGAACGGTTTTGATATTTTATGTTGGTTGATTGCAATTTCAGTATAATGGATTAGGTTCGTCGCGTTTTCGGTTGGCTGTTTGGAGAGCCCTATCTTATCCGATACTTAATCACTACTAAGGATCAATTTAAGGACTCGCCCTCAGCGGAGTCTCACCGAGCATTTTAAACTGTGGAGTACGATCTCCTAAGGAAGTGGCGTTTCGTTTAAGTCGTACGTCAGTAAGGGATCGGTCAGTGGCAGCTACAATGGGGACCGTCAAAAAATTTGAAAATTGCTTAAATATTTCTGGACACATTTAGATATGTATCGAAATTAGTTTGATCTAGCGCCTTTAAAATTCCCTCACAACGTAGGACACATTCTACAGTGCGTGAAATCGTTTTTCCAGTCTTTTCTGAACTGTTATCATTCTAGAAGTCAACCAATTCACTTGAAAATGAAAACATAGTAGCAAATGGTCGCAAATTGCATTTCCTTCAAAATTAATATAATTTGGTCAATGAAAAAATTAAAGTTGCTTGTTAATGAGGTGACGTAAATTCACGCTAAAATTGACCATTTTTGACTTTAGTACACACCACCACTGCCTGCTCTCTCTGGGGAAATAGAATCGATGTCTTCAGACAAGTTGTAGAGAAAACAATCACCCACAATTTGATGTCCGTAGTTTATCGATTGAACTATAACGAATATAGTTATGTCTCTAAAGTTGTGACGTGAATTCACTCACTTTAATCAGAACAGGGTAGAGGACTGAATTCACGTCACGGAATTTTATATTATTCTGAACCATTCTTTAAAGCAAAGGCTTGCAACCTTTTGAAGCAACGGGCCAATTTGAATTTGAAATCTTTTCGGCGGGTCGCACTCAACATAATATTTATTTTGAATTAGCATTTACGTCATTTTTTATATACCTAATTACAAATTTTTGACTAAAACATAACTGAAAAAGGCAATATGAAACAAATTCATGAAAACCGAAATTTTACCAATTTTATCAGCCACAATTGAAAAGATTCATCACTAAATCTTGAGAATTTTGAACAATTTTTAAGAGATTTGGAATTTTTCGCGAACATTCTTGTTTATTCACGTCAGATATCTTAACGAACGAAAATTCGAACCTTTAACTCAAACGTCAAATTCGTATTGCTGTACGGGTGCGAAACTTGGTGCACATATGCGATAATGACGCGAAAGGGTATTTGTAAACCACTGAAACGAAAATTTTTGAAGGTCTTTCTATGGTGTGTAAAAGGTTTGAACCGTTTTTTAGGAAAAAAAAACCTTTATTTTGTTTGTTCGAACTGATGGTACTTTTGTGTCATCATTTTAATTCAAAACTTTTATGGAGCCTAATCATAGCGATAACTTCTAGTGATATTTTTTAGGAAATCACTGTTTTCCCAGCGTTGGACGTTGAATGGTTTTTCACTTGACATTCATTTTTTTCTGAGCGCATTTTCGAAAAGTTTTTTCACAATTTAAAGTTGGTTCTTAAAGACTCGATTTGTTTCTGCAAATGGTGAAATAATGTATTTTAATTTCAAAGTTCCGTATAAGATCATTGCATTCTAGCATATAAGGCAGGACCACATAATTTATAATTTTACACGACTTACAATCTTGATTCTAGATTTTTTTTACAAATTTTACGAATTTTCTTAACTTAATTTGGGTACCACTGGGATAGGCTTTCTAGAGCGGTGTCATGATAATCTAATGACTTTGGCAAACTGGATTGCTTATTTTCAAGTAAAGTGCCTTAATTTATCAATGTTTGGTATGATTCTACTATAAAATTTTGGAAAATAGCATAGCAGATTATCGCCACAAACTTTTTTTGGGTCGAAGAATATTTGGAAGAAAAATAGAAATTTTTCTTGACGAGAATAAAGATTTTTTGTTGGATACTTTGACATATCGACAGTGTTGGGATTTCTACAGAAAATTGTTTAAACAAACAAAGTTCTAAAATTGTTTATCCCTGTTTTTATAATTCAACTCTATTCTATAACTCAACTCTAAAAATTTACGAATTTTCTTGTTTACGGTTTCGCTCATCTCTGCTTTAGAGCCTTCAAATTTAAAACACACTTAAAAGTGTGCTCGGACTTGTACTAACATAAATTTTCGGTATCTTTTCCTAACTTTTTCCTAATTTTGACTGGCAACGTATTGAGGAATCAGACGTGAAAATTATTACCGCTTCTCACAATCTTTATTAGAAAGTTCACACAAAAAATTTTTTTTTATTTCAATTTCAATATTTTAGTTTTTATTTTATTTGAACATAAAAAACCAATTAAAAAAATCAACTAAACTATGTTCGATTTGGAAGCTTGATTTTTCATATTTTCCATGAGAATCACAAGCTTTGAAAAAATATCTTACTATGTGGAAACTATGTCATCATCATTAAATGATAACATTCTAACATTATATTGAAAAAAAAAATGAATAAGTTTTGTGATATACTGTTGCATGTTACCCCGTTTGACGGTATGTACTATTATATTTTCTGATTTTATCTCCTGAGTTGCAATAAATTTAGAGATTTACTGAAATCATGCTGAAGCGGTCACCAAGCGGGCTAAATCTCTTGGCCGTTCGTTTGTAATTATTCTAATCATGCTATTGATTGTGATGTGTAAAATTTATTAAAATAAATTTGATATGTGCTGTTGAAAACTCAAAACAGTAAATAATTTTTAGGCCTTGAAGCTCCTTTAGAATAAACTGTCACTTGCTTATGAACTGGTAAAATTCTTGATATTGGGATTCACAAAATTGTTTTCATTTAAAAATATCAAAAAAAAAAAAACGGGGGAATTTTTTTTTTCATTCTAGCCACTTATCATCAAAATTGTTTCTATTTTTAACGATTTTAAACGTATATGTATCACAAAAAACCTAGATATTAAAATTTGATTTTATTTTAACAAACGTTACAGCTGAGAGAAGCTTAAAACATGAGAATACTGTGAATGCATCTGTTTGTTTTTTTTTGTTTTTGAAATTGATGATGAGGATGATGATCAATCCTTGGTCAATGTATTTTTCGATTTGAACAAAATTAATTTAAAAAAAGCCTTAGTTTGAAAAAAGAGATAAAAACCCCCGTCGCGGGTTTGGGAAAGTCAGATCCCGGCAACGATACACGATTTATCTATGTATCGTGTGACCAACATCTTTTAAATAAGTGCTGGTGAATCTCGTTTTTAAGTTTTTTTTCCTCAGATTTAAGCTTTTTTTGCCTTGAGATTATAGGAGATGAAAGCTCAAATCTGAAGAAAAAAGTTTAAATCTGAGGAAAAAAAGCTTAAATCTGAGAGATATGCTCCACACGGATTGAATAACGTTGCCGGGATCTGGGGAAAGTACGACAACCATTCGAAAAAAATATGCACACTATATACTCTTCATATAAGTTTATTTCAGATACTTGTGGGCCAAATGTGGCCCAGCAGTGATGTCAATTGCATGTATTGTTTTTCGATGCTAAGAGACATATCCCTGTATAACAGCAAAAAAACTGCCTTATTAGATACGAAGTTTCGGTCTTCCACAAGGTTGTTCAGCGAAAAATTTTGTTGAACTTTAAAAAAACTACAATCGAAAAAGTACCGTCAACAGGGGCAACATGCAACACTTTTCAACTTCAATGACTTCCAAGAATCTTATATCCACAGATAATCTTACCCTCCTTTATGCATCAAAAGTTTTAAGGTTAAAGGGAGATCAAATTGACGTAGTCAGAATAATTATAGATTTCTTTAGCTTTTCTTAATTTTCTAAAAACAGGCGATTTCCACTATATTTATAAAAAGAGGTAACTTGCAAAAAAAAATTGTTTTCATTGAAAAATCTAATTTAAAAATATGGAAATTTGTAGTTTTTGATTCTCTCAAAACTATTTTTTACATTTTTTGTGAACATAATAGTGGTGCATACTTTTAGGGGTAGGATTCACATTGTTTTGAATTTTGTTGCATTTTACCCCGGACAGGTAACTGAATTATAAAAATATTTATTCATATCCGGAAAATATTTTTACACATATTTTGTTGGTAGAGGATGATGAAAGTAGTAAAAAGTTTGTAGGTGATATCATTGAGCCAATTTGTCATACTGGGAAAAGTTTTTCACGCAATTGAAAAATGTTAAAATTGGCACATTTATTGTTCGATTTATTAAATTTTACATACAAATCATAAACTTAAAAAAAACAAGCTTAAGATGTGAGAAATTATGTCATCATCATCTCGTAGTCATTAAAAGATAACTTGATAAGATTATTTAAATTAAATTAAAAATTATATCAGTTCTGTGGTATACAAACGTTGCATTTAACCCCGCTGTTGCATAATGCCCCGTTTGACGGTACTTAAAGTCAAGTTCTTCAGCCCCTTTAGTTATGCAATTTAAGGGAAAAATTGTCATAGACTTTTTCTCATCCACAAAGTTTTACGTACAACAAAAGTTGGTTGTAATCATAAAACAAAGCTTTTTGAATTTTTTAGCGAAAATATTTTCGATTCAAGAGGGTTAACTCAAATTTCATTATCGTTTGAACACTTCAACCATCGTTGACTCTGAAGTACCTTCACCTGAATAATTTTGCTGGTCATCAAATATACATCTTTCAGCTGATTGGTATTCAATTTCAAAATCAATCTAAATCGTTGACTGGGCAAGGGCACAGCAGCAGCACCGGATGATGCATTGCAGATAAACTTGAATACCTCCTACCTAATCGAATGAGTTTTTCGAAACGTAGATACGCTTGCATTGAATCGAAGTAGAAAGCCCTCGAAGTTGCATCAATGTAGGTGTTTAAGCTTTTCAAACTTTCATGATTGCGGCTACTTGTGATGGAGGTATGCATTCTGGATTATCGAATTATGTCAGTAATTGCATTCCCACAAATTATACTTACAGTTTTCGATTGAATTCGAATACAAATCGCATCACTTACCTAGAAAGAGAGAGAGAGAGGAACGGGATAAGTTAAATTGAATAATTATTGAAGAATCGTAAACAAAATGTTGTTGAAGCCCATGATAATACAATTTTATTCAAAGTAACGCTAATTTATAAAAAGAGATTTTTTAGGAAATTTTAAAATGGAATCGATATAGTACGAAGAACTAAAATTATAATTGAACAATATTTTCAGGTAGCTGGGTGAAAACGATAAAATAAATATCCGTTTATAGTTGAAAATGTTGTTTCCTTAGCTGACAGATAACTTTTTTCCTTAGAAGATTTATTGTTTTTTTTTCTTCTACTCATGAATAAAGTGTATTTAAAAAGCAAAGAAAACGTGTAAACGAATCATTGTTGACTATCAGTTATGTAAATACTTTTGGCGAAAAATGAAGTAACTATTCGAAAAACATATTTTTTTTAAGAAGGCATGTCTTATCCATAACATATTGTTGCCTATCCAAAGGCGTTTAAAATAGTCAATTATTGACTAAGATATCGTAAAAAAGCTCAAAATCTAGGCGTTATTTGAAGTCATTAATTACCAGTAAGCTTAACATAGCAAGAAAAGATAACACTTATTAGAAAGATAATTAACGCCAAAGCGGCGTTTTTTGCTATTGTCGACTCATCAACAGATCGATCATTACGATAAACAAAACAAGTCAATTAAGAACAAGCCCTCTCCCAAACAGGAGCCATCAAAACCGAAAGGGCTGAAGGAAGGTCATGGCCACTTTTTCGGTAGGAACCTAGAGGCCTTAAACGTCCTTGACAGAGAGGCTATTTTCGTCATTATCATGTTTATGCCTCCCGGTGGATTTGTTGTTTGTTTGTGCTTTCGCTGCTCGAGCAAATCCCCATATCATTGTACGTGCCTCACTTTGTCTGCCGCAGAATCCTTGCATATGTCTATGTAGATTTAGGGACATGGAAGCATGGTGTCATTATGCTCTCCTGCTAGCGCTTATGTTCCGGCATGTATCCGGAAAGGGCCTGGCGAATAGCGCAAAAAATGGCTGCAGCCCTTTGCCTCAGTTGCGCACGTTGTTCCCTGCTGCATATCAAAGGAGGTGGAAAATCTTTTCATTACATTTGCCGGAAGCTAATTAGAACAAAGTGTCCCTGAACGAGGCACTTTTTCCGAACTTCAGTGGAGGCTTGGGAAACTTTTTTTTACTTCTTCCATGTTATATTTTTTATGATTTGCTTGGGCGAACGTCCGACCATCAAATCATCGACTTCGAACGCCCAGAGGTAGGCAATGGGTTGCGCGGTGATTCGGTAAACGGTAGGGTTGCGAAATGGGGTTTCTTCTATTTTTGATTCACTTGAGGAGATGCGAATGCGAGGGATTAAGCTTGTTTTCGTTCAATCTTCATGATTGGGTTCGATCAATCTGTTCGGTGGCTCTCATTGAAAGAGGATTTCCATCATTTTCCTCTGGTAGGCAATTATTTTCAGCAGCATTTTCCGGGATGGTTAGCCAGGATTAATCTGGCTTAGGAAATGTTTTTGGTTTCGGTTTGAATCTGCCTTAAAATAATAACAGAAATCAATAGCAGTGGTCGATCGATTATGGACAAAACAATCAGCCTGAAAAACCTAGGAAAGCACATGAAAGAAATCAAACGAAATTTCTGAGGCTACAAGAAATCTTTGGTTTTCGGGAAAGTTTGAATTTTTTTAGTTTTTTTCTGATTTTTTTTTTCTATTTTTAGCATTAGACACTTTTTGACTGTAACTTATCAAATAATGCAATGTAACGTTGATATACGTCAAACTATGTGCTTGATGTGTGAACTAAAAATGCATGAAGATTCTTGCGGTAATGGTTTCAATTATATTTATTGTGCCCAATAACCCTTAATCCTTTCAATTCAAGGGGTACACGAATAAAGGACATGTAAAATAATTTGGTTAGGTTTTTTTCAGCACGTGACCAGACAAATCCGTGCGATCCCAAACAACCAGAAGTCTCATGAAAAAGGTACAAAAAAGCTTACTCATCCTGTTCATTCTCGAACGTATTGGTCACCCTGAAATGATTAACGCCTGAATGTAGACTAGTCCATTTTATATATTTTCATCGCTATAATGTTGCCAGTCCGTTTAGCTATTCATGTATTGTATGAAAATCGCGGGAAAAGCTGTAATTTTAAATTAAACCCAATAAAATCCCTCTTCTATTTTAAGTCGTCGACAAAGAAAGGTGTTTTAGTTTTACTCTTCCGCAATGGTCTGAACCAACATTTGGTGCCGTGACCAGGATTCAGGAAGCTTTCGAGAGAATATCACTACTTCTGCTAGCGTTAAGCTATCCTGTCCTGGGAAATCCTAAGCCGAAACGATTTAACAGTACCGTACCCGACGACGATCATCGCTCATTACGCATGTGTAGTGCCTGTGTATTTCCCCCGTGCTGTGACGAAGTTTGTTTGTCCCGTTCTCTCCCGATCAGCTTTTCGACTCAGATGGGAAGTACTGGTTGGTCCAATGCCAGCCATCTGGGTACCTGCCGTACTGGTCGTCCGGCCAGTGCTAGCTCCCAAAAGTACTCAGCGAATATGTACTTTGGGAGTCATCGCGCCGATTGCTGATCATGTTGGTGTATGTTTCCCGTCCCGAGTCGTCACAGCCTAAGTATTCCTGTTCTCAAGAAGTATACAGTGTTCCTATTCCCGATTATCAATGCGACCCGGATGGATGGTACTGGTGTTGAAGCCTCAACTCCAGCCATCCGGGCTTCTGCCGTACTAGTTGTCCGACTAGTACTCGCTTTGAAAGATCCATACAGAAATTTCAAAGTAAGTGTGCCCATTGATGATCACTACGGCTAAGAAAACCCCGCCCATCACAACAGGGTCCTCTTTAGCGGTGCGATCAAAAGAGCCGAATGTCCAATGTACCTCTAGATCCAGTAGCCAACGCCAAGTCGCGCACTACATTGAGTGTAACCATTATCCAAAGTCCAGCATCCAACGAACCAACGTACCTGCGATGATGAGCAGCCTTTGGGGAATCCTCCGATCTCTCCGAAGCAATTAAGAAAGCATCCGGTGTGTTGTTAAGTGTAGCACGATCCCGCTAGAAGCACTAATCAATTCCTATCGTACCAAAATTTCATGTCTGCCGACCAAAACAAACACTAGGGCTACCAATTGTAAAACGTTTGTTTTAGGTGGCCGGTATGTTCATTCTCGAACGTATTGGTCACCCTGAAATGATTAACGCCTGAATGTAGACTAGTCCATTTTATATATTTTCATCGCTATAATGTTGCCAGTCCGTTTAGCTATTCATGTATTGTATGAAAATCGCGGGAAAAGCTGTAATTTTAAATTAAACCCAATAAAATCCCTCTTCTATTTTAAGTCGTCGACAAAGAAAGGTGTTTTAGTTTTACTCTTCCGCAATGGTCTGAACCAACACATCCCCTTCATTGATATAAAGTACGTTCTATGCAGATCAAAATTTAAGTTCTTATTGATACATTCTAGTTCCAAAACAAGTCTTAATGATCTTCCATTCAGCTTCCAGAGGCATTTTAATTCAGCTTCCAAAAATCATAGTTTGAGCAAAAAATGTATCTCTCTATTTCAATTTCACCCTTGTCATTGGTCCATATAACCTTGTCTTGATTATTTACTATGTTCAATTCATGGTGCCACCATGATGCCACGCGCCGGATTCCACACTCGACAAATTGCGGTATACCGAGATTTGTTCAATTTGCTGCTCAATTGTTTCTTACATATATTGCATCAGAATGGTCACTCAAGTATCAAAATACAAACAAAAAAGAAATTCAATGCACTTTTGTTACTCAGTAAATCCCGTTTTAAGTACTGTTGTCCCTTTATGTGCCTTAAGTCCCTTACAACGTATATATAAATCACTTTTGTAACTTTCATCAATGAGTACATGAGTAAAATATTTAAGTTTCAAAACCTACATTTAAGTAATCAAGTGACTTTTGGAAGCTTACTATTTTATTAAATATCCTGGCAAGATCCAGGCATTTAATTTCAAAATTGTCGACCCAAATTCGGGCAATATCTGGGCAATATCCGGGCAATATCCGGGCAAATTTGGTCAAAACCTAGGAATTACTCATCAAAAGTTAAGAAAAAAAATTTAAATTAATTTTCTATTCAATATATATCAGCATATTTTAAATCGTATTTTAGGCTTTCAAAAAACCTTTCATAATTATTTTTATGAAAATTGTTAAAAAAAAATTGGTTTTGGATGCATTAATGAAAATTCTTTTTAACACAATTTGTTTTTTTTTAGATTGATTTGAGAATGAGAATGGAAATACACCCTGGCAAAATCCGAGCTTTTCTAATGCAATACGAGAACCAGGGCGGACCTGATTTTTTCCTATTTTTTTATTAAACTAGCTGACCCGGTGTACTTTGCTAAACCTTCCAACACTGAATTAAATTTGTAAAAATTATTTAAATTTGCTTTGTAGGTATCACTTTATTCAATTTTAGTATAAATCCGAATCCACCCTTTTAAAATGAAAACTGCAACTGGAGTAGATTTCATCTTTTTGAGTGAAACATGATCATTGAATTTGGTTTGCGAGATCTGAAATTCAACTGTGTTTTTGTTAGTTTCATGAGATGTTTAATTATGCCTTAAATGTATGTTTTGTTGCTATGGATTCTCCATCCTTTCCCTCTTCTTAAGTGAGGAGGGCTCACTAACTTTCATAAAAAAAAACATTCTAATTATCTAAATAACGTCACATGCCGCAATTGCCTCCATTTGTTTGATAAATTTTCGAGTTATTCCGAGTAAAATATGAAAAAAGGCTTGTCTCCTTTCCTTCTCCGCCCTAAAAAAAGGAAGGGTTCATAATTATTCATACGCAAACCATCTATCTTATTGAAGATGGTCCCTTTCGATTGATAAGTGCTCGATTCATGCTAAATAAAAGTTACATGGGAGCCCTCCCCCTTCTTATTCCCACTTTTTTTGTAAGATATTATAATCAAACCCATTTTATTGTACCCAAAAACCCTCCATTTTTTAGATAAGTTCTCTAGTTATGCGAAAATAGTAGAGGAGCATTTTCTATCTCCCCAAGGAAGAAGGATGGGGTCTCAAATAATCATAGAAAAATTCCTCGTTTTCCACTTGCTTGAATCGTTCTCCAGATATGGAATTTCTCCCTCATCCAATCTCCCTTCTGGAAGGATAAAGGGATACCAAAGTTTCAGGAAAAAATTGATCATGCCATGCAAAATTGGGTTCCATTTTCTCCATTTTTTCTTCAGTTATACAAAAAGTTTTATGGAAGCTTGCCTCCCCCTCTCCTATTTCCCCATCGGAAGAAGGAAGGGTATCCTCCCATGCCAAATATCCTCCCATGCCGATTTTGGTTCCATTTGTTCGATTGCTTCTCAAACTATGCAAAAAAAAATATAAGGTAGCCTCCTCCCCTGATTATGTTTTTGAGTTATATTAAAAATTTAAGTAGGACCCCCTCTTCCCTTCCTTTCTCCCTACTGGAAAGTAGGATCATTAAAATATTTCTCGTACCCAAATATCATCGCACGCCAAATTAGGTACCATTTGCTTGATCGGTTCTTAAGTTATCCAAATACTTGTTTTTTGTTTGGGAGCCCTCCCCCCCCCCCATTTCTGTGAGAGGGAGGAGTCTCAAACCAAAATAACAATATCCCCACCTGCCAAGTCTCATGCAAATTGATAGTTTCCGAGACTATAGGGAATAGACAGACAGACAGAAAACTTTTTTTTATATCTGTAGGGGAGAATGGGGATAATTGATTCCCTTTTCTAATTTTCATCATATCTTTTTAGGAAAAAATTGGTAACTAGCCGTCATTTACATTGTGTAATTTTAAGTTTATATACTCAAAAAATTTGAAGGATACATGAACTCGTAGATGAACCAGAAGCATTTTCGTGAGGCGAAAAAAATTGTGATGTTTTTTTTAAGTTAAAAGGGACTTGATCCTTTACTTAAGGACACTTTATCCTTAATTTAGGGTGCCCAGACCCTAGGCAAAAATCCAGCAAAAGCCAAAAATGAATAGTCCGTTCCATATTAGTTCTCGTTCCACAGGTTGTAAGTATCAGACAAAAAGAATTATTTATGTTTGTCTACTGCCCTAGAGTCATTACATACTTTAAGGCGCAATTTTAAAGTTTTTAGATAAATACAGAATTTTGAGTCCTTTTTTTTACAGACTATTAGTGGATAGATATTTTGAATTAAAATAAATATTAGTAATTTCGTGATAACCAATGATCACGATCAATTCAGTAGAAAAATATATCTTTAAGGACTCTAGGAATCAATTAAACCCATAACATGCATTTAAGTAAATTTTTTTTTTATAAAAGTTGAGTATGGAAATGTCCACGCTTGTCCACGGAGAGGAGGGTAGGGGTTTGGGTCATGTCCACGTGGACATACATACTGTTTGAATCTTAAAATTACAAAGCTTTCCAGTTTAATTTTAAACAATTAAAAACCACTTGAAAGCAAGTAATAAATATGATAATTTAGAAATTTATTTTTTTCAAAATTATTTTATATCAGGTAATGCTATTACTTTTTTTTTAATTCAGCCATTCCAATAACTTATAGGCAAAAGTAGTGTTTTCTAACTGTCAAATGAGTTTTTGAAAAAAAAACAATTTCAAATCTGTCCACGTGGACATCCGGGGAGGAGGGTAGGGGTTTGCCAAATGTCCACGCTTGTCCACGGAGGGGGAGGGGGTGTCAAAAATCTCATTTTTCTGTCCACGTGGTATCTGAACGGCCCCTAACATTGACATATCAAGATTATCTTATTTCATGAATCAATTAAATTTATGGTAGTACTAAATCTACCAGGTCAGCTAGTATAAAGATAGCCGGCCAAACCAGGATAAAACTGGGCAATCTGGAAACCTTAGTAAAGACCTACATCCTATTAGTTTTGTTAGAATAAACATTTGAAAACAGAATAACTTTATGTAGGTGTAAATAACTTTTTCGAAATGAAGAGTTAATCACCGTAAATTTGTTTAATGAAATTATTTTATCGGCTATATCGGTGAAATTGTATATTCTTTGAGAAAGAATATTTAAGAATTGAAAGAATATAGACGGATAGAAGATTAGAATAAGGTGAAAGATGTTGAAAATGAGCGGGAGGGTAATTTTAATTTGAAAACTTTTCATCACATTTCATCGTTTTGTATACTGATAGAGTTGTAGCAACCACCACACAATAGTAGGCCTAGCGTGGTTCGTCCCACAAGCGGAAACTTGCAGTACGAACGAACAAAAAGATGAAATGTAATCGCTCAGAAAAGCTTCAAATACGACCGAGACACATTTATCGATAGATTTGAAGCTTTTCTGAGCGATCACATTTCATCTTTTTGTTCGTTCGTACTGCAAGTTTCCGCTTGTGGAACGAACCACGCTAGGCCTACTATTGTGTGGTGGTTGCTACAACTCTATCAGTATACAAAACGATGAAATGTGATGAAAAGTTTTCAAATTAAAATTACCCTCCCGCTCATTTTCAACATCTTTCACCTTATTCTAATCTTCTATCCGTCTATATTCTTTCAATTCTTAAATATTCTTTCTCAAAGAATATACAATTTCACCGATATAGCCGATAAAATAATTTCATTAGGTATAAATAACAAAGGTATAAAATTTGAATTCGGAACACTTTTCCATTGATCAAATCAATTAAAAGAATACATACTTCTTCTTCTATCTTCTCGCTGATGCTATTTTTAGCACGACTCGGAATTTTATCGACTAGCCTATATAATGGTCCAGTTATTGAGACTGTTTGACCAGAAATAAAACATATTTCAGTATGCGTCCTTCCGACATGTTGAGTATGTAGATTTTCAGAGAACCAGAAAAAACGAAAAAAAACACGCGCGATTTACATGGGAGAAGTCAAGTTTTCAGGAGGTTGATAGGAAGCGTGATCAAAAATTCGATACCGCATTTGTATACACAGCCGGCTGTGTTTTCTATTCTCCTCTCCAGATTTCTGTAGTACTTCTAAGAGTAAAGTGTGACACGGTCAAAATTTGGTCAATATCAACTTGACGTATTTCTTTCAATTTTGCATTTAAAAAACTGAACACCCTGTAGAGAATATTAAGTGTGCATATGAATAATGAATATCAATCAAACGTGACGCGCTCTAATGGATAATTAGGATATCAAGTTGAATGAAACCGTTCATAAAACGTAATTAGCTATTGGATGGAGTTCGTTCAGAAAGAGGGAGAATGTCAAAAAAGGCTGAAAGAGAGAGTCATACACTCAGCTTAAAGATCGTGTAGCTGAGAAGACTCATTCGCATACCGGGTCAGTCTATAGAGAGAGCTTTAAAAGGATGGATGGCTTTGTAGCAGAAATCAAAACGAAACAGTGAAAATTTGATAAAAACGGGGGAAATAGAAATTAAAGTAAAATTGTTAACGTAAAAGGCAAGGACCAGTCACGACAATGGCGCGGTTGGTAGACGCGATAAGTTCTATCTAACAGGTATGTTTCATTTAGTAGAAAGTTTTAAAAAGAAATACGAAGTTGCGTGTTCACTTGGCGTCGATATTTTTTTCATCAAAATGGCGGCCGCAGAAAATTTTATATTTCCAAATTTATTGTCTGGAGAGCCCTTGGGATGAACAGTTATGCAATAATTCAGTGGTAAAAGGGATACTAAAAAAAAAAAATTTGATTGAGGTGTAATGGGAATAAATAAGCTTAAAGAAAAATTATAATAAGAAAAAGTCCTGATGGGGAAAGAGAATGTCCGCTAGGGTTGAGGAACTTTGAATTCGATCTGAAATTAAAAGAGGAACAGTGGCTCATTAGGGAGAATGGCAGATTATTTTAAAACATCTTGGATTTTATAGTCCCATAAGGGTTAAATACAATCCCTTGTGGGTGGAATCGATGTAAAAATTAAAAAAAAACAAAAAAAGTTGCGATGGGGTAAACAAAAAGTCCCCAAGTATTGATGAAATTGGAATTCGATGATAAAAAGGCACATAAGGGTGAATGACAGTCCCTAATGTGAGAAACTATTTTAACAAATTTTATGAATTCTATAGTCCTATAAGGGTTAATTAAAGTCCCTTGTGGGTGGAATCGATGTGATAAAAAAATGAAGAAAAAGGAGATCCGAGAGGTAAAGAAAAAGTCCCATAGTGTTGATGAAATTATTATTTCGAAAACTAAAGATAAATAAGGCACATTAGGGGTAATGACAGTCCCTAATGTGAGCAACTATTTAAAAATATGTTTTTTGGATTCTAGAGTCTCATAAGGGTTAATGACAGTCCCTTGTGGGTGGAATCGATTTGATAAAAAAAAGAGAAAAAAAAAGTCCCTATGGGTAAAGGAAAAGTCCCCAGGGGTTATGATATTGGAATTCGAGAAAAAGGCCTATTAGGGGGAATGACAGTCCCTAACGTGAGGAATTAAGTTAAAGTATTTCCGGGATTCTATAGTCCCATAGGGGTTAATGACAGTCCCTTGTGGGTGGAATCGAGGAAAATTAAAGAACAATTTAAAAACGTTTATTGGATGTTATAGTCCCATAAAGGTTAATTATAGTCCCTTGTGGGTGGAATCGATGCGATAAAAAAAAGCAAAGAAAAAGAAGTCCCGATGGGGTACGGAAAATTCCCCAAGATTGATGAACTTAGAATTCGATAAATCAAAAAAAGACTAAGGCCCATTAGAGGGAATAACAGTCCCTAATGTGTGAAATTATTTTATTGATATTGGATTTTAGAGTCCCTTGTGGGTGAAATAGATAGGTTACGGTCATTATCGAGTTATAAACAAATTGATTTAAACTCTCATCAACTTACTTTAAACTATTTCATAAAGCCTAAATATGAATCGACTTAATAACAAAGGTGTCAATAGGGTAACAAGTCCTGCAAACATGTTGCCAACTGAAACTATTCACGGTGTGTTTATGGAAGATGTTTAAAAGAAAAAATACAGTAACTCTATTTTTTTCAGAAATGGAAAATTTAGCCTTTTCTGAATCATTTTCAGGCAAAATTAAAATATTTGGTCGGTGAGTCCCCATACGTTTTGTTTTTTTGAAGATTTGTAGTCCATATCTAGAAATTATTATCTGTAAAATTATTCCAGGTCAATGTTATAGTAACTTTTTTCATGGAAAATTTATTTTTATATTCTTACTCAAATTTTTATCAATCTGAACCAATAAAAAATGTCAACGCCTGGAAAGATAGGTGATTTAGATCATCTGGAAAACTTATTTTGATATGAACATTTTATTTAACTAAAATTTTATTATTTGGAATACCCTTGTTATTATTGGTGTTATCCAAATGTAACATGACTTCATATTCATATGTGTGTATCTTGGAGAACAAATTCTGGTTAATAAAAAATTATGATATTTGAATAAGAACAGTCCAACATCATTTGATTGATTTCCAACAAAATATTATAAATCTTTTCATTTTTCAAAATTGTCTTTTGAAATATTTCCACAACATTTGCAGGCTCTGATGCATATGGTAACGCACTTTAGAAAACAAAAATTAAATTTTTGACGATGTCACTCGTTTATGGCATTTTTTAATTAAATTTGAAGATTAAGATTAAATTTGAACATATCTTAGAAGAACAGTTTTCAACAAAATTTAGTTGAATGTTAAAGTACTTGCACTGGAATCCGCTTATCTTCCGCTACATAACATCAATTTTAAATTTCTTTTTCTTATATTGATGATGAATAATTTTTTTTATTAATCATTTGAACTTCATTTTGGCTTAAAAATTGAAGTACTGTTGATATTTTCCAATTCATGATCTTGTTGAACGATGAAAAACGATTTTTTTTTTCAAGAGAAATTTCAACTTTATCGACGTTTTAGACCAGATTATGCGTTTTTTTTTGTTTTTATGGATTTCTATGGTTTATTCAAACCAATGATTTCTATATTTTTTTACCATAATTGGTATAAAATTGTAGAAGTAATGATTGTTTTACTGTAACATTAATGCTTCATTATGGTTTTATTTAATAATAAAGAAAAACTTCAGTGTACTGTAGAATAACTAAAATAAGTAAGGGATGAACAAAATAGAATGAATGTTACGCGCTGCAGGCTCGCTTGCTATCGATCATTTGCAATTCACTTTTGCCAACAATACTGTTAATTTGTGTACATTTAAGATCGACAAAAAGATTAAAATGCATTTTTTTTGGTAAAATTTCAAATTTCTCAAAGTTTTAGACTAGATTTATCATTAAATAAATTTATTTCCAAAAAACTATACAACTCAATTTAAAACAAATAATTCAAGAGATTATTTAAATAATATAGTGAGTTGGAAACCGAAGAAGCTAAGATTATTTAACCTCAACAGTAATGCTAGCTCTTTGAATAAAATGGAAGAATCACAGAGTGCATCAGGGCTACAAAACTTGGGCTAGAAAATAATAAAAATAAAAAAGTTAAAGGAATCTCCATGCTTATAATGATCATTGTATCAAAAGATAATAACAAGCAAAATTTAAGCTAAATTGAACTGCTAGCGATTTGCATTGAGTCTGAAGTGCGAATGGAATTTTGAGACATTTAACTCAGGAGAAGTATAAATACTGATTTCTCATCAAAAATTACTTTTAACGTATCGTTAGCTTTTCAATATTCATTATCCTATTATTGTTTTTTCAAAGCTTAAATTAAGGCAAACGTTTCTACTCCAGATCGCATCACGATAAGCGTTATCATGAAAAAGCTATAGCGGTTCCTAGTGTTTACTAATTTTCTTAATAATTGAACTTTTTTTCAATAAAATTCCCTCCAGTTCCCGCAATCAGAAAATCTAAAGATAATGGATTTCAATGGATTCATAAATGGACTCATATTATTTTTGATAATTCTAATAATTTCAGATGATTTGACCCTCTCGGACTGCTGGCAGGATTTGCCAGCAAATTTTTAAATTTTAGGATTAGAAGATACTTTTTAAGCATTTTATATGTTGAACAGCTCTGTAACTTGTTAAAAAAATTTTTTGAAAATTTTTCAAAGTTTTTGATGACATTGTTGAATTCAACTTCAAGGTATTAAAAGTTAAAATTAAGAGAATTAGCACCTCTGAAGTTATAAACACTTAAAAATATATTTATTTTTTGAAGAATTCAAATAGAAAATTTTCAAAAAAAAATTTGTATGGGGGGTCACCGACAAAATATTTTAATTTTCGATGAAAATGAACCGGAAGAAGCTCTTCTTTCTACCCATGCAAGTTAAAATTAAGAGAATTAGCACCTCTGAAGTTATAAACACTTAAAAATATATTTATTTTTTGAAGAATTCAAATAGAAAATTTTCAAAAAAAAATTTGTATGGGGGGTCACCGACAAAATATTTTAATTTTCGATGAAAATGAACCGGAAGAAGCTCTTCTTTCTACCCATGCAAAAATTAGCGTTACTGTATTTTTTTTTCTTTAAGTCCTTCTACGAAACATACCGTGTATTGTTTAATTTTGAAAATCTCGACCTGTGAGATTGATAAAGCTGTTGATAAGCGTGTAGTGAAACGTTCGAAATGTTATTCTGATGCCTGATTTTAATAAGGTACTAATGGGTTAATTTTGATAAGTGTTCAATTTCGAGCAAACTCCAATAAGAAGAAGTTCGACCCCTTGAGAGTTATTCATAACACTGATTAGAATTGTTCAAGAAGTCCGTTAGTAGTACAGTTTCTAGTTGATTGGATTGTAAGCTTTGAATCAAGTCCATAAGAATTGAATGTAATATCTAATGTGTACCTACTTCAATCAATAAGCAGTCTTAAAAACCGATTACTACTTAGAAATCTGTGCAAGTGATAAATAGATGACAGGAGACACTCAGGTCTTTGTAATTACAATTTGAAACTAGTAGGACGATAAACAGTCCCTTTTGGAATTAGTTTAGCTATAACCAATAAGTATTTTTGAACTATTTTTTTTTAAGATTTAAACGTGAACACATATGGTAGAAAAGAATAGTATAACATAAAAGCCACAGAGAAGTGATGTGGAGTTGTACTCAGGTGTTCCATAACGTAAGCAGGACTAATTAGTTAACTTAGTTTTTAATAGTACTGATTCTATAACTTATTTTAAAAGGTGATTTTGTGCTAAAGGACTTTACAGGTTTATATTAATTATGATTAACTATCGGCGTTTCGGTTATATCAATTTTATATTTATGTCTTAACAGAAAGTAAGTATTTGCCATACGAACTTTATTCTTCAAATTAATTAAATGCATGCGTTCTGCATTGTTGATATCAGGCAAAAGAAAAAGGAATGGTAAAATTTTAGATGTACTTTTTTGGTTTGGTTGGATATCGAAATACACTTGTTGAAGTTTGAAGAAAGAATTAGGAATAAAGAATTAGCATTAATTTTTTAACATCTTAAAATAACGAAGTATAACAGTCCCTAATGCACGGAATTATTTTTCTTCATTTTTTGAATTCTAGAGTCCCATAAAGGTAATCACAGTTCCTTAAGGGTGAATCGATTTTAAATAATGTGAAAAAAAAGAAGTCAGGTTGGGGTAAAACAAAAGTCCTCAAGAGTTGATGAGCTTCGAATTTAATTTTCAAATAAAAATCCCATTGGGGTAAAGAGAGAGTCCACAAAGGGTTGGTAGTTAAAAAAAACAAAAGGCTAAATGACAGTCTCTAATGGAGAAAGTAATTCAAAAATAAACATATGACACATATGAACACGAATTCCTATTTAGGTGTTGAGTCCTCAAAGGGATTATAGTAATAAATGAAATTTTGAAGAATGCAAATCAGATTAAAAAAATAAATTTAGAACGAAATATTGATATTTATATTCAATGGAGCAGAAACTCCTTTTAAGGTCGTGGATTTACGATAATAGTAATTTTGGAATGTAGTTTAAAAGAAATATTGTTGTTTAGGCTAATATTCACACACAAAAAAACGACTACGTAAAAAAATGGCTCAACCAGTGAAGGTAAAGTAAACAGACAAGACAACTAACACAGAGGAAACATATAAAAGGTGGAAACCCAGCTGTATTAAATTTACTTAAAGAAATTCAGGCACGTCCATGGAACATGGATCCAAATAACGGATCTGTATTATTGAACAATTTGTTTTTGAACGTCATTAAAAAGGAATATTTGAGTTTTATTTTAAGTGCTACTGAGAAATGATAATTTATAATTTGGATCAGAAATACTCAGCTCAAAGTTTAGTTGAGTTCGATAATTTAATAGAAATCTTGGGTGTACACAAATGTATAACTGGATGTTGAAGTGTAATAAGAGAAATTAAAGTGACTTTCAAATTGGTTTTTCTATTGCTTCACATTAGCTGAATAAGCTATCGCAATTTTGAAAAATTATACAAATATGCAGCCTGAGCTTAAGATTTAAAAACTGAGAATAAATCTAAATTTGAAGTCCCTATTTATAGCTTTAAGACGATAAGACGATCTATAATCGGTCGAATTCTTGAATCCGAAAAATGGTAAAAAAAAAAAATTATATACAGGTATATATAAGTAGTTCTAGTCATCTGAATTACAGAAAAGGTCTAACATCTACATATGTCAACTTAGCTGAGATTGAGAAAAAAAACAGGAATTCCTAAATCAGAATTTATTGTATAAGTAAATCTATAATTGAAGTGGTTCCTAGATAAAATTGATAATTATGAGTGTATAATTGAAACCAGATGTCAGTTAATAAATTAAATCACAGTCTGGAATTCAAAACAGTATCTTAAAATAAGAACCAATTTAATTCTGTTTAGAGATCACAAAGTCGAGATTTTACATAAGAATTTGTAGAAAAGCAAATGGTTACTTAATACAAAGTCAACAATTTTCCAAACTGTAGGCAAGTTTTTCTTGTTAATTTTGAGATGTTAAATTCTTTCTGTAATTTATAATTGTTTTCGATTTTATTTCGGTCGGTGGGTGTAGTTAGTTTCTCTTAAGAGGAATTGAATCTAAAAGCATAATTGCAAAAAATTGGAATATGAAATTAGAATTTGAATCATAGCGAAATCTGAAATGTTAAAAAGGTATCAGTATATTTTGGATTTCTCGATAAATCAAAATTGATAATTTCCTACGTAGCCGCAAAACGCAATTGATGCAGCAAACTGATTCTGCTGCAAAACGTAATGCAATATAATTTAATCTGAAAAACTGCCGCTTTTCTTTAATCCAAAACGAATCGAATGTTGTCCGGAAATAAGGTATCTAGTATTTCAAATATTGATAAAATTCAAGTCTGATTTGAAATCTGAAACTGTTTATGAAGCTATAATATAATTTATGCCTATCACCTGATGTTATTGTGAATTTTAGCTAGATATCAAATTTCTAAACTTATCGCGAGTCGACTTGGAATATATGGGATCATTCACGAAAACTCATAACAATTTGGGGAGTATGATTTGATGGAACTAAAATTATTAATAAATTCAAGCGTCGAAAGACCTGAAATTGTTCCTAGAAGAAAATTCTAGCTGCATTCAACAGACAACAAAAAAATGAAAAGCAAAAGAAAGCATTTGAAAATCGTAAGGACATTTAAAAAAAAAAAACGCAAAAAGTGTTCTATCGGTAAAGGTTTGTAGCAACTCGGTGAAACGGACAAATCATAACATGGTTATTCCTCAAACCAAAAATCTTTTCCGGAAGGCATCTTTTCTGGAAGAATCGGACAAATTTTAGAAAGACAGGATACGATGGTAAAAATGAAAGTAAGCACCAAGAGCAGGACGTAACAAATAAGAATGCTAGTCCCTATTGATCAAAGGTATAATTTAGAAGAAAAGCTAAACCTTAAGGTATTAAGGTGTAAAGATATGCTAATTTTAGTAACTGGCAAAGAAAAATAGTCGGAAATCAAATCTTACGATATTTTATCAAACATCAAATCAAACTTACGATATTTTATTAAACATTTCAAGACGTTGGCCGACAGCTTTAATGTTTACGGAGCCCTGGTAGAAATGTTCCAGGTAAGAGTTTGGAATAACTTGCGGAAGAGTTTAAATTAAATTAAAATAACTGAAGGTCGTCGTAGAATCACAATCGCATGAAAGAAAAAATAATTGTTTACATATAGGTAGTAAATATTGAAAAGGGCGAATGCGCCAAATATAAAGAAATGAAGTCATTAGCGTTATTAGCTGGGTTAAATAGTACGTTGGAGATCTACATTTTGATAGTAAAAAGTTATCTAAATGAATGGTTTTTGAGAAATTTAGTTAACAAAAAAAAATATTTTTCCTGGGAGCTTATGGAGCTGTCTAACTTTGAACGCATTTTTCTCGAAACAGTGATGTTGGTGCATTCGCCGTATTCAAAACTCGATACCGATATTGTCAAGTATTGAAAATGAAGTACTAGAAGAACTAATGTTCATGAGCAGAGATGCCAGATGCAAGGACTGGTCAGTAATTTATTCTAAGGACACCAATTTTACAGACTTCAAAAGATTGAGTTCAAAAATGGATATTTCATCTTAATAATGGATAATTAAGTGTCAAACTAAAATCTATAAGAAAAATGACAATCGAAAAAATTAATATTCAAATCCGTTAAAAAAAAAAACTAAAAAAAAATGGTGATATAAGTTAAAACAAAAAAAAAATGTTACAGAAAACATGCAGTTTTTTTTTTTTCTTTCAAAGAAACACGATGTATATTTAGCATTGGTGCGAAAAAGTTTGAATTTTATATGAAAAGTATCAATACTTACAAGGAACTCTGTACACATTTCATGATTGCGGGATAAGCTTATTCTAAGCGCAATTGTTGGTATGCAGTTAACAATTAACAGTATGTTTTAGAAAAATAAATAAATAAAGAAAATATCGTTTATATATTATGCGCAATTTAAAAATGAGAGTACAGGAGGAGACGAATGTAGAGAATATTAAGTGTGCATATGAATAATGAATATCAATCAAACGTGACGCGCTCTAATGGATAATTAAGATATCAAGTTGAATGAAACCGTTCATAAAACGTAATTAGCTATTGGATGGAGTTCGTTCAGAAAGAGGGAGAATGTCAAAAAAGGCTGAAAGAGAGAGTCATACACTCAGCTTAAAGATCGTGTAGCTGAGAAGACTCATTCGCATACCGGGTGAGTCTATAGAGAGAGCTTTAAAAGGATGGATGGCTTTGTAGCAGAAATCAAAACGAAACAGTGAAAATTTGATAAAAACGGGGGAAATAGAAATTAAAGTAAAATTGTTAACGTAAAAGGCAAGGACCAGTCACGACACACCCCTCATTTTGAAGGTGTGTGTGTGTGTAGAATGTAGCTCCTATTTTGATTTTGGAATTCACTCTTCAGTTGTCAAAATGTAGGAAGATGCATGATGCAAGGAAGAAGAGCAGCGCTTCAAAATTTTTCTCGCGCATCGAGAAAATCCGAGCCGCAAATAAGCTGGGTGTATCGTCTACAACCGTGCATCGAGCCAAAAAACGAGTCGGACTATCGACTTACAAGAAGGTAGTGACTCCAAATCGCGATGATAAACAAAATACGACGGCCAAAGCGCAATCCCGGAGGCTGTACACGACGATGCTGACGAAGTTTGACTGCGTGGTAATGGACGACGAAACCTACGTCAAAGCCGACTACAAGCAGCTTCCGGGACAAGCGTTTTATACGGCAAAAGGAGGGGAAAAGGTAGCAAATATATTCAAGCACATAAAACTGTCAAAGTTCGCGAAGAAATATTTGGTTTGGCAAGTCATCTGTACCTGAGGCTTGAAAAGCAGCATTTTCATAGCTTCCAGGACTGTCAACCAAGAAATTTACGTGAAAGCGTGTTCGAATAAACATCGGCTGCCTTTCCTGAAGAAACACGGTTGTTCCGTACTGTTTTGGCCGGATTTGGCATCTTGCCATTACGGTAAAAAGGCCATGAAGTGGTGCGTGATTCTCAAGGACAAGAACCCTCCCAACACGCCAGAGCTTCGCCCAATTGAGAAATACTGGGCTGTTGTCAAGCGGAACCAAAAGAAGACCAAAAAAACTGCTAAGGACGAGCAGCAGTTCAAGGCAAACTGGCTTTCTGCGGCGAAGAAGGTGGACAAGGTAGCTGTACAAAATCTGATGGCAGGGGTTAAGTCATTCGGATTTGGAAAAGCGGAAGCCTAACTGACTATTTTTCCTGAATTTTATTCTAATTGAACATGAAAAAGAAATTTAATTTGATTTTTTAAATAAACGATTTCACCGATTTACACGCGTTTTCCCTTGACCAAATTTTGACCGTATCACCCCTTAAGTTCACTCGTGTTGGGGGAAAGTGATAGAAATTTGACACTTGTAGCACATTTTGAAAATTTTACTATGCAAAAATGTTTTCAAGATCTTTGGGCGTTGTATTTTTCACAGTACTGTTTCTATTCCAGCCGTATGTGATAGAAATATTGTTATTCTTGCATCACAGCATGCGAAAATAAAACATTTGTTATTAACTCTTAGAGGCTACAGATCTTGAAATATTTTCGCATGGTTAAGTTTTCAAAATGTGCTAAAAGTGCCAAAATTTCTACCACTTTCTCCACACCATTAAATTTTCTCTAAGAAGCAAGAAAAAAATAACATTTCATATCAGTATTTAAAGTTTATCATAAAGTTTTGAAAAATGAATGAATTAATATTGGGCGATTTCAGTTACATTTTGAATTGAATTTTGAAAAATTTCTGTTGTTTGGATTGTATTCGTTTTGTAGGTTTTTAATCCCATGGTTTTATGTGGCGATAAACTTATATTTGTGATCCTACTAAAAACCAATAAAAATATCAAATTAACAAAACATTATCTGAAAAATTTATTTTGACCTCCGGTTGAAAATATTCAATTCTGGGTAAGTATCTGTCAAATATTTCCTTAAAAACGAGTGAAGAAAACCCACTAGCCATAGGCCAAAAACCCCTTCATACCTTACGCAAAAACCGCTCGTTACAATCCTTGGCGGTACCGCGCCAGTGCCTATGCCGATACCGTGAGTTCCCCAGCTTGGAGGTACCCTTGAGCTCGGCCGCTTCGTTAACGACCCGCCGGATTGTTTGAAACCGGGCCCGGTTACAGCGGTGCATCGGTTTGAGTACCGCGCCCCTTTCCGGTTCCGAGTCCGGTCCCGATTGCTTTTGATCGTCCTCGTCGTCTACCCAGGCACTCAAAACTCCCTCAACGAAATTATACAGCATTTGAATGTTCGGCTGCAGCGGAGTCGATCCCGAGGGAGTTTCCTGCAGCGGTTGGATCAGCTTACGATTCTGACAAACTTCCCGAAGCAGATTCTCCCCGAAGTGAACCGTTTTGTGCCGGCGTCTTCGGCTGTTGAGCGATGCGGCGGAAAGCGATTTGGTAAGTTTGCCATTACCACTGGAGGCGGATCGTTTCTTGATACGAGATCGGGGTAGGGAACTTCGTGAGTCCTCCCGAGATAAGCGTTTCTGAGTCATTTCGGCGTTTCTTGGCAGTGAGTTACTTTTCATACGTTGCTGCGGACAGGGACCCGACGAGAGGGCCGTACAGCGTGCATCGGTGCAACGGGGCAGCGAGTTACACTTGTTGTTGCACTCGTAGCACAGCGGTCCACATTTGTTGGTGGACGACGGGGTGGTGGCGGTTTTCGTACGAGGCAGTGAGGCGCACCGAGGAGTGTCGTAGTAATCGTACATGTAACAGTTGGGATCATCACAGAGCGACATGGCCGAGCACATGGGGTCTGTGCATTTGGAAAGCGAAGAACTTCGTTCAGTGCTGCGCTGCCGTGGGTGATAGCTGAGCTGCGAGTGGGAGGGATGTTTGTTTATTTGATTGATATCGCCGACTGTGGCGGAACGTTGCGTTTTGTGGCGACGCGATCTTTCCTTGCGGGTCGGTTTTTGAGCAAAAGAAGTTGTTTGTTGGGCTGGAAAAGATTGTTGCTGCTGTTGAAGAGGCTGATGGAGCGGTATCATTTGGGGTGCCGATTTGGGTTCACGCTCTTTGGATTTGTACCGGAAGGTTCGTTCCGGTTTTTGCGGTGGCACCCGTGGCTGATCCGAATGAGTGGACGTCACAACCTCGCTCGCAGAATGACGAAGCTTTCGTTCCCGATGGGACGACTCACTTCGGTCACGATGCTTTGGCCTAATGTCGGTGCAACTACTTTGGGTTGCATCGAAGGCATGTTTCTTAAGTTGTTTAAGCGGGTACTGAATCCAATCGGTGGAACTTTTGTGGAAAAATTCTTCATTGGGACCTAGTGAATGTCGTTTCTGTAACTTGGAACTGCTCGATTTGTGTTTCACAGGTTCGAAATTTTGCAGGGGAATTTCCTCTTTTTCTTTGAACTTTTTCGGAGCACTAGTCTCCTCGTTAACTTTGCTGAATATCTGTTGTTTTTTAAGCCACTCCAGTATATCGTCGTATGTGAGAGAAAATTCTCCACCGCCACCCGAATGTTTCCGTTGCATGGTCCCACTCCCAGAGGAATGTTGTCTTTGAATCGTAGCCGTAGTTGAAGTTCGTTCCGATGCACCCCCGGAAACTTGCCTTTGAAGTGGTTTCTTTGCAAATTGTAGCACTTGTTGTTGTTGTTGTTGTTGTTGCTGCTGCTGCTGTTGTTGTTGATGTTGTTTATCTTGCTGCTCTTTCTCGAATTTGAGTTGTGCGGTTTTGGCTTTTTGGAGGAACTCGACACTCCGTTTGAGCGGAAGATTGAGCAACCATTCAGAGATATCAGCCTTGAGTACTTGCAGGTCACTTGGTCCAGACGAATGACGCTGGTGGCCATTGTCTTTTGCGTGGCTTTCCTCATCTCGACGTGTGGTTCGTTCGTCTACGGATCGCGACGAGTGTCGCTGTTTTAGACTACGATCGAAAAATTCTGTCTTGGCAATTGTTCCGGTGGCTGGCGGAGGTACGGCTTCTACTGGTTTCGGTTTCGAACAAGTGGGAGCGATGTGGCCATTAACGAGTTGCTGTTTTATGTTACGAGCATCAGTCTTTTCGGTAGTGGACAACTTTTCAATTTCGTATTTATATTGTTTCAGCTGCTCTATCCATTTGATGTCTGCATTAATTTGAAGAAGATATTTGAAAAGTTCCTCGTTCGTTAACTCTTGGCTCTGCTTCTGCGGGGCACTGCCGACAGATGGATGGTGCATTTGGGGCGCGGCGGAAGAAGATGCCTGGGGGTGTTGCTGGGGATGGTAGGGCGGAGCAGGGCCTCCAGTGGCAGTAGTAGAGGAAGAGACATTGGCGTTAACGCTAACACCCTGTTGCTGTTGCTGCAGTTGTTGCAAGGCTTTCAGATCCTGTAGTTTGTATTGTGTGTTACAGCGACAGACAGGAGTGCGACCACTAGCACCAGTGGCTAATCCTCCACTAGCGCCATCGTCACCGCTGGGTTTTTTGGTGGATGAAGCCGTCGTAGTCACGTGACTGCGCCCGGGGGCTACGGGGGTAATTTGGACGATCACACAGCAGCAGTGTAGTAGGAGGGTGTTCTTGTTGTTGTTATCGCTACCGTGATTGCGTCCTGCTTCGTTGAACTCCGCAAGGGTCTTTGTGCCGCCGTTGCTCGTGCCTCCCCCACTGCTGACGTTGACTCGTGCCGTGGGCTTGTACACACTACCGTTACACGGGATATCCTGCTCCGGATATGACTTTTGCTTGCTCTGATCCTGCTGTAACGCTGCCAGAATGAGCGCTGAGTGCTGGGAAACGCCACGGATAATCGGTACCCCTCCTTATTGTTGTTTGCTATCAACTGTCGACGTCGCCTGCGGAATGTTTTCTTGCAATAGCTACTATTTATATAACCGGCACTATGAACACTACTGAAATATGTTTTGCTAATACTACTACTTTCTCTACCACTACCACTACCAAGGACCAAAGATTCAGCACCGTTAGGCCTATCACGAAGTAACGAACGCGTATCGTCGAAATTTACGTCCCAGCTATGCATGCCACTATGCTTCTTCGCAGCTCATTAAACACTTTCAGCAAAATTGGGGTCACTTTTTGCTAGCACACAAGTTGAACTATGAAAATTTTTACAGCCCTTTTAATTTTCCCACCATCTATCTAGCTGCCCGATAGAGTTTAAATCCACTCTGGTGCAATTTATGGCACATCACTCTTCCCTCCAGCGCTCGAGACAAACCATCAAACCCAGTGATTTTAACTTCATGGAACCCAGATTCAGTGACCGAAAACTAAACTCAAAACACACACTCATCCACTCCCCAGCAACCGCGAGGGTCTCGGAGCTATTATTTATTGGAACAATTACGTGATCTTTTTCTATCTATAACAGTGAACTTTCCAGCATCTGTATAGCAACAACACGCTATATAATATGCAGAACACTTTTCATCACCGAAGGATGAAGCCTGGCGTAGCGTAGCGTGGCCTAGCCTAAGAGGCAGAATCCGTTTCCTGTTCCACCGCAACACACTCGAGTCCTGCCGTCATCACCATATCCGCTGGATCATTGTCACCATCTTCGTCGTCGTTGTCGTCGTCGTCATCAGAGCGTCATCATTATAGGGCTTCGTTTTCTTTCTGTGGGATTGATTGTGCCGTTCACTGCCATTCGCAGAATCCTTGGAAATGTTTTCGTCGCTGCCTTCCCGGTAGCCTATTTGCTTTTTTCCTTCGACCCAAAGTTGTATCTCCACCACATACTTTTACTGTCGCATCTATAGGCACAATTTGAAACAATCCCGACAAAAGACTGGATAAAGTTCGAAGATATTACGCTGTATATTTGTATCCACGTATCACGTATTGGCACCCAACAGAAGTTGGCACATAAACAGAGGCCTGAGCTGTTGCACCGAAAAAAAAACGAATATCGACAAATTGTGTCCCGCGAATTGCTGTTCTTTTGTTGCTTTTATTTTTTTTCTGGTTTGGTTGTTGTATTTTTTCTATGTTTTTGGTTTTTCTAGCTCTTGTTCCGCAAATGGGGCTAGGGCACTGTGAAAATTGGTGTTTTCGAACAATTACATAAAAGCTTTGCGTTGGCGTGCTGATGGTAAACAGATTGTTTTCCCAGTGTTTTGGTTGGTATTTTCTTGCAGTGTCTCAGCAACTCCCACTGGTGGGATCCGAGTCGAAATCTGGGCTCTAGTTTTATTCTTTGTGTACTTTCTGTCGCCACACTTTCCGCCACTAGGTACTCTCGCACTATTTTTCCTTCATCAATGTTATTCCTTCCAGGGCACCAGGATGCTTCAGAACGGAGAAAATTATTATCCTTTCTGCTCAACCAGGCAACAGACGACTAGTGAGAGCTATTTTTTTGGATTCCTGCTGCTAGTAGACTTTTCTTCTTCTATTTATTAACGAGTACGTTTGGAAACGCAAAATTTCCACTACTGTTCAGCACCGCACAAGCTCGCGTTATATCGTTTGGCTGATCCGACCGAGAATGAGGCAGATGGCTGGCACAACTCCATCCAACTAGCATCTCCCGGACTTGAATGGCATTATTTTTAATCGTAACTTCACAACCGAATTGGAAAAAGACGAACACGGTGGGACAAAACAATCGAAACAACGCGAGTAAAGCCACTACCCCGGGACTTTCAGCGGAGCAGCGGAATTCTCCGGGACCAAAGCGATTCACCCCAAAAAAAGAACTGAAATCCGAGTGCGCCCCAATCCTAAGGAGGTAATCCTAAGGCCCTCTCGATGGCACAGCACATAGGTTTCCACGGCCCGAAAATCCGACAAACAACGACTATCAATTGCGGAAATGAGTTTCGTAATGACTTTTCAATTTTCAAACAACTATAGTTACTGCAGGAAGAGCACTATCAAAACTAAACCGTGTTGGAAAAAGTGGATGACTTTCGGAGAAAGCACCGTGCGCGAATATGCTGGCATGACGCCCATATTCGGAAGAAAATTTTGTACTTTTCTGCTCTGAACCGCCGTTTGACTGGCTCTCCCACCTCGAAAAGCTCCGGGATCCAGAGCTTCACTCTCCCTATTTTCATCTTCTCACGCTCTTCAATCTGACGTGTGTTTTCCAAGGTTTCCACCGAAAAAGGGAAAACCCTTCGCAGGGAGCGTGAGAATCCAGTGCAAAACGCTCTTTCCCAAATACAAACATTCACCCATACAGACAAACTGGAAGGAAACTCTATTTCGAGGCTTTCTCAATTTTCCAATAGCATGCACAATTTGGCGGTGGAGCACAAACATCGATATGATGATATGATGCTGCTTCCCACGGGCTGGAGATAATTTCTCAGAGACCTCTGGGTGATGATGCAACTAGCGATGCTCCCATTTGCTGCTGGCGGATGATTTTCGCTAGAATGACGAACTGTATTGCAGTTTTAAAATGGTTATTGTGCGGGCATTAACGTCCTAAAGCTATAAATTGAAGAAATTATACCGTAATCCAGGGTGAGATTGATCATTTGTTTAAAAATTTTCGATTATTTTTTTCTGTTAAGGGGAATATGGCATGTTTCATATTTTTAAAACCAGTACTGGACTCCTAAAAACGTAAAACATGGTTGCAGAAACTTATTACTTTTAATTTGATTTAAAAATCGATTTCGTCTTTTTATAGAATTTGATGCTTTGGGGTAGGTAATATTGATCAATTTCTATTTTGATGGTTTCAAGGAGTTTTCTTGATCATAAAGTAAACAAAACACCTTCATAATTTTTACAAATGCTAGTGTATTAGGGCGGCTTAGGGTCTAACACTTTCAAAAAATCGATTTTTTTTTATTTTCTTATTGTCAAACATTTCAAGAATGTTGTGTCAAATTTTCAAGTAAATTGAAGCAAAACTGTAGAAACTATAGGCCTTTATCTCCTCCTATCTAATACTGCAAGAAAGCAAGAGCAGAAACTTCAAACGCGTTTTTCTCGAAAGCACATTTTTAAAGTTCGTGGACATCGTCATTTGAAAACTACTTATCCGATTCTTTTCAAATTTGGAACATATTTTCTACATATAAAATACCAGACCCCAACGTTTTTCTTTTTTTTTACTTTGAGAAGATTTTATAGATAAAAAAATGGCGGATTTTTTCGTGAAAAATCGTAGTTTTTACTTCAAACAGCCACAAAAATTTCATAAAAATTGCTTTAAGTTAGATAAAAACATTGGGGTCCAGAAAAACATCTATTAAAAATATTTTGCTCTGATTTTTTGACTTCAGATGATTCTGTGCTGAGATACAGTGTCCACCGCAAATCCTGTTTTTTAAAAGGCATCCTCGAAAGCGCTCCGTCACCGGCTTATTTTTCAATATTTTTCTACAAAAAAATTACTAAATGTTCTTTTAACAATGCTTTGTATAATGCAAAACATTTGAATACATTTGTTTGAACGATAGCTCTAGAAAAAATCGTGAAAATGGTGTTTTTTTTACCCGTTAGACACTACTAACATTTTTACAAATTTTTAAAAACAAATCAAGTTTTTCCCAATTTGAAAAAAGGATTAGGGGAAAGTCGGGTAAGACGGACACCCTAAGCTAGAATTGTAATAGAAAATCAGTAATTTTTTTTTTCATCGCAGTCTTCGGTCAGATGGGTTGTTAATGTTGTTTGAACATGAACATGAACCATTGGCATTAGTAGGTAAATTTTCTTCATCAAAAATGTTTTCATAGCAATCTAAAACATGCTTGCAAATAACAGTTTTTCAAAATGGTCGGGTAAAACGGACACTGCGTAGAAAATGTAGATATTGCCAAACAAAATTCTGTACTGGTACATATTTTTGTGAAATAAGCATTAGACAATGTTTTTAAACCAGAGTGGAACCAACTGATCCTTATCCGGTAGCAAAACTGTGTGTTTTTCGTAATTCCGTTTTAAATAAGGAAATTTTCACCAGAGATCAACTTTTAGCCGTTATTATGGCCTGTTTGAAATATCGAGTACTATTTGACAGACAATTGCACTTGACAAGGTCATCTGAAAGCATATGGAGGATCGAATCGATAATTTTTTTTTTAATATCTGGAGAAACTTATGTGTCCGTTTTACCCGACCTTGAAGTGTCCGTCTTACCCGACCTAGCAACTTTTTTTCAAGACGTTTGTTACGTAAGCCCCTCGACTGAAATTCGATGGTTTTCCTCCAGATGGTCAATTAGAAGCCTTATAAAGATTCCACCATTGAAAACGCTTGAAATTTCCGATAATGTTGCGAGTTATGGACTATTTTCTGAGTAGAGAAAATTACATCGAATGGTGCAGCCTGACAGTCGTTGTTTGTTTTGTTAACTATTATGAGACCTTGCTTGCTGCAAATCAGCAAAGGGTCTCGAAAGTGTAAATACATCTAAGAAAACATATTCCCATCATTAGATTTTTTCCAAACATTGTAATTTCTGAAACACTGAAAATGTCCATTTTACCCGATGTGTCCGTGTTACCCGACTTCCCCCTATATGTTTTCAAACGAGTAAAAAATTTTTGAGATATTTTAACTTCACCATTAGTTATTGATGATTATATGGAAAAAAATTCACGTTGATCAAAGTTACCCCGGTGATCAATGTTACCCCGTTTTACGGTATCTAAATTTCGAATACCATGCTTTGATAATGATAAGAAAAAACATGCATTCAAAACTAGTTAAAAAATGTTTTTTTTAGAAATGGTTTTATTAGGTCATTCTACTTATAAAATTTTGCTGTGCCGAGAGAGTTAAAAAATATGATTTATAATAAGATATTCCATAGTTGATGTAATTATCTTTGTAAGTTGGTATTTTTCGGTGATTGTCGAGTCAAATAATAACAATTTCTTTACGTTTCGCCTACTGGATAATTTCAGCCATCTTCAGAAAAAAAAATTGTATCGCTAGGTGCTTCAGTTAAGGCTTATATAAGACAGCCGTAACGGAAGCACGCGGCGATACAATTTTTTTTCTGAAGATGGCTGAAATTATCCAGTAGGCCGCAACGTAAAGAAATTGTTATCATTTCACTCGAAAATCACCAAAAAATATCAACTGAAAAAGATATCAACAACTGACGGTGATCAAAACTCGTAAACATAATTGATGTAAGCAATTTGAAGGTTGAAAAAGTTCGAAAACGCCCTATCAACAAATTGCGGACCAAATGCGAGAATTCTCGTTTTTTTCGCTTGCCGCGAATTTTCTATGTTTAGCCTAATAACTCAAATGATATAAATTTAACCATTTTACTTTTCCAGCTAAATTAAACACAACACTTAAGGCAACTCAACATAGAATTCTGTATTTTGAAGTCTCCCAGCTAAGATTTCTTCGGTGTCTTTAAAGCAAGTTCACTGGTGTTGGGAGAAAGTGGTAGAAATTTTGACACTTACGGCACATTTTGAAAATTTTGCCATGCAAAAACATTTTCAAGATCTGAGGCCTTCTAGTTTTTTTACAACACGTGTTGTATTTTCGCATGCTGTGATGCAAAAATAGCAATATTTCTATCACATACGGCTGAAATAGAAACAGTGTTGTAAAAAAATACAACGCCCCAAGATCTTGAAAACATTTTTGTATAGTAAAATTTTCAAAATTTCTACCACTTTTTCCCAACACCAGTGAACTTGCTCTTAGTGTGTTAACGAAGAAAACGAGGTTCAAAATAACACTTCAACCATGAGATATAGAAAATTTAAGTTAAATCTTCATCCATACCTCAATTTAGAAGAAGTCAACGTTTTTGGGTTTGTTTCAAGACTCATCTCTATTTTTTTCACATATTTTTGAGCAAAAGTTTCAATCCTTTGTGAGCCCAAATTGTATACTCGTAATTCTGATTTGTCCATTGCTTTAAAAAATGTTCAAATTTGTATTTCTTAATCTAATGAAGCTGTAAATTGCTTAACTATTATGTGTTTTCCAGAAGAAGAATGGCTTATTGAGAGAAGCTTCAAAGAGAGAAATAGGAATGTTTGAAAAGTAAAAATCAACTGTTATTTCACTATGCCGTCGCAGACTTTTTTTTTAACAAAATTATAACTAACTTTTTTATCACGTCATGAAAGTAAAATTTTGGTATCATTTTTCCCGAATGCAATGCAAAAATTTGGTTTTCAATTTTCATATTATGGATACCATAATCATGCCAAGTGTAGGTTTCACTGAAACCTAAAACCTTAATGATACCTCGTTCTACCACTTGAATTTTGAGAGCACAGCGATGCCATTTTTTGGTGTCGTATTATAATCAGAAAACTTTCAAATTACTTTCAGTGAAACCAAAATAAGTTAATATGTAATTCCTTTTATATGAAAAGCATTTTTGATGCCTATAATTTATTAACTGTTTTGGAAGATTTTGGCAACCTGAATTCCAAAAATTTCGTCAGATTATGTCTATCATCTCTAGTTTTCTTAATACAGCGTTTTAAAATTTTGGGTAAAAAAAGGTCATTGATATAATTGATAAACTAATGAACCTATGTATATGAAAACTGAATACTAATATTGGATCAACTTATTCTCTTGCATTATCCAGGACTGAGACCTTGCCTAGATATTCTTGTTTCAGAGATTCCACGCTTTAGGAAAATTTAATTCTACAATTTTTTGAAATTCCAGTAGTCAAGATTATAACTATTTCAATCGTCATTTGATTTATGGTTTTTAAATTTTCAAAGATCAAATTTTTTTCAAAATTTCCTAGAAGTTTCTTAAAAAATTTCATTTTTTGCAGTTTTGTTAAAATTTAACAAAACGACAAAAACTATATCTCTCTTGTTTCCCAACCGATTTTGGCAAAATTTTAAGTTTTGAAAACCCCGTGATGTAACTCAAATATAATTTTCAGACAATATTCACCTACAACAGTTTTCCGTTATTCAAAGTCCAAGAAATAAAATCCGAAAAACATGCTTTAGAAAAAAGACTGTAGATCAGATATAAAATGCTCGAAAAAAATGTCACTCAGTGTCCAGGAAAATATAAGTTAGAAGCAATTTGTTGCACATACATTTTTTTTATTTTTTCAGATCATGACCACAAAAAAAGTTAAAAAGTGGTTTAAAAACCGAAACTTTCAATCAATGAACCTTCGAAATTGTTTAGGTTACACCAGATAAATTTTTAAAAGACGGTGAAAAGTTGACGTAACTTGGCACATTCTTGTATCTTGAGATTGTCAAAATACGAAACACAGAATTTTTTATGATTTTTCTAAATAGCCATTTTTTGAAATTTTTGTCATTTGCAATTTCTCAGACTTTCTTGCTTTTCAATTCAACTTTGCACTGGATTTTGAGTTTATTGACTCAAGATAATATATATTCACCTGAAAGCTCATTTCATACCAATTCTAGTGATGTAATTTTATAAGCGCTGCAATACTATACGAAAATTATCCGTTCTGGCAAAACCCCTAAAAATATTTAAGCCTCATTTTTATTTCATGCGCATGGAAAAAAATGGACAGAAAAATTAAAATAAACCAATCTAGTGGAAAAGAGTTCAAAACAATCGCTGACACCATTCAAGATTGATCACCCAATATCTGTATTTTTTAGTTCAGAAATTAAGTTAAATTTGATTCATTTGAGGACCAAATGCGTTATTAGTTTTCACAAACAGCTTTTTTTTAGATTTTTTTTTTTAGAAAAATTTAATAGTTAACTTAAAAATTTATTAATACTCCAGCAGCGCTGAAGAATTCGTTAGATCTTATTATATAAACTGAAAGACCCTAACCCGGTTTCACCCGGGTCTGTCCGGATATTTAATACAAAATTTGGGTACAGTCCGGCCCAGTTGCCCGGATTTCATTGAAAACAGCCCGAATTTATTCACTTTAGGGGAAAGGTTTCCTAAATGGGCCTATCGGGTTAAATGACCCTACGGCTGTTTGATGAAATGGCTGACTAGACAGCTTATCTGACCAATGCATTTTGAGGGTGATACGCTTAGAACATAAGGCATGCAAGAATTTTATGAATTTATAAACTCAAAAAAATTTAAAAAATCATACAAGGTTTTGATACATTTTGATGTAATATTTCGACTTTTAAAAATTATACGTAAGGAAGCATAAAACTAAAACTAGGATGGTTTTTGTTCCTTACTCAAATGAACTTAAGAAATAGAACATATTTAAGCTTTTGTGGAGGTTTAATAATGATTATATAGTGGAATAATAGAGTGTTTTTGTATGCCCCCATCATGTTTGTAAAATGCCTCCATCCTAAAATATCAGGTTAAATAGAATAAATTAATGATTTTTATCATTCAACCTTCAAATCTAAGCTCTGAATAACATCTTAAGAGAGAATTGAAGATCTAAAAACAGATTTGATAAAGTTTTTCTCATGGATGAACTGCCTCCATAGTATGGCAACCCTAACTTTTGTTTTATTCCATAAAATTATAATATACCTAGATTTTTATAAAACTTCAGCTTTGTCGTACGGAAATTATTACTTTCTAGCAGTTTCAATGAAATTATACGGGAATATTGCCCAAAAAACAGAAAATTTGTTCAAAACATAAATAGGCGCATTTAGCCCGCACGCTTTGAGGTTCGGAATTTTAGACAACACTTATAATAAAAGAATTTTCTTGGAAACAGAAGAAAATTTTAACATAAATATTACTCCAATGTATAGAAAACAGATGCCTGCACACGTGTATATAGTTTTTGTACACATATTCGATGTGATATTTGATTAAATCAGTGTTCTGCTTAATAGGCGCATATAGCCCGCTCCTCCCCTATCTGGTAGATCAAACAAAAAAATCATTTGGAGTTGTTAAACTTTTCTTTTTGAAATTTTCTGAACATTTATTATAAAAATATTCAAGAAAGCTTTTTTGGAAGCCTAAAATGCGATTTAGATTTTTTTTGTCAATTTTTTGTTTTTGATTTTTGTTGAGTTATTTCTGGGTTTTGACAAAATTGGCCCGGATTTTTGGTTGTCAATTTGGAAATCAAATGCCGGGATTTTGCCAAGTTAATTTTATATGAATTACCGTAAACTGGCGGAACTTTGATCACTTTTTTCATACATTTTTGAATATATTGAAAGGGGTTAATTTTTCGTAAGACCTAAAAGCTTTCAAACACTTACTGAGGTGAGGAGTATTAAACATGATCATTGATTGCAGTTCATTCAAATGACATTGGTGGTAATAAATTAATGTTTGTTAAAAAACCAGACTTCGAGTTTCGGGGTAATTTTGATCACTATGGTTTTCACGTATCTCAACATCATCAAATTTATTGTTTTGATGCCATTTAGCAAAGAAGTTTCAAAACATCGAGAACTGTAATTTTTTTGTTTGGACTCTATTGAATTTTTCAACGTTTTCTTTCAAGAACGAATATACTCAAAAGGTGGACAGTGTTGCTGCATACATTTAGGGGAAAAAATTATAAACATTTATCAATATTTTTTGGCCTTAAAAACAAATGAAATTTTACCTTCATGCTATTCCCTAAGTCCTCGCACTATTCCTATGTTCTTTATTTCTTCAAACTTAGCCATTTGACCATTTTTTTTCAACATCCAAAAATTATCATCAAATGACCATGAAAATAACACTTAAACTAAACCTAAACCAAGAAAAAAGTTGAACTTTCAGAATAAATAACCCATTTGCTCCTAAATTCTTGAATTAGATCAGGAGAGATGTTTGTTTGTGAACTTTCAAAAAACCAGATATTTTAGGATTTTAAAATTACATTTTAAGTTACATTAAATTATTAAATCAATTTATAGGCTTTCAAACGAAGTAAACAGTTTTCAGATATTTCAACTTTATACTTACTTAATGATGATTATTTGCAGAAATTTCATGTTGATCAAAATTACTTCGCTGATCAAAGTTCCCCCAGTTTACGGTACCTGGATTTGTTCGACCCAGACACGTGCTGGAAAAATTCTGGCAACCTTAAACTAAATCTTAATCACCTTAGTCGAAGACCATGGATAATTTGGACTTTCAAAATAGTTGAAGAAGCTGTTGTTTCTTTCCCTAGGTTAAAAGTGTGATACCTGCGAGAGTCGAGTTTGCATTCTCTACTTTGTAGCCTGGAGCCAAACTCATCATCGCATCTACCTTTTTAATTAAATCTCTATTAGAAGAAGCCTTCATTCTCTAGCGAGTTGTTGCCGGGGTTGCCCCAGAGTCAAATGGCAGCCTTTTCCGGTGTAGGTTTTCTGTGCCATTGCATTGGTAGTGTAGAGAGAATGAGGGTTGAAAACTTGAAGATCCGTTTCAGCTGTTTTGCGAGAGAGATGCTTTATGCTCGGTTTTGTTAACCCATTCATAGAGCTTCCGCAAAGCTTCCGTTAACGATATTGTTATGACAAAGCGACCTTCAAAATTCGTTTCATTTTAAAAATTCAACAAAAAATATTCTAAACAATATCTTTTAAAAATTCTTCAAGTTTAAATTAAATCCAAACCATGTTCAAAGCTTTCATACTGACAGATGAAGAAAATTGCTCCCGCTTTGGTACCTACTACGCGGAGAAAATCCTCACTGCGCAAAAGCTCATCTCATCTCATTCTTGTTTTTTTTTCTTTCACCACCATTCCTAGGAAAAGAAGTGTTGGTTTGTTCGATTGTTGACTGGATGCTGGATGCTTGCTTGCTGGTTATCTTATCTCTCCGCTCATCTCGTCATCGTCTCTGGAAGGGATTTGTATGGCGGGAGATATTCCAGAGAACGCGCAAAACTGCTCACGTGTGATTTGCTAGTGTAAAGGTTGCATAAATACTCTTTATTTGTTTTTGCTACGATTTGGTTTGAACAGGATAGGAATTCGTCACAAAAAATGCTTGACTGGGATATTTTTAACAGACAAGGTTTGGTTGTTTGTTTTATATTTAGATCAATGATCACATATTTTCAGTGTTATAATAAATCCTAAATATTCATCCGTTCCAGAAATGTTTACCCCTTACAGTTAACCCCTGGAGTGTCAATTTGACACTCCAGAGTAAAATCAACATATTTCTCTTGATTCCTAACCGATTCATACCAAATATGTAGTTTTGGAACCCTCGTAATGTAACTCAAATATGGTATTCAGACAATATTCAGCTACAACACTTCAGTATCCGTTATTCAAAGTCTAAGTCTGCAAAGTATTGCAGCACTTGTGTAATTACATTACTAGAATAAGTATGAAATTGGCTTTCTGTTGAATACAAATTTGTTGCGGAAATCTTGAGTTAATGTACTCAAGATCAAGTGTAAAGTTGTATTTTAGTACAAGAAAATCTAAAAAAATTGCAAATCGACCAAAAGTTAAAAAACAACTATTTTTTGAAATTCGTCAAAAATTCTATGTTTTGAATTTTGAAAATCTAAAGATGCGAAAATGTGCCAAATTACGTCAACTTTTCAATCATCTTTTCAAAACTTATCTGGTGTGACTTAAATAATTTTGACGGTTCATTGATTGAAAAGTTCGGTTTTTACTCCACTTTTATACATATTTGTGGTCATGATCTTAAAAAAATTTAAAAATATACATATCTTCATGGGCATCGGATAACTTCTAACTTCAGTTTTTGGGATACTTAGTAAGATTTTGTTTGTGCATTCCGTAGATCAGCATTCCGTAGATCAGCATTTCGTAGCTGATCTACGGAATGCTCAAATAAACTACTGTATCCAAAACTATAAATTTTGTAAAAATCGGTTGAGAAACAAAAGAGATACATCGGTTTTATGCGAGAAGTTTCAAATTGTCACCCAAGGTCTGATTTGGGATTTTTTTTCCTGGGCTTTCAGGGTGCGTCCATGGAAAAACTAATGATGCAAAATCAAAGATTTTAAGAATTCATTGAGGTTTCCTGAAGAAATTGTTTTATTTGGATGCATTCGAATAAAGTAAGAGGTCGTTCAATAGTGTCATATTGCCACTCAAGTGCGGATTTGAGTTAACTCTAATCAGTTCTCCCGTAAATTTTTTTTAATATTTTAGTCTGCTTAAACTTCATCATAGTTGAATTTCTCAATTCAAGTTTGTTATTGGTAATTAGTTATTTTAATTTGGGGTTCGAGTTACATTTTTCATTTAATTATTTTTTTTTAAATTTCCATTCTGAAACATTTGTCTAATTAACTCAGTTTATTATTTTTGTTTAAAATGCCAATATCTGATTTTAAAAGTTTTCTCAACATAATGTTTCGTTAGTTATGATTCTGTTTTTGATAATTCCAATTTTCATCTATATTAAACGATTCAAAAATAATGCTTGTCAATTTTTTGTTCTTATATTGACGATAATCTATTTAGACATTCAATTTTAAACTTCAATGAAGAGTATGAGTCTGGTTCTTTCAAGCAATTCATAGTTTTGCAATCTTTCAAAGTTTTAAGCAAGAAATGAACATAAAATTTTTTCATTCTTACTTTTGCTCTATTTGTACTAACATTTTTGCATGAACATTTGGCATTGAAATCTATGTTGAATTCTGAAATTTTATTCAAAATTTAGGTTAGATATTTGATAAATTTTGTTTCTTGGATTCAGGGTCTACCTCAAATACTTCTCGAGACTGGATAGCCAAGCTTTAGATACTCATTAACAGCACATGATTCTGAATTTGGTCCACTAAAATATTATAATATTTGTAAAAGAGAGAAATTCCCTAAAGCGAAGCTTTTGGCCTACTCTTGGCGGTTTTGGCGTGTTTTTAATGTTTAAATATCTGAGATCGAATTGCCTTCATCTGTGTTTTCATGCCCGAATGGTCGATAAACTCTTAAAACTATTTTTTAATATGTATTTTAGGGATGTGGTGCACATTTTTGGCTGAAAGTAACTGACATCTTTTAGAAAAAATATACGTTGAATCATACATCACGAAAACTTTAAAGTTAGTTTTTATTATTTAAGTTTTTATACACTTATAGCGGTTTTGCTTATAACACTGGCAGAGTTGCAATCTTTTTTTTTTATCATGAACAAATAAAATCGTTGTTGCTACGCGCACCCTCATGATCACCCTCTACACTAAGGTTTCCAGATTTCCAGGTTTTATCCGGGTTTGCCCGGATATTTCATACAATATTGGGGAACAGTTAGGCCAGGTCCGGTCCGGTTGCTCGGATTTAACTGAAAAAGCCCAGATTTTTTCCCGGATTTATTCACTTTATTGGGGAAACCAAAAAAAATGTGTTATAATTTTTTTATATATTGCTCGAATACGAAATTTTTAGAGCAGGTTTTATAAAAATAATCAGGAAAGGTTTCTTAAGAAGCCTTAAATACGATTTAACATCTGCCGATGAGCATAGAAAAAATAGTTTTTTTTTATTGACATTGACAAAATTTGTCCGGATACTGCCCTGATTTTTGGTCGTCAATTTTGAAATCAAACGCCAGCATTATGCAGGTTTTGAGATAAAATAGCATGGATTTATTTGGCCTAGAAACGTGCTGAAAAAACCTTCTTACCCAACACTGACAACTTCTAAGGGGTGCAACCATCTGCTTGAGGTTCAAAACATGGGTAATACTGGTGAAGTTCTGAATTAATACACGAACACAATAACAGCAGATAGAGCAAATATTTGGCTTTTAAATTCGTGGAGCTTGCCTCTGCTAATAAACAATAAAGCTATTTAATTTGCCCTTTCTGAAAGCATCACGATTATTATTATTTTTTTAAAGGAATTTAATAGCAAGCTAAAATTCTTCGCAATCGATAATATATTGATTTTTGATGGTACTGACGGGCTCCTCTAGATTTGGGCGAGGGTTACCATCAATGACTATTTATTTGAAAATGATTTGTTGGGTTGCATAATTCTAGATTGATTTTTTGAGAAAAATCAATTTGTCCAAACTATGGACACGGGGTAAATACCACAATAGATCAACTACTGGTCGCAGTGGGCTCTCCCCTACAAGGAAGAAAAATGGACTCTTGGGAGGAGATGACAGGATACGGTCTTCTAAAGCATCACCCTGAAATCCATCCCTCCCTTCTACAATAGCAATCCTGAGTCCCATCCTTTATCCCTTCCCTCTCCTTATACTTTGTGTGGTGGATACAGCTGTGGCTATCAATTGAAAAAATCAACCCTGGTAAATTTAAAAAAAAAAAAAAGTTATAGTTAAAATTGGGTATGTTTGTGTAATTTAACTGTGTGGCTGTGTAATTTCTTATGAGTAATTAAACTTAGCGCTCATTAAAAATTTTTTTTAAAGACATTTTTCGTTTTTCATACTTCTTCGGTCTTAATAAACTTATCTAATCAAATTAAAAAAAAAATACATTTCCTAAGTAAGCTAGAAGAGACGGGGTTGTGGAAAATCACAACGGATCTACAAAATTGACTTTTTGCTCTCATATGTTTGGGTCACCAAGCATCAGTGGAAATTTGAATTTATTTGGTCGATTCCTGGATTACCGTTTAAATTTTGTATGAAAAATTGTTTCGGAATGAACAAAACCAACTGCCAGCTGGGAAAGGTCCTTCATGAGCCCAATCTCTAAGAAGGGTGATAAGCAAGAGGTGCGCAATTATCCAGTTGTCACATCGCTAGCTGCCTGCTGGAAGGTCTTAGAGAGAACTGTAAACGATTTAATGTTTTCAGCCTGTCGGAATTGGATTTCGGACAATCAACACGGCTTTTTTCCGAAGCGCCCGGTTGCGTCAAAGCTGGCAGTGTTAACATCATTCTACATATCTAATATAGATTTTGTCAAACAAGTCGTCTCAATTTACACGGACAACGGACCCCGTCTGCGTCATTTGACTCAGTGAATAACTTAATTTTACTTTTAAAGTTAAAATGCTTTGTATTATCTGAGATATTATGCGACTGGATAAGAAGCTACTTAAGTAATCGTCGTCTTGCTGTTGAAATCGGATCCTCTGAATCTCCAGATTTCATTCGAACTTCAGGGGTACCACAAGGAAGTAATTTGGGCCCTTTATTGTTCACTTTGTTCTATTATGATTTCAAATCATCCGCGTACATGGAGTACTCATGTACGCGGATGATTTGAAATTTTTTTTGATCGTTAACAGCTTGGCAGATTAAACGATATTACATCGATTTCTCGATACAGTTTTGAATTGGTGTGCGTTAACCTACTGGTCTCAAGCATCTCTAAGTACTGTATCATAACATTTTGACGCTAGAAACTTCCATTTTGGTACGACTACAGAATCTAGGGCGAATTTCTACATCGTGTTGGTAAAATCAAGGACCTTGGCGTTGTTTTGGATACTCATATGACATTTTAAGCGTCACTTCTGTGTTACACTTGGATGGGCTAACCGAATGCTGGGATTTGTCATAAAGCATAGATTACGATAAATCTGGACGCACTGTTTATTATACCATAGTGCTCCTAGATGTCGGATCTGGAGTGGATTGACGGTACTTTGTTTAGGAATGTTTCCTATATCGGTTCCGAAAATTTCATTACGATTTGTTTTGTTTCAAAAAAGTTACAAGTGATGGAACCCGCGAAACGAAGATTAATTTTGGACACCCACGTCAAAAACCCGACATGGTCGCGTCAAAAGTCGCGAAATCGTTAAAAATGGTCGAATGGACCTTGTCCAGCAATAACAAGGTCACAGTCGACGGCGACGAGCTGGAGATAGTCGAAGACTTAGCCCTCGCACGAAATGTAACTTGTATATGACGCTCACTAGACCGGTTGTTCTCTACGGGCACGAGGCATGGATATTGCTCGAGGAGGACCTGCGTACACTCGGAGCATTCGAGCGACGAGTGTTAAGAACCATCTTTGGCGGCGTACAGGAGGAAGGAGTGTGGAGGCGAAGGATGAACCACGAGCTCGCGCGACTCTACGGTGAACCCAGTATCCAGAAGGTGGTGAAGGCTGGCCGGATATGCTGGGTGGGACATGCTGCGAGAATGCCGGACGGCTGTCCTGCAAAACAGGTGTTCGCTACGAATCTGGTAGGAACAAGACGAGCGGGGGCACAACGAGCGAGGTGATTAGACCAAGTGGAGCGTGATCTGGCGAACGTGGGGTGTCCGAGAAATTGGAGAACGGTTACCATGGACCGAGTGAATTTTAGGAATTATGTTGAATTATGTTCGTCAAGTTATGTCGTGAGACGGAATATTATGTAAATAAAAAAAATAACGACTGTGTGCAGCGTTCTCAAACGTTTCCGTGAGATGCAGAATATCAATCGGCAGGTTCATACCAAGCGTCATAATGAAACTAAGGATCGGAAACTGCATTTGAAGGTGTTGAGAACGATCAAGGTAAACCCAGGGCAGTCGGACTATCACATCACCAGGAAATTCAATGCCGACCGGTGCACCGTCAGAAGGATTCGTCTACACCAGGGGTTTTCAGATCGTGCTCCGCGGAGCACTTGGTGCTCCGCGAAGCTTCTGGAAGTGCTCCGCGACGTAGGCAACGAAAATCGTTGTATTTTTATTGAAGCAGAAGAACAAAATGTTCACAGGGCATAGTACAAGCGAGTAAATTCGGTTTACTTTGTTATCACTGGCGACTAAGAGCACCTGTATCCGTGATCCAAACAGCCGATTTAGACCCCGATTTATTTTAGAACCGGTATAAGGGTTGATCCGAAATTGATGAAATTAGGATCCAATTTGACGGAGTTCTAAACCGTGTATGACAGTTAATGGAACACGAGTGGGGTTGCCAGTGTTTTCACTGGGTTGGATCTTATTTCTGTGGTCCAATTCATGTACAAATTAGACCCAATTGTATTGATGTATGTATGAACGGTGCGAAAACTATGGTTTGAAATATTGTTGGAGTCGATGCGAAGATCAGAGAAAAGTCCAAAGGTTGCGGTAGTATCGACATTCACTCGCTATGAAGAAACTATCATCATCTTTGAAAGAAGTCTTGGACGAAAGCGTAAAAAATCAACTTTATTAAGGTTCGATTGAAACATTCAAGGCGTTGTGCGATAAGATGGGTAGCCAACATTCCGGAGTTCACTGGTTATCTCGTGGAAAAACGTTGTCACGCTTGTTCGAATTAAGATAAGAAGTGAGAACGTTTTTGAGCAACAATAAATTTTGCATTGGGGGTCGAATTGAAAGATGATCAGTAGTAGCTCATTAGGTTCGCTCATTTGACTGATATTTTTCATAACATGAATGACCTGAGTCTTTTGATGCAAGGGAAAGGAATAACAATCTTTGATTCAATCGGCAAAATCATGGCCTTCAAGTGAAAAATCAAATTTTGGACAGAATCGCTCAAAAAGCGCAACCTGGACAACTTTCCAAACTTAAGAAGCATTCAATCAGAAATAACCTCGAAGTATCATCCGAACGTTAACATTTTTTTGTATTCCTTGATATAAAGTTGAACTAAGGAAAACTTATTTTTCTGCCTTTTTCCACAACTTATCTATATGAGCCTGGATTTTCCGCATATCTCGCAACAAATACAAAATATCGAACCCGACTAAACGCGGAATTCTGGTTCCGGAACTGACACAAATTGAACCAAACGATAAATACCTATTACCGTAATCCGGGGTAAGATTCATCACTTTTTTCTATAAATTTCAATTATTTTTTGTGTTAAGGGGAATGTGGCATGTTTTATATATTAAAAACCAGTACTGGACTCCTATGAACGGAAGCAGAAATTTGCAGTTGCTTTGGGGTGACATTGATCAGTCTCTATTCTGATGGTTTTAACGAGTTTTCTTGATCATAAAAGGTACAAAAAACTTTCATAATATTTATAAATGCTAGTTTATCAATTAAACCTTAATTTTTAACGTTTAATTTTAAAAACATTTATAATCGAAAAAAGAACTATGATGCTGCCTACATTTAGGGGCAAAATTTATAAATATTGCTAAATAGTTTGAGCTTCAAAATACAAAGGAAATTTAACCTTCACTCATTCCCCTAGGCCCTCCCACTATTTCCATTTTCATTTATTCTTCAAAGTTAGCGATTTGATAACGTTCCTATCGATTTATCCAATACGGGCATACTCTTGGAAAGTTTTTCAAATACTTAAAATTTATCATCAAATGACTAAAATAATAGCACTATAACTGTTCATATGTAAAGAAAAAAAGTTGTTCTTTCACATTATACAACCCGTTTGCTTCTAAATGTTTTTTTTTGGTATCATCAGGCGAGCTGTTTGTTTGCGAGCCTTGGAAATAATAAATATTTTAAGATTTTGAAATTAGATTTTTACTTGCAGAAAAAAATTTCAAATACAAACCAAATTTTGCCTATTGGATACTCAATTCATAGGCTTTTAAACGTAGAAAACAGTTTTCGAAAATTAAAACTATAGACTGAGTTATTGATGATAATGTGGAAAAGTTTATTGTTGGTCAAATTTACCCCGCACGGTGTGCCAAAATACGTTATTAAAAATAAAAAATGACCACCAAAACGGCACTCGGCATTCGAAAGATATAGTATTCAGACATCCATCCTGAAAATTTGGAAATGTTTCATCGGGCTTTTTTGAAATGAGAGCGATTTTAAATTTTTAAGTCTTTTTGCATTAGATTCCCAATGGAGTTTTTCGACCTAATGTTCTATAATCATGGATTTTTCTGACTATATATTTTATGACAATCACCCAGTTCAGTTACTTTATAGAAAATTTCATGCCCGACAACTTAGTCGAAGACTGGAAAAAGAGTTGATTTGATCCTGAAAATTATTGGCAATTTTCTAAAACTTTAGTAGACTGATTGAAATTTTTCCATGTTTTTCAATTTTTTTTTTCAATTCAGCTACACTAAAAAGCGAATAAAGGCTAGTGAAGTAGACAATGTGCAACTCGAGACCCCATACACCCAACCTTCGGGTAGTGGTCATATCACCTCTTGTCTGCAACTCCGATTCTCTACCTCCCCGTGGTACTAGCTGGGGTGCGAGCAACCTTAGCGGAGATCGGGTACCCAACCCCGGTGGATGCTTTGGTCGCATGCAGAATGAGTTAGGGGGCTTCGCACGCGTCTGTTCTCCATGTTAGGGGCGGCGTGCGGAGTGCAACAACGTCCTGGTGGTGTTCGGGACCCAAAACAGCAACATCACGACGGTCCTCCTGCGAGATAGTGGGGTTAGCTGCGGGCCTTGCGAGCCTGTGACTACTAAAAAACATAAGCAACGAATAACGAACAACAAATTTCGGATGGAAATCGGCAAAGACCCACGCGACGAAAAGGGACTAGCGATTGGAAACTTGGAACATGGAACTGCCGATCTCTAAATTTTGTGGGCAGTACCCACGTGCTCTCCAACGAATTGAAGAGCCGCAAATTCGACATCGTAGCGCTGCAGGAGGTATGCTGGAAGGGCTCCACGGTACGAACGTATCCAGATGGTCGTGCCATCTACCAGAGCTGCGGCAACACACACGAGCTTGGAACAGCTTTTATAGTGATGGGAAAGATGCAAAAGCACGTGATCGGGTGGTGGCCGATCAACTCACGAATGTGCCGGTTGAGAATCAAGGGCCGGTTCTTCAACATCAGCATCATCAACGTGCACAGCCCTCACCTCGGAAGTACCGGTGACGACAAAGACGAATTCTACGCGCAGCTGGAGCGTGAATACGACCGTTGCCCAAAACATGATATCAAGATCGTCATCGGGGATTTCAATGCTCAGGTCGGCCAGGAGGAGGAATTTAAACCGACAATTGGAAGGTTCAGCGCGCACCAGCTGACCAACGAAAACGGCCTCAGACTCATTGATTTCGCCGCCTCCAAACGAATGGCCGTACGTAGTACCTTTTTTCAGCACCGCCTCCCACACAAGTACACCTGGAGATCACCGTACCAAACTCAATCACAGATCGACCACGTTTTGATAGACAGCCGGCACTTCTCAGACATCATCGACGTCAGATCCTGTCGGGGCGCCAACATCGAGTCGGACCATTATCTGGTGATGGTGAAGATGCGCCCAAAACTCTCCGTAGTGAACAACACGCGAAACCGGCGCCCGCCTCGGTTAAATATCGCGCGACTGAAGCAACCTGAGGTCGCGGCAGACTACGCGCAATCGGTCGAAGCAGCGCTGCCGGCAGAGGGCGAGCTTGACGAAGCCCCTCTCGAGGACTGTTGGGATACCATCAAAACAGCCATCAACAGTGCTGCGGAGAACGTCATCGGTTATGTGGAGCGATCTCGACGGAACGACTGGTTCGACGAGGAGTGTAGGAGGGTGATGGACGAAGAGAATGCCGCGCGGGCGGCAGTAGTGCAAAGAGGCACCCGTCGAAATGTGGAAAATCACCGACAGCGGAAGAGGCAGCGAGTTCGACTTTTCCAGGAGAAAAAGCGCCGCCTGGAGGAGGAGGAGCTCGAGGAGCTGGAGCAGCTGCATCGTTCCCAAGAAACACGAAAGTTCTATCAGAAACTCAACGCATCCCGCAAAGGCTTCGTGCCGCAAGCCGAAATGTGCCGGGATAAGGACGGGGGTATCCTGACGGACAATCGTGAGGTGATCAAAAGGTGGAAGCAGCACTTCGATGAACACCTGAACGGCGCACATGCAGGAGATCAAGACGGTGGGGGAAGGTATATCGCCGGCGTAGCCAACGACGAAGAGGAGCCACTCCCAACGATGAGTGAAGTTAAGGAAGCCATTCGCCAGCTGAATAGAAACAAGTCGGCTGGGAAGGATGGCATCGCAGCTGAACTCATCAAAATGGGCCCGGACAGGTTGGCCGATTGCCTACACCGGTTGATAATCCGGATCTGGGACATAGAACAGCTACCGGAGGAGTGGAAGGAAGGGGTAATATGCCCCATCTACAAGAAGGGCGACAAATTGGACTGTGAGAACTACCGAGCGATCACTGTCCTCAATGCCGCCTACAAAGTGTTGTCCCGAATCCTACTCCGCCGCCTCACGCCACAAGCAAACAGATTCGTGGGAAGTCATCAGGCCGGCTTCATGGAGGGACGGTCTACGACGGACCAGATATTCACATTACGGCAAATCCTCCAAAAATGCCGTGAACACCAAGTCCCTACGCATCATCTATTCATCGACTTCAAAGCCGCATACGACACGATCGACCGTAACGAGCTATGGAAAATCATGGACGAGAACGGCTTTTCCGGGAAGCTAATCAGACTGATCAAGGCGACGATGGATGGAACGCAGTGCTGTGTGCGGATTTCGGGTGAATTGTCGAGTTCATTCGAATCGCGCAGGGGGCTTCGACAAGGTGATGGTCTATCCTGCATGATGTTCACGGTGGCGCTAGAAGGTGTTATTCGACGAGCGGTGGGCGAAATGCGGGGCACGATTTTCAACAGATCCAGTCAACTTATCTGCTTTGCCGATGACATTGATATAGTCGGCAGATCATCTGCGGCGGTGGAGGAGATCTACCGCAAACTGAAACGCGAAGCAGGAAGGATTGGGTTGATGATTAATACGTCCAAGACGAAGTACATGCTGGCCTGCGGATCCGAGACCGACCGAACCCGCTTGTCCAGTAATAACAAGGTCACGATCGACGGCGACGAGCTGGAGATAGTCGAAGACTTTGTCTATCTCGGCTCACTGGTGACGGCAGACAATGACACCAGCCGTGAGATCCGGAGGCGAATTATCAGCGGAAGTCGTGCCTACTATGGACTCCACAAGCAACTGCGGTCGAGAAGACTTTGCCCTCGCACGAAGTGTAACCTGTATATGACGCTTATTAGACCGGTTGTTCTCTACGGGCACGAGACATGGATATTGCTCGAGGAGGACCTGCGTACACTCGGGGTATTCGAGCGACGAGTGTTAAGAACCATCTTTGGCGGCGTACAGGAGAACGGAGTGTGGAGGCGAAGGATGAACCACGAGCTCGCGCGACTCTACGGCGAACCCAGTATCCAGAAGGTGGTGAAAGCTGGCCGGATACGCTGGGCGGGACATGTTGCGAGAATGCCGGACGACTGTCCTGCAAAACAGGTGTTCGCTACGAATCCGGTAGGCACAAGACGAGCGGGGGCGCAACGAGCGAGGTGGTTAGACCAAGTGGAGCGTGATCTGGCGAACGTGGGGTGCCCGAGAAATTGGAGAACGGTTGCCATGGACCGAGTGAATTTTAGGAATTATGTTCGTCAAGTTATGTCGTGAGACGAAATACTATGTAAATAAAAAAAATAAAAAGCGAATATCTTTCCAGGCGTAGTTGGAATCGTTTTTAGATCTTTAACCATTTTTTTCGTGCTTAAAATGTGCTTGGTCGAACAAGTTAAATAGCGTAATATTGGCAATAAAATAGTCATTTTTGATTACCTTCAACAATAAAAATAAACGATTTTTTTTTATTTAAAATTAAATATCAACACAGATGACCACTGTTATAGTCCACAACAGCATTTAAGAGATGATCATAGTACAATTTCGATGTATCGGGGGTTTAATATCGTTTCCACGTTTCTGAAAAATCATGATGAACACTCTCCAAGGCTCCAAATATACCCAACGATTTTCCGGTGTATTCGCAAAAATCCTTTACATGAAATCGTAGAATGTGGAATTTAGAAGAGTTTGGCAGTTTAAGATTCTCCCTCACTGATATTTTTCGTTCAAAATTGCCTACAGCGTTTTGATTGCAGACAATTCGACAAGTATTGCAAAGAACGTCAGAGTAATATGCTTCACGACTTTTAAAAGGACTTATGAAGTTAGTACTGATGACCTCCTTTTGACTTTCTGTTATCTTTCGCATACAACTTTGTTTCGAAAAGCATAATGCACATACGACGCACAAAAGAGTATTTCACCCAAAAACCTGGCCAAAACTCAAAATTTAAATCTCATTGGTTTTTTTATGTCAATGTGTATTTGATTTTTGAATAAATTTAGCACCATGTACCGGTCAGTTTTTTGACAACTGATTTGTTTATAAGCTGTAGCAACTTTCGAAACATTAGTATTTTTATGAGACAGAAATTTTCTACAAATCGTTGAATCAGCGCGACTACGTCATATCAATGAATAAAACTTTCTTAAGTGACAAAAATAAAATTTTTAAATGGAAAACTTCAATGGAGGGATGTTAAAAATTTTTAAGTATAATAGATAAAATTCGATGATTATAGAAACAGTCTGCAGTGCTTTAAAATTATTTTATTGATTTGTTGTTTTTAAAGTTGATTTTTTACAGATTAGTGTTTTTGTTTATGTTCCTAGCAAGTCCCGGCAAAATGTTTGATATCATTTGAAAATTGATAACTTCTAAAATCATGTGCCATAGAAAAAAATCTCGCAAACTCGCGCAATTTTGATATTTTTTAGTTTGAAGTTTAAAAATATTGATAGTTTTTCCGCCACAAAAAAGTCACCTAGGGCTTCGTTTATTTTAGTTTTAAGTTCAGTGAAATGTATGTTCTTTTTCGAAAATTTTCAATTAATATTTCACTTAAAAAAATAAAAATAATAAGGTATTTTGAGTTTTATAACTTTTTTAACCAAGATTATCTTTGATGTCATATAAACGTTAGAGAAGGTATCTGTGACAATAGAAGCTTGCTCGTATGATGACTATCATTTACTATTACATACACATTTGTGCTGAAAATTCTATCCAAAATAACTTTATCGAAGATCCAAAAACGATTAAAACTACGCCTGGAAAGATATTCGCTTTTTAGTGAAGCGGAATTGAAAAAAAACTTAAGAAACTTGGAAAAATTTTAAACAGTCTACTAAAGTTTTAGAAAATTTCCAATAACTTTTCAGGATCAAATCAAATCTTTTTCCAGTCTTCGACAAAATTGTCGGGCATGAAATTTTTTATAAAGTATCTGAACTGGGTGATTATCATAAAATATATAGCCAGAAAAATCCATGGTCATAGAACATTAGGTCGAAAAACCCCATTGAGATTCTAATGCAAATTGACTTAAAAATTTGAAATCGCTCTCATTTCAAAAAAACCCGATGAAACATTTCCAAATTTTCAGGATGGATGTCTGAATACTATATCTTTCGAATGCCGAGTGCCGTTTTGGTGGTCATTTTTTATTTTTAATAACGTATTTTGGCACACCGTGCCCGGTGATCAAAGTTACCCCGTTTAACGGTACCAAATTTTCAAACTCAGGTTTTTCATTCTTTCAAAAAATGCAGGTGCTCCGCCAAAATTTTTGGTTTTAAAAAGTGCTCCGCCGATTACATGATCTGAAAACCCCTGGTCTACACGATGGAATACGATCTCATCGTGCTAGTAAGCAACCAATACGAACATTGAAGAAGAATGTAGAAGCCAAAGGACGTGCCTGAAAGTTATACAACAAGGTTCTAACGAAGTACGACGGATGCATCATCATGGATGACGAAACGTACGTGAAGATGGATTTAAGGCAGCTTCCTGGCCAAAAATTTTACAACGCTACTGGTTGGAGTAATATCCCCGCCAAGATTTAATTCCCTTTTGCCGATAAGTTTGCAAGAAAGTGTTTGATCTGGCAAGGTATTTGCAGCTGCGTACGAAAACCCCCAGTTTTTGTGAAAAACAAGTCTATGGACTCCGATATAAACAAAGAGGAGTGCCTGAAAAACGTTTTTTTTTTGTCGTACATAAGATCTAACAAAGGACACAAAGGAGTAAAGTTTTTGCCAGATTTGAAAAGCTGCCACTACAGCAAAGAGATACTACAGTGATATCGGGACAACGGGTGGATTTTGTCGAAACGGACATCAACCCACACAATTGCCCTCAATTCCGCCCTATCGAAAAATTTTGGGTAATTGTCAAGCAGAAGATGAAAAAGAATGGTAGGACGACTCGGGGTGCAACAGAGATGAAGAGATTGTGAGACAAAATGACCGCTGAGGTCAGCGAATAGGGAGTCCAAACTATGATGAGTGGTACTCGACGAAAAATTCAAAATTTCATTAAAACAACATCGGAATATTTTTTAAAACTATTTTTCCTTTGAAGTGCAATGAAAACCTCTCATTTTGAGTGCCGAGATAGACCCTTTTTTAAGCGTCGAGATTTAACGTGATCCATGCTTTATTACTTTCCGGGCAAACCCTGTACTTAAGGATTTTGTTCATATTGTTCACCTAACAATATCAACAAAATTCTAAAGTAAAATCAAAACTTGTGGCGCTAATGCAAGTCTGAATAAATCGTTCCAGAATTTTTATTGTTATTTGTGGCAGTGAAAGAAAACAAAAAAAAGTTATGGGAGTGGTAAAAATTTCTAAACTTGAAATTTCCATACAAAGCTTTCAGCGATCTAGTGTATGAAATTTACACTTCATAGACGATGAAATATCTCAGTTATTTGTGGAGTAGAGATTCTAGAGATAATATGGATTGAAGTATAGCTACAAAGGCGAAGGTTTCAAAATTTCAAAAACGGTTAGAATGTGTAAAAACTGCAATCAAAAAAGTACTTACAATAAGTTTGTTTACCCCTTTCTGTAGTTACGCTTATTTGAAAATATAGTTTAAAAAAATCTTCAACGATAATGATTTTAGTAGAACAAAGGTTTTTTGTAATCATACTACTAAATTTCTTTGAAATTTTTAGGAAAAAATAGGTTTAGAGTATAAAAATTAATGTTTGATTCATACGCTACTTCAACTTTGTCATCAAAAACTTTAAATCTCAAGTAGAATATTCAAGCTTCGACTTCAACCCTGTAAGCTCTCGCTCTGTAAACAAATTTGGCTGCAACGACGACTACCACGGAAAGAGAGCTGTGATAAAAAATGTCACCACCAGTGAGAAAAATTGTGTCCATTGTAACAATGGCGCTACCAAAAGCTGCTGCCTTTCTTTCTCAGCTACCAAACCACGTGTATATTGGTATTGATGTGACAACCAACGAGAGAAAAACCTCTCTGCGGTAGATGTTTTCCTCATGTTTTCTCCTCTTCTTTCGAAATTTCCACGTGTGTTCGCAGAGTTTTTGTGTGGGAAAAGGGATGTAGACATGCAACAGCAGCGGTAAGCTTTCGGGAAAGGTAAAATTCATGAAACTTTTGAATGGCAGGATGCAAGGTGAATAACAATTCATATGGATGGAAGCGAACTGAATAGAAAATAAATGGATAATGGTTTGGGGAAAAAGTTACATGTTTGAAACTGGTCCCAGTGGAGCTGTTGCCGTTGCTGCAGGATCGGCGTCGTTACGCCGTTGTCATCGTTGGAGTCGTCTTGGTGGGTTTTTTGAGGCTGCTGTGTAGCACCACTGGCGGCGGGTTCACGGAACTTTGCGTCGCCGTCGTTGCCGTCCGTTTAATCAATTTGAGGCAACACTTTTTCATTGTTTCTGCACTTTTGAGGCACTCTTCAATAAAACTCTGGAACTTGGAAGATCCGATTCAATCACGCGGGGGCAGTTAACTTTCGGTGGTTGAAGTTCACTGGAAGTGGTTTCGGGAGAGCACGCGCAAAAATTAGGTCAAACTAGGGTCACACAAAATCGAAGATATGGAAGTCAATAGCTTTGTTCCCTGCTTACGATGCTTTTACGGTGGGTTGCAATCGTCGGATGCTGACTAGGCTAAGCAACGTATTTCATACACACTGGCTACCAGCTCGTGGTTTGTAGGAATGATTTACACGTTAGTATCATGCAAGTCTCACACACAGCACATATTCCGGAGTTTCCTGTAAGTGGCCACGGTCCGGACTTCAACCAAAACTGTCCGTCAACTTTCCAACATCTATCCTAGAACAAAGTGGCACTCGTCAACGAAATCCGTCCTCGGTGATGAGAAATCCTTAATTGAATTGTGCCAAACAGAGGCCGATCGGTTTCGTGTACTTCGCCGTCAGGTTTTCCTGTTCTTCTTTCCGAGAAAAACCAGCGCTTTCCGATGACCGATTTATTTCCACCTTCACCTTCCCTGTGCTTGGTATCCTTGAAGCCGGACTCGGTGCCAAAGCCAGAATTTGAACTTTTCCACTTTTCCGATTCTCGGGTTTGTTTTCACCGCTGCTCGGACGTTCGATTTTCGCGTGTGGGTTAAAATCTGCTGTTGCTTTTGTTGCAGGTTTTCGTTCTATTTTCTCAACCGCTAGGAACCGCTTTATTTGGACAAGTTTTCCCTTCCCTACGACCGAGAAACTTGGCGCGTGGAAATTAGGACGGAAGTTCACCGTACATGAAATCTATGGATCCAATCACATGCACAAACACACAGATACAACGATCAATGGACACCCACACAGGTGAGAAAAAATCGCGAGAAAAACGACCCAACAGCAGTTGATGAAACTAATAATGGCTTGGTTGGCTTGGCAGTGTTCGGTTTGCTTCCGTAAGCTTAGATGCCCAAGGTGCTAAAAGCGCGGGAGAACCAAGGTGCTGGTACAGAGAAGCACTTTCTGCTGTAGTTCTCCTCAGTCAGCGAAGGATTCAGAGAGAGTCGGAGAGCTTCGAGACCTGGCTTTTGGTAGTGTTTGAAAATAGCAGCATGGCAGAGAACAGCGTTGCCAGTCATGGAAAATCAGCATTCCAGTTATTTTTCTTCTCAAGTAACAAATTTAACTCCAGCTTTTGTGAGAAAATGGTGTTGTTTTGTAGAACCCTGTTAAAATTTCATAAGAAGACATTTTTTTTGCTCAATTTGGTTTTAACCGAAACAAAATCTGTTGACGGTTCCTTAACAGATCGGATTTCAGGGATCTGCTACGCTAGACTTAATACATGAGATCTAAACATGAGACATAAGATTTAATATTTAATACCTATTTAAGAGAGATCAGAGCTCTGAAACCTTTGATTTGGGAAATGAGATAAGTGGTCTGAGACATGAGATTTGGGATCTGTGACTAGAGACTTGAGAACTAATACCTGAGGCCTGTAACGTAACTTGTTTAGTGGGGAATAGGGTATACCAACAAGTTACGCTTTGTAGATTCTGGATACAAAATCTGATGGTAATGTGTTACGTAGGGGGAAATGGGGGAGGGGGGTTGAAAACGATCGAAAAGATATGTGTGGTTTCAATTTACAGATCTGTGATCTGAGAACCGGGTGAATCCTGAGAACTGTAAAATGACATAATATGTGAAATTTGAATCCTAAGATCTGAGATAAACCCTGAGACCTCAGCCCGAGTTCTGACCTTAACCCTCGTCCATCCCTAAAATTTTAACTCGTTAAAGTCCCTGGAGTGTCAATTACTCTTGACTGAAACCAATATATCTCTCTTGATTGTCTTCAAAATTTCTAGTTTTGGAAACCTTGTAATATAACTCAAATATGTTTTTCAGGCAGTGTTCAGCTACACAACTTCAGCGCCCATGTAATTACACAACTAAAATTGGTTTTGAATTGGCTTTCTGGTGAATATAAATTTACTGCAGAAATCTTCAGTTAATATACTCAAAATCCAATGCAAACTTGTATTTTAGTGCAAGAAAATCTGAAAAAATTGGAAATTAACAAAAATGTCAAAAAACAGCTATCTATGAAAATTCGTCGAAAATTCTGTGTTCAGTATTTAGAAAATCTGAAAATGCAGAAATGTGCCAAATTATGTCGATTTTTAATAGAATTCTCAAAATTTATTTGGTGTGACTTAAACAGTTTTGACGGTTCATTGATTGTAAAGTACGGTTTTAACACCACTTTTTTTACATTTTTTTGTGGTCGTGATCTAGAAAAAATAATAAAATATTATCCTTTTGTGCACCCTATAGCTTCTAACCTCAGCTTTTTTGGACACTAAGTGAAATGTTTTTAAGCATTCGGTAGCTGATCGGTAGTTTTTTTTTCAGAAGCATGTTTTTGGATATTTTTCTTAGACATTCAATAGCGGAAAACTGGTGAATACACGGAAAGACGACACTTCCCAAGCAATCAAAAGTCCCACAAAACAGGTACAAACACGCTTACTCAGCCCCAGACTTGATGTAAAGTACGTTCTTTCCAGCTCAAAATTAAAGTTCTTATTGATACTTTCAAGTTCTAAAACAAGTCTTAATGTTCTTCTATTCAGCTTCCAGCGGCCTCTTAATTCAGCTTCCGAAAAATCGCAAAATGAGCAAAAAATCTCTCTCTATCTCAACTGAACCCTTGGCTTCGGTTCATATTACCTTTTTTCGATTATTTTCTGTGTTTTGTACCGGTGCCGCCATGATGCCACGCGCCGGATTCCAAACTCGAATTCTATAGAAATCGCATTTTTAGATTCATGCGTGAAATATTGTACCTCGCGTAACTTTTTATCCCATCGGAAGAAGTTTTTAAAAACTTCAGACATGTTAACTGAATATTTCAACAATCACTCCGCAAAATTTCAATAAAAAATTTAGCGTAGTTTTTAAGATATTTCAGTTTGAAAAGTCCAAAATGTCCGATTTTTGTGGAATTACTGTATCTCAGCCACACAATTTCCAGAAAGCTCAAATTTTGTGGTATAATAGTATGGTAGTTAATCTATCTAACGCAGAAATTTTAATCAAAAAATATCATCAGAGTAAAAAGTTATGGAAGTTCAAAGTCGAAGTGACAGTGTGCATGCTTTCAATTTCTATACAATCATGAACGGTACTGTACGTATAGATCACTTTTGCAACTTTCAAGTTCGTTAATGGATACATATCGTTTACTCATGGGAATTGGGCAAAACAAGTCACATACAACGTACAAATTTATTACTTTTGCAACTTTCAAGTTCATTAATGAGTACATAAAGTTCACTAAAGGGAATTGGGCAGTTTATTCTCTTTGTCAGCCAATATTTAACTTTCAATGCCATCATTCAAGTAAATATGAGACATTTGGTTGCTTGGGTTGTTCTAACTTTTTCAGCTTTTTATATCAATAATCTAAGTATAGTTGATTTTTTCGCCTTCAATTATAGATATTATAGATCCAACTATATACTGCTGATTGGCCTTATGTAAACAACTATAAATGAGATAGTTTCAACTAGAATGGAATGATTGATTCAACTGTCAACTATATGGATTCAACTTCAATTGTAAGATTGAATTCAGGCATTCAACTATGAATATAATAGATTCCACTATAAACTGCTGATAAACCATTTGAAATCAACTATTAATATTTTGGATTCAATCATTGTGGTATGATTTATTTAACTAAACATATGATAGATTCAACTATAATTGTATGATTGATTTTAGACATGCAATTCTAAATAACATAAATTTAATTATACTTTTATGAAGGCCATCCGCAAGCAAAATCGACCCGGAGGAACTGTATTGTTAGGTGTGTTCTGACAGCGGTTGTAGTGATAAAGCAGCTCGGCTGGTGTGGGACATCGTTTGACTAACTGCTCCCCGGCTGCCAGCAAAAAGATTTCTGTGGAGGTACCCGTAGTTGACGTGGCCCTCTATATGAGCGGACCGAAGCGGACTTTTAACTACTCGTAAAAATTCACTATGAGTACCATCAAAATAGTGTTTAGCGTTCAGTCCTCCCACCGAAACTACCGGCAGATAAAGTTTAAAAAAAACGGACTACAGCAAACTGCCATGCCCCTATTGGCATGGAAACTGCGATTCTACTTGGGGTAAGACGGCGGAAGATGTACAGTTGACATAAGTTGCCAAGGTCCTCTACATATTCTAATGACGATGCTACTAATCGGTGACAGCAGGTGTGCTTGATGAACGAGAAAAGGGAAAAAACTATAAAACCAAAACAAGTAAAAACTACCATTACTTTATTGATTCAATTTTTTTTTTAATCAATTTCTATAGTTGTATCAATCATAAAAAAAATAGAACCTATCATATTTATAGTTGAATCAACTGTACCAGTAAAGTTGAATCTGCTAAACATATTGTTGAATGCAGAAAGTCAACCATAGGACTAAAGTTGAATCTATAATATTTATGGTTGAGAGCGTAAAATCAATAATACACCTATACTTACTTACTTAATGATCCCGCGCCGATCCTCCGGTGCATAGGGCCGTGGTAAAAGACCTCCACTGTTGACGATCCGGAGCCAGCGTCTTCACCTGGTCCCAGTCAAGATTCTCGTCGACAGTTCGGATTTCAGCGGCTAGGCTTCGCCGCCACGAATTTCTGGGTCTGCCTCTTCTTCGATGACCTTCTGGATTCCAATCTAGCGCCTCTCTGCAAATCTCGTTTTCATCTCTTCGCAGCGTGTGCCCAATCCATCTCCACTTACGTTCCCGAATCTCGATTTCTAGCGCCTTTTGATGACACCGGCGATGTAGTTCCTCATTCGAGATCCAGTTGCCAGGCCACCAAGCGCGGATGATATTCCGCAGGCAGCGGTTTACAAATACTTGCAGTTTTCGCGTCGTTACCGCATATGTGCACCAAGTTTCGCACCCGTACAGCAATACGGATTTGACGTTTGAGTTGAAGATTCGGATTTTTGTTCGTAGAGAGATCTGGCGTGACCGCCAGATGTTTCGGAGACTCGCAAACGCAAATCGGGCCTTTCTGATCCGGGTTTCGATGTCTTTTCTGGTACCACCATCAGGCGTAATCTGGCTACCAAGATACTGGAAGCACTCCACTTTCTCAACTTGTTGCCCAGCTACCATGAAACTGGAGGGATCTCCTGTGTTGATCTCCATCGACTTGGTCTTTCCGACATTGACTTTGAGACCTGCTGCCTTGGAACTTTCGGTGAGGTCGTCGAGTTTGCTCTGCATATCTGGTTGTGTTTGGGCGAGCAAAACAATATCGTCAGCCAGGTCAAGGTCGTTCAGTTGCTCCATAATACACCTATAGTTGAATCTATTATATGTATAATTGAATGCACAATATTATACAGTTGAAATTTATCAGAAATATGATTGAATATCAGTGAAAAATTGTAGGCTATAGTACACTTTTTTCTCCGTGTAATCTCTTTTAAACATACTTGAGTTTCATTACGAGGTTCAGAATGAAAGGGGAATTCATTGAGGGTCCCCGAAGAATTCGTTTTATTTGGAAGCACCCAAAAAAAGTTACAAATCGTCAATCTTCCAATCTATTCGTCAATGTCAATATTGACACTCAAGAGAAGATTAGGATTAAGACACGAGACCTGAGACTAGAGACAATATAACTTAGAACTGAGGTCAGACGTGAGTCATGAAACATGAAACATAAGTTCTGAGACCTAAGGTATTTATTTCTTGACCAAAATCATTCAGCACGCATTAGCTAATCCCAGATAGTCGAAAATGCGTCTCAATTCCGTTCAATAGCAGGATAGTGCTGCCATCTTCAACTTAAAAATGGAAAAAAGTAGTGTTTGACTAATAAAAAAAAAATTTGATGGGAGGCCTCCAAAATCCCATAAATATCTTTGGAATGCTAGAAATCGCCTAAAAATAGCTTTTTATTCAAATAGTTCATAGAAGCATTTTTTTTTTACTTTTACACAGTAAATTTTAAGATATAATCTTGATTTTTGAAGAAAAACTTAAGTGGTACTATTCTTATTTCGCAACTTTTTTTCATATTTTTGGTCTTCAACGACCTGAGACATGAGACCTGAGTCCAAGGATCTGAGATCCAAGACTTAAGATATCGGACTGGAGTCATGAGACAAGAATTTTTCACTGAAAACTGTGCTTATTGCAATGTATAAATGATGTATTCCAAAATGGCAGAGACTCTTAAAGATTTATACTGATGCTGAGGTTGGAGTCTTTAAAGATATTTGAAATTTAACTCTCATCCGCATTAGAGTATCATTTTAACACGAATTGCAAGTTTAAAGGCTTGTAACTTTTTTCAAAAGCTTCAATTAATTAAAATTTCTTCGGGGACTCCGAATAATTTCAAAAGTTCTTGAATATTATATTTTTACCTTTTTATGGACGAACCCTGGAAGCCTGAACAAAAAAAACTCTCTTTTCCGACTTAGAGTGTCTATTTGAGTAAAATCTACCTAAGTCGTTTGAATTATTACTAATTTCATATAAAACTTATATCAATGAAAACCTTGTAATGTCAATAAAATATGTTAGAAAATTATATATAGCTAAAGCTACTAGTTTTCTCGTTATTCAGCATGAAAGAAAAAAATCCGAAAAACATGCCTCGGGAAAACTGCTGTAGTTTAAATCTAACACATGCAAAATATATGTGTTTTATGCACTTTGCACTATGCACTTTGAAAAATTCAACAAAATTCAATTTTTGTTGCATCAAAAATCTCAAAAAACAACAAAATTATAGAATAAGAATAAATTTTGTAGTCATATTTTTTCAAAAACACTATCATCGTTCAAAAAGTTTTAACTAGCAATCGAATGAAAAGTAGGTTTTTCAGACCAGTTTTTTGATTTTTTTTGTGACCCTTTCATTAAAAAAAAATTAAAAAAATGGCTTCATGATGTATACATTAACTTCAGCTTTCATATCCATTAGGCAAATATTTTTTGGACGTGTAATATATGAACTACAGCAGTTTTCTTGATACATGTTTTTTCGGATTTTTTTTTTCTTTCATGCTGAATGATGAAAAACTAGTAGCTTAAGGTATATATAATTAAATAAACATATTTTACTGACATTACAAGGTTTCGATTGATATAAGTTTTATTTAGATCGGTTGAACACACTAAAAGTTATAACGATTTGAGCTTGTAGTGTCAAAGTGGCACTCCTATGGCTGAGAAGGGTAACAAAACCTGATGCGGATGAGGGTTAATGCATACAGATAATCTGGCAACAATTTACTTTGGAATAAAGCTTTTCCGATGGCGCTCTTTTCGCTCTAGCAGTGGAAAATCTCCCGAGCGCCACTACACGTTCAAGTGTTATGCAAAAGCTGGAACGTGGCCAAGCAAAAATCGAGAACGGTAGGTTAGGGACCAAACCGAGCAACAACGAGAGCAACATCTGTTTGAGCAAGTGGTAGTGGCAGGAAAAATCCATGTCCCCCAACATCTCAATGGTAGGAAGCTGAAAACGGAAATTCACACTGGTCCAAAATCGTCGGAGTTTTTTTTCTTAACACTTATTGTAGAAATCCGTCCATGTGGGTAAGCGATTCGAATTTCCCAGTTCGGTCACGTCCATCATTTTGGTGGGGCTGACGATTTGCACACACGTTCCGGTGATCGATGGTAGTTGGAAGTCGGTAATCGATTTCGATGGACTGCTGTTTCATTTTGGGGGACCCGTAAATTCAGGTCTAAGGGTTTAATCACTAATGGATAATGATGAGTTCGATAATGGACATTGGCGTTATGTGGCTGCTGGGGCTGGATTGAATTGATTTTCGAGCCAATCGAGAAGAAGGTCAAAGTGATTCGGTAAACAATTAGCAGTTAAAAGAATTTATGGTATTTCTTCTTAATGATAATGAGGCATTTGAATCAAACGTTATTGGATAATAAATATACAAATTTAAATAAAAATGGTTGAATGTTCAAAATAACTTAGGTACTTATAAGTAAATTTATCACTGCATGGTACAGAGATTGTAGGAATGAAGAGAGTTTGTTATATTTTAAGGTTGTTCAAAACCATAAGGGAGAATGAGGATACTTGATCCCTGGGGATACTTGATTCCTTAGCTATATCTCCAAACTGGAATGTCGTACAAAGATCAAATGTTCTAGAAAAATGTGCCAAATGGAACAAAACAGCAATGGTTGAAGCTCAAAAGTTTTTAACAAAATAAGGTTTTTTTTTATTGTACTTTGTTTAAAAAATTTCACAAAATGTGACTTAAAGATCTTTTTGAATCATTTTAAAATGTTCCTAACATGGAAATATTATAACAAAAATATTTATTTCAATACATCAATCTTTCGAGTGTAAAATGAACTTCAAAATAAAATATTTTCAAAGCGATGGAAAACTCCCAACTTTTTCAGAAAAAGTTTTCTAAAATGTTGATTTTGGGTACAATTGATCCCTAACATATGGGTACAAATGATCCCGGTACATTCTTCTTCTGAATAGATCGTGGTTAAATAATTGATTTTCTGTAGTTTATAAAAAATTGCGCCGGTACAGTTGCGTTCAAAAAAGAATGAAATCGCATGAAGCTGCGCACCCACTTCCAACTTTGACAAGCTGCCATTTCTCTCTCGGTTTATATTTTTTTCATGAAAACTTCACACAATCTAGTTCAACTTTCCAACTAACACTCCACAAAATTTGAATTCTTTTCAATGACGAGAAACAAAGATACAGCTTTTCCCGTAAAAAAGGGAAATTTGGAGTTGCTTCATTAAATTTGCTGTATCTTTGACAATTTTCATCGAAAAATCTTGAAATTTGGCCCAAAGATGTAAAAATACTTGATCTAATATCAGGCCAAGTTTCGTCAAAATCGATGAACGTGATCAAAAATGGTGCCGGATTGAAAATGAGGTTCATTATCGCCTAGCAGACGATTTCATTCTTTTTTCTACGGTTGTTTGTATGGAAAACATCGTAATCCATGTATTCTTGGTTTTTTCTTCCACAAAACCAACATTTATTACAAAGAATGTTGTAAATTGATAGGAACTTCATCCTTGCTTGTTTAGAAATAGATATGGCCTGATATTAGATCAAATATTTTTACATCTTTGGGCAAAATTTCAAGATTTTTCAATGAAAATTGTCAAAGATACAGCAAATTTAGTGAAGCAACTCCAAATTTCCCTTTTTTACGAGAAAAGCTGTATCTTTGTTTCTCGTCATTGAAAAGAATTCAAATTTTGTGGAGTGTTAGTTGGATAGTTGAACTAGATTATGTGAAATTTTCATGAAAAAATATAAACCGAAAGAGAAATGGCAGCTTGTCAAAGTTGGAAGTGGGTGCGCAGCTTCATGCGATTTCATTCTTTTTTGAACGCAACTGTAAGTATGCAATGTTAAGGGTTGAGAATAAGCTATAGATTTTTTTTCTGACAATTAAAGATTGTGAAATGAGAACAAACATGACCAAAATAGTCAATTAACATTCTATCTTGGGGTTTTGTTTGATTTTTTCCATGGATTAGGGCTTCCTGAATCAAGTCTCCCTTAACTTCAAAAATATCGCAATTTTTTTACTCCCTAGAAAATGCTTCTAGTTCATCTACGGGTTCAAGTTTCGTTCTAATTTGAGGAGCATAGAAACTTTAAGTTACACGCTGTCAGAAAATGTAAAAGAGTGCAAGTTGCTAATTTTTTCCAAAAACATATGGTGAAAATAAGAAAAGAGGATCAAGTATCCCCACTCTCCCCTAATCATTGATACAATAGTGCAGTCTACGAATTTTTTTCTTTTGCATAGCGACCGTAAAAAATGCGTTCAACGATTTTAAATGTACGCCAGTAAGGTTAGGAATGATTCATTGGGCCTGGATAATTCCAACAGTAATTGTTATTCGTTACATATATCAACGATACAGTTGGTCACTTCCATCTGTACCGTTGAGCCGTCAACACGTACGCCGGAGCATCGTATCGTTGCTGTGTACCTGCAGGAACATTTTACATTATTTATTTTTTCCTTACCTGTATTTCAATCAGCACTTTTCAGTGCTAAAATTATTTTCATTTTCTTTTATTCATATTTTCTCTTTTCTTTCCAGCATGGGGAAGTCTTCGGCCGGCTCAAGGGCCGGAAGAAAACGGATTGCTGAACCTAATCCAGGGCCATCTGCCAAAAAAGTTGAAATTTCCAATTCATTCGATGTCCTTCATAACATCGGTGATGAGGAAATATTCATATTTAATTCTGATAAGAGTACTAAGAAACCTTCTTCTTCTTCTTATACTCTTAAAAACGAAAAGATTCCACCAATAACGGTCACGATTCCTGACTTCAATGCCTTTCGAAAAGAAATCGTCACTTCCGTCAAGGATGTGAAGATTTCTTTTCAGATCGGTCGAAGGGGAACTGCTCGTATATTGGCGGAATCTTTTAATGATTTTCAAAAAAATTTAAATTATTTGAATAATAAAAAACACCAATTTTTTACGTACGACACTAGAGGTGATCGTCCTTTTAAAGTTGTACTTCGTGTCTCACCGGCGATCAGACACCGGATGAGATCACAGCTGAATTAAATTCTTTGTTAGGTTTTTCTCCAATTCAAGTAATTCAAATGAGGAAAAGAACCAACACGAATAATATCAGTAGTGTTGGTTTTGCTCCTGAACTCTATTTGATCCATTTTAAAAAGGATCAGGTTAATAATTTGCAAATTCTTGAAAAGGCTCGTCTTATGTTTCATTGTCGAGTCAAATTCGAACCTTTTCGTAAATCTTCTACCAATTTTCTTCAAAATATTACGCAATGTCGTCGTTGTCAAGCTTTTTGTCGTGGCACTAAAAATTGTAGAATGAATGCCAGATGCATGTTTTGCGGCTCATTCGATCATGAAAAATCTAAATGCCTTTTTGGTGGTGATAAGCCAAAAACAGAATTTTTAAGTGTGCGAATTGCGCAGGTAATCATTCCTCGAATTCTCTAGACTGTCCCGTTAGGGCAAAAATTGTTGCTTCTAGGAAAAACCCCAAAGTTTCCAGAAAAGTTTCTTCTCCTCCTTCCTCTTTTTCGTCTTCACACGTCGGGCCGGCAAACAACCTGCCTGTTCGCGGTCAGCCTCGGCCTACATTGGAATCACGGCTGGGTAATACCCGAAGTGATTTTAATGTTACCTGGGCTGATTCTGCGCCACAGCCTCGTTGTTTATCGTTCTCAGAGGTGGTTGAAAATGGGTTGCCTTCTTCAGGTTTAACTAATAAAAATGGGAAAAAACCAAGTCTCAACGTTCATGCGAAGGCTTGGGAAAATCCCCGAAATTCAAATACTTTCTCTTCTCCTTCCTTTTCTGATCCTAACAATTTTGTTGATTTGGGTGAGATTACTGAGGAAAAATTAAAATTTTTGCATCAAAATTTAATGGAAATGATGCAACTTATGTTGAAAGCAAATTCAATGTTTGAAGCTTTCCAAACTTCTTTTAATTATGCTAACAAAATTATTATGACTTTGCGATTCCCTCATGGATCCAAATAGATGTTTAAATATTATGAATTGGAACGCTAGATCTTTGCTGGCTAACCAAGATGAATTCTTTTTATTTTTGAAAACTCAAAACATACATATTGCTGCCATCACTGAAACTTTTTTAAAGCCAGACAATAACTTGAAAAGCAATGCTTTCTTTAAAATTCTACGAAATGATCGACTTGATCGACAAGGTGGGGGTGTAGCTATTGTCATCAATAGTCGTCTCAAATTTAGACTTCTTCCTTCTTTCAATACAAAAGTCTTAGAAACAATTGGAATTGAATTAGAAACTTCTATGGGGAAAATTATAATTATTGCCGCATATTTGCCTTTTCAATGTAGCGGTGAACAGAAAAATTTTTTGAAGGGAGATTTACAAAAACTCACTAGAAATAAATCTAAATTTTTTGTTATTGGTGACTTTAATGCAAAACACCGATCTTGGAATAATATTTCATCAAATTCAAATGGGAATATTTTATTTAATGACTGCTCTGCAGGTTATTACACTGTTGAATATCCTAATGGGCATACTTGTTTCTCTTCGATTAGAAATCCTTCCACAATTGATTTGGTTCTAACGGATTTAGGCGAGCATTGTAGTCAATTAGTTACTCATGCGGACCTCGATTCAGACCACCTTCCAGTAACTTTTTCTTTATCCCAAAATCCCATTGAAAACCCTTTAAAATCAACTTTTAACTTCCAAAAAGCTGACTGGGAGCGATATAGGAATTTTATTGAACGTAATTTGAATGTAAACGTTCCACTTAATTCAATAGAAGGTATTGATTTGGCTGTAGAAAATTTGACAACTTCAATAGTCAATGCTAAAGCCGCTTCAATACCCAAAGTTAAACATAAATTTAATCAACCTTTAATTGATGATGATCTTCAGTTTTTGATACGACTGAAAAACATTCGTCGACGCCAATATCAACGTACTAGGGATCCTTATTTGAAATTTATTTATTGCGACCTTCAAAAAGAGATCAAACGTCGTTTAAATTTCATTCGTAATGAAAATTTTGCTAAAGCAGTAGAGGACATAAAACCCTACTCAAAGCCATTTTGGAAATTAACTAAAATTCTGAAAAAGCCCCAGAAGCCAATTCCTACTTTGAAAGACGGGGATAAACTTCTTTTAACGAATGCAGAAAAAGCTCAAAAATTAGCCCAACAATTTGAGTCTGCTCATGATTTTAATTTAAACGTTGTAAGTCCATTTGATGCTCAAATTTCCCTTGAATTTGATGATATTCTATCTAAACATAATGTATTTGAAAGTTCTTATGAGACAAATATTGATGAACTTAAATTGATTTGCAAAAAATTTAAAAATATGAAGGCCCCAGGGGAAGATGGGATTTTCTATATTCTTATTAAAAAGTTGCCTGAAAGCACTTTAAATTTTTTAGTTAAAATCTTCAATAAATGTTTTCACTTGGCTTATTTTCCAAATAAATGGAAAAATGCCAAAGTAACTCCAATTTTAAAACCTGGAAAAAGTGCTTCAGAGCCTTCAAGTTATCGACCAATTAGTTTGCTCCCTTCTTTAAGTAAACTATTTGAGAGAGTTATTTTGAATAGAATGATGATTCACATTAATCAGAATTCTATTTTCCCTGATGAACAATTTGGTTTTCGTCATGGACATTCTACTACACATCAACTTTTGAGTGTAACTAATATGATTAACGCTAGCAAATCTGAGGGTTATTCAACTGGTGTTGCTCTTCTTGATATTGAAAAAGCTTTTGACAGTGTTTGGCACAAAGGTTTAGTAGCTAAATTAGCTCGATTTGATTTCCCTGTATATCTCACCAAAATTATTCAAAATTATTTGACTAGCCGAACCTTACAAGTAAGCTATCAAAATTCATGCTCTGAAAGGACACCCATTAGAGCTGGTGTCCCTCAGGGTAGTATACTTGGGCCAATCTTATACAATATTTTTACTTCTGATCTTCCTGATGTACCAGAAGGAAAAGGTAGAAGATTATTTGCTGATGATACTTTGCTTTCAGCCAAAGGTCGAAATTTACGGGTGGTACGCAGTAGATTGTAACAAAATTTAAATTCCTTTTTGAATTACTTGAAAATGTGGAAAATTTCTCCTAACGCTTCCAAAACTCAACTTATTTTATTTCCCCATAAGCCAAGAGCTCAATTTTTAAAACCTAATGAAAATCATTCCATAACTTTTAATGGGGTTTCATTAGAATGGTCTGATCACGTGAAGTACCTGGGACTTACACTTGATCGGAATCTTACTTTTAAAAATCACATTGAAGATATTCAATCTAAATGTAATAAATACACTAAATCTCTTTATTCTCTCATCAACAGGAAATCCAGGTTGTGTCTGCGAAATAAGATGTTAATCTACAAACAGGTATTCCGACCAGCGATAATGTATGCAGTTCCGATTTGGTCTAGCTGCTGCGCGACGAGGAAGAAAGCCATCCAGAGGATTCAGAACAAGGTTCTGAAAATGATTTTGCGGCTTCCACCTTGGCACAGCACCGAAGATCTTCATCGGATTGCGGGCATTGAATCGATCGAAGAGATGGCCAACAAAATCATCTCCAACTTCAGAGGCAAATCGATGCAGTCTTCCATCGCAGAGATTCGTTCTCTCTATAATTAGTTTTAATTTAGGATAGTTTTAGTTTTTAGTAGTAAGTTTAAAATATTTTTTGACATTACAGGATGTTCTCCTACATAAAAATACTTGATTGCACTCAGCAAAATTAATTCAAATAAATAAATTATAGTGATTAATAAACTATAGGGCTCTGGACAGTTCATCATTGAACTGAACACCTAATTTAATGTAATAATGTAATATAAATGTAATGATGTAATGATGAATTGGTACAAATAAAGACATATTCAAAAAAAAAAAAAAAAAAAAAAAAAAAAAAAAAAAAAAAAAAAAAAAAAAAAAAAAAAAAAACGATACAGTTGGCGGACAGTCATTTAAAAAATCATCCGGTACAACTGACGTCGATGTTTTCTCTTGGGATCGAACTTACGGACATCGGCTCAGGAAGCAACTGATTTGCCAACTAACCTAACACTAGCCCAATAGGTGAAAATCAATCAGCTTGAAATATATTTCCCTTTATACTAATTCAGTCAAAGCTAAAAAATATACTTTTCCTAACAATTAATTTCAATCAATCACAATTAAAGCAATATTATTCTTATTTTTCCAACTCGGCCCATGATGATGGCATATCATTTGACAATTTTCTCAATTGAAATTCGAGTCCTCGAACTTTGGAAAAAGAGTTTAACAAAATGTGAATTGAATATATTTTTCATCAGTTTCTAATAATTCCAAAAAGAAAAAAAGAACAACTTGGAACTGAAAAATTGTGTTTTGCTGATAAAAGAAAATCAATATTTGAGTTCATTGATAAAAAAAAATCGAAGTTCTTGAAAATCATCCTAACCCAAACGTTCATCATTTTACGACACGTGATGGTGAAATCAAGCAGTTTGATAGAGTATTATAGCTCAAATTTCAAATTCACGTTACAGAGAAAAAAAATCGTAAAAGCCTTCCTCAATTGGATGATTCCTCTTGGCAAAGTTATATTTTTCTTACTTCCCACAAACTTCAACCAATACAATCATATCGCAATTGGGGCAGAATGCGCGCAAATCCACGTGTTTTACGCTCAAATTTTGAATGTTATTGTATTAACTATTGAGAAAAAACGAATATCTAAACGAAATGTAATTCTTTTTATTTTCTGACTCCCAAATGACGATAAAAATTCATAATTATAACGCATTTCATCCATATTCAAGATTAAATGGTGCTCCAAAATTCGATTCTAACAAATTATCTGCTGCCATATTAGCCGCGCTATCAGCCAAGAAATTCAAATACGTTGCCCACTTGAAGGCGTTTTACCTATTAGGATATCGGAAAGTGCATTTCTAAAAAGCGGAATTTTCGATAAGTTTAGCAATTACAAATGATTTTTCCAAAGTATGGTTTATAACAACATTAATAACATTTGGTGTAATAATCATAATATTCCATCAAATCAATATTCCCTTTTTTACTACCCTGTCGATATGGTGCGTTCTCAAGCTGTTTAGGATTTTTTTTTTCAAAAATACAATGTTCGGCTCAAAAATGCTAATCCACTAATCGCTAATTAGTCAGCTGACTTTTTGTTGGCAGTTTAGTTTTGCAGTTAAATTTTGATTGAGCTAGCGAATCCAAAACATCTGCTTTTTTTTGGTTCCGCTAACTTAGACTGCTAACTTTCAAATATTTGTTTCAAACTCACGGATTATTACTGATTGAGATATAAGTATACTTTTAGCAATTGATGAGTCTGCTGACATTGTGCAAAATTATGACTCTCATATGGGTTCCAGATGAAAATGGTCTTAGTGACAATGTTAAGCTGGTCATAAGACTAAGTCGATATGGGATCATTTTCGATTTTTTGCAGAATTTTTAACTAACATTCAAATGATTCAATTATAACTGTTATGTTTGTAGGGAATAATATAACATTTTGTATTTGAAATACTAACATGATTTTTCTTTTTACTTCGGAACGGAGTGTTGGTTTTCGTGCTATTTTGTAAATTTACTAAAGGAAATTTTCTGCTGAACATCTTTGTCGAAACCGTAACTTAGTTTACTTGTCATTAAACCAGATGAGTTTTAACCGATATACATCACTTAACGAGAAAACGGGAGACACGAAAAGCGCTATCTGGCGACAGAAATGGAAGTATTACACTGTGAATTTTTTCCGAGCTTCGATCAGAGATGCCAGGTGTCCTGATATTTCAGAATTTGTCTTGGACCGTTTTGAAAAGCTCTCGAATTGTCCTGATTTTTTGAAAAATTCTCTGAAAAATGTCTTAAATAGAAATGATTATCACAAAAAAAACTTCAATGAGAACATCGTACAAATCTGCAATAAAATAGTTAAACCCATTTAACCGATGGTAATCTTCGAATCAGTTGATATTCAAATGGCAATTTTTAATTATGAACTGCAATCCAGCCAAGAAGATGTTAACTTTTGTTGCATATCTATATTAAGGCTTCTACACCACCGTTAATGCTTTGTTTGTTTAATCTAAGTAGTGATGTCCTTAAAAATAAATCAAATCCTGTTTTTTTTTGAAAATATCACCTGGCACCTCTGTTGAACAATCGCAATAGTCCTTTTTGCCGCTGGTAGTGTACGTGATATCATCCTGGTTGTTTTACCAACACTTTTCAAATTTGGGAAAATCAACCTTAAAAACGACATCTGACTCTTAGCGAGTGTTCAGGGCCGTAGGAAGAACCGACTCATGGGGGGGGGGTTGGTGGCTGATTTTACCTTTGATTTTTTGGAAAACAATGCACAATAGCAAAATGAAATTTAAAAAAAAATATTTTTGTTACTATATGATTATTCATTTTAAAGTAAGTTGACATTAAAAGTTTCGTATTGAATCGTAACTTTAGAAAATTGAATGAAATGTGATCTTAATTTGCATTCATCGATGGTTAAAATCTTTAAATTTTTTAAAGTGTCTGGTAGATTAAACTTAGTTGATTTTGGCATAAAATAAGCTTTTTTTTAGGAGAGTCTTCAATTTCTCAAAACAAAACTTATTCTATTTTCGACGTGTTTCGATCAACGTCTGATTATACTTTAGGATTTTGTTGATATTGATCGGTGAAATAAATGAAATATTTCACCGAACAATATCAACAAAATACTAAAGTAAACTTTTTCTATACTCAAATCAAACAAGCTTAATCTTCCAAACTATTTTTCAAATTTAAAGATTTCAACCTTTGAAAAAAACACAAATTTTCAAAAAAAGTAAGAGATAAAAATCATCATAGTACGCTCCATTATTCAAATGTCATGAATCTTATAATGAAACCTCATTTTACAAAATGTAGCACACAACCCGTTACCTAAATATCTATATTGAATTAGCAGAATTCTAGTTCCCGAAACATAAAATGCCAAATTTTGATGCCTTTAATGTGTTAATAATGTTAAACAATACACTGGGAAAATATAGAATTTTGTGCAGATTTTTTAGGCGAGTATATTTTTCTTGAACAGTAAATTTTTTTTATAAAAAATCAATACAATGATGGAAATCTTGTGGATATTGGTTGATTGATAAAGTTTGGTTTTTTTCGGATAAAACAAAAATTTAAATTCTCCCTTCTATTTGTTATTTTCAGCTGAATTGAGTTTACAAACTTTTTTTTTTTAATTGACGTCTAAAAATTGAATTGACTAACAATCTTAACGCATTAAGGACCGCGAAGAAATCAAAGAAAAACACCAAAATTCGCATACTATATTTCAGAAACCCCTGGACTGAATTTTACAAATTTAGCATTTTTAAGTAAACAGCAAATGTTGTGTTCAATTTTGTCGAATAAACTTTAACACTGAATTCAGTCCATTCGAGTTATACTTCGCAGTGCAGCACAGTGATGGTAAGCGAAATTCAAAAATTGCGCTTCAAATTTGTGTCCAAATTTCCATACAATTTCTGATATGTACAAAAAATACGATTTGCAAATTTTATTCCAGATCAAAAGCCAAGTTAACGAGCCCTCATTCATGAATCTATTATTTAAATTTCTGTATTCCTGGTTTAATCTAAATTCACTATTTAAATTATTTATTTTTGATCTCTTTTGTGAATGAGAATTAAAATTTAAATTTATAATGATATGAATCTTACTTTTCAATTTGGGATAGCCATTTCAAAGCTTTGAATTTTTTAATTTTGTGTAAGAATTAAGTTCAAGAACTTCGAATTTGAATGTAAAACAAAATTTCTCTTTTTTTATATTCGGAAAACTATTATGAAAATATTGAAAATGCATATAATCTCGAAGAACATAACTGGAATTCAAATTTGATATGCAATGCAAAACTAAATATGAAACAGGATTTCAAAGCATTTTTGATTTTTTCTTTCTCATGATTATTCGAACTGAAAATCAAGAATCCTGAACAGAATACAGAATCCTTAATACGAAAATAGAAATACAATTTTGGTTATGGGGATTCTGGTATCAGAGCCTCCGAAATGGGTTTAATTTAATTCTAACTTTAATATTTAGACCTGAATTTCGATGACCAGGTGAGAAAATTTTGAAAAAGTGTAGCAGAATTTTGGACTTGAGGTTAGGTTTTTGAGGTTTTGACGTTAGTTTTTAGTCTAGATTTTTAATCTATATTAACCTTACTCTATTATCATAATTTGGTTCTGAATTTGAAATTTTAAGTGTAGAGTAGAATGTCTCGCTTGCTGTTTTGAATCCTCATGGGGGGGTTTAACTCCATTCATGATCGATTATTTTGATTGTTGAATTATACGACTAGTAGTATAATCCGCCAAACAAAACACCAGAAACATAATGTTTGAGTGTGTGTGAATTGTTTGTGTTCTACAAACTCACCGTATAATCCAAAATGCATCGATCATGATGGTAAACGAAAAAAAAAATCACCTCGACCTGGAATCGAACTAGAGTCTACTGATTATCACTCCCACAGCTCACCAATAGGCCACATCGTCAGATGAAACAAGTCAAGCTGTAGCTCCAAAATCCAGTTAACTTCATCGAGTTGAATTTGTTGATAGATTTTACGGCAAAAAAACGCTTATCGTGTCCCTATTAATGGTGCTTATACTGCCCCAGTGGGGGTTCTCATCATGCCCCTACAGTGACTGATTTTCTGCTTTTGGCAAAACAAAGTTTAAAATTAATTTTGAAAGGTTTCTATCTACTTTTTCAAGTTTTAGTCTGTTATGAGAGCTTTTTAAGTGTCTGAATACGAAGCAATGAAGTAACTCACATGTTAAAGCTGTTTTCTATGGTTAAATTAGCGTCCTTCTTAAAGTGGCCATTATGCCCTTATCTCCCCTAAGTCCAAAAGACATGGAATCAACCAAAAAAATTATAAATAATTTTTCGATGTAATTTTTGGCAAAAGTTAACGATTAGCGCTTTAAGTTCAAGCGATAAATTTTGCAGCCTATTAAGAGGTTTTAATTAACGTTATTTACTTTGACTGAGTTGACTGAGACTGAGATTTAACTAGCGGCGCTAATTTTTTTGTTAGCGTTGCCGAACATTGCAAAAAAGCATCAAAATGGAGTTTTAATAATTTTTTTAGACTTTAATCAGATCCCTGAATCGTCGTAAACGTTCAGTTTGGTTCAAAAAATGGTTGTTAGCGCTGTAAAAAGCGCTTTTGCTTAAATAACTGGCGCGTTGTGTACAGTTTCCCCTACATAAAATTGTGGAGGTGTAGAGGGGGTAGTTTTGTGTTTTGCTTACAACTTTTTTGAAGACATTAACATAATATTTGTACAGATAGAACAGGAAATAAAGATACTAATGTCAAAATTGATCAATTCTAGCGTGAATTCATGAATATTTCAATGACCAATCTATTTCAAAGAAAGTTCTATTTACGACTGATTCAACATAAAACTTATTTAAGTAATCATGTAATGATAACAATTTTTTTTACATAAGTTCTTTAGCCTCTCTAAGGAACTTTTATGACCTTCGAGTATCGGTCCTCTTGGACCATTTCAGACCCCCTTTTTCTGTGCATCTTTTTCTTCAACCACCACGAAACAGGCGGGAGCAATTCGTTTCGGTTCACTTCTGCAGGCAAGAGAACTTCATCTCTGTATCAACAAGACATCTCGCTCAGTGTGTCAGCAGAAGCGACATCTTTGCTGGACCAGAAATGTGCTCAGCCAGCATCCCTTCACGACGACGGCGGCGGACGGAAGCTTTCGCATCCACTTTTACGAATTGCTGAGCTCTCTACCGTAGATTTCCTACGAATGATGACAATGAAAGATGTTTGACATGTGTGAAAAATGAAATAGAGGGAGAGTGATATTTTCCTGTTTTGTGAGAGATTGAGAGAGGCTTTTTGTTTTTCCACCTTCTTGACAGATCCGCCACGGAGAGAAAGCTTGGAAAGCGTCTCACATCCAGATGGAAGGAAAATGCCAACCGACAAGATGGAAACTTTATGTTTCCTACACTGTGAGCGAGAAGCAATAAGCTTCCCGCTCACAGTGGAGGGAACATAGAAAAGGGTTTTTTTTCTTTTTTTCATCTCACCATTTGATTGGTAACCGACGACACAGGGCGCTACCAAAGGGTGAAGTTACGTGTGCACATTCCAGGGTTATTTATGGTTTGATTTTTTTTTATGTCGTTGTTGTTAGGGACAACTGGATCTCTGATCGATTTTTTGTTCCATGGAAATTGCAGGGCTCGATTCCGATTTACAATTTCATCAATCAAAGCTTTTGAATGGAACAATAAGCCTCAATTTGTGACCGATGGCGGTTAGGTGAACAATGATGTATTTTACAATAGTTTTGATTGGCCTTCCGTTAACCGGTATGAAAGGTATGTTATTTTTTAAGGAAACAATAACTTGATTCACATTTTGAAAATTCAAAAAAAATATTTTAGCAAGCTAATGATGATAACCAAACAAAAATTTTTTGCTTCGAAAATTTAAACGTTTTGTGTTTTAAAAGATAATAAAGTTTTGTTAGCATTTATCAAAATAATTAAAAGGATGCATGAAAATTGTATTAACTTTTATGGCATTCTCGAGTCAGGTATTGATGAATGTCGATACCATACGGAAAAAGATAATCTCTTAATCCCAATTCGATCAAACCCCAGCATTTTAAAACAATGGAACAAAACGTCAATGCTTCGTAGTTATAAAAACGGTTCGACGAAGTCAATGAAATCCGGTGTACAAACCCAAGAAATGCCAGTTCTGATGGTTACTCATTAAAACGTTCTATGATTCGATTAAATTTGGGAGAAACTATTGAAAACCCATGATGCAAGAAAAAATGCTTGATACATTAAGTGAATAATTAGACCATATGTAGTTTTTTTTCTGAACGCAGTCAACGATATAGCCAACCATATTTCACATTCCAAACTCCAAGAACAACCAAACGAAGTATGAAAATGTATTCTTAAAAAAAAGTCTTAAAATTCATGAATTACTGAATATCTGATAAATTAAAACATTTTTTGGACTACTTTCCTAAAATATTTGTTCTTTTATTGTTTTTAGTTCTGTTAAGATTTAAATAGTTTGTTTTATCCTACAGAAATAAAATGAAAAATATAAAAAAAATATTCTGATTTGGAAAACTGTTTTAATAAGTTTCTTAATGTAATAAAAGTTTTGATAATGATCCTTAAAACATATCTAAAGGGACAAAAATAATTCTGATCACTAAAAACAAGGGTGAATAATAGACTGCCCCAAATGACCCGACTTTTAAAAGAGTTTTAAGCTGCAGGTTAAAATTGATCCTAAGCCTATTACAAGATTACATTCCAACTTTGGCCAGTTCGGACCACGGGAATTTCAGACATTCTTTGGAACGCGGTATTTCTTGAAGTTTAAACATTTCATTCCAACATTACATTTCGATAAGAGTTATGATCACAGAAGAAAATGTACATTGGTCATAAAATGTTTTGAAGTAAATAAGAAGCTAGATTTATTTAAAATTATTTTAAATAATGCGTTAGACTCTGCTTCCTACAATACACATAATATATGCTGAAAATTTGGATTCATTTCGATATGGGTCAAGCAATAAATATCGATGAGTTTCATTGAAAAATGCCCGGATTTGGCCTGAATTTATTTGTCAAATCAAACAAAATAAAAACAAATTGTATTTTTAAGTTTTTTTTTTCAATTATGCGTCCCAAACGAAACTTTTCAAGTAATTTGTATAAAAATAATCATGAATGGATTTTTAAGCTTAAAATACTATTTAAAATCTGCATATAAGTTTTGATAAAAAAAAAATGTTTCAAGATTTTATCCTTGATTTTTGTTGAGTATTTCCCGGGTTTCGACCAAATTTGCCCGGAATTTTAGTGGGAAGTATTGAAATCGAATGCCCGGATTTTTTTCAGGTTTTTAGATAAAATAGCCTAAATTTGCCGGGCCAGATATGCGTTAAAAAAAATTCTGGCAAACTTAAGTTAGAACATTGAAAAAGAATTCAGCAATCACTATCTACATCTTTGACAAATTAACTGAATCAGAAAAAAGTAAACTTGTCGAAAACTTGAAAATTTACTACTGTGAAGTGTTGAGAAATACTGTCAGATCTGTGAAAATAAGTATCGTTTTAAAAAAAAGTTAAAGAGATTGTACATAAGCCACAACCGCAAGGTTAACGTAGAATTACGACAGCCGGTCCTGTGTCAAAATGATATGTTATACACGGAAAATGTTGAGAGGACACGGAGAGCTGTTTGTAGAATTTTGTGGCAACAACAACATGGTGATCGGTGGATCGCTCTTCCCCCATCGACCAGCACATAAGGTCACTTGGATATCCCGAGATGGCCGAACAGAAAATCAAATTGACCACATCTGCATCAGTCGAAAATGGAGAAGAAGCCTTCTTGATGTCCGCAACAAACGAAGCGCAGACATTGCATCTGACCATCACCTCGTCCTTGGCGAAATACGACTGAGAGTTGCGCGTGTCCAACGGCGCGAGGAGAAAGTCGGGTGTCGATACGACGTCCGCCGGTTGGAGAATCCAGAGGTGAAAAGGGCATACGTTGAACAGCTAGAATCCCGAGCCTCGGAGCTGCCGACAGACGGAACAGTCGAAGAACAGTGGTGTGGAATCAAGAATGCCTTTATCACGACGAGCCATGGTACTCTCGGTAAAGTTTGTGTAAGACGAAGTGAATGGATGTCGGATGAAACCTGGAGGATGATCGATGATCGGAGAAAGGCGAAAGTCGGAATTGAGCAGGCATGTACCGGGTCAGCCAAAGCAGCCGCCCGCTTACGATATGCGGAGCTGGAAAAGGCAGTTAAACGAGCTTGTAGACGAGACAAGAGAGTCTGGACAAACTCCCTAGCCGAAGAGGGAGAAAGAGCCGCCGCCATTGGAGATATCCGATTATTATCTATATGATATTTCTCGCCGCCTTAGTGGTGCAAGGACTAATGCAAGAATGCCGCTGAAAAACCGAGCAGGTCAGCTGCTGACAGATCGAACAGATCAGCTCAAGCGTTGGACTGAGCATTTTGATCAACTTTTCCGAGTTACAAATAGCAATGGCCAACAGAACCCGCAGCTCGAGGCGCCCACAGTAAGTCGCATTAATGGCGTCAACTCGGAAGCGCCCTCGCTGGCTGAAATAGAAGCGGCAATCAAGGACATGAAATCCAACAAAGCGCCTGTAATCGATTGCATTCCTGCTGAAATGCTCAAAGCCGACCCTGCCTTGTCAGCACAAATGTTGCACCGTCTTTTCGCTGACATTTGGGATACTGCAACATTCCCGGCCGACTGGATGCAGGGTATCCTCGTAAAGGTCCCAAAGAAAGGAGACCTAACAGAGTGCGGTAACTGGCGTGGCATAACTTTGATCTGTTCAACCCTTAAAGTACTCTGCAAAGTGATCCTGAACAGGATCCAGGAGAAAATCGACGCAACACTCCGACGGCAACAAGCTGGATTCCGATCCGAACGATCATGTGTGGACCACATCACAACGCTACGAATAATACTGGAACAAATCAACGAATTCCAGGACTCTCTTCTGCTGGTGTTCGTTGATTTCGAAAAAGCATTTCACCGACTGAACCACGAAAACATCTGGGCTGCTCTTAGACGACGAGGGGTCCCAGAGAAACTAGTCCATCTCATCGAAGCACAGTACGAAGCATTTTCGTGCAAGGTCTTGCACGACGGTGTCTTGTCCGAACCGATCCCGGTAACTGCTAAAGTGAGACAAGCATGTATTTTGTCACCGCTGCTTTTTCTCATCGTAATGGATGAGATCTTGATTGGATCGATTGACTGTAGACCAAACCGATGATTGACGTGGAATCCTTCAACCATGGAGCAACTGAACGACCTTTACCTGGCAGACGATATTGTTTTGCTCGCCCAAACACAACAAGACATGCAGAGCAAACTCGACGACCTCACCGAAAGCTTCAAGGCAGCAGGTCTCAAAATCAATGTCGGAAAGACCAAGTCGATGGAAATCAATACAGAAAATCGTTCCAATTTCGTGGTAGCTGGACAACAGGTTGAGACAGTGGAGTGCTTCCAGAATCTTGGTAGCCAGATTACGCCTGATGGTGGTACCAAGAAGGACATCGAAACCCGGATCAGAAAAGCCCGATTTGCGTTTGCGAGTCTCCGAAACATCTGGCGGTCACGCCAGATCTCTCTTCGAACTAAGATCCGAATCTTCAACTCAGACGGGGGGGTAGGTAGGAAAATGTTGATCGTTTTGACATGGATTATATATTCATTCATCAACTATCACGGTCAAATGAGACAGATTGTAGCTCTAGACAATTGCATAGCAAAAGGCGGGAAAATATTTGTAGCTGCTTCAAAATCCAATACAACTGAGCCAATGCGCCTTCAATTATGCAACTACAAACCTCAAGCGTTTTATCATACGTTTCGGAGAAAAGCTTTAAGCGGGCCACAAACTACACAACATTTGTACAAATGCGATGAAATTCGATGAAATTTTGTCGCTGTGAGCACGATTTGCATAGTGTATGGCACTGCTTGAATGAGCGCCCAAACGGTTGGAGTAAAATCGGTCGGGATCGAAATATTTTGTACAAAACATTCTCCCAGCCGGGGTGGAGATGGTTTTTTTTGATCCTGTTGTTGTTTTCGCCAGCAATCATTTGTGTTCGCGTGAAATATGTTTGTACAGTGTGTGGGCGAGCATAGATCAAACAATCGACGCGGAATCATCGAATTTGTACAGGCCAATTTGTGTAGTCTATGGCCCGCTTTAAAGATTCAATATTATGCGTTTAATTCGAATCAGTAGGGGAAATGCGCACTAAGAGGTATACAAAAGGGGTCGTCATTGTTCATTGAATGGATATGAAAATTCAACAACAAATTTAACTTTAATGAATAGCGTACTTAAAACAAAATTATTTAGAGAGTGAAATTTTTATCAGGTTTTTCCAGTGGATTTTTTTGCTTGAATAAATATTTTATGTCAATGAATGGTGTCATACTCAAACTTCTACACATTTTAATTTCGTGAATTTTTTTTTGTTCAGAAATCGGGACCGCGGATTACTTTTCAACTTTTTATCTAAGTTCTGATTTAAGATTTGAACCGTGGAATTATCTAAACCATGCACAATAAAAATTTTCCTTCAAATTTCATCTCTATAGAAGAACGTCGTTGAAAAGTAACGAAAGGTTTATAATTTTAATAAAATATTGTAAAAAATTTTAATATTCAAAATATAACAGGTGGCCGTACAAAAAAAATTAAAATGAATTTTTTTTCAAAAGTTACTCATGCCTTTGTAAAGTAGCGTAAAGCAATTAGTTGGCTGACCCCGCAGATGTGGAAAATTGCTGAATCTGGACAATGCTGCTGAAGTGGTTTGGTGGGCTTTTGGCCTTTTCGGTTCCTTTGAGTTTGATTTTCTTAAAGGAACCGAATGTTTCTAGGTTCTGTTTATGTTCTGGCAACCCTATGCCAGGCCACTGCTGCACCAGTTCAACATGATGGTGGTGAAGCATAATGAATGCTCCGAGTTTCAGTAAAAATGGTTTACTCAGCCGAGCATAGTTGTCCCCGTCGTCCTGATGAAGAACTTCAAACAGCACAATCCTAGCAAGCGGCCTTTTCTCAACAGCATTGCACACATTTTTGGTCGCAACAACCGACCGACCAGGAGAAAGACAAAAAACCAAATGAAACCGGTTCGGGGCAATCCTTGCTCTTTTATAACTTCGCATCTAGTGCAGTAGTTTGGGTCGACGATCGGGGTTTTTTCGCTCGGGTGTTTTGCGCACCAATTAGTATTAGCGCGTTATTAGCATTGGTGTACCAACACATAGCTGACCCAAAATGTTGTTCGGAAACGATGTCCGTGAAAGAGGCGTTTTTCGTGACGCGAGATCCGTTCGCGAATTTCAATTTGCCCCCATATAGTGTTGCCGTAAGACGTAATTCTACGTCAAAAGCCAAACCCATGAAAAACTCGAGTACGTTAGGCCTTAAATAGAACTTAAAGTAACAATTCGAGTTGTGCTAAATTCCACAAGAACTATCATTCAAATTCATAGAATCTATATCGCCGTCTCGCCTTTTCCTTTAAATGTTCCACTTTTGAACTTCTAAGAAAACTTTTTCGAAGTTTCACTGATTAAATTGGTAGAAAATTAAAATCAACCTCAATTTCAATTTAATTGCAATTTAAAATTTAAAATTTTATCAAAATAAGTAGTCACCAATAAATCACCTCGTGTAAATCTCGATCAGACGACTCGTGTAAATCTGTTTCAGGTAATCTTTCTTTGAGCTCTCCAACCGATGGAAATTACTTTCGATTAAAGAATTATTCTTTAAGCTGCTTCCCGGTAATAGAAGTTTCTAGTTTTTCGCCGAATCATGCAAAAACATATGTTCAAAAAGATGAAAGTTCTTCTGATTTGAATGTTTGAAAGAGTTAACGAGCTAAGCACAATAAGCTTATATTCAACCTGCTAAATTATTAAAAACGGCTGTTAAAATTATTCAGAAAAATCGGTTAATCTCTTTAAAATTGCTCTCAATTATGACATTTTCGTATCCAGAGCCTCACGTATACAAAAATGGATTTTTATTGAGTATTCAAGTTTTCAAAAGAATTTTTAAATATCCAGTATTTATTACTTCATCTGAACAAATTTGGCTGAAAATATATAGTAGGAGTGAATGGGGATACTTGATAATTTTTTCTCATTTCCTTGATATCTTTTTGGAAAAATTTTGCATCTTTTGCATTTGCATTGCTGACAGCATGTGATTTCAAGTTTAAGTGCTCCCAAAATTGGAACGAATATTGATCCCGTAGAAGAACTAGAAGCATTTTTGTGAAACGAAAAAAATTGTGATATTAGGAAGGTTAAAGGATGCTTGATCCTTTACTCAAGAAGATCTCATCCTTAATTCCCTGGGCAAAAATCTAGCAATATCCAAAGATAAATGGTCCTTTGTCGCTTTTTTGCATATTAGTTCTCATTAAACAATTTATAAGTATCAGACAAATTGAATTCTTAAAGTTTTTTTTTTCTTTTTAACGAATAGTCACCGTTGGTAAATTATTGATATGCTAGTTTGATGGCATTGCGGTGAACGTTACATGAAGAATTCTGGATAGAAGAATTAAAGATCGGAAAGAAATGACGGATAGATAAAGCAGACGCTTAGTAGAAGAAAATTTTACAGGTGTTGAAATTGAGCCAAGAGCATATTTTATGGAAAGTTTCTATGGTGCGTTCTAGACTCTTTGTCCCACATCAGTTGAATGGCTGAGAGAAGTAATAGCGAGAGGCGCAATTACGTTCACCCATACATCCAACCCGATGGATTGGTAAAGCACGTGCTTCCCAATCGGACAAAAAGTCTAGAACGCAAAAAGTCTGGTGAAGCTTTCCTATTGCTGAACCAGTTCAAGCGATGTGTTGTCTGTTTTTCAGATTCCGTTTTTATCGGCAGCGCTACTTATTGTTTTCACGCAAGTACCGTAAACGTCCCTACTTTTGGCGCAAGTACCGTAAAACGTCCCTAAATTTTCCAAAAATACAGTTCAAAAATAAAAAGTTGTCAAAAGTAGGGACGTTTACGGTACTTGCGTGAAAACAATAAGTAGCGCTGCCGATAAAAACGGAATCTGAAAAACAGACAACACATCGCTTGAACTGGTTCAGCAATAGGAAAGCTTCACCAGAGCCATGCGTTCTAGACTTTTTGTCCGATTGGGAAGCACGTGCTTTACCAATCCATCGGGTTGGATGTATGGGTGAACGTAATTGCGCCTCTCGCTATTACTTCTCTCAGCCATTCAACTGATGTGGGACAAAGGGTCTAGAACGCACCATAGAAACTTTCCATAAAATATGCTCTTGGCTCAATTTCAACACCTGTAAAATTTTCTTCTACTAAGCGTCTGCTTTATCTATCCGTCATTTCTTTCCGATCTTTAATTCTTCTATCCAGAATTCTTCATGTAACGTTCACCGCAATGCCATTAAACTAGCATATCAATTCTAAAAGTTTGTTTACTACCCAAATTTCATTGAATACTTATAGGCGCAATTTCCAAGTTTTCAGATAAATACATCATTTTTAATCTTATTTTAACATCAAATATAGGACAAATATCAGTTATTTTGTGATAACCAATGATCACGATCCATTCAGAAGAAAAATACATCTTTTTTAAATCTAGGGATCAATTAAACTCAAAACACAAATTTTTGAAAACTTGTTCCGAAAAAAAATCAGAAAATAAGGCATTTTAAAGTTCATATTGTACTCTAACGATTGACATATTGGAAAGCATTTTTTTACTTTATTTTTTTTTATTATAAATTGATAAAAAATCATCAAATCACTTTTTTTTTCAAACAAAGTGCAATAACTCGGAAAATCAAATTTTTAAAAAATTTTGAGCAAACAGCATTGTTTTATTTTATTTGGAATATTTTACTTGAACATTTTATACTAGTTAGGCATTGGAGTTTCGAAATATAGCGAAGGAATCAAGTATCTCGAGGGATCATGTACAGAAATTTAACGAAAATCTGACTTTTTCGACTTTTACCATTCAATCGCAATATTCCAGAAAAAAACGCAACGCGTATTTTCGAAACTTTGCTGAACAATTGTTGAAAAATAAATCTAACATGGGATAAGTTATTGAAAAGTTCTATCGGTTGAATCATAATATACGTGAGTTACCGTCAATTGGGGGAACTTTGATCACTTTTTTCACTCATTTTTGAATATTTTGGAAGAGGTTGCTTTTTCGTAATACCTAAAAGCTTTAAAACTCTTACTGAGGTGAGGAGTATTAAACATGATCATTGATTGCAGTTTATTCAAACGACATTGGTGGTTATAATTAAATGCTTGTTACAAAACCGGATTTTGAGTTTCGGGGTAACTTAGATAACAATGGTTTTTACGTATCTCAACATTTTCAAATTTATTGTTTTGATGACATTAAGCACAGATGGCTCAAAACTTCGATAACAGTAATTTTTTATTTGGACTCCATTGAATTTTCAACGTTTTCTTTCAAAAATAAATATACTCGAAAGATGGGCAATTTTGCTGCATACATTTAGGGGCAAAATTATAAACATTTCTCAATATTTTTTGGCCTCAAAAACAAATAAAATTTTACCTTCATGCAGTTCCTTAAGTCCTCGTACTGTTCCCATGTTCTTTTTTCTTCAAACTTAACCATATGATAGGGTTTTTAGCCATTTTTTATATACGGGCTTTTTCATTGAAATGACTGTTTTTTTTTTTCAATATCCAAAAATTATCATCAAGTGATCATAAAAATAACCCTTAAACTTAACCTAAACCAAGAAAAAAGTTGAACTTTCACATTAAACAATCCATTTGCACCTAAACGCTTATATTTGATCAGGAGAGATGTTTGTTTGTGAGCCTTCAAAAAACCAGATATTTCAAGATTTTAAAATTATATTTTACCTAATATAAAAAATCTCCTAATAAAAACAAAACTTTGTTTATTTGAAACTCAATTTACAAGCTTTCAAACGTAGTAAACAGTTTTCAGATATTTTAACTTCATACTTAGTTAATAATGATTATGTGTAAAAATTTTATGTTGTTCGAAGTTACTCCGCTGATCAAAGTTCCCCCAGTTTACGGTTCAATATTTTAAAGTTGAACTGAGATATGCGAATTTTATAGAATTTTTGACGGTTAGTGAGAACAACATTTTTGCCACTCACTATAAAACCAATAAATTTCTGTCAAGATAGAATGAATGATTGTTTCGAGTTTAAAAAACAGAGTTTCAAACTAAAAAAATTGGTTGAAAAAATTTACAAGTTTTTGGATAGAAATATGATTTTAAAATGTCATTCGTCCAAATTTCAATAAAAATCGTATGTTTTGGCTTAAGCATGATAAATTGTACTTCGCGTTACTAAACGAGCCGATAGAACTTTTCAAAAACTCTACCATCAAAAATCATCCCGCAAAATTGAAATATTATGCTAGGAAATATTGGTAGAAATATTGAACCAAAAATATCATCATAGTAAAAAATCATGGAAGTTCAAAGCTGAAGTAATGTGCGCTTGCATCTTATCAGTATATTTGGCTTTTAAAATAAGGGTTTTTCAAAGTCTCTAAAAAGTCCCGCTTTTTTTCGTGGACATTTCGCTTCCTTCCGAATGCAACTGGCGATCCTAAGTTAAAGGAAACTAGATCCTTTATTCGAGGATACTTGATCCTTTATTCAGGGACGCTTCAACTTGTTTGTCAATAAACAAACAAGTCGAAAGATAAAAAGTAGAATGACGATTTTTTAGCCATATTGCATTTTATTTCTCAGTTTTAAAGACTTAGATATAGACTATAGAGCATTCTAAAAGTTGAACATAGAACACTTTCAGGTGAAAATTCAGATTTTTTTGACAAAATCATTCTTTCAAGTCTATTTAAGCAGAAAATCATTGGATAAAAAATAGTTGTGGGATAAACATAAGTTTATCGTGCTTCATTGTGATCCCGATTCATTAAGTTGAAAAATATGTCTTTTTAAACTCAAGGGATCATTTGAATCAATAAGTAACGTTTTAGAAAACTTTTTCTGAAAGAAATTAAGAGGGTAACACTTAATTTCTTCTAGAAAAAGTTTTCTAAAACGTTACTTTGCTCTGAAATTAAGGCATTATTTATGAAACTTATATCATCTCTCAACGATTGATACATTGGAATTATTTTTTGATAAATTTTGTTCATGTAAGATAAGTTTGAAAATCATGAAAAAAGATCTTTAAATCACATTTTGCAAAATTTGTCGTCAAAAGTAAAACAACTCAGAGCATTTTTTTTAATTTTCTAAGGCAACATAATTGTTATTTTCCTCCATTTGGCACATTTTTCTTGAATACTTGATATTTGTTAAAAATTCCAGTTACGAGTTAGAGCGATCAAGTCACCCCTGGGATCAAGTATACTCTTCTTCCCCTATATTCCAACTACTAAATTTCTTTTACAATGCATCTGAAATTTCCTACTTCAGTTAGCGAATTTTTTTTCTCGTATCTCGTTTATAAACTGTCGGTTAACTCTTTTATTTTTTGGCCGTCCTTGTTGGCTCCCTTTGCGTTTGATCCTTTTTTTAACCGGTGGCGAAACTTTATTATCGCATTTTTGCCTTTCGCCCAGGGTCCTTCAAAAACATAGACGTGCTATTTTTTTCTGTTTTCGTTTGTTTCGCTGCCCGAAAGTGTGTCCAATTTTTTTTTTAGATACATTGTTCTGGTTCCAACCAGGATGAGAAACTGGGTTGGGATGGCGCAGGTTGCCTATCTTTTGCTGACTGACCAACTAGCATGAGCTTTTTGCATCTTTTCGGGTGATTTTTCGTCACATGGTAGGATTGTGTTTAACCGAAAAGTTTTCGTCCGATGTTAATTTTTAACTTTTTGCCGTGTTGCTTTTGCAAGTATTTGTTGGAATCTACGTGCTGGTACGTCTCAGTTGGTGCTAAAAGTTTTTTGGGTGAAACATTTACAACTCCTCAAGCTCCTTTAACGTTGTCGCCAACAATGTTAATTAAAAAAGTTATCAAACTACTGTTTGCTGGCATTTCAGGAGTATGTTCAATGTCGTTGTTGACAGTTCAAGTAAAATTTGCTTTGTTATAGCAGCAAGTGTTAAATTTTCCTATAACGAAAATGTGCTTATAACAGTCACAAACCATGATACGAGTTATGAACTACGCAACTATCGATTCGTCATCAATATGAATTGCCTGAGGCTAACCCCGGCTAAAACAATTCCAGCCGACAGTTGAATCATTTGCTTGTTGCGAGTAGGAAAATTGCAATCAATCGTTCACTGATGAGACCGCGCAGCCGTTGCATTCATATGGCGTTGAAAATTGCTCCCAAAAGACAACGATCAACTGGGCTGAAAATTGGAAATGCAGATGCAAAACTAGACTCGAACGCCTCGTGCCCTTTTAGCAAGGGTGGTTCGCGAATGTGGCAACATGTTGAAAAAAAGGAGAATCAGGGAAAGTCTATCAGTCTTCTTGAACAACCCTAAAGGAAAATGAACAACGTCAAAATTGGTGATAATTTTGTCTGTGAATTGGCCACAAATTGTTGCTGATTGGAAATGTTGGCTTCTCGGCGAGAATGAGAACAATGTTTTGCGTTTTTGAGACGGCAGTTTTTGACTTGGTTTTTTTTTAGATAGAATTCACTTTAGAGTGAACATCATTTAGCAAACTAAAACGAAACACAAATTACTCGCCAAAATAATTCTCAATCTTTCAAGCAAGTCACAGAACAAAAAAGCGTGACATGGTTTAAAAATTGATTTTTCACCATTTTGAATTTTTACATGTTTTATATGGTTATTTAAAGTTTAATTTAAACTTGTAACTTTGCTTTAAAGCACTTGATAACACCCTTGAGTAGATTAACACTGCCCCATCTGGTTGATTTTTTTTTTCAGGTATGAAGCATTTCGTTCCTATACTGATCCTTTCAACTCTTAAATGAGGCAGGTTTCCACCCTTTAAACCGACAGCTTAATAATTTTATTGCTTGTACCCTTCTCAAGATAGTGGCCGCTTTTGGCTAGAATTGAATTGCCTTTCCAGGTTTTTCTTTGAAAATTATTTTTCGACAGCAGAGTAGTAGATTTATAGTGATCCCAGGTTGGTTGAACGATTGATGCTGGTTGATTTATGTGGCTAAATGAGGTGTGAAACATTATAAATTGTTAGGAATTTAAAAAGTTTTTTGGGAGCGAATTTCCTGCAAAATATTTCAATTCTCTAGGGAACCAAAACATAAAATTAGCTATTAACGTTGTGTTCATGTAAAACTGATAGAGGGTAAAGTGAAAGCCCCTGATTGTATACTATTTTTAAATTCGGAAATTTTATATGAGATACAAGCAATATTAAACGCCTTTTGATAGGCAGGCTATTTCCGACCAATTCTTCATCAATTATGGCCTTCAACCCTCTACTTTGATAACGACAGACTGGCTTAAAGCACATTCATGTTTCAGATGTAAACTGGGTGTATGAATGCTCCGTCGAAAGCCTTTTTGTGTGGTTTTTTTAATGACAAGGAAAATTGATATGGCAGATGTCATATTTCCGCGACACTCCCACCCAATATTGAAACTTCTCTTTCATCATCGTTAGTCAGCAATCACCGATTGAACTCTCAAAGTTTGCGGCTGAATAGCTGCTGCCCCCGTTTTGCTACACAGAATTCTTCGCACACATTTTTCACCACAATCAGCCCGAGAAGCAAATTAATTAATGTACGTAAATTGCGATTCGTCGAGAGTTTCTCCTCTTCGAGTAAGTTGTGATTTGACTAGCCCCGTCATCATCGGAGAACCGGTGCCAGCAGCAGCAGCATCATCACCATCGTCGGTTCGGGAAGGAAATCAGCATTTTTATCATTAGCAGCAGTACAACTGGTACAACCTCGCAGTCATCGTTCCGCAGTCATCTGAGGTCCTTGGACAAAAAGTAACACGGGGCAACATTGTTGCTGCCATTGCAAAAACGTGCTTTAATGAGAAATTAATTGTGAACGTGGGTTTTCTTGCCCATTGGGCACTAGATAGAAGCACCAGTGCAAGCTATTAGTTGAATTGACATTATTCTCAACCCAACAACTAGCGAATTGATTGAAAAGTGTCTGCCGCTGGTTTGTTCAACAGGATCGGAAATTTCCTGACAGATATTTTTGGTATCTTAAAAAATCTTTCCCTAGCTGTGAAAACAAGATCATAAGGTTTCTGATTTACTTGAAACTAGCACATACTGATTGCTTTCTTTTAAATGCTAAAATTAAAACGATTCTAAGCTTTTAATTTGAGAATCTCAATTCTGGACTCTAAATTTGGATTCAGAAGATTTTAAATTAGAAGGTTGATTATCTAGAGAGTGACTTTTTTTATTTTTAACATTTTTTTTCTAAGATTCACGATTCAAACTTCTATCTAAATGTAAATTCTGAATTGGAATTCAGAACCTAAATTTTAAGTTTCTCAAAAACGTCCCAAGGATGGTTAAATAAGTGATTTCTCTTTAGAGCCTTTTTAGATTCAATAAGTCCGGAAAGTTCAACTTCAATTTTAATCCTGAATTGGAATCTGTGTCTCAATTTTGAATCTTGAATTAAGAATGTGAATACTAGACTCTATATTTGGATTCAGTATATTTTAAATATGAAGGTTGATTTTGTAAACACTCTCTGGAGCCACTTATTAATGTCAACTACTTTCTTAAGATTCATATGTCAAACTTCCACCCAATTTTCAACCCTGATTTGAAATTCGAAATCATGAATTCGGAATCTGAATTCCTAGCAGCTAGGAAGCGTCCCAAGGAAAGTGATTAGTCTATACTCTCGAGCATTTTTTTTTCAATTGCTTTGGAAATTGCCAACTGTTAAACTTCCACATAAATTTAAATACTGAATTGGAATCTTGAACTCTGTATCTTGTTCAATTTGTTATCTGGAATTTAGGAGCTGAATTCTTGATTCTAAACCCAGATTTAGAAGATTCTGAAATTCAAGATTGATTTCGCTAACACTCTCTGGAGCCACATTTTTTTAATATTCAACTTCTTTGGAAAAATCCAAATGTCAAACTTCCACTTAAATTTGAATCCTGAATTCAAATTGAAAATCTTGAATTCCACTTTGAATTCAAGATTGCTCAAAAACGTTTCAAGTAAGATGAATACTCTCTAGACTTAGTGACTCTTTTTTGTTTCAATTGCTTCGAAAGGTTAAGCTGTTATGCAGAGCATGCGTGGTTCAACTCTTTTCAACTTTTTTCAACTCTTTTCAACTCTTTTCAACACTTTTTACGACTTAAAAACACATGTTTCAGATTTCAAAAATTTTTATTTTTCAAGTAAGATTCGGTTGGAATATTTTTAGATGTGCTATTCTATGTTTACCGTTGAAAAAGTAACAGAGTTATGTAGCTTTGAAAAATGATTAAATTTTATTTACATAAAAAAAATCTAACCAAATCAAAATCGAAAAAAGAAAAGTTAGAAATCTAAAAAAAATACATGTTTTTGAGTCGCAAAAATGAACCAAATTTTCAATTTGGAGAAAATCCGAAGAATCCCCGGCGCAAATTGTCAAATAATTAAAACAATACCCACAAATAAATAAATAGAATGTTTGAAGGAAAAATATCATAAGGTTAAAAGGCTTACCACAAAACCTCTATAAGCGAGAGTCAAAAACCTATATAAGCGAGAGTTTTTTCTCTGGCTATACTGAGGAAATTATAGAAACGAACATTTCCTTACGGAGTGTTTGGTACCGCAAAACGGGGTAACATTGATCACCGGGGTAAATTTGGCCAACAATATATTTTTCTACATTATCATCAATAACTCAGTCTATAGTTTGAATTTTTGAAAACTGTTTTAAACGTTTGAAAGCCTATAAATTGAGTAACAAATAAGAAAAATTTGGTTTGTATTTGAAATTTTTTTCTGATTTTAAAAATGAAATTTTAAAATCTTAAAATATCTATTATTTCTAGAGCTCACAAACAAACAGCTCTCCTGATTATACCAAAAAACATTTAAACACCAAAAGGTTGTTGAATGTGATAGAACAACTTTTTTTTTTGGATATGTATAGTTAGAGTGCTATTTTTATAGTCATTTAATAATAAATTTGTGATATTAAAAAAATAGGGACATTTCCATAGAGTAAGCCCTTATTGAACAAATGGATAGTAACCCTATCAAATGGTTAACTTTGAAGAAAAAATGAAAATGGAAATAATGGAAGGGCCTAGGGGAATGTGTAAAGGTAAAATTTCATTTGTATTTTGAAGCCAAAACTGTTAAGTAATTGTTATAGAGCGCCGATGTGGTCTAGTGGATAGGCTGGCGCGAGTCTGGTATTGATACGCCAGGCGTACTGGGTTCGATTCCCGGTATCGGCAAGAAAAACTTTTGGGTTCGAATCCCATAAGCGGGACGACAGGTAAGATGTGTTTCATTATATAACTGACTATATAATTGGAATGTTCAATCAGTTGCCAGCTGGCCAGGTATATACACGGATGCCGGAATACCTGTAAGTAAACTAGCCCACCTGATTGATTCGTTCTTCCAAAATATACCTACATCAACACACGCAATACATTCACCACATAACAGTTCATACGAAGCCATGGGGTCCGGGTATGGTGGCGCGCTGCATGGGAGATTTGTCGAACCTAATAATCTAAGGAATGTATGTGAACCCATACTTTGGCAGAAACTGCGGTGAATCCGTGCACCCATGGTGGATTACCAACATACATACATACAAAACTGTTAAGAAATTGTTATAATTTTTGCCCCTAAATGTATGCAGCATCATTGTTCTTTTTTTCGATTATAAATGTTTTTGAAAGAAAACGTTTAGAATCAAGGTAAAATTGATAAACTAGCATTTGTAAATATTATGAAAGTGTTTTGTATCCTCTATGATCAAGAAAACTCGTTAAAACCGTCCAAATAGAGACTGATCAATATTACCCCAAAGTATCAAATTCTTAACAGATACGAGATCGATTTTTAAATCAAATTTAAAAAATTCTACCCAAACTGACAACGTGATATCAAGAGGATCTGACGTCATGGTACCAAAACATTGGTGTTTGTACTGTTACATATTTGACAGCAATCATGGTTCCAGAATGCGTACAATTGATTTTTTTTTATTGTATCACTAACTGACCCGGCGTGCTTTCCTACACCATCCAAAAACTGTTAAACTTAGCCAAGTTATTAAGAGATTTAACTCTTTAAAATTCTAGCTGAACTTCAGTTAAATATATGAGTTTCAATGTTGGATATGTTAAGTTTTTTTGTTATTTACACCTAAGTTGTAATTGGTTTTTGCTCATCCCTGGATTAAAGTTATTGAAGAGATAATGCCACGACCTCGAAAAGTACATACAGCTTCAGAATTCTGAATTTTCTTGCTTGTTGATAGATGCTTGTTTCTGAACATTTAATTTCAAAGAAGATTAAACTTATTCCAGAGGTTTTGGTTCCCTATTATCAAAATATTAGATAATCTGTTTTCATATTTTATTTGGTATTCAGTATAGAAATTTAGATGTTTGGTTCAAATCATTAATAAGAATAATATTGAAAATTCGTTGTGAAATTGTTTAAATGTGGTTTTGTATTTAATTCACAATTTATTTACTGATTTAATAATTAAATTAGATTTTCCAAATATGAAAATAAAAGTTCCCACCATTCTGAGTATTTGTTTGAAATTTATTAGAAATTCTCAATTTTGTCAAACCCCTATATAAAAAAAAAAACAATTTCTTATGCAGAATTTAAGCCTCAATAAGCAAATTATAGATTCAAGATTGATAGTCTAAAACAAATTTCCATTCTAGGCACTTAATGGAGATGCTATTTTTTCTGTATGTTTCAGAATACTTATTGAAATTTAGAAACAGATCCAGAATTCGAATACTGAATTCAGGTACACATTCAATTTAAAAAGAAAAAGCATTCATAATAAAGATTCAGATTCAGCTCGTAAATAAAGATATGATTATCAAGATGATTATTTCATTAGGGAATTCAAATTGTACTTATAATTTCGATAGTTAGTTCAATTTCAATTTCTGTACCAAGTCATTTTGAATACCGTAAATGAGGTTAACTGAGACAATTTTTGGACTATTTCCGTATTATTTCTGTCCAATGAGGCTTATCTAGCAACCGATTATATGCGATGATATATTTTGTTACCCTGAACCAAACTTTATCCGAGAAAGAAAAAAGTGGGAAGAATTTTCGGTATCACTTTTTGAACATTGATTTTGTTCTCCCTCAAGTGGGATGACAGTTTCTTGTTTATTGAGAAACTCGTGCACTTAGAAACTGCTCAACCTCAACATTTAAAATATGATCATTTTAGCTTCCATTAATTAGAAGGCAAATTAGTGCATAGTTGTTTTGTTTGCATATATTTCTTTTATTTTGGCACGACCCAGCAATCACATTTTTTATCACCCACACTTACATTCGTAGAATTGTTGATTGCGGTGTCTAACTCAAAGGGCCCAAATTCATATAAAACTAAGATTTTTGTTACTTTGATTTATCGGCCTAGCGGTGAAAAGTGATGTCCTTTTTAGTAGGGACATCTAAAGATTATGAAATTTTTATATAGATGGATAGAAGGTTAGAAGAAATGAAAGATGGTGAAAATGAGCGGGTAGAATTTGTCTAGAAGCATTACCATCACATACCAAATTTTTGTTCCTCACGAGCCTACTACTATGAAGTGGTAGATACAGATAGAGTTGCATCTACCACCACACATTAGTAGGCTTAGCGTGGTCCGCCCCACAAGCGAGAACTTGTAGTGCGGACGAACAAAAAGATGGTATGTGATCGCTCAGATAAGCTCCCTTTAACTCAGAAACGCATCTATCGATGTTTAAGTCTTCTCAGACTATCGACCGTACCGTTTCGCATGCAAACCCCGCATGTAACGAATGCGAAGATAACAAACTGAGAAGACTTAAACATCGATAGATGCGTTTCTGAGTTAAAGGGAGCTTATCTGAGCGATCACATACCATCTTTTTGTTCGTCCGCACTACAAGTTCTCGCTTGTGGGGCGGACCACGCTAAGCCTACTAATGTGTGGTGGTAGATGCAACTCTATCTGTATCTACCACTTCAAAGTAGTAGGCTCGTGAGGAACAAAAATTTGGTATGTGATGGTAATGCTTCTAGACAAATTCTACCCGCTCATTTTCACCATCTTTCATTTCTTCTAACCTTCTATCCATCTATATATAAAAAAAAAAAAATTCATAATCTTTAGATGTCCCTACTAAAAAGGACATCACTTTTCACCGCTAGGCCGATAAATCAAAGTAACAAACAAAAATTACGGTGGTTAATCTCTTCATAATACTAAGATTTTTATTTCTAGACTTCGTGCTAAAGCTAGAAGCCCGATTCTTCTAGGATCATCTTAAAATAGGCTTACCAGATATTTTAAGAAAAAAGCGGGACATTTTATGAATAAAAAGCGGGACATCGCTGAAAAAAGCGGGACATTTTGGAAATTTTAAAAAATCAAATTTTGATGACCATTTCCATACATATGCGTCGAAAATGTTGTAGTTCAAAGCAATTTAAATCCCAAATTTGAAGAAATTTTTTATATTTTTTAACAGCCATCTACCAAGATTATTCAATTTAAATCGTCCATTCATTCATTGTTTAAATTAAAATTGTTTTTTTAACTTGGCAGTCCTGTTTTATTTTATGCGGAATTCCTTTTTCCTTAAGCTATATATTCAAGGGATTCTGCTAGGATTCCGGAGAAAACTATTGAATCATCATCATTTGGATTTTCTTTAAAGAATGTTATTTTCAAAAAAAAAAGTTTTTACATCGCGAGAACGTGTTTAAAGAACGCTTAAACCAATCCAATTTTTATGGTGATGCAAAGATACGCTTGAAAAATTGCCAGGCTTGCCCTTACTTATTCGGATATATGACACAAAATTTAGGAAAAGTTCGCTGCGGCCGGTTACCTGGATGTCGTAGAAAAATAGCTTGGATTTTTCACAGATTTTTTGTCTTTATTTTCCAAATTGAACAAAAAAAACAAAATTGAGGTATTTTGTTTTGTTTATTTTGGCGTCCAGATACGATTTTTTGAGTAAATTTAATCTAAATAATCATGAACAGTTTTTCGGAAGCCTAAAAAAAGATTTAAAATGAGCTGTAATGTTTTGATGTAAAAATATATTTTCAACTGTATTCATTCAAATTTAATTGAATTATTCCGTGGTTTTGACCAAATTTGCTAGGATATTGCCTAGATTTTGGTTTGAAAATTTTGAAATCAGATGCCCGGTTTTAAGATTAAATTGCCCAGATTCACCCGGTCCGGATATGTCTGGAAAATATTCTGGCAATCTTAAATGATAAACAAAACAAGGTATTTAGCATTAAAAAAAATCTGTTTAATTTGAGAAAAGGAAACACAAAAAACATTGTATTTGAATGTTTTTTTTTGTTTTGAACCATTAGCTTAATTTAGGTTTTTCCAGTGTAAAATAGTGAAACTTCATAAAAGTGTTGCCTATTTAGTTTTTACAGCCTTATCGGTGAATGTCATGTTTTTTTTAGGTAAGAAAGTATCTAGTTCTGAAAATCAGAAATGGATAGAAAAAAAGCTGAGAAAATTAGACAGGAGTAGAAAATTATCGAGGAGAGATTTTATAAGAAGCGTTTTCATCAAGCACGGACCAACTATTTTGAAGAGAAAAACCGGAGAAGGTTGAGTCTACCACAAAAGTTTTCTCAGGTAAAAGCGGGACATTTCAAGAGAAAAGCAGGACGGCGGGACATTTTCTAAAATAGCGGGACATGTCCCGCTTTTGCGGGGCGGATGGCAACCCTATCTTAAAAGGTAATTTTCTTTAGTTCTAGATTATTTTCCACAATCTTGGGGGATTTTCAACACTTTTATGGACATTTCCTGATAAACCCCATGATTAGTGAGCAAGAGAAAGTAATGTTTAAAGGTGTTTCCGTTCGAAGTAGTTTTAATTAACGTTTTTTTTTTCATTTTTCGCTAAAATCATGTTGAAAGAATTTTTCACTATATACTTAACTTGTCGACATGTCACATCACTATTTGAAGTGACGCCATACAACACTTGTTAAAGTATGAAATTCTGTGATTTTATTCTGGTTCATAAAACATTTTTTTTTTATTTGTTCAAGCCACAAGAAGTAAATTGAATATATATTTGTTTATATGCAATAATTCAAGGAACGTTTTGGTCCTGAAAGGAGAAAAAATAGTGTGTAGAATGCTTAGTATTCGGATCACAACAGCTTTTCCAATTTACGTCCTGATACATCTTCATGTCCTTTTTCAAAAGATTTTAGGTAGATGAGAGTGGGGATACTTGATCCCCATTTCATATTTTCACAATATCTTTTCGGAAGAATTAAGCAACTCACAAACTTTTATATTTTCTGACAGCATGTAACTTCAAGTTCCTATGCTCTAAAACCTAGAACGATACTTGAACTCGTAGATGAACTAGAAGCATTTCCGTGAGAGTAAAAAAATTGCGAAATTTTTTAAGTTAAGGGAGACTTGATGCTCTATTGTAGGAGACTTGATCCTTTATTCAGAAAACTCTCATTCTTGGAAAAAAATAATCAAACAAAACCACAATATGGAATGTCAATTCACTATTTTGGTCATGTTTGTTCTCATTTCACAATTTATAATTGTCAAAAGAAGAAAATTCTATAACTTTGTCTTATCGCTAATGACATTGCAAATTTAAAGAAGCTTTTTTCTAATATTGAGAGAAAATCAATAATTTCAGCACTTTTCTTCAGACAATTGTTACATAAATATTAGTTAGCTCATAATCTATAATGATCACGATCAATTCAGAACGAGAATATACCGTATTTAACTGTAGTGATCAATTATACGTATAATCAACATTTTAGAAAACTGTTTTCTGAAAAAAGTTGTCAGTTTTTCCATTGCTTTGATAATAATATAATGGTATTATGAAGTACATATTACACTTGAACGATATTCGAATAAATATTTTTGTTATAATTTTTTCATGTAAGAAACATTTTGAAGTGATGAAAAAAGATCTTCATGTCACGTTATGTGAAAATTTTCAAACAAAGTTCAATTACTCAATCAATTATTTTGTTAAAATTGTTAGAGCTCTAAGCATTGAGCTCTAAGCATTCACGAAATAGCTAAGGAAGCAAGTATCCAGAGCGATCAAGTGGGATCTCCCCTACATAATTTAGCTGTAAGTTACAAATTCTTGAGAAAAGTTCCATTGGATTTTTTTTTTCAATGAAAAACCAGGTATTAATTTTTTTTTCAAAATCATCCAAAGGAATTTAATTAATTGATTTTCGATGAAAATTATATTGTTTTTTTTTTAATTTTTCTGCAGAACAAACTGCGAGAATTAGTTGTGTATAATCAACATTGTACATAGTGCAGTTTTTTTTTTTTCAAACTTTAATCTAGAATTTGAATAAGTTCGCTAGAATCAGATTTGGACCGCATTTGGACCGCTATGTTCAAATCAAATAAACTCAACCCACCAGATTTTTGAAAATATTCAAAGATTTAAAGTCACTTATTTTGTTACATAAAGAATCCTTCTAAAAAAATAGCTTACAGTTGCAAAGATTTAAGGCAAGGTTGCCGAAATCACAGAAAAATCAAATTTTAAATAAAATTTCGTCATAGAATCTTTGTCACAGATCACAGAATTTTTTAAATTTTCATATAATTCACAGATTTTCTAAATTCTTTATAAATTTCCAATATTATACATTTGTTTGTCATTTTCAACCCTTTTTTCTGACTTAAATTCATAAAAATATGCAAACGAGGTAGTGCTAATCGATTTTTTTGTTCTTTTAAAACTGTAAAAGTTTTTCAATTTGTTGATGTTTCACATGATTTTCCAATTTACTTCATAAAACTAGCGTCATAGAAAATTTTTGGTTCAAACCACAGAATTCGAGATTTTTGTTTTGTCAAAAACACAGGTTTTCTTAAGGCAACCTTAATTTAAAGAGGTATTTCCAAAAATTTCTATTGTTTACGAGTTCTTATCGCCGCCAGTTGTTTTAATCTTTTTAAGTTGATATTTTTTGGTGATCGTTGAGTCAAATAATGACATTTTTTTAACATTTCGGCCTACTGGATAATTTAAGCCATTTTCAGAAAAACTGAATCCAGATAAAAAAATATTTAAAAAAAATAATTAGGTGTGTTAATTTAAAGTTTTATATTTTTTATCGCAATACAGTCTTTCTGAAGATGGCTGAAATTATCAAGTAGGCCGAAACGTTAGAAAAATATTTTTATTTCAATGTGTTATTATTATAGTTATTTTATAACGTTATTATATCAATGATGCAGTTATGCACTTTTTGAGCAAAAATCTATTATATAAAATTCTCTTGTAACGGTGTTTGTAGTACTACTCCTCCGGAATGACCCAACCGATTCAAATGATATTATTTTTAGAATATTCTGTGGGCATGCGAATCGGTTTATATCGAATAAAAACAACAAAAAGTCGCATCAATTGTCCGTAATCATTAAATTTGTAATAAATTGAATCAAATTAAAGTCATGGCCTTCAATTTTATCGAGATTTTCTTTCTTTTCGGCGCCAGGCGGTTTGTTTTTCGTCTCCATGGTCGAGGCGTCGCGAGCAAGCGTCGTAGGAGGTTAGTGACTATGGCATAGCATACTGTTTAGTGAGAATATTTGGGCGCGCATTTCTCAACCAAGTATAATTTCAATGCATGTGGTGGCCATATGAAGCCTAGATGTGTTTTTTCTTCTTGATTCCTAGATCATTTGTACAGCACACAGTAAAGAATGACGCTTACATTTGATCCAGATTGATATTTTGCCGATCAAATCAAAACCATTTAAACGATATGAAAAAATTAAAACTTTAATTCGTGTTATTTAAAGAAGGAATTGTTGTCTGAATAATATGAATTTAGTACTGATGCGTATGAAATAATGGTATGACTCTTTGCGGACATTTGCAAAAAGAAAAATGGAAAGATTTGGTTTATAATCCAATTCGCTAGAAATATTTTTCGAACATGTACAAATGTGCTTCACAGAAGTTGTATCAAGCGCCTTTAATTTTATAGAACAAAACCACTAAATCCGTTGCAAATGAACAGACACATGAACTGAACAAGAACCTGTCCTTTAAAATAGATTATATAGGATTGATGTTCATTTAAGGCCGAATGCAAAGAATTGCAAACGTTCAACATTTACAAAAAAATGTATGCATGGTTTCTTAATTTATAAATGGTTGGGCCCAAATACACAATCTGACTAAATAAACTTAACTGTTTTTTTAAATCGTTCACCAAAAAACTGTTTACAGGTTCCCTGTTTGTTTACACAGAATTCAAGTACGTACTTAACATAAATGTGTGTTTTTGTTTAACAAATTTTGACTACATAGAAGAGACTTTAGATCCGATTGTTTGTTGTAAATTTTTTTTGTGATTGATTTTCCAGAAGCATAATTTTTTTGATAGCAGAAGCAGAATTTTTTTTTGATAAGTTTTTATTATGACCTAAAAGTGTTGAAAATAATATTAACTCCTGTTATTTCACACGGTGAAACAAGTGGCAACACGCCTTTTAGCCATGAAACATATACCAATTTTTCTCTAAAATAGTCAGATAGGGTATCCCGAGTGTTAAATTTGAAGCGGATATTTAAAATTTTTAAATGTCGAGGTAAATTTCGAGGTGAATGTACATGAAAATTTCCAGAAAAAAGAATGAATGATCGTAGCCTTAAAAGATTAGTTCTTTTTTATGTATTTAATTTTTCAAAACCTGCATTCCAATTAAATGTTATTGAATCTTGAAAACATCACATTATCTTAAATAGAATCGCAAATCACCTTCAACACTGTTTAGGAAAATTTTAAATCAGACAACAATGGTTTAAATTGGCAGGTATGTCTATAAGGAAAAAATGAAAATAAAAATACTTTAATACGGTTGAATAACAAAAAAATTAAACATAAATTTTCTCCTTTCATAACCAAATTCAATTCCTTTGAACATTAACCCAATAAATAAAGTCTTCTTGATTTAATTTGCATTTTTTGCTCGAACAAATAAAAAAAAAGGGCGAACTTTTTTTTTGAACATGATTTTGATGAAAATATGGAAATAAAAAACCACTGCTTCCAAAGGCGAGGAAAGCGAAGCTGCTTGAAAATGGTTTGTAAAAAATCTTATCTAATGTTTTTATTTCTTCAGTTCTAAAAAAATATACCATCAAAAACTACTCGGGAGCTAAAAGTGCTGCGTTAGGCAGAATATTGGGCAAAACTCCATAAATTGTCCCGATATTAAAAATTCTTCTTCCATAAAGTTTCATATGCAATGAATTCCAATAAATCATAAACTTTTGATTTCGATTTAAACCTTAAAGTGAACTCGAGCAAAGCGGAGAAAATCAACTAAATGGTATACAATAATTAAAACATAGATATAATCACATATGTTATTTATGGAACAAGTTATAAAGAGTAGATTTTTTTTAAGCAAGAGGCTTGCCAAGTTTGATAGTAACGTTGCAACGCGTTGAGTGCTGAAAAAATCGAATTTGCAACGGGAAGCTTACCTGATTTCATTCGCCAATATTCAAAGCATCCGAATCAAAGAAAAGTAAACGAAAAGGATTCATGTATTATGCATGTAAAATTGATAGGAGAGAATTTTTAAATAATTTATGAAAAGACCCGTGGAATTGAGTTAAAATTCCTAGATTTGATTCCGATCTAATTGAGCGGGACAATTCGAGCAAACGGAAAAGATTGATATGTTAAAAAACTAGGACATGTTCAAGAAAGCGATACGATTAACAACTCAAGACTTGATGTTGTTTTTAAGCCAAACAGCGAAAAAAAAATTTAATTGACGCCAAGTTTAACATAGTAAGACGAAGTTTACCGGGTCTGCTAGTATCATAGTAAAATCTTTATAAGGGAAAAGGATTGTTTCAGAACCTCTATGAAAGGTACCCTGGACAAGCGAGAAAAAAGATCGATCTCCTGTACTCTTGCTTACTCAAATGTGACTTTATTTGAAAACCCATAGCACCAAAACGAGAATACATAGACGAAATCTCAAACTACTAGTTCAAATTCAGGACGATAAATTGCAAAAATAAATCAATTTTTTGAAACACCCTACAATCATCTGAGCATTTCTAGAGAACCGTGAATTTGATGCAGGTTACTTCTGCTGAGCGCTAGAATATGATTCGCAAATTTTCCTTTTTTTCTAAATCTTTCGTTTCGGGAAAATTTCCCAAACGATATGGCCCCAGATGTCAACGATTGTCGCCCTGCGAGGCCCGCGAAAAAATCCATTCCAACAAATTAACGTCGATGACACTGCCGAAAATTTGGAGCCAGCAGACGCAATCATCGCTTCATATGGTTCAATGGGCCCATAAAAATCACTTCCAAAGTGCTCGAAGCAAAGGCAAAACTTCTCGACGATGTCATATTCTCGGCGGGTGTTACAACTTTTTGGTAACAATCTTCTGCCAGGCTGTCAGGATCATGACATTCACATTGACGTCACACGTGTTGCCGATTACCGAGCGCGGCATGGGATTCTTTTTTTTTATGGGACAATACTTGACATCTGAATTGTAAATTGCCAATTCATAAAAATTGGGAAATTCTCTTTATTGTTCTCCATAATCTAAAAAAAATTAGCTCCTCAAAATGACTTCCATCTGTACCGTTGAGCCGTCAACACGTACGCCGGAGCATCGTATCGTTGCTGTGTACCTGCAGGAACATTTTACATTATTTATTTTTTCCTTACCTGTATTTCAATCAGCACTTTTCAGTGCTAAAATTATTTTCATTTTCTTTTATTCATATTTTCTCTTTTCTTTCCAGCATGGGGAAGTCTTCGGCCGGCTCAAGGGCCGGAAGAAAACGGATTGCTGAACCTAATCCAGGGCCATCTGCCAAAAAAGTTGAAATTTCCAATTCATTCGATGTCCTTCATAACATCGGTGATGAGGAAATATTCATATTTAATTCTGATAAGAGTACTAAGAAACCTTCTTCTTCTTCTTATACTCTTAAAAACGAAAAGATTCCACCAATAACGGTCACGATTCCTGACTTCAATGCCTTTCGAAAAGAAATCGTCACTTCCGTCAAGGATGTGAAGATTTCTTTTCAGATCGGTCGAAGGGGAACTGCTCGTATATTGGCGGAATCTTTTAATGATTTTCAAAAGGTTTTAAATTATTTGAATAATAAAAAACACCAATTTTTTACGTACGACACTAGAAGTGATCGTCCATTTAAAGTTGTACTTCGTGGTCTCACTGGCGATCAGACAACGGATGAGATCACAAATGAATTAAATTCTTTGTTAGGTTTTTTTCCAATTCAAGTAATTCAAATGAGGAAAAGAACCAACACGAATAATACCAGTAGTGTTGGTTTTGCTCCTGAACTTTATTTGATCCATTTTAAAAAGGATCAGGTTAATAATTTGCAAATTCTTGAAAAGGCTCGTCTTATGTTTCATTGTCGAGTCAAATTCGAACCTTTTCGTAAATCTTCTACCAATTTTCTTCAAAATATTACGCAATGTCGTCGTTGTCAAGCTTTTTGTCATGGCACTAAAAATTGTAGAATGAATGCCAGATGCATGTTTTGCGGCTCATTCGATCATGAAAAATCTAAATGCCTTTTTGGTGGTGATAAGCCAAAAACAGATTTTTTTAAGTGTGCAAATTGCGCAGGTAATCATTCCTCGAATTCGCTAGACTGTCCCATCAGGGCAAAAATTATTGCTTCTAGGAAAAATCCCAAAGTTTCCAGAAAAGTTTCTTCTCCTCCTTCCTCTTTTTCGTCTTCACACGTCGGGCCGGCAAACAACCTGCCTGTTCGCATTCAGCCTCGGTCTACATTGGAATCACGGCTGGGTAATACCCGAAGTGATTTTAATGTTACCTGGGCTGATTCTGCGCCCCAGACTCGTTGTTTATCGTTCTCAGAGGTGGTTGAAAATGGGTTGCCCTCTTCAGGTTTAACTAATAAAAATGGGAAAAAACCAAGTCTCAACGTTCATGCGAAGGCTTGGGAAAATCCCCGAAATTCAAATACTTTTTCTTCTCCTTCCTCTTCTGATTCTAACAATTTTGTTGATTTGGGTGAGATTACTGAGGAAAAATTAAAATTTTTGCATCAAAATTTAATGGAAATGATGCAACTTATGTTGAAAGCCAATTCAATGTTTGAAGCTTTCCAAACTTCTTTTAATTATGCTAACAAAATTATTATGACTTTACGATTCCCTCATGGATCCAAATAGATGTTTAAATATTATGAATTGGAACGCTAGATCTTTGCTGGCTAACCAAGACGAGTTCTTTTTATTTTTGAAAACTCAAAACATACATATTGCTGCCATCACTGAAACTTTTTTAAAGCCAGACAATAACTTGAAAAGCAATGCTTTCTTTAAAATTTTACGAAATGATCGACTTGATCGACAAGGTGGGGGTGTAGCTATTGTCATCAATAGTCGTCTCAAATTTAGACTTCTTCCTTCTTTCAATACAAAAGTCTTAGAAACAATTGGAATTGAATTAAAAACTTCTATGGGGAAAATTATAATTGTTGCCGCATATTTGCCTTTTCAATGTAGCGGTGAACAGAAAAATTTTTTGAAGGGAGATTTACAAAAACTCACCAGAAATAAATCTAAATTTTTTATTATTGGTGACTTTAATGCAAAACACCGATCTTGGAATAATATTTCATCAAATTCAAATGGGAATATTTTGTTTAAGGGGGGGGTAGGGTCTAACACTTTCAAAAAATCGATTTTTTTATTTTTTTATTTTCTTATTGTAAAACATTTCAAGAATGTTGTGTCAAATTTTCAAGTCAATTGAAGCAAAACTGTAGAAGTTATAGGCCTTTATCTCCTCCTATCTAATACTGCAAGAAAGCAAGAGCAGAAACTTCAAACGCGTTTTTCTCGAAAGCACATTTTTAAAGTCCGTGGACATCGTCATTTGAAAACTACTTATCCGATTGTTTTCAAATTTGGAACATAGTTTCTACATTTAAAATACCAGACCCCAACGTTTTTCTTTTTTGATTTTTTTACTTTGGGGAGATTTTATAGGTGAAAAATGGCGGATTTTTAAGTGAAAAATCGTAGTTTTTACTTCAAACAGCCACAAAAATTTCATAAAAATATTTTTAAGTTAAATAAAAACGTTGGGGTCCAGAAAAACATCTATTAAAAATATTTTGCTCTGATTTTTTGAATTCAGATGATTCTGTGCTGAGATACAGTGTCCACCGCAAATCCTGTTTTCTAAGAGGCATCCTCGAAAATGCTCCGTCACCGGCTCATTTTTCAATATTTTTCTACGAAAAAATTACTAAATGTTCTTTTAACAATGCTTTGTATAATGCAAAAAAATTGAATACATTTGTTTGAACGATAGCTCTAGAAAAAAATCGTGAAAATGGTGTTTTTTATACCCGTTAGACCCTACCCCCCCCTTAATGACTGCTCTGCAGGTTATTATACTGTTGAATATCCTAATGGGCATACTTGTTTCTCTTCGATTAGAAATCCCTCTACAATTGATTTGGTTCTAACGGATTTAGGCGAGCATTGTAGTCAATTAGTTACTCATGCGGACCTCGATTCAGACCACCTTCCAGTAACATTTTCTTTATCCCAAAGTCCCATTGAAAACCCTTTAAAATCAACTTTTAACTTTCAAAAGGCTAACTGGGAGCGATATATGAATTTTATTGAACGTAATTTAGATGTAAACGTTCCACTGAATTCAATAGAAGATATTGATTTGGCTGTAGAAAAATTGACAACTGCAATAGTCAATGCTAAAGCCGCTTCAATACCTAAAGTTAAACATAAATTCAATCAACCTTTAATTGATGATGATCTTCAGTTTTTGATACGACTGAAAAACATTCGTCGACGCCAATATCAACGTACTAGAGATCCTTATTTGAAATTAATTTATTGCGACCTTCAAAAAGAGATCAAACGTCGTTTAAATTTCATTCGTTATGAAAATTTTGCCAAAGCAGTAGAGGACATAAAACCCTACTCAAAGCCATTTTGGAAATTAACTAAAATTTTGAAAAAGCCCCAGAAGCCAATTCCTACTTTGAAAGATGGGGATAAACTTCTTTTAACTAATTCAGAAAAGGCTCAAAAATTAGCCCAACAATTTGAGTCTGCTCATGATTTTAATTTAAACGTTGTAAGTCCAATTGATGCTCAAATTTCCCTAGAATTTGATGATATTCTTTCTAAGCAAAATGTGTTTGAAAGTTCTTGTGAGACAAATATTGATGAACTTAAATTGATTTTCAAAAAATTTAAAAATATGAAAGCTCCAGGGGAAGATGGGATTTTCTATATTCTTCTTAAAAAGTTGCCTGAAAGCACTTTAAATTTTTTAGTTAAAATTTTCAACAAATGTTTTCACTTGGCCTATTTTCCCAATAAATGGAAAAATGCCAAAGTAACTCCAATTTTGAAACCTGGAAAAAGTGCTTCAGAGCCTTCAAGTTATCGACCAATTAGTTTGCTTCCATCTTTAAGTAAACTATTTGAGAGAGTTATTTTGAATAGAATGATGATTCACATTAATCAGAATTCCATTTTCCCTGATGAACAATTTGGTTTTCGTCATGGACATTCTACTACACATCAACTTTTGAGTGTAACTAATATGATTAACGCTAGCAAATCTGAAGGTTATTCAACTGGTGTTGCTCTTCTTGATATTGAAAAAGCTTTTGACAGTGTTTGGCACAAAGGTTTAGTAGCTAAATTAGCTCGATTTGATTTTCCTGTATATCTCACCAAAATTATTCAAAATTATTTGACTAGCCGAACCTTACAAGTAAGCTATCAAAATTCATGCTCTGAAAGGACACCCATTAGAGCTGGTGTCCCTCAAGGCAGTATACTTGGGCCAATTTTATACAATATTTTTACTTCTGATCTTCCTGATGTACCAGAAGGAAAAGGTAGAAGATTATTTGCTGATGATACTTTGCTTTCAGCAAAAGGTCGAAATTTACGGGTGGTACGCAGTAGATTGCAACAAAATTTAAATTCCTTTTTGAATTACTTGAAAATGTGGAAAATTTCTCCTAACGCTTCCAAAACTCAACTAATTTTATTTCCCCATAAGCCAAGAGCAAATTTTTTAAAACCTAATGAAAATCATTCCATAACTTTTAATGGGGTTTCATTAGAATGGTCTGATCACGTGAAGTACTTGGGACTTACACTTGATCGGAATCTTACTTTTAAAAATCACATTGAAGATATTCAATCTAAATGTAATAAATACACTAAATCTCTTTATTCTCTCATCAACAGGAAATCCCGGTTGTGTCTGCGAAATAAGATGCTCATCTACAAACAAGTTTTCCGACCAGCGATCATGTATGCAGTTCCGATTTGGTCTAGCTGCTGCGCGACGAGGAAGAAAGTCATCCAGAGGATTCAGAACAAAGTTCTGAAAATGATTTTGCGGCTTCCACCTTGGCACAGCACCGAAGATCTTCATCGGATTGCGGGCATTGAATCTATCGAAGAGATGGCCAACAAAATCATCTCCAACTTCAGAGGCAAATCGATGCAGTCTTCCATCGCAGAGATTCGTTCTCTTTATGTTTAGTTTAATTTTAAGATAGTGTTTAGTTTTAAGTATAAAATATTTTTGCTATTACAGGATGTTCTCCTACATTAAAAACTTGATTGCGCTCAGCAAATTTAAATCTTATAAATAAATTTTTATAATCTAGTTACTTATAGGGCTATGAACAGTTCATTATTGAGCTGAACACCTAGTTTAATGCAATAATGTAATATAAGTGTAATCATGATTTGATACAAATAAAGACATATTTAAAAAAAAAAAAAAGCTCCTCAAAATAGTAGATATGAGATGAAATAAAAAATATTAAACACAGCGATGATCTTACCACTAAAAAGAATAATCGGAGGTAAATTCTACGCGCCATGTACGATAAAATCGACAATAGAGATTAAAAACTGACTTTGAGAAGAGGCTTGTCAAGATCCAAAAGAAAAAAAGTCTTTCGAGTGAAAAAAAACGGAGCAAAAAATATAGCGCAATATTATTTCATATCATCAGGATAATATTCCTCCCATTATCGTGGCATCACTTCGCGCTCATTTCGCTTGAACGGGCGAAATTTTCCGGAACAAGTGCAAATGAAATTTGGTGAAGGTTGTGGTGAGAGCTTTTCTTTCATGTAGGTAGGCATCTCGACAAGGAAGAAAGGAAAAAAAACCGCCCATACGCGTTTAGGGTGAACGAGGAAAATTTGATGTTAATAGAGACGACAACAGACAACATATTTCTTTCTTGAATGTGCGTTTCCAGCGTTTTTTTTTTTTGCTTTTTTCACATGCTGTCGGAACACTCGGAAGTTGACAGGGATCGATTTTTATCTTGACGCTGCGAGAGCTAGCACGCGACTTGTGGCACGCAGAAGAATGTTTTTAGAAGTCGTTACAGTTTATTTTTCTACTCACGGGGAGGCCCACGGAGCATCATGAAAATGTAATAAACAACTTCCATGTCTATTTAGAGCATATTAAGGTTTGCTTTTCTGCTTTGTTTTGCCAGCCTTATGTCGACATTTTTGGAGGATTAAGACAGATAACGATTTCAAAAAAATCTTGTAATTATTGGATAACTCAGTCGTACGACTGTTAAATATTTAAAGACTTAGGATGATTTTAGATCAGTTCAGAGTTTCTTCTTTTTTCAATTTAAGTTGAGTTACAAATGAAAGTTTCAGTTTGTTCGTTGGTATTTGTAATGCTAACGTCGAACACTTTTATCAAATGCAAATTTAATCCAGACCGCAAGTAATTGCCTACTTCAAGGATAGGTGAATAAGTCGATAATTGATTGCGCTCATAAATTTTCATTCCGGTTGATTTTTTCTCATTAATACGACTACTTTGAAATAAAAAAAAACGAAAATAACCCAACCAAATCCAGCTTCTGGAATGCACTCTGATGAGATTATCCAATTAAACAAACAATTGAGTTTGTTTTCGAGTGGATGCCAGAAAATATGAAGCATCGTGCTTAACACGGCCGGCATGCATTTTGACCCCTCTTCTGATTCGAAGTGTGATGTTCAATTTTTATTGCATATTCCGTTCCGTATTCAGGCAATGTTGCTCTCGAATGATGCAAATCAATGGACCTTGTCCGGCGCGGGTACCCGTTTCGAAAATTCTAATTTACATGCAAATGGTGTGGAAAAATCAGTTAACACAATCATCATTCGGAATGGTGCCGCTGACCGGATCAAATTTATGAGTATTTATTGTCCTGTGTTTGCGAACATGCATCGTTCATTAAGTTTGGTGCCACAAATTGATAAGCTGTTATCGCATTATAGATGACCGCAGAAAACTTTTCCGTCGGCACCATAAATTGCTTGAATATGATAGACCGTTCGGAGAACTTCGAGGGAAAGGGAATGCAGCTTTTCAGAAGAGAAAATTCAATTCGGTTCAAAATATTATCATCATCAAATTTATCAATATAGTTTTTTTGTCTAAATGAAAACTATTAAAGGGAGCAATCCCGAAAAAATCAATGTTTAGACAGACACTTTACAATGATAGCATTAATAAGGGCGAAATCCAAGTATTGAACGATATATTCAAAGAACAAATGTATCGGTTGTTTTTGTTGCCACAAATAGCAATAAAAAATTTGAAAGAGATTCATTTAGTCCTGAATAAGCGTAACGACTTTTTATTTTGTATGTATTTAACCTTGAAAAAATTCTCATTGAATTCAGATTATTTATTTTGCAATGGTTGAAATGATGGTCTTAAAGACGCCTTAATTTATGCAACGGAATTTAACAGAAACTAGACTGGCCTGCATTTTATATCGAAAAACTCCATTTGATGTGTCATGTAAACCAAAGATTATGGTCGGTTAAATCAGTTGAACTATTTTATTACAGATTTGTTGATTGCTAAGAATCAGGACAGTTCAGCATTAGACTGCCCCAAATTTGTATGAGAAATTTCAAGCTTGCGAAATGTTATGCGCTGCAGGCTTAAATTGATCCTAGGCCTAGTACAAGGTCTCATCAAATTTGGGCCAGATCGGATCATGGGAAGGGGTCGCTCAGCGAGCCTAAAGTTTGTATGGGATTTTGATACATTTTGTTCGGGAGGAACATGAAAAACCAGTTTTTTATCAATAACTCTGGTCTCCTTTGGTCGATTTCTTTTGAAAACAGTTTTTCTGAAAGCCTAAACTTTGACAAATATTTCATCCGACGACTGCATTTTGAGTCGACTTATGATAAAAAAGTTATTAAACTTCGAAAATGGGATAACTTTTTTCAGGGTGATATTCATCAATGTTAATGCTGCATCATAATGTTCGAAGCAGTGTCTCTCATTAATAGTGATGAATACCACCCTTAAAAAAGATAACTATTTTTTGAAGCTTAATAACTTGTGTGTCTTTGCTTAAATCCAAATGCAGTCTTGGGATGAAATATTTGTCAAAGTTTAGGCTTTCAGAAAAACCGTTTTCAAAAGAAATCGGCCGAAAGGAATCAAAGTTATTCATAAAAAACTGGTTTTTCATGTTCCTCCCGAACAAAATGTATCTAAATCCCATACAAATTTAAGGCTCGTTGAGCGACCCCTTCCCATAATCCGATCTGGCCCATATTTGGCATGAAACCTTGTTCTATGCCTAGGATCAATTGAAGCACATAACCTTTTCAAATGTCGGTTATTCAGCATGTTTTCAAATTTTTCAAAAATCGATACATTTCAATTTCGCATAAATTAGTACGGTCTATCGAAAATCTCTATGAATGCTGAAAAAAAATACTTTCAGAACTCCTGGCTGGCTTTTCTGTTTAGAATCCACAACTTTTGTGGAATATTTTGAAAGCTTCACTGAAAACCTTTACAGTGCTTTTAAGAAATACTAATAATAAAAACAGACTGGTTTCATCCTGGTTTTGTTTCATTCATGCTTGGGTAAAGGACTTGAAGTCGAAAATTTCTTTTCGAATATTTCCAGTTATATTTTAAACAATTTTGAAACTTATTACATACATATATAGCTATGACTTTAACTGAATGATTTTTATAAATTTAGGAGTAAAAATAGTTGAAAAGTGTAAAAGACGTTATCCGAGCCAAGTTATGTAAACTGGGGTTACTTTGATCATCGTCAACATGATATTTTTCCACATAATCATCATTTATAAAGTCTTAAGTTGTAATATCTGAAATCTGTTTTCTACGTTTGATACGTATGTTTTAAGTTTAAAATCACAAAAAAAAGTTTTTTTGGAAATTTTTCTGTAAGAATGAATTTCATTTCAAAATCTTTAAATATATATTTTTTCAAAGACCCGCAGACAAACACTTCTCCTCATAAATCAAAGCATTAAAAATAATGTTTTTTTTTTTGTAAAAGTTAAACTTTTCCTATGTTTATGTATAGTTCGAATTGTATTTCAAAGGTCATTTTGTGTTAAATTTTTGATATTTTACAAATAGAGATATTTTCCAAGAGAAAGCCTGTCTCGGACAAATAAATAGAAACCCTATCAAATGGTAAAGTTTTGAAGAAAAAAATGGGAAATAGTATGAACGCTTTATAAAAAAGGAAATAAATTGGAAGAACCATCTTGCTGCTTAAAACCATCGTTCTAGTTTAAAAAAAAATAGATAAAAATATAGCATGGAAAAAATGAAAAATAAATTTAAAAAAAATGATTTTAATTATATTGTATAAATAATAAAAAAAAGTTTCACTCAAATCCCTTTTTATTTTTGTCAATTTATAAAAAATTATCCAAAATAATATTCTTTATTCTTCGATAGAAAAGTGCTAAAAAATTCGTTTGAGGCATTTAAATATTTCAGGAACACCATCTTTAAAAGTAAAATTATAATTTCGTATAAACCAGCATTAAAACTAAATGCAGAAAATTCAGTGCACAACCAAATTAAATATATTATTAAAATTTCATCAGAAATAAAAATGAATAAAATCAAACTTTTCTAATTGAAACCAAATTACGCTAGGTTTGATTCAAAAATTTAATTTTAAATTTATCAGTATTGATTAAAATTGATTATTGATAACTGATCTACTAAACAACCTGCATGAAAAAAAAGATTTGCATATATTTTCTATTCTTCAGATAATGAAGAATCCCGATATTTTCATGCTATTATAGTTTTTGAAATACAACGCTTTAATGAAAATTTCATTCTACAATTTTCAGGAATGTCAATAGATAAAGTAACAACTAATTCTAACATCATTAAAGAAAGTCTTTTTAAGTATTTGACAACTCAACTTTTATGCTGAAACAAATGGATTTCAATAAGGCTTTGAGAAACTTCAAAGATTCCATTCGGTTAAAATATTCAAATCCTTTAAAATTCTCGTGTTATGCAGAGTTCGGAAAAAGAGACAAAAAAAAACTTCAATATCTAACTATTCTCTCAGAATGTCAAAATATCTGAATTTATAGTATTTGCAAAAGTTATCTCAAAACATGAGCTGATAGAAAATTTGCTCTTAAATTCTTTGCACATAGGAAAAAAGTGAATTTTGTTGCCTAGTGAAATCGATTTAAGATTGGAAAGAAAGAAGATTTTTATATTCACAGAGTGTTTATTGATGGATGTCAGAGTTGAATGTTTTTTTCTATCAAATAGTTACTAATTTCAAGTTAAAGTTCAAATAAAACTTATTTTCGGAATGATAACTAAGTTTAATATTTGAATTAAATCATATTCGTTCAAATCATTATTCAAACTTCTTTCAGAAAAAAAATTACTTTTTTCATTTTGAATTGAAGTGAAGTTGCTCATTCAAAAAACTTTTTAAATATAAATAATTCTAAATTTGGTTTTCAATATCAATGCATTAACATTATGCATTATACATAATACATAAATAAGGAAAACTAACTACTTAACCCCGGGGGGGACCCCGTTCGCTTGGCTTGTATGCTGGTTAAATTTCATTCGTTTTAGTAGCTAAATTTTTTGGCCGTGTTTCAATTCAAATGCATCATCATTGTCCATCATTCAAATACCAATGTGTTTGAAAAAAAAACGTAAGAAGGAATTTAGTCTTGAAGATATACTTGTTATATTGATTTTTTTTTTGTATCGATCATAGTCGTTTGACATCTTTATGTCATTCGCAACTTATATCAACGATGCAGTTGGCGGACAGTCATTGAAAAACTTATCCGGTAAAACTGTGATCGATGTTTACTCTTGGGCTCGAACACACGGACATCGGTTCAGGGAGAACTGACTTGCCAACTGAAATATTGCGAGTTTCATCAGACTTAGTGTGGTATCGTAAACTGGGGGAAATTTGTTCATTGGGGTAACGTTGACCAACATGAAATTTTTCAAATAATCTTCATTAACTCAGTCTACAGTAAAAATTTCTTATAACTTTTGTCTACGTTTGAAAGTCTATAAATTGATTTTCGAATAGGCAAAATTTTTGCTGTGAGTAAAAAGGGTATTAAAAAATCTTAAAATATCTATTTTTTTTTTATTTCGAAGGCTCGGAAACAAGCATCCACCTGATGAAATCCTACATTTTGAAACAAACAGGTTGTTTAATGAATAATTTGTATTGTTTATTGTTTACAAAATAAAACCAACTGATTTAAGGGTCTTAATGGTTTACTTAAATCTAGGTCAACCTAAACGTATGTACATTCGAAGATTTCTAATTAGTTATTCCTTAACTGGTCACTTTTGTTAGATTTGATCAAGCGTTTAAATGTTGCGGTTGAGAGGATAAAGTCAAAAAGAGTATAATGGCGTAGGAAGCTTATTTTTGCGGAACGTAGCTGTATCTCGAAACCGGAATGTCTCGATCAATGATATAATGTTCGAGAAAATATGTACTAAATAATAAGCCGACTATAGTCTAGAGGATAGCCTTCTGGTATTTTAAGCTAGATCATGAGATCGAATCCCGGTCCGGGCACACGTAGTATTGTTTCTGTGGGCTGGTGGTTTTATTGTTTACCAGATGCTAGCCATCATATTCTCGAAAGATGTAGCTTAGGTTAAGTAATTAGATCTCTTCAAAGAAACATGAAGTTTCACTGAGATCCCTTATGTTTGAGTGTAATTGAACTTGATTAGAATAATAACAAGGTGTGAAAATCTTTTTTATCGTTTTGAAATGTATTCACATGAAAAAATGAATCAAGAATGAATTGACCCCAGAGTCAAAAAAAAAAAAATTATACCTCTAAACATCTTTTTATCATTGCTTAGCATGAAATCACCTATATTTGCTCATCCAATAATTTACCGGATAAAAAAGATTCATGAATAGTTTTTATCTTGAAGTTAGAAAATTGCGCCTTTAGGTATGCAATGTGTTACCAAACAGCGTAACAATGGCAAGAGATTGGCGTGTTATAAGTTTTTTCCGTGTTTACCCCCTCGTTCCTATTCCTTGTTATGCTGCATGGGTCGTCATAAGAATGACAGGTTGCCATGAGTAATATTGGCAACACTGGAAAACTGCGCATAGCGGACAGAAAAAAATTAAACATCGAGAAAAAACGGGATGTTGTTTCGAGGTGGAAGTGGATCTGCTCGAGGAGTTGGATTGCGACCACGATCTTTTTTTTTTTTTGTTTCGATTATAGTCGTTTTACCATCTTTATGGCTTTCGCGACTTTATCAGCGTTGCAGTTGGCGGATCGTTATTGAAAAACTTATCCGGTACAACTGTGTTCGATGTTTGCTCTTGGGCTCGAACTCGCGGACATCTGCTCAGGAGACAACAGACTTGCCAATTGAGCTATATCACACGATCGAAAACAGGCCATCGTCTGCGTTACCGGAAAACTACAAAAGAGGCCCGTGCGTCACGTGAGACGTCTTCCGGTTGAAGGGTCAAGCCAAACGACCCCAAAAGAAATCGCTCACCAGAGTCGTCTATCGCTACTAGTCATCCGAGCTCAAGGAGTCCGTTCGATGCTGCTGACTCCGAAACCGACCACTTTAGTACTCGCCACCTCTACAAGGTTGTCGAAAAAAATCTGTGTTTTGACGAAAAAAAATTCTGACTTTCTGTGATTTTTCCCAAAAAATCTGTGACGATTTTCTGTGATGCTTTTTTTCATCAATTTCATTGTCATGTCATGTCAAATTGCGTATTTTTTACATTTTACTTAAGAAAAATCAATCACCATTATCAATTTTGTCATGTTTCTCCAATTCAAAGATAATTATCGAAAATTTGAATTGACATAAAAAAATTAATTTTGAAAAAACGTCCAAAATTTTTAAATTTTGTTAAATCTGTGAATATTCCAAAAATTCAGTGTTCTGTGACACAGATTGTGTGATGAAATTCGGCTCAAAATTCTGTGAAATTATAGATTTTTCTGTGATTTCTGCAACCTTGCACCTCTAAAGCCGTCCAGGTTCACCCATCATCTAAGCTATCGGTAGCCGCTATCCGTCCGGCCTTGGTCCCATACCATCCGGGATATGAGCACCCTGAATGAAGGATCAGGCATCCTTCAACTTAAAAAAATATCACTATTCCTTCTACTTAAATCTATAGGTTATTCCTTCTTCGAATAATAAGAATGCCAAACATATGGTTTTAGATCGTTTAAAATAACTGAAAAAGTCTAACTACGTCAATGTGATGTCCCTTAAACCTTTCTTCTATTGATGCATCAGCCGTATGGTTATCTGTGGACTTAATTTTGCAATAAGCCATTGAAGTTTGAACGTGCTACTTTTAATACAAACTGCAACTATAGTAGATTTCCAACTTGTGAATTTTACATTTCGAAAATTATTTAAGACAAATGACTGATTTTAAAACCTTTTTCCCAAATGGTTCGAAAATCGATTGACTGAATTAAAGACTTATGACCACACTTAATCCATATAAAAGGTCTATTTTTATAAACTGATTTATTGGATTGAATGGATCATAGGTGGAAAACATGAAAAAAAAATATTCACAACACGAATAAATCAACGAACATTTCCACAAACCATTTCCCCGGAGAAGGAACAACAAAACAAGACAAAAATAAAAGAGGCAATGATTTGACGAAAAGCTAGCTGCCAACCATTGGAGCGAGAAAAAAATTACCGGTCCCAAAACGTTGCTTGGTTGGAAGAGGAAGTCCTCGGAGGGATTTTTATTTCGTACGTGGTTTACCCCAGAGTGGTTTTGCCTTAATTCAGCGGATCTCAGGCGGGTCAAGTGATTACTTCTAACGGGTTTCTGTGGAAAGCTGTGTATTTTTTGGCAATATAAATACTTCTGGAAACAATAAAGTGTCTTCGTTGGAATGGTTTTAAAACTTGCTGCTTCAATGGAAATCTCTCTTCCAAAAGTCTTAAGTTTGCTCTTGGATTTGAAGCTTCAGAAAATAATTTCCGAACATATAAGTTTGTTCAAAATGTAAATTTGAAACGAACAGCAAAAAAAAAATCTTTCCAACTCAATTTATTTACCAAACTGTTATCTCCATTCTAAAGGAATGAGGGACACTGCCGAAAACAAAAGACTAAGCTGAAATTTTTCGATTAAAAAATGCAGATCACATCGTCGTTCCATCATTTTTGTTGACTAGAAAATGTCCGCCCCAAGAACCTCCCCAGGGGTACATCCGAAACCCTCATCTCTTGCGGTTAGAGAAAGACGAGACCCATACAAAGTCAGTAACACCTCAAAACCGATGGCCTGACGAAAGAAAGGATCCTTCCCAGGGGCCGACTTATAGGAAAAAGAGGGGAAAAATGATTACACTAACCAACTTTGTTTTCCATTTCAAGAATTTAGATTTTTCCTGTGTCCCGCTACGATTCTTCTGTTTTTCCGATCCGGAACCGGACGTAGATATACAAACAGCAAAAGAAAAAAACTTCCTTGTCGGCACCTTCGAGAGTCGTCGCAATAACGATGACTGCCAAAATTAGATTAAAACTGCCATTTTGGCCACCCGTGGTGGTGCCGGTGATATTTTGTGTGTTTTCCGTTGTTGTCGTTGCTGTTGATTTTGACCCAAACAGACGACGACGACGATGATGATGATGATGGCTAGTGAAAAACTCTCATCATGTTTGCCAACCGAGATTTTATTTATAGCGTTTCCGATGAGCCAGATTGACTTCCGGAAATTCGTCCATCGCAACAACCGACCGGGAATGTCAGAGAAATAAATAAAACAACTAATGGTAATTTATGCGGTTTCCCAACGTTCGACATCATTAAACTTCTGCCCGGGGATCCCAGGATTCGATGGAATTGGTAAGGAGGGAGCGGGTTGTCCGGAAAGAAATAGAAAATATCATCCAGAGGGAGCAGCAGCAGCTTGTTGTGCGAGAACCGCAAAAAGTGATTTGGCTGTTTGGGAAAGATAAATATTGTTTCACACCTGTGTAACGAGGTTTATAACAGCTCCTGCTGCCTGCCAGCCACACTCTACAGACTGCTCTCATCTAGCCCTTTTAGGTTTATTAATTGGGTGACGTGTTTGAAAAATTTAAACGGTTTTCTGGCAGGTAAAATCTTGTGGATTGAAAGGTGCTTCCAAGCTCCTTTTACGGTTCAGAATCTATTTAAAAAATTCTTCCTTCAAATAATTCAATGGATTTATATAGTAAATCAATGGATTTCTAATATCTGGGGCACCATGCCATGGTTTCTAAAAACTTAATGTCCACAGATAATCATACCGATCGTACATAAAAAGTTTTAAGGTTAATGGAACATCAAATTGACGTTGTCAGAAAAAAATATTGGTTTCACCAGTTATTTTGAATTTTACAAAAACATTCGAATTTCATCCTATTGTGAAAAAGAGGTAAGTTGCAAGAAACTTGAAAACTTTTGAAAATTTATAGTTTTTTATATATTTGTGATTTCTTAACGCATAAAACACCACTATAGTAATTTTTTATTTTGTTCGAATCAAATTTTTCATTTTTTCTGTCAAAAATATTTTTTTAAGAAAAGCATAAGGGTGCTGCATACATTTAAGGGTGAAAAATTCTGGCGAAAAATCTATAACAGCTATAATCATGAAAATCTATGTTTGGAGTGATGAAATTTTGAAATTATCCCACGCGTGAAGCAAAACAATCATATTTCAGAATATGGAAAAAAAAATTCAAAGGTGAATCTTTGATTTCATTTCGATGCATTTTATCCCAGACTGACAACTGAATTATAAAAATATTTATTCAAAAAAAGTTGGTGATATTTTGAAAAATATTTTTTCACAAAAGTGTAGGTAAAGGATAATTCAAGCAATATAAAGTTTGTGGATGATATCATTCAGCCAATCCGTCATACTAGGTAAAGATTTTCACGGCATCGAAAAATGGTAAAATTTGTACATCTAATGTTCAATTTTCTAAATTTTCTAAGAATAAAAAATTTTAAAAAACAACCTTACGATGTAAGAAACTATGTCATCATTATATTGTTATCACTAAATTATAACTTTATCTATAGGGGAGTGTGGGGATACTTGATCCCCCTTTCGTCTTTGACATTTTATGACAGCTTGCAAGTTTCTATGCTCCAAAAATAAGATCGATACTTGAACCCGTTGATGAACTAGAAGCATTTTCGTGGGAGTAAAAAAATTGCGATTTTTCTGAAGTTAGGGGAGACTTGATCCCCTATTGAAGGAGACTTGATCTTTTTATTCAGGAAGCCCTAATCCTTGTATAAAAATCTAACAAAACCCCAAGATAGAATGTTAATTGACTATTTTGGTCATGTTTGTTCTCATTTCACAATTTAGAGCAGACATAAGAAGAAAATTCTTTAACTTTGTCTCAACGCTAATAAAATTGCATACTTAAAGGCGCTATTTTTTTTTGTAATTAAGAGAAAATTAATTAATTTTGCTTTTTTCTTAAGACATTTTTTTCAAAAATACTAGTTTTTGGATAAATATTAGTGATTTCGTAATCAGCAATCATAACAATCAATTCAGAAGAAGAATATGCCGTTTGGAAGGGGGATCAACCCAACTCTAGGGGATCAATTGTACCCATAATCAACATTTTAGAAAACTTTTTCTGAAAAAAGTTGAGAGTTTTCCATGGCTTTGAAAATATGGCATTATGACGTTCATTTTACGCTCGAATGATTGATACATTGGAACAAATATTTTTCCATAATTTTCCCATGTAAGGAACATTTTAAATTGATGAAAAAAGATCTTCAAGTTACATTTTGTGAAATTTTTCAAACAAAGTTCAATTACTCAAACAATAATTTTGTTAAAATTTTTTGAACTACAAGCATTATTATTTTGCTCATTTTGGCACATTTTTCTAAAACATTTGATCTTTGTAAGACACTCCAGTTTCAAGATATAGCTAAGGAATCAAGTATCCCCAGGGATCAAGTATCCTCATTCTCCCCTATATATAAAAATGAATGTGTGTCTGTCTGTCTGTTCCCTATAGACTCGGGTACTACTGAACCGATCATCGTAAAACTTGGCATCTGAGGGTTTTTGAGGCCGGGGATGGTTTCTGTAATAGTTACAAACCGCTCTGACTTAAGGGAGGAGGGGCTCCCATACAAAATTTGTACTTTTTCGAAACAAATTAAAGTCATGACATCCATTTTCTCGAGATTTTTTTTCCTTTGGGCGGTTTGTTTTTCGTCTCCATGGTCGAGGCGTCGCCAGCCAACGTCGCAAGAGGATAGTAACCATGGCATAGTATACTGATCATTGGGAATATTTTGGCGCGTATTTCTCAACCAAGCATATTTTCAATTCAAGGGATGGCGATATGAAGCCTTGATGTGATTTTTTTCTGATTTCTAGCTCATTTGTACAGCACATGGTTATGAATGACGCCTAGATGTGACCCAGCTTGACATTTTTCCGATCAAATAAAACATACGGTAAATGAGCCCTATTTTTGCATGGTCCTTTTCTTGGCATGCCAACATGTCTTTTCATGGTTTTCAGGTCCAAATTGAGCTAAAAAATTTTGAATATATTTTCATTGCGAAGAGAATTATTTATTTCAAATCTGTGCATACCGAATTTTTTATTGTTTGTATTTTATTAAAGTAGTTAATTTTTCTCCATCTGCATCCGAGGCAATTATGTTGGAAATCACAGTATGAAAATCATATGAACTCACCTTTCTAGTGCAACTGTTAAATTCACATGCGACTTCAAACGCGGACATTCATAAGAAAAATTTGCAAAAAATCCTCATGCCTACAGTTAAACTCGGCAAAAAATTAAAAAAAAATACTAAAAAGACAATAGAATGAATATTTATTTAGGTTTTGAATAAAAATTTAAACCTAATTTTGTTCCTTTTCTTGGCATACAACTTCAATCGAAATACACTACCAGTGTTGGAAGCTGGAAAAAATACATGTTCATTAAAGAGGTATTTTTGGGTTGAAGTTTTCCCTAAAAATCCATTTAAAACTACACACAAATGTTTTCATACTAATTGGGTTGTATGATAAGACCGTTTCTATCAACTTAAGTTTCGAAATAAGTTGGAGAACATAAGTGATTCGACTAACTAAAAGTCATATCCAAGCATTGAAAATGCAAAAATCGCTATTTTTGAACCATGAATCGAAGGTACATTGGTTTGCGTGAAAACTGCATTTGCATTGAAGTCTGCCGAGCAAATAATTGCGAGTAAAAAAACTAAGTGAAATTATGCAACTCACAAGACTTAAGATGTTTTTCTTATCTAAAAACTGTTAGATCGATGGCAGTTTAAGACTTTAGTATATAAAATACATAATTAATTGAGTTTTGGAATCGTTTTCTATTGCTTGGGAACCATATACTAAGTTTACTTTTTTTGGATTTTTGATCTATTTTCTTCTTGGAAACAGAAGTTCAGGAAAATATCGTTTTCTTTCCAATTCTCCTTAAAATATTAGATGTGAGTCGAATTTAAAAAAATGTTTTAGCAAGGTTTACATTCTTACATCTAATTGGCGTGTCAAACCACTACGCAACGCCCTAGGCATTCAAGATGGCTGTTGCTAGAAGCTCATAATCTCAGCTAATAAATTCAAAAGGGCAAAATTTCAAAATACCATTCAAGGAATTTTTCAATTTCTTACTTTATGAAGCCAAACTCCACAATATGAAGATAGTTGAAAATATCCCTTTGTGTCGCAATCACAAGTCTCCTAGAGTATTTTACCAATTTTGCTATCAAGTTAGGGACTATAAAAACTCAAAAGGAATAATTTAAACAATGATTTATAAATGACAACACATCATGATGCACAGAACCATAGTAATGTCGTAAATGAATCTGTCGTTAGGCTAAGCATTCCTGAATTTGTCAAGTTAGCATTCAAGTCAGGAAATTATCCAATAAAACTGAGAAAATCTAAGCAATTTTTCCAATATGTGGAAAAATCTAGTCGATGAGAAAAGTTCAAAATAAGATATTTCAATTCAACGTTACAATACCACTTTAACAACAACCTTGTTCAAGTCGTTTTTCTAATAATTCGTTTATTTGACACGGCTCAAACCTTTAAGAATTACTCCCGTTCAAGTCGTATTTGATTTTTATTTTGATGAAATTGTCTCAAAAAAGATCGCAAAAATGATGAACTGTGAAATCTCTTTAAAAAATTTCGAGGAATGTGAATCAATACATCCTCGGGGCCAGATAGGGATATTTTACCTCAATATTCTGGCAGCTGGACCACACCAACTTTTTTTTTAAAACTCTACGTTGAAAACCTGGGCTAGTCTAGATAAGCCCATGTCATCTGAAATACTTTTCCTAGATTGATTGGCTGTATTCAGATTTTATCAATCCTTCATAAGTAACTTACTGTATACATGGTGGAGAAATATTTTAAAGTGTTTAGTTTAAAAAGTTTGCTTACAAAATATGTCAGTTTAGATTTCATCGAAGGGATTTAATGTTCATAAAAAAGAGAAAGTTCAAACCACTCGCGGACATGATTCGTTTCTGAATCGGTCCCCCTGATGAAGGTTTGGTTGTCATTCATGACCATTACCAAGATTCTTGTTCATACACAAATACTCTGAAACAACCTGATAATCACTTTGTTTAAATGAGTAAAAAGTTAAAAGTTTTAAAAATTTAAAAAAAAATTGCAGAGATTCTGGACTTCCGACTTTTCGAAATGAAGGCTTATTTTGTGTTTCCGTTCCAACCATATTTCATCAATGTTTTCAAAAGCCTTTTTGTTGTATGAGTGAAGACCAGTGTTCCATCGTCGCATAGAACTTTACGCTCAGCTGACGTCATTCTGTCAGTGGCCTTTTATTCAGAATAGCCAACGATTCTGTTTACTGTCAAATGAGCATTGTTGGTAAAGATCTTTTGCTCACATTAATGAGAGTTCCATAGAGAAAACATATTTTTGTTAAACTCTAAGCAAGTTAGCAAGTAAATTATTCGAAGGATGTTCTATGATGCACTCAACAGGAAGGTTGGAATGTTGAAAAAAAAGATAAACCATGCCTTAGGTGCCAAGGTCGGGTACAATTACCCTAATCAGAACAAAAAAAAATAATTTAACACTTGTACTATGAGTTTTTTTGTGGTTCACAAGTACATATATTTATAAAGGAGAATTTTGTTTTTTTCAACACAAACTTTATTGTAAGGATGAAAATTTAATTAAAAGTTGATCTCTCGAGTTTAAATAAACGATCTGCAGCTTTATTTTAAATTTCATTAAGCATTTCTGCATGTTTTTAGAATAATTAAACTATTTTTTTTTGAAAAACTGCTACAGATATATTTTTTAATGAAAATGATTTAAAAAAAACTAGGGCCCCCTGAAAAAATTGCGCCAGCCCCCCTGACGACTTCATTCGGCCCTGTTGTTCTCATTTCACAGAGACACAGAGAATTCTAAAAGTTTGTCTATTGACCGAGATTCATTGCATACTTTAAGGCGCAATTATCTAGTTTTTAAACGAATACAGTATTTTTAGTCCTTTTTACAAGATAATTACTAGATAATCATAAGATCTTGGATAGAAATTAGTAATTTCATGATAACCAATGATCACAATTCAATCATAAGAAAACTATATCTTTTTGGACTCTAGGGATCAATTATACCCATAACATGCATTTTGGAAAACTTGTTAAAAAATGAGAGTTTACTTTTGCTTTGAAAATATGGCATTAAGAAATTTATATTAGCGAAATTTATACAAGCGCGAGCCGTATTGAAATAAATAATTTTTTTTATAATTTTTTCATGTAGGACAAATTTTAAAGTGATGAAAAAAAAATCTTCAAATCACATTTTGTTAAATTTTTTTAACTCGAAAAATGAAATTTCAAAAAAATTATTGAGATAACGAGATTGTTGTTTTGTTAAATTTGGCACATTTCTCTAAAGCATTTGTAAGACATATAGGAAAGGAATCAAGTATCCCTCGGGATCAAGTATCCTCATTCTTCCCTACAAATATCGTTATCAGTCAGATTTCGATAGTCTGTTTTTAAACACAGCACATTATTGAATGATTGCCAGGCGACAGATGCTTTTGAAAATTTCTTCGATTGGTTGCAAAAATTCATGAGTGCTTGAAATTTTTTTTCAAACAAGCGAAGTTCGGATGGAGAAAGTATCAATCGGGTGAAAACAAAGCCACACAAAAACTATTCATTCACCGGTGTGGTGTCAACAAGCTTCCTTTCGATCCCAAAAGTTCAAAGTAATTCGAGATGATTTCATCACTTTACGACTTTTCCGTCCAACAATGTAGAGGTGGTACCAATCTAAAGGCAAGAAGCAATCACAGCCCGAAAAGTGATGATTACGAAGACAACGAGGGGGATTGATTTCCTTTCGTCCCTTTCGATTTTCGTTGTTGTTGATGTTGTCGTCGTTCAAAGAGCCATCCGTTTAACTTTTTTGTGGTTTTGAGGTTTAGTGGTTATGTCATGTGGTGTTCCGGGAATTTGCCAAGCTTTCATAAGTTAGTAAATCTAATTGAGCAATGTCAATGTCAGGTGGGATATTTTTAGACTGAATTAAGTAGGTTTCATTTGTGTAGTTATGTGTAGTTGACAATGTTTTGTAATTAAACGGATATTAAATATGAGAACTTCATTCTGTATAGTAAAATAACCTTATTAAAGATCCTTGTTAAAAATTCAGTTTATATGACCTCTCAGTTACAAAATAATCATGTGAAGAGAGAAATTGATTTTATCTTGTTTTTAATTGGAAAGTCATCTCTATGATCATAGCATAAAAATTAACATCCATTTCAACACATCAATCAATACCACAGTTTTTTATACATACCTATTTCAGAAAAGCAAAAAAAAACTATGGTAGGTAATTGAATTGTACAACTTCAGTAATTACATAAATTTCCATGTTTCTCCCACAACCCTCCTCCTTTCCAAAAAGTTCTGTCTAGAATGAAAAAAATGACCAATTACATCATCAGTTTACGTTTCTGCTTTGGAAGGTATTGGTAGCAAGCTGCAGCATCAATCGATTAGCTCCGAGGCTAATTGGTAGTTCTGATGAAAATTTTCGTAGGTGGGGAATTTCGAAACCCAGGAAAAAAATGGTTCGAAACGCTATCACCAAATGAGCTCTGCTGATGCAATTTGGAGTGACCGGCCGTCAGGGAAAAAAATGAAAGTGGACCTGCCAAGTTGGGAAAACCATTTTTCCATGACCACATGCTGTCCAGAGCCAGGGTTGGTTCGAGCGAAAATAAAACTTTGCCAAAAGACAAACCTGGGCTGGGAGGGCTACAGGGAAGATCGGCTAGCACTTTTCGATGGTTTTGCCGGTGTTTGGCGTTAAGTAAACTTTCGACCAAGAAAGCGGTTTGACAGTTGAAAGTCTTCTTTTTCCTTACTTTTTAAACAACTTTTGGGAAAAGTTTTCGGACCGACGACCTCCATCAACGGCAACGGAGCATTTGCGAGAAAGGTGATCTCGGTAAATAGAGAGTCCCCTAAAGTAATAGAATGGTGAAATTAAATTCGGCCGGATGCTAGTTGGTTTGATTTGCTATTTATACGAACCATTAGGGACTTGAATTCAATTTTATCTGAGAAGATTTTAAAGATTTCTGTCAAGAAATACAATAAAATCTTTCCTTCGAATTTATCGAATTAATGAAGACTCGAAAGGGATGGATTAAAGCTGAAGTTTGAAGGCAAACAAATTTTGTGAAAATTTAACAACTTTATTAATTGATTGGAGTGCGTTTATTTGGGAGGGTGCCGTGCGCCAAGCGGTATAATAACTTGAATAGGGGAGATAAGGGCATAATGGCCACCTTAAGGAAAACGCTTATTTAACCATAGAAAATAGCTATAAATTGGAGGTCACATAATTGTTTCGTGTTCAGGCACTTGAAAACCCAAGTAACAATTTTAGCTTTATTATGGTCAGCAAAATTTCGTTTGGACTATAGCATTAATCTTCATAAAAAGCTAAAACGCATTCTATAACATCACCTGGACTCTAATAAAGCCAAAATTAGGCTATTTGGCCCTACCCTAGAAACGTCATCGTGACATATCATTGTTGATCATGAATGTTGGTCACCAAATCTTTTAAAAAGCTATTATTAAACATGTTAGGAATTTTTGTTTTTTTCGATTCTGTGAGTTCTCGGAGTTTTATTTTTTCCAGCAACCATAATGGTTGATGAATGATGATGGCATTATTGAGATATGATCTGGTAAAATTAATAGCCTAAATACCAATGTTTTAACCAAATTATGAGCCTCTTTTGTACTGCCAGTCAAGATTTTAGGTAAAATGTGTATGAAATAGTATCTTAAAATAAATGCGCCTCGTCAAATCTGATGGTCAATGATAATGGAATTGATGGAAAATAGGCCTGAAAAAATATTTTCCAATGCTTGCATTGTGAATCCATCAACATGGCGTCATTTTGTGCCCATCGATTTTGCAACCAACATGGCATTAGTCAATTTGATTTGACGTTTCTCTCGCAAGCCAACCAATTACACGCTTAGGATGAGTTCCTCATTTCTGAGTTGTAAATCTATAGTACAGTAAATGAGAACAGACATTTTAAATAAAAACGGATTGGTTGTTAATCACCCGTGGAATAAATCATGAGTTGAAGTCAAATTTCGTTGTCTGACGCCATCTTGAAATCCAAGATGGCGGCTTACGCTGATCTTTCAAATGTTGTAAATGACTTAAAATCCCATGAAACCCCATCAATATTGGTATTGGGTGAAAGGGCTAAACGAGTAGAAGTCGAATTTCGCTATCAGACGCCATCTTGAAATCCAAGATGCGGCATCCGCTGAGCTTTTAATGCTGCAAATGACAAAAAGTTGCATTAAACAACCACTATATGGGTATTGGTTGAAAGGGGTAAACTAGAAGAAGCCGATTTTTTTCTTTTCGACGCCTTCTTGAAATCCAAGATGGCGTCTTCCGCTGAACTTTGAAATGCTGTTAGTCACTGATATTTGCATGAGGGCCCACAATATTGGTATTTGGTGAAAGGGCTAAACTATAAAAAGTCGAATTTCGCTATTGGACGTCAACTTGAAATCCAAGATGGCGGCTTTCACTGAACTTTAAAATGCTGTTAATCACTGAAAATCACATGAAACTCCCACAACATGGGTATAAGTTGAAAAGGATCACGAGTAGAAAACAAATTTCGCTATCAGGCGTCATCTTAAAATCCAAGATTGCGGCTTCCACTGAACTATAAAATGATTTAAATCATTGAAAGTCACTAGAAATTCCCACAATATGGTCATTGGGTAAAATGGCTTAATCAGTTTAAGTGGAATTTCTCTATCAGATCATCTTGAAATCCAAGATGGCAACTTTCGCTGAACCTTAAAATACTGTAAATAACTAAAAATCGCATGAAACCCCCACAATATGGGTATTTGCTAAAAGGACTAAACTCGAAGAAGTCAAATTTCGTTATCAGGTGCATCTCGAAATCCAAGATGGCGGCTTTCACTGAACTTTAAAATGCTGTTGAACACTGAAAATCGCATGAAATTCTCACAATATAGGCATTGTGTGAAAGGACCAAACGAGTAGAAGTCAAAGTTTTCTATCAAACGACATCTTGAAATCCAAGATGGCGGCTTCCACTGAGCTTTAAAATTCTGCAAATGACTAAAACCGCACGAAAGCTTAACAATATTGGTATTCGTTGAAAGTTATAAACTAGAAGAACCAGACCCTGATTGTTTTTGGCAACCCGCTCGAACATTTTGTGTTGTCAAAATCGAACGATTTTTTCCCCAACTTTGTTTTACTTAGTACTACATTTTTTATCATGTTTTTAATGCATTTAGCACTTTTCGTGTTTTGTCGATAGTTTGTGTTTTTTGCCATTTTTGCTATTTATGTCATTGTATTATGTATATCATGGTTATATGTCTAAACTGTATTGGTCCTATTAAAGCGAAAACTATAAGGTTATGTTGTTTCTCTTATTTTTTTGATTTAGTGACATGTGCCAAAATCGGATGTTTCCAAAATCAAATGTTGCCAAAAACGATCGGGGTCTGTATTGTGGTTGCTTTGTGTGATTTTGGGTCACTTACAGCATTTCAGAGTAAAGCGAAAAGAGAAAATCGACTACTAATCGTTTAGCCCTTTTACCCAATTCCAATATTGTTGGGGTTTCATACGATTATAAGTCATATACAACATTTTAAAGTTCAGCGGAATCCGCCATCTTGAATTTGGATGGCGTCAAATAACGAACTTCGACTTTTACTGGTTCATCTCTTTCAACTAATACCCATATTGTAAGAGTTTGAGGTGATTTTCAGTCATTTACAGTATTTTCAAGTTGAGTGGTAGCCGCCATCTTGGAATTTAAGATGGCGACGGACAACGAAATTCGACTTCTACTCGTTTATTAATTTCACCTAATAACAATATTAAGAAGGTTTCATGATATTTTCAATTATTTACAACTTTGAAAATAAAAGCGGAAGCCGCCATCTTGTATTAATGATGGCGTCAAGCAACAAATTTTGTTCCTTCTATTTGAACCCTTTAACGCAATACTCATATTGTAGAGTTATTCGTTCCACTTCCGGTAATTCGAAGTTTTCATAGATTTTTATAATTTTTTATTACTTTAACTCAAAATCAACACACAGAACTTATCAAAAATTTGTCAAATATGTGCTATCTAATCTGAGCGTGTCCTGTTTTGACATCTTGATCGAGAAATGTCACTAAGTTTTATTGCGTTTTAATAATCAGGCACTGAGCAAGGAATATTTAAAGGAGGTAGTGCCGAGGCAGCCTTGCTTTAGTATTAGTACCGCCTGTGACGTCACTGTTGCCAATAGTCTATGAATTTATATGGAAATTTTTCCTTTTTTGTTAGCAATTAAAAAAAAATTGAAGATTTTTTCAACTTTTGATTCACACAATTCTAGAAATATTAGTGTTCTTCAAGACTGATACTAAAAAAGTTGAATGTAGAAGTTGTTTTGCTTTAATTCAGACGATTGCAGTTGCTTAGGCATCCTAACTCAAATTGACAAAACTTGATAATTAGTTCAAAATTTTGCTTATAAATGTTTAAATCAGTTAGGCTTGAATTGTTGATAAAATGAAATAACCAAAAACTGTATTTTTCGAATCCAAACACAATCTTTTATTGGAATTAAGCCAAGTAAGGAAGTAAACCAAAGTTGCAATGGTTTTATTGGGGTTAGTTGTTCTAAACTAGAAATTCATTTGGTACACCATGTTAGATTCAAATCATGACGATGAGGTGCACTACCATAAGCAACCAATCAGACCTTTTGAAAGGGGAAAATTATTATTTTTGCTCGTTTCACATAGAGCATGACTGTACATTCAATAACAAATTCAAGAATAATACACACTGCAGTCTATTAAACACAAAGAAACCTCATAGCACAATCAACTAGTGGCCTTACAACATAATCCGAATCAAATTGGATTTTAATTTAGTTCTTTAATGTGTTTAACTTTGAAATTTGAGTTTTACCAGTATAAACCTGCGACAGCTTGGCAACAGTGACGTCACGAAAAAAATCCAATATGGCTCTCGGCACTACCTTCTTTTAATATTCCTTGGGCACTGAGTGCTGATTATTAAAAAAAAAAAAAACTTCAAAGTTTTTTTTTTACATTATTCGGGAAATGACGCTTCCCATTAGTTTTATTTTTATTTCTTCCACTTTTCTGTGTTTTCCTCCTTGCTTTTACTCTACATACTAAACATATGTTTTTGCGGTTTTTCTCTTTCTTTTTCTCTGTGTTTCCTTGTAAAAACGTTATTATTCCAATTAATTCTGAACCTTTATACTTCTACATTTTTTTAGATTGTTTTTCTTTATACAGTTTCTCGAATATGTGTTTAAACTTTTTTATTTGTATGTATACTTTTCTGTTCTCCTACATACATAGATGCTTTCCTTTGTATTGTTCCGTTCCATTCTCGATACATCCGGGGTTTGTGTTCTTTTCCAGCTAAAGTGCTTTTTAAACATAGCATTACTAACTCTTTCTAACTTTATCGACTTTTTTCGGCGAGTTTTAATATAAAAAACCAATTTTTACCAGTTGTCCAGACGTTTCGAGCTACTCTGGCTTTCGCTCCTCTTCAGTGGACACTAAAATTATATTTTTCTTTAAACATTCAATCTTAATTTTAATTTTTAATTGGAACTTGCAAATTACTGGCCATCGTCTAAACTACTTTGACGTAAAACGTATAAAACAACATAAAACAACTGTATCTACAAAACAAATAAGCACAGGTTTAGCGCAACAAAGTCTTGAGATTGGACATTCATTTGATTTTGAAAACACCAAAATTTTGGAAAGAGTCGCTGGATACAACGCCAGGATAACAACCGAAACATTTTATATTAAGTTAAGAGGCGACGATAGCCCGATCAGGAGAGCATATCAAAATAATAACTCAAACGTATCTCACCAAGATATTTACATCTTATTCAGTTATAATTAAGTACTCATACATTTCTATTCAAAGGTTCTTCAAACTGAATTATATCTTATTCTGATTGACAGGCTTGAATGGGGTTGATCTCATTTTCGGATTGTCCTAAAATAAAATGATTATATCTTATTTTGATATACGTACAACTTTTTATGAAACACGAACATCGAAGTCAACGGCCCAAACCGTACTTTAATGAGTTTCGCTCAACAGATTCATAAAATTGAATCGAATTTTTGGGTAACCAAAAATGGAGCATGGTTTCAGCATATAGTGTGGGTTACTGACATTCCACTAGAAAATTTTCTCGAATCATTCATATCTAGATAAGTTATAATTTTGATAGGATTTGTTCTGCCCAATATCAAACTATGCTATCTGAACGAGATATAATCTTGATAGGAGCATATCAAAAACTAATATAATTAAGCTATGATCGTATAGATTTTTTGATATAATTTGAGATATTTTAACATCCTACGAGTACTGAATTAAAACTCATTTTAGATAGAAAAAAAAAGTATCAAAATATCTCATTTTGATATAATTTTGTTTTTCCCTTCTGATCGGGAGTATAGTCAGTAGACAAAGGGATTCATTGAATTTTAAAACTGCTTACGACCCTGTCATTGCTAAATTAACACAGAACTGACAAACAAATGTAAACAAAAAACAAAACAAACTGTCCAAAATCAAAGTAGTCTAGACGTTGGCCAGTAATTTTCAAGTTCCAATTAAAAATTAAAAATAAGATTGAATGTTTGAAGAAAAAATATAATTTTAGTGTCCACTGAAGAGGAGCGAAAGCCAGAGTAGCTCGAAACGTCTGGACAACTGGTAAAAATTGGTTTTTTATATTAAAACTGGCCGAAAAAAGTCGATAAAATCCAAGAGCAAATATTCGCGGCGATAAATCCAAATTCAACTCTTTCTAAATAACTAAAACAGTATGTTTAATTAAAGATTTATGAGCGTTTTCAAAACTATCTGAAAACAGATGGTCGATTCAAGAATATAAGCATTTTGTCCATTATGACCATAATAAAACCATCATAAAACGAGCTGCACAAAAAAGCCATAATAAAACCGTAATAAAACATCGAAATGCTAGTTAGCTTGATCTGTGTTACTTGGGAAGAGAATCTCTTTATGATTTTTTATGATTTGAGAATGATCATTTGGAAAATTATATGCTGGATTCTGGATATTTACTTCCGTAGGTGATGAAATTTTGGTTAAATCAGTTGAAAATGTTCCAATACAAATTTCGAGTCTTAGACAGAATTTGGGATGTAATATCAATGAAGAAACTTTGAATAGTCGACTTGTTCAATTTAAGCAACTACAGTTTTTTTTTTAAGATTTTAAATAGGCATCAGACTCGAATGGCCTCCTAAGGTTAAGAGGTCTTTAATAAATATTATTATTATTATTATTTAAAAATAGGGAGGGAAAAGGGTTTTGAATTTATAAACCAACGGATAATGATTGAAAAGTTATAATATTACCCGGTATTAACCCGGGGCAATTGCCAATTATGCCCCCCTTTAATTCGGCCTTGCTTTTTTTTTGTTTGATCATTGGGATTTTAACATCTATGGGGTCATTCATCCCTCGTGGCCTTGCAGTACAGTACAGAATCTAAAGAAGATTCTGTTGATGAATGGAAATTTATCAAATCTTTGTTAGCAATAAATTGTGTTTTAATCAACAATGGTACTGCTATCAGTCTATTTTTGAAACAGACTATCTAAATTTAATCCCGAACAGCTGCTGTGAATCAACATTGAGACCGCTTTAAAAATTATTCAATTTGTCCCCCACCTTTTCTCGCTGCTGCTGCTGCTACAAAAGAGTTTCTTCGTGAATAGATCACTCGTGTTTCAATCAATGAAACAAGATGAACGATGAAAAGCGCCAACCCTTTGGTTTGACACAATGGGAGACACCGACCCGGATGAAAAGCTATTGAACACCACTAGATGGGTGGGTGTGTTTCGAAATTGAATACTTTTATTTACGAAATCCGTCCCGAATTCTTTCACTCTCATTCGCTGTTTCTCTTCACCATTCCTCATGGTAGAATCGGTGGTCGACTAGCAACGAGAAAAAAAAACACTGAGGGCTGTGCGTCGAGCCAGTCATCCCTTGCAAATCTTGTCAATCCAACAACGTGTATCGGTAAGGGGGGGGGGGATTTTTTTCTGTTTCACAAAGCTCTCTCCATCATCGTTGTCATCGGTCGTGGTCGTCCACGATGCCATGCCGTCTGGGGGATGATAGCACTCAATTGTGAAAGATGAAAAGATTTTTTTTTTGCTTTTGATATATATTTTATTTTTCAAGAGACCCCACTCGATATTGTACCTACTTTTCATCAAGCGGTGTCGATTGTGTTTTGGATTAGTTGAAAGGATCAAATTTATAACATAATGGAAAGAGGATGTGGACAGAAGTTCCTCTCAATGATGGCCCTTGTGGTTGTTGTTATTGAACGATGACCCCGTAAACGACGACCACAAACGAGATACACTTTATTTATTTATTTTAGATCTGACCCGGAAGCAGGTTAAGATGTCAATCAGCCGAAGCTTCTTTAAATCGATTTAAGATTACTTAACCACGAAGACACTGCTTGCATGGGGAAAGTTTGAAACACTTTGAATAGTTCTGTTATTATTCCGTTACCTGACATTGAAGGCCAGTCCTTTTATTTTAATGAGAAATGAAAAAAAAGCACCAAAGATAGAAAATTCTTTGTTTTATCCATTCAACATACATATTTCAGGTCCAAGCGCATTATTTAAACATTATTATCTCTGTTAAATTTAATGTTGATGCAGACAGATATTTATACTCGTTGTACTGAATAGTTATTTTTATCAAGTCGGCACTATTTTTATTTTTATATTATTTATGTATGGTCTTTTTGATTCTACCAAAGCTGAATAAATCACTAGCGTGAATCAGCTTAGCTGTAGTAGCTTCATGGAAGCAGCAGCATCCGGAACAAAATTTTGCAAAATCCCGTCGAGCAGCAAGTCTGTTTTGTCGGAAGAGAAGCTCAAAAAAAGTATGATAACTGAAAGAAGAAAAAAAACTCCGAGTGCTTGGCTGGTACCGGGGAATTTTTCATTCATCGCCTTTTTTTTCTCGAAATTGCTTCTTCCAACCGAGTTACCAATAACTGGGGTGTCACACCAACTTTCAATGAGCGATGCCGTTCGCCGGAAAATTGTACTCCGGCTGGTTGTAGTTTATTCGATTTCCATTCGGAAAACTTTCCCTTCCTCGCTTTTGGCTAGAATCGCCCATCATCCATCTCGCTCGAAGGTCCTTTCATGGAATCGGATCAGGAGAATTCGCTGTTTTTCTGCTGCCGAATCGAATTACGACAAAAGTTTGTCTCGAAAGTTCATCTTTCCTGCAAGCAGGCTGTAGGCCACTACTGAGAAGTTCAACAAATGCGCAAATTACTATTGGAAGTATGTGTGAAATTTTCAACTAGGAACTGGGAAAGTGGTTTGATTTGTATTGACTTGCAGCCCCCCTCATCGAAAAAAGCTTCCTACATTTGTAGGATATTTCAAAGCCGATGTTCATGTTGAATGCTGTGGTGTGCTGCTGTTATTGCTTCGAATTGGAACAGTTTATGTTACAGTTGTGCTATTTTTGAGCTTCCCGGTTCCGGAAAAAGACAGTGTACGGGAAAATATTTACAGCACAAAGTGCAGAGCGGATGTTTCCCAAGGGAGTTAACTGAATAGATTGCCTCCTGAATGCTATTCGTTAAAACTATTTTGCTACATATAAACTTATGAATGGTGGTCTTGTGTTTGTAGATTTTCGGGATGCTGATAGTTGCGCTTCAAGTTACAGTTTACACTTCAGGTGTGAGACCTCGGCTCAATTTTTTTTAATACTATGCAGTTTCCCATTTTCGCTTTGTTGATAATCAGCTGAATTTTGCCAGTTTATTGAAGTACGTTATAGGTTATAGTTTGTACAAAATTATTATTCAAATAATTATTAAAATAACTTTGAGATATGCAAGCGCATGTGTGAAAAGGATCAGTTTTTCTATCAATTTCCATAATCCTTCTCCAAAACTTGTAAAATTCAACTTAGCTCTGTTAACATACATATTTTATAAAGTGTGTATAGTGGGTTGAAACAATACTCGAAAAATAAAAAGTAGAAAAGGGTAATGTATTGTTTAATTTTTCGTTCATCCTCCAAATGGCCTTTTCAGGCCACAATGGATTGTTGATTGAGAAACTCAGTGCGTTTATTAAGCATTCCTTTTCTGAAACTTTCATTGCTGCTTATTTAAAATAATAGTAGATAGGCTTCATTTTTGAGGATTTTTAACGGCTATCAGTCTCAGATTTTTAAGAAAAAAACGTCTGTTTGTACTTCAACGTTTAGATCCTTATTGGATATTTCTCAGCGGCTAAAATGTTTTGCTAATTTAGTAAAAATCTTCAGGGGAGGCAACCAAAATAAACTCACTGTTGGAAAGCTGCTAAATCAAATCTGCACCATCATCAGTTAATATTATACAAGATACAGATATATTACACTCAACATCAGGGCCGTGGGAAAACCGGCCCATGGGGGGTTTGGTGACTTCATATTTTGATTTCTAACTTTCGAAAATAATTTTCAGAAGTTGAAGTTGAAGTTAAGTAAGTCTATCTTAAGAAGTTTAAAAAAATAGGGGATTTGAAGATTTCTTTTTAAGGAAAAACTTTTTGTATTTATTTAAATTAGAAATAATTAATTCTTTGTTATCTTATTTTGAGCGCCTCTCGGATATATTCTTATCTAAGTTTATGGCACATCGGCAAATTGAAAATCTAGTTTAGAGAGCAATTAAGACAGAAATGAAAATTGATAGGTGGAAAGGTCAATGCCCTAGCTCACATTTTCACCATGTATTCGTTTTTTCTACCCAAAGCGCTCTAGCTTTGACCTTTCCACCTATCAATGTTCATTTGTAGATTTTGAATTTGCCCGTTTGCCATAGAGATTTTCCCAAAATTTTAAAATGAAAGTTAAAGATTATTTTGCAGTAGATTTATTTTCTACTTTTGAAAATTCGATTAAAATTAAGATATTTCTTTGAAACTGTGAATAATCTTTAATTTAAATTATGTTAAACGAAAAACAAGTAAAATATCTTTTCAGTTGAATTAATCTTAAAAATAAAGTACAAGTTTTTGACTTTAAAGAATTATTAAATTTGTTTCGTGATGAAAATTCCGTGAAATTTCATAAAAAATAGAATTAAGGTTTCTCAAAAATCTTAATTTTATTTTACATTTGTGATTTCTTTGGTTTGTGTTTCAAACTGACTCTGATTGAATATAAAATTTGAATCCAGAATCGAAATAATGAAACTGTAGCCGCTTGATATTAAATTCTTAATTAAATTCCCACATTCGAATGTTAATCTTGATTATAAAACTTAACTTCGAGCTGAATCTGAATTTTTAGTTTTGATTCCGAATCTACTGCCTTTTGAACCTGAGTTCGAAATAAGAATTTCGAACCTGAAAACGATTCTTAAATCTTAGTTTCAGATATTAATTCTTACTCATTATGGGCCAAAAATGGTTCAAAACTGCAAATGGATGGGAATTCAACCAGAAATCTCACATTTGAATTTCAAATTTTCAGCTTTCAGTGTGAATTCTTTCTTAAGTTATTTATTCGAAATTCAACTTGTTAATCTGATTGAAAATTACGAATGATGAAACTGTTTAAGACTTTCCAATTCTGGATCACCATTATGAAACTTATGAATTAATAGTAAAAATTACAAATCATAAAATTGGTTTGTAATTTAAAAGATTTTCTTTTCATATTCCGAAACAACGAGTTTCAAATAAAGAAGTTAGAAAGAATTTCAAAACCGAGATTCAAATAAGGATTTTTCCCAATGATGATCCGAACTGAAGTTCAGTAACAATAAACTGGATAAAAAATCCGAATTTCAATCACAGACATCCAATTTTAATGTTTATCAGCTGATTGAGAACCACAAAATCGGGAATTATTCAAACTAAGCTCCCAGATATTTTTTTTCGCAAGTTTCCGGGCCGTGCAAATCCGGGATATTTTCTTCAATATCCGCCAAAGTCAAAATTTCTAAATAAAAATCATGAAAAAAAAAACAATTGACCTCTGTATATCGAAATACATCAGTATATTTTATGTAATTTTTAAGGCTTTCAAAAAATAATTCACATTAATTTTGATAAAAATTGCTCAAAAAATAAGACTCAAATACATAATGTTAATGACTAATTTTTTTTTAAATTGCAAATAAAGTTATAAAACTCGGGCAAAATCTGGGCGATTTGGTAAGCGTAGTATTATCGTATAAAAATTTGTTTTTCGTGACTTAATTTCTTTAATCTAGTTAGAAATTGTTTTGAAAAACTGAAGTATTTGGATAAGATTTGGCTATAGTTCTGAGTCGAGATTGTTTCTCGTGATTTATTCAAGTCGTTCATCATAATTTGATTAGGAATTTGTAATTTAGGGTTTAGAGAAAAACATTTTGCTTAACATTTTTGGATCCTCATGGGAGGGGGTTTTGACTCACAAAGCAATAAATTTTAGCCCTTGAGGAAGATCCAATAAAGATCGAAACGTTAAGGTAAAAAAAACAGTCGTTTTTACTAAAAAATCCGAGTCTGATAACTGTAAAAAACCTTTCAAAAAATCAACCGAAACAGTCGTTCCATTCAAAAAGAAAATATGTCTCTGATTTTTTTCATCGTTATACAAATTCTTCGGTAGATATATTAGCCACAAAAAAAGTCAAGTCAAGGGCCAAGAGTTTTTTTTTGTTTTTGATTGAAAAACGGGTTTCTAGAGTGCCCCAAATGACCCGACTTTTGAAAATGTTATGCGCTTCAGGCTAAAATTGATGTGCTTTCGAGAAAAACGCGTTTGAAGTTTCTGCTCTTGCTTTCTTGCAGTATTAGATAGGAGGACATAAAGGCCTATAATTTCTACAGTTTTGCTTCAATTGACTTGAAAATTTGACACAACATTCTTGAAATGTTTTACAATAAGAAAATAAAAAAAAATCGTTTTTTTTTTAAAGTGTTAGACCCTACACCCCCCCCCCCCCCCCCCCCTTAAGAAAAACCGTTTTTGGAAGAAATCGGCCGACGGGAACCAAAGTTATTGATGAAAAACTGGTTTTTCACGTTTCTCCCGAACAAAATGTCTTAAAATCCCATACAAACTTCAAGCTCGTTGAGCAACCCCATCCCGTGATCCGATCTGGCCCAAATTTGGCATGAGATCTTGTACTAGGATAAGGATCAATTTCAGCCTGCAGCGCATAACATTTCCCAGGTTTTGAATTTCCAATACAAATTTGGGGCAGTCTAGGATGTACTCTATTTTTGTGAAATTTTATTAAGTAGGAGAGAGTGAAGCATCGTAAGTTAAAAACAGAAAACGAGAGTCAAAGTTGGCCCAAATCATAATTAATTATCATTTTCCTCCATTTTAACAGACTTAATCAACTTCAGAGTTTTTAATTATTTGATCAGGGCCTTTTTATCAAAAAGGTTTGATATTCGGTAGATAGATTGTAAAATTATACATGGCTTATTGTAAACATGCTTTTATATCAATTAAGCACTATGATTTTAGAAATTAGACGTTTATTTGTGCGTGTGTACATCTGTATCAGAATTAAATAAATCCATCTTTTGAACGAAACTCAGCTGTACAAATTTTCCTAATCCTACATGAAAAAATTTGTTGTTTTTTCCCTTTGTTGAAGCATTAAATAAATACAGGAGAAAATTTTTAAATTTTATTTAGTTACCGTACCATTAAAAATGGGCCAAATTAAGGGAAGCAATCAGTTGCTTCGCGGTGATCGAAAAAATAGATATTCTAAGCAAGATTGCAAAATCTCATGAGATTAAGATTTTAATGAGTGAGATTTTCCCTCTTTGGATTTCACTGTGATGTTAATAAATCTCATCATAAGCATCACAAACATTAACTGCCTTGAATTTTGGCGTTTTCTCATCCTGAGAGCAGAGGTTCCAGGTGTCCTGAAAAATCAGGATTTGTTCTGATTTTTGAAAGATCGTCCTGGTTTTTCAAACTGTCCTGATTTGTCTTGATTTGTTTAAAATGGTCTTAAAATGTACCGTAAACTGGGGGAACTTTGATCAACATAAAATTTTTGCACATAATCATCATTAACTAAGTATTAAGTTAAAATATGTTTCCTACGTTTGAAAGCCTTAAATTGAGTTACAAATAAGCATAATTTGATTTTTATTAGAAGATTTTATAAATTATTTAAAATATAACTTTTAAATCTTAAAATATCTGGTTTTTTGAAGGCTCACTAACAAACATCTCTCCTGATCAAATTTAAGCACTTATGAGCAAATGGATTGTTTAATGTGAAAGTTCAACTTTTTCCTTGGTTTAGGTTAAATTTAAGTGTTATTTTTATAGTCAATTTATGATAATTTTTAGATATTGAAAAAAAAACGGTCATTTTCCATGAAAAAGCTCGTGTAGAAATAAAAGGCTAAAACCATATCAAACGGTTAATTTTGAAGAAAAAAGAACAAAGGAACAGTTCGAGGACTTAGGGAATGGCATGAAGGTAAATTTTTTTTTGTTTTTGAGGTCAAAAAATATTTATAATGTTTATAATTTTTGTTCCTAAATGTATGCAGAAACATTGTCCATTTTTCGAATATATTTATTTTGAAAGAAAATGTTGAAAAATTCAATTGAGTCCAAACCAAAAATTACTGTTATCGATGTTTGGAGCCTTCTCTGCTTAATGGCATCAAAACAATAAATTTGAAGATGAACGGCCGAATACCGAATATTGACCTTTTCAACTATTCGGCCTAACGAGTTGAGTTTTCAATAAAAATACTTCTAGTTCTATTGCTATTCCTAATAGAAATCTTATATTTCTGCCATATTAAAGTCTCTCATGTTTTAAGTCGATTATTTCTAACCAGATGTATCAGATCTTTTTAAGTGAAGGTCTCTTTGATTCTCAAAATGTCACCATTAGTTGAAAGCACATCAGATGACTTGTCGCTTCTAGGACGTATATCACAAAAGAGATTGGATTCCAGTGAAATCTGGGACAAAACATGTCAAAACAGGTTAATCTATTTTAAATTGTTTTTTTTTATATCGATTCAGATGAATGTCTAATTTTAGCTAGATGTCATCAAAAAGTTGCCAAAAAGAACGATGATTTTTTTAACCTTAAGCATACAATACTTTCTACGACACGTATCCACACTGCCGGGTCTGAACGATTTTTTGAAAAATTTGTAAAAAAGGGAAATTCTGAACACAACTAGGCATTATTCTCAAACATACAAGAGGAGAAAGAAATAAAATTACTTGAAATTTAAAATTTTCATTGAATAACAGCATCAGTGTTCAAATCGTATCTAAAGAATAAATTTATTCTAAACAATCGTTTCGTAACAGAAAATTTAAAAATTATAAAAGAGATATTTGATTTTTTTTTATTTGATTTAGCAATAAATCAGAATAAACACGGGTAAAATCCGGAAAGTTTTAAAAACATGTGGCCATCCCGGTCAGATTCAACTTTTCTCTAATTCTTTATTTGGTTCATAGGCAAGCCTGGATTTATCAAGAAAAAAATTAAATAAACGATAATCAAAGTATGAAGCAGAAAATTTATGGATACTTCCAAAATGTTTTACCAAAACCATAAGTTTTGATGGCCGACCGAATATTTGGTACATCTTTAGTAAAAACCATTGTGATCAAAGTTACACCGAAACTTGAAATCTGGTTTTGTAACAAACATTTAATTATAACCACCAATGTCGTTTGAATTTACTGCAATCAATGATCATGTTTGATACTCCTCACCTCAGTAAGGGTTTTAAAGCTTTTAGGTATTACGAAAAAGCAACCTCTTCCACAATATTCAAAAATAAATGAAAAAAGTGATCAAAGTTCCCCCAGTTTACGGCACTGAATTGTCTTGATTTTAAAAAAATATCTATATTGTAATTGAATTTAACGTTATATTATTACGATATTGAACAAACCTGTAATAAAACAGTAAAACCGATAGTGATGATCGATTCAGCTGATTTAGAAATGGTGTTTTTCTATATAAACTACCAGTCAGCCAAGATTCTGCTCGCTTCTTTGCATAGCAGTATTTCGCCATTATTTATGCAATTTAAGCAGAATTTGGGGTGTCCTGAAAAATCCTGATTCCTGATTTCTTCATGTTGTCCTGATTTTTGACAAAACCACCTTGCATTCCTGCCTGAGAGTTACGAGCAGAAAAACTACTTTTACGAGGGTAAAGATGCCAGATAGAAGGAATCGAAGGAATAAAAATTAATATTTACGCAATCTCTCGACCAAAAAAATTACCTTAAACAAGTGTTCCTGTTAAGAAGAAACTGTACTTACCACAACTTTTTAAAACACTGCCAATTATACCTGGTAATTGTAAAATGTCAGTTATTTTTAATGTTCTTTGTAAAGAGCATTTGCAAATTGAGTTTAAGTGCTTTTTTTCTGGCGTGATAAGTCTCACATCGTGTTCGAGATATTGGAGATATGCAATTAATACATTATACATATGCATTTTGAAAATTACTTTATTTTACTAGAGCAATTCCGAAACAGAAGAACAAGCATTTCAATGCGGATTTTGAATGCATTGAATTTTTTTTTCTCAAATCCCACAGTATTGGCATTGGCTGGAAAGAGTGAGCGTAATTTCAAATTTTTGACAACCAAATATGACGTATAAATTGTCAGGGCTTTTAATCCCTAAAACTGCCTAACATACCGATATAGGTTCAATATTGTGGCTTCTTTCTCATAGTGCCTTTTAGCATTTCTGAATACTGTATACGGCTTTTAGACACTTAAGTGCTGATATTCGCCCCTTAAACACTTATAACAGTGTTTAATGGTTTGTTGGGCAAAATAAATCTGATTTGTGAGAAATACTAAAAATACTTCAAAGTGAAAACAAAGCATTGACTTTCCACGCCCTCTAACACAGACGTCCTAAGTACTAATCCAAAGACGATCAGTGTACTTGAGAAAAAAAAGCGTTTCAACTCAGAGAGCTTGAAAGTGAGTCTTTCCTCAAATATTTTAGTTGACTTCAACAAGTCACTGTTTATGTTGTTATTATGTTTTGTTACTTTTGCTTAGGCTGATTTTTCGTTCACAGGTAAAAAAGTAAACAACAAAGAAACAGTGGGGAAGGCATACGAGCGATTGGAAATAAAATGATTATCCTTAATTAAATTTAAATTTAACAAAAAACAAAAAAAAAGTATCTTATCAATTTCAAATCATTTGCTTCTCCCCTGTCACAAGCAGAAATGCGCTGGTCTCAATTTTCAATTATTATCAATTTTGAATTAATTCAACCTTACCAATTTTGAACATTGTTCATCAATTGATAACTAGTTCTTCCTGTTAGAATGGATAAAGCTGTCCTACAAGTAATCCAAAGAAAGTCACGTTAATTCTGAGTAACCTAACTTGTTAGTGACGAGGAGAACGAGGATTTGTAGGAGATTGATCTCGCTAGAGCCAAATTGTTAATTTTTGTTTGGCTCTAGCGAAATCAAACTCATAAAAATCATTGTTTACCTTACTTGAGAGATGGGTAACTGAGAATTAAAGTAACTCTCTTAGGATTACTTGCAATACAGCTTTTTCCATTCTAACAGGAAGGGCTTATTATTGATTGTTTGGCAATGTTCGAAATTGGTTACGTTGATGATGACGATGAATGTTTTCTACTTGATTTTAAGTATGCAGCATACAACTTCTTCGGTCATAACCAAATAAATAAAAAAAAAATGAGAAATTAACTGCTACAGGATCAAAATTTCTGCATTTAGAATCTTGTACATCTTGTAGGTAATCAGAATTTGTATTCGGAAGAGCTTAGACCTTTTATTTGTAACAGTTTCACCTAGGAAGAAACGAAATAAACCATTTCAATTGTAGACAGTTTCAGTCAAAGTATGAAAATATTGAAATGTTTATAAATTTATTTTAACAAACAAAAGACACACCATGCAACAACTGTATCGATGAGCTGTTTTCCAAAAATTTTTGGTGGAAAAAAAGGCAAATATTCAACGAAACCATAATTAGCTAGATCACAAATGAGAGGTTAATGAATGTTGAATTAAGAAAAACGGAACCAGAAGTATTTCGTTTACCTGATGAGTTTTTTTTTATAGAAGTTTCACCCAAGAACGAACAAGCTCTACCACTATTGATGATCGTGGCAAATTTCAGTTAACTGAAAAATAACACCCCATGTAGACAACGATAAAAAAAAAGAACAAATCAGAGTTTTTGATTGATCCAAACGGATCAATATGCGATTTCGGGACTTGTGATATAGCTCAGTTGGCAAGTCAGTTGCTTCCTGAGCCGATGTCCGTGAGTTCGAGCCCAAAAATAAATATCGATCACAGTGGCGCCGGATAAGTTTTTTAATGACTGTCCGCCAACTGCTTCTTTGATAAAAGTCGCGAATGACATAAAGATGTTAAAACGACTATAATCGAAACAAACAAAATGCGATTTCGAAATCTTCAGTGAGATAAGATTCAGTTAGTCAACAAACATTACAAAATATTTACTAACAACATTGAATCTGCGTCGCCACATCAAAATGATTCAGATGAGTTTGTTTATTGGATTGGAAGGCCGTGGTAGAGACTAATAACAAATAAATCAAGTCTTCTTCACTTTTATACCGGTTCTGCATAGCCACTATAACGCCTAAAAGGCTGCATTGAAATTTCAAAAATACTATGCAGCCAAGAAACTGTACTGCTTGAAACCCATTCTATTCTTCTATGAAAAATGAAAGGCTTCAAAACATGGGTAGCAATAGCACTAAAAGTGGATGTTATTTATAGTAGGTATTTATAACTGTTCACAAAATCTTTTCAGATCTTGGGTATTCTAAAACTGATTTTTTAATCTACGGAATCTTTTGTAAAGAAACCTTTTTAAACTTATTAACAAAATGCACGTATTTCAAAAATATTTCAAAAGATTCTACAAACTTGGCTTTGAATTCAAACAATGACTGATGTCGCCCTTGTAGGTTATTAAATAACTTGACTTACTACCTCTTACTCAGCATCGATTTCTTTTAAAAGTAATTTTCAAACAAACAGATTTAAAAAATATTTTTATGAGCTACAGTTTACTGCAAAATATCAAAGTTACATACTATATATCCTATTTGAAAAAGATACCCCTGGCTTTTCGTCTGTCGGTTAGTTTTATTTGCAACTTGAGTAGAGCATCCAAAACAGTTACAGCTACAGTAAGTACTATCTAATAGCAAGTAGGTATCCACAGCAAGTGAATCAAATAAATATTTGCTTCCGGGTACGAAAGTAATGGATCTCGCTTTCAATGGCGTATCCAATAACCAAGGAATTGCCCAACCAGCCGTTAAGCAGATATACACTGCGAGGGATTCCATGTTTATGTTAACAAAATTAGAAAAAAAAACTTGATTTTTTTTATAATTTATTGGAAAAATCTTAGAAATTCATGTTCTACAAACGAGTTTAACTAGAAAATCCACTTAGTTTAAAGAAAATTTTGAGAACAATTTCCTTAATTTTTTTGGGTGCACGCTTGTAAGGAAATTGGTACAATGTGAAATCCATCCGACATGGGGAGGTGGCTCCCAATGGATATTGCATTACAAAATCTTGTTGGGTAATGCTGCTGCTTTTGGAAAAAGGGAGCTTCCCGGTTCTGGTTCTAAGCCCTGAGCTGGCTGGCAATGAAAAGAGCAAACAGAGAACACCCACATCGTTCACCACACCACGGCAAGATTTATGGGAAGCAAGCAGAGATGAATGTATCCACCAATGTATGTTGTAGCTTCACCCTGATTTGAGAAAGAAGGCATGATTCATCCTTTGAAGTCATTTGTAACCAACCATCCCAATAAAAGTACACTTGCATGCTCACACACATATACACCAAATCACACCTTCGGTGAAGGGATGAAGGTTTTTTTTTTAAACATTTTCAGAGCCTCGAGAAAGCTTTCCTTCCCCCCAGGAATAATCAATCTGATTCGATTACAACCAGTCTATATGATTATTGGGAATGTAATAGCTTTAATCGATCGATGTTTTTTTTACCGAAGGTGCTTTTTAGATTTTTTTACTCGCAAACATGTGTATTTGTACATATTTAATTTGTGAATCTGAAGAAACATCCAATGAAGATTGCTTTTAACTAATTATAGAATAAAAACACTTACCTGCTATAAAAAGGAACTTTAATTTGGATTTCAAATAAAACATTCAACAACATAGAACTGATATCTTAGGGTTAGAGTCATTGTAGTTCGATTCAAATTTCAGTGGCTACCGCATCCTTTTTTATGTGGGAAGAATTTAGAAACGCGATTATGCGTCGCTTAATAGATTTTTTATTTTTTCTAATTAAACTTTTTCGATACTTACTTGAGAAACTTTAACCGCTAAATAAGCCACATAGAATAAGTTGAAAGTCGACTCTCGGAATTAGCGAGAATATTTTAGAAGTCGCTCATCTTTATAAAACAAAAATATGAATCTTAAAACTAATAGCTGTTCCACAGCTTTGAGCAGAGAAGATTGTTACACGTTTCCTTAAAATGGAGTTCCAACTTTCACTTGTTAATTGTACAGGCTTGATACAAACACCGAAAACAATGCTTGTATACATTTAGGGGCATTTCGTTATACCATTGGGGAGAGCGGGGATACTTGATCACCTTTTCTTATTTCCACCATATCTTTTGGAAAAATTTAGCAACTCGCACCCTTTTCCATTTTCTGACAGCATGTAAATTCAAGTTTCTATGCTTCAATAGAACGATACTTGAACTCCTAGAAGAACTAGAGGCATTTTCGTGAGAGTTAAAAAAAATTGAGGTATATTTGAAGTTAATGGAGACTTGATCCTCTATTGAAGGAGATTTGATCTTTTATTCAGGAAGCCGTAATTCTTGGAAAAAAAATAAACAAAACACCAAGATAGAATGTTAATTGACTATTTTGATCATGTTTGTTCTCATTTCACAATTTATAACTGACAGAAGAAGAAATTTCTATAACTTTGTCTCAACGCTAAAGACATTGCATACTTAAAGGCGCTATTTTCGATAATTAAGAGAAAATAATTAAATTAGCCCTTTTCTTCAGACAATTGTTGGGAAAATATTAGTTATTGGGCAAATATTAGTAATCTCGTTATCAGCAATGATATCGATCTATTCAAAAGAAGGATATACCGTTTTTAACTCAAGGGATAGAACCCATAGTCAATATTTTAGAAAACTTTTTCTGAAAAAAGTTGAGTTTTCCGTTGCTTTGAAAATATGGTTTCTTGAAGTTCATATAACGCTCGAACGATTGATATATTGGAACAAATATTTTGGGAATAATTTTTCCGTGTAAGGAATATTTAAAATTGCTGAAAAAAGATCTTCAAGTCACATTTCGTGAAATTTTTCAAACAAAGTTCAATTACTCAAACAATTATTTTGTTTAATATTTTTTGAGCTTTAAGCATTTTTGTGTTGCTCCATTTTGCACATTATTTTAGAACATTTGATCTTTGACGGGCATTCATGTTTCGAAATAAGTAAGGAATCAAGTATCCCCAGGGATCAAGTATCCTCACTCTCCCCTATCTATTTTAATTTTACAAAATAAGTTGTAAAGATGAGAATTCAACGGAATTTTTATTGAGATCCCGCCGCGGAGGAAATTTCAGTCTCAATTCTGTGAATATATAAAAAATTAAATTTGTGATTGAATTTGATAATTTTAGTTGCAAATACAAGCATGTTACAAATGAAGCATGCTCCAACGTTAAAGTTTTAGCTAAAAATACCATCCCCTTTGTCCTAACTGGAGGACTAAAGAAGAATTTTTTCACTCCGAAATCAGCAATATGAGACACAACTTATGTTATAAATTTTATGTGCTTTTGACTGGATTAAAATTCACCTTTTTTTTTATAAAGACTAACATGCATGTAATACGCAAGTAAAATTCATTAATAATGTAGGGGAGAGCGACGATTCTTAATCCCGGGTGTGACTTCATTCCTAAGCTATATCCGAAACAGGAATGTCTTTCAAATATTAAAATTTATAAAAAACTAGCAGACCCGGTAAACTTCGTCTTACCATGTTCAACTTGGTGTCCATTTTCCATTTTTCCTAGTTTTTTTTTACATTTCCCTCCTTTCCGTTTCCTCGAATTGTCCCGCTTAATTCAATCGAAATAAAACCTTAGAAATTTAACTCAATTCTACGGGTCTTTACTTTAATTATCAAAAAATAACTTTCAATAAATATTACATGCATCTTACATGAATGCTTTTTTATTTACTTTTCTTTAATTCGGTTGCAAATTCAACTTAAAGTGTTCCCAAACAGCACTTGTTACGGCAATAAATCTGGCAACTTTATATACTGCAAATTCCTTTTTATTATTTATTCAAGCCAAAAATGCAAATTAAATTCTTTTAAACTTCAACCCAATGAATCAAAGAAACGATTGGTTTTGAAAGGAAGAAAAACATATGTTCAGTTTTTTTTTTGTTATTCAACCGAATAACAGCATTTTTTTTCTTTTTTTATTGTAAATCTTAATTTTCAAAAATGAATCACCGGGGCAAGTGCAAACGGATATCACCATAGTTCAACTTTCATATTCTCTGAAAAAATTATTATTTTCAAAAAATATTAGATATGCTGGCAAAAAGAAATATATAGGTAAACATTCGTCCCATTTGTTGGGGCAAGTGAAAACACCTAGGTCTTTTTCAGATGCGTCAGTGAAAAAACTTTAAAATGTATTAAATACTTGTTCTTATTTGTCTGTTATATCAACTTTCATTGATATATTTTAAGTTTTTCTCCGGAAAAAAATATTGCTTGGTACTCCAATTTCGCTGAATGCTGTTCAACCAAAAGACCTTTATAATAATTTCTAATGTCCGCTTCACATTCAACACTCGGGATATCCTTTCTGGCCATTTTGGAGATACAATTCTTAAATGGTTGATGTTTCATGGCTAAATGGCACGTTTTCACTTGTTCCACCGTGCGAAATGACAGGAATTAAGATTAATTTTAAGACTCTCAGGTCATATTAAAAGTTCATCATAAAAATAAGCTGCCCCTGGAATATCAATCACAAAAAAACTTTTCAACAAAACAGTGGATTATAAGTCTCTTCTATTTATACAAAACCTGTAAAACAAAAACACACTTTTCATGTTAAGTACGTACTCAAATTATGTGTAAACAAACAGTTAACGTGTAAACAGTTTTTCGGTGAATAGTTAAAAAAAAGTTGAAATTATTTAGTCAGATTGTTTATTTGGGTCCAACAATTTTCAGATAAAACAATAGTTCATACATTTTTTGTAAAAGTTGAATGTTTGTTTTTGCTCTAGTTTACCTTCTTAGTTGAAAATTCTCCCGGAAAATGCATATCCTCACTTTTTGTTATGAAAAAGTATATTATTTTATTGATAACTTCAACTTACACTTGCAAAAAATTAAAAAGTTCTCTGCATTCGGCCTTTAAATACTTCAATTCTATCTCATTTATTTCAAAGGGCAGACTCTTGTTTTTTGAAGTTTTTGTATTTTATTTATGGAACAGAACTGCTGATGAAATTGAAAAGTAGTTTCTAACGAAAAGTTTAGATTTTAATCGATTTGTGATGCTTTCCATTTAAATTCATTGTTTGGAAAACTCAACAAAGTAGAGAAACCTGAAGTACCGTGCCATGAGTGCATAAAATGTTACATTTCTTTCGGACTTCTTGTCCATATAGGAACACAAACAGAGCAGGAAGAAATAAGTTCGTTTCTCTGATAAAATGTCTTTAACAAAAGATAGAGTACAAACCGCAAGATTTCCCAAAAAGAAGAGTTCGCTCATTTCTCGATCGAAAAAGAGTACATTTAATCTTAAAAGAGTACGTATGGTAACCCTATTATTAACTGCCAAATAAAAAGAACTATGGCCAAAAATAGTCAATTGACCTTTGATCTTTCGAAAGTATTCGAATTTTGTCAAGGGCTAGGGACTCTTGAATGTTTTTGTTTCGATTTTAGTCATTTTAACATATTTATGGCAGATGCGACTTTATATCAACGTTGTAGTTGGCGGACAGTTAATGAAAAAAGATGTTATTTCTTCGGCTCGAACTCACAGACATTGACTCAGAAAGCAACTGACTTGCCATACTACAAGCCCCGGGACCCCTGAATATTTAAATGATCCGGTCTTTGATCAAAACAAATAAATGGAATCGAGTCTCTCCAATCTCCCCCTAATGCATGGGTTACCAAGCTTTTAACCAAAATTGTCCTATTTTGAAGCTAGCGGACAGCAGAAACTAAATTTCTTTATGAAAACTTTGCATCATGGATCCGCTTGTGAGCTCTTTATAAACATTGAAGGAAAAAAATGTTTGCATACATTCAGGAGTCTTTAGGGTTCAGAAACCTTACGGCCAGCGGGCCTAATTAATTTTGTATATTAACGACCCCCGAATGTATGCAAACGTTTTTTTTTTCTTTTGATGTACATAAGAAGCCCACAAGCGCGAAATTTTTATTAAGAAATTCGGTTTCCGCTAGCTTCAAAATAAGGCAATTTTGGTGAAAATCTTGGCCACTCATGCCGTAACGACTGTTATAAAATAATTCCCTTTTTAAGTTTTCTGTAAAGTTAATTTTTTTCATCATTTGTACATGTAGCAGAAGCATGCGTCAAAACATTTTAAATCTCCATAATAAAATGATGCTGAAATTTTAAAATATATTTGACACATTTTAAAATTTTGATCACATAAGGAAAATATCAATTGAGCAATGTTTTGTACAAATGTTTTTCACCATTATTTGAATACTATGAGGCGATTAACTTCGTATGATTTGATGTTCGACATCAAACCATATTACTTAGGAAAGCATACTCAATTTTTTTTTAAATTTCTACTCACACGAATGTCACAAAGATGGTAAAGTATCGAAAATAAAAAAAAATATATAATTTCCACTAACAGAAATTAATTTTTACTCAAATTGAGTAACTTCATTTTAAGAGCTAATATTTTACAGACTCAATCCCAATTCGTTCTTCAAATTGTTGAATGTAGCAAAAAATCCAAAATAAGTAGTTCAATTTTTGTTTACTTGTGATATTCACCAACTCGTTCTTTCTTTCCTGATTTGTGATAATGTTTAACCAATATATAGATGCATTGATAGTTTTGTTTTAAGGCTATGATCATTTAGTATCCGGGCAGTTACAAACGTGTGTATTTTAAAAACTATTCGTTTGATCGAAAAACTTTCTATGGAGGAAATGAAGGTGTTAACACGACATTTAATGTAAAAATATAAAAAAAAATATTTTTCGATGATTTCAAGAAATACTCTAACTTTTTCATAAAATCTCTATTTTATCTTTGCACACTTTTTTCAGTCACGTATTGATTTTTTTTTTTTTACCTCAGAAGCAAAACCTTTGCAAAATCATGATATTTAACACAAACTCACCTGGAAAAATCAATTGGAATCTGGTTGGAACGTTTTTATGAGTAGGCATCTCGAAGAATTTGATTTCTTAAATCCGGTTTTTACATAAATTTTGTTGTCCATCAGAACACATCTGTCATAATGCGTAAAAACCGGATGCACAGATTGCGATCTCTGGAACTGATCATTATTAGTTATTTACTTGGTGTCTACTAGTCAGGCAACACTTTTTGCGTGCCGGAAATGGTTTTTTTTTGCATTATTTAAGAACTTTGCATTCAGTTATCCCCAATAACCATAGATTTTTTACCATATTTAAGATCAAGGGATGCACTCCGATGGTTGGTTTGAACTTCGTGTGAATCCTAGAGTGGCTGCTTATACTTCTTAACCTTTTGGTTCGAAAAAAAATCAGAAAAAACTAATAGTTCATGAGCTTTCAAGTCAACAATGAAGAATTTTCGAGGCGCAAAATGCGTAAAAGGAGCAAATTTGTGCAAAATTATTTTTACCATGTCTTTTTGCATCGTAAATATCTCAAACACAAGTTAACTTAAAAATCTATCAAAAATAGGCAAGATAGTCCTTTTCATAACCAACACAACGCCACTAAAGTTTTGCATATCCGAGCTCTACTAACGTAGTTATCACCGAAATAAAGTGCCCGGATACTAAATGATCATAGCCTTATATCATTTAATTAAGCTTCGGAAACAACTCGTTGTGTGTCTGATTTTGTCATCTCTGAGTTTTGTTTTATATTGATTATGATTAATTTTTAAATAAAAAATGATCATTTTGATAAAAATATTCGAACTATGCTTATCCTCATTCAAAATCATAAACATTCGACAACTGCCATAAATATTTTCATAATCTATTGAATTTTAACTTTGTTGATTTTTTTTTAAATTTCCAACACAAAGAACCTTTGTTTGAATTTACCAATCAAAAACTGAATTTAAATGTAGGTAAAACATCAATGCTCTTTCCATGTGCGAACTTCACAGCTATTATTCTAACAGAGAAAAAAAAGCAAAGAATCACAACTGCAATATTTTTCTTCTCAATTTTGAATAGTGCTAAAAGTAAATAATTTTTTTACATTCTCTTAGAGCAAGTTCACTAGTGTTGGGAAAAAGTGCTAGAAATTTTGACACTGTTACTACGTTTTGATTTTGATGAAATGTAGTATTTTAGTACACTAACAACTGATGAAAAAGTTTTGTCAAAAATATAAATACTTCTTTAAGCGTAGGCAAAGTAAGTTTTCGCAAAACAAAAACACTCTTAATAACCTTAACAGACCGCAATTTCTCTTCTTAGAAAACGGTTCCGTTTTCTTATAAGTTAAAAAAGAATTCAATTTCCTGCATACCCCGTGGGAAATAAGTGTTTTATTATTGGTTGATTCTTCAAGGGCACGATTATATCGGATGAGATGGTGAAATAGCAAGTTTCCGTAGATATTTATTCGTATCCTGCAAGCAAGCTAAAAACCTGTCGTGACCTATCGATATTTTTTTCAAACTAAAACAAAAACACAACTGTACTCGTTTACAACTCTTTACAATCTGACGCCTAACCGCGTGGCCTCGTTCTAGGCCGATCAGAAAACTCTCCAAAATTTTCAACGAGACATTTCTCTCATACACATCCACCAGCAAGAGCAAGCTTGCTGCTCTCTTTTGCGTTCTCCAACTCTGTGTCAAATTTCAATTCTATAGCGTTCCTCTCTTCAAGGAAGCACTCCATATTTCAACAACTGAAATTCTACATTCAAATTAATTCAATTTTAGCTATTCTTATATCAATTATTATGAACATTATAAACATTAATATTAACAGATCTTATTTAATTTTACATTATTTTAACTCTAACCGTCAATATTCTCTACATTCGCCTCCACTTCTACTGTATTGTGGAAAAACATCTACAATTTTCCAATAAACGAATTTCATTTACTTATATTTGGTTTAATTATACCTGCACTACATAAATTCTGACAATTACAATTTGACGTACGTCTGCTTAACTGGCAACGGAGTCATAAAAATTCAATTTCAACTTCGAACTGATTTTATTTTCTTTTTATTAAAAAAAACTTGTTTATACTAATTACTGTCAAATGTCAAAATTGATGAATTTAGACAAAATCGCCAAACTTTTTACATTGTTCTTTGAATTTTTTTTGCTCCTAACTTTTTACATTTTTTTTTTTTACTTCGTTCTATTTATTCTTTACATATTGCTCATAATTCCTTTTTTTGTACTTTCCTCATTATTCCGTTCGCTTTATTTGTTTTTCTTAATGCTTTCCTCCTTTTCACTCTTTTCTTTTTATCGCTCTCTACTATTTCTTTTTAATCGTCACTCTTTTTTTAACTTTTTACTTAAACTCTTCACATTTTACTCTGCCCTCTTCGTGCTCAACTATTTGCTTCTTATCTTGATTTTTGTATCTTACTTCTTTCTTTTATTCACAACCCTACACCTTACTCTTTTGTTTTTTTTTTATACTTTCTGCTATTTCGATTTTTTTTTACTCTTTTCTCTTCATACATTTGCTTTAAACGTTTCTCTTCTTACTTTCTTGCTTCATTGTTCTTACCACCTAACTCCTTACTTTACACACTATACTCTTTCAATCTTCAGCTTCCCATCATTCTTGTATCCTTCATTAATTTTTTTTTTGTACGTTTGCTCTTATTTTAATTTTTTTTAACTCTTTAATTTTTCTTGATGTTTGCTTTTTTTTATAATCTTCTTTTCATAAGTTGAATTGAAAAGATGCATCGGTAAGTTTTTTGTCTATAATTTTCTTCGGCCTTTTTTTTTTTAAAATCATCACAAATATTGTTACACCTCACTTTTAAATGTGATTTTTATATTCTTTACTTTTTCCTTTTTTTTTATTCATAGTTCTCATTTCGAATTTTCACGCTACTTTTCACTCTTAATTATTATTTTTACTTTATTTTCTTGTATTTCAACACTTTTTTTTCAACTTCCTTATTCTGTGCTCTCTACTCTTCTCCTTTACAACATAACGTTTGCCTTTTTTATATTTTTCGTTTCTTCACTTATAACACTTCACCCTTATTTTTTTTTCATTGTTACAATTTGCTTATAAAACTTCTCTCCACTCTGTACTTTTCGTACTTTAAACTTTTCTCTGTGCTCTTTAAATAATCATGTTTACTAAGTACTGCTGACTATTGACTTTTTTTTTATCTTTCATTTTTTTTTTACATCTTTACCTTTTTTTAACCTTTTAACGTTCTTTACTTTTTACTGTTGGCTGTTTTTCCTATTCCCTCTTTCTTCTTTGCTCTTTTTTCTTTATTTTGTACTCCCTGCTTTATTTTTTTCTTTACTCTTTATCCTTAGTTCTTCACTCTCTATCGAAAACATCATACTCCTTACTCTTTATTATCAACACTTCACTCTTGACTTTTTATTCTTTATTTTTCACTTTTTACTCCTTTCTCTCTATTCTATCCCTTTAATTCATTACCATTTACTCTATGTTCATTCAATCTTACTCTTTGTTCGTTATCCATCCATTCCATCGATCTGTTTTCACTCTGTACATTTAACTTATAACTCTTGGGTTGATCTTCGATTCCGTTTTGACGCCTATTTCCACTGATCATCCACTCAACACTTGACTCTACTGGGAATTTTTTAATTTAATTTTGACTCTTTATTTTCAACACTTGAACATGAACTGTTGAAGTCTTGACTTTTGATCACTGTTTTTTTTAATTATTTTTAATTTCACACTTTTCTTCACTCTGTTCTCGTTACTTTTTGCTTGTAAAGATCCTCTAGCACTAGATTTTATTTTACTTTTAATTTTTATCTCTTTATCTTTTTTTTTGTTTACACATAACATTTGTACATTACTTTTAATTTTTATTTGGTAAAGTGTCACTAATAAAACTTAATAAAATAATGTTAATTTTTTTTATTTTGCTTTTTTTATTTTGATTATTTTGCCCTTATGGCTTCTTTACTCTATTCTCTCCATTCTATTTTTTTTTAAATTTATATCTTTCACTACTCACTCTCTATTGATTATGCTATAATTTTAACTCATTATTCATAACTTTTCACTTTTCTACTGTTTACTTTATAACTTTCATCTTTTTCACTCTTTAATACTCTTTTAATTTTATTCTGCATCATTTAATCTATGATCACTCTTTGTTAATTAGGCTTCAATTTCCCCATTCATTTTTCACTCTGCACCTTTCACCTTTCACCATCTGTTCACCATTTATAACTTAACCTTCGACTCTGTTTTAATGATTAATTCCTGAATTCGATTTCCCGATACTTATCATTTGACTCTGAAACTTGGCCCATTTATGTGTTTTTTTAACTGATGACTTTTATTTTTTAAAACTTGATCATAAATTAGATTATCGTAGAGATATAGGATTTCCGTTTATTTTTCATGGCTCTGGATTGCGAATCCTTGAAACTTGAATTCCCGCTCTGGATTAAAGCTTTGACACCTGTTGATTATATTTTTTTTAATCAGGAATTTATATTTTTTTAATCTGGAATTTATACTTTTGAATCCGATGTCTTTTGTTTATACTTGATTTTTTCTAACCCATGGTTCTCATAACATTATTGTCACTCGATTTTAGGCATCTGGTTTTTGAATCCTCACTTATGAGTCTTGATTCTTCACTCTCCAATCTCTATTTTCATTCTTTGTTCTTTATTATTACCTTTTTATTTATTTTTTTTTACTTCTCACTTTGCCTCTCTATCTCTCTGCTTTTTGTTTTACTTCTTCAATTATTTTTATTATTTTACCCTTTTCGCTTTTCATTTCATTTTTATTTTTCTTCATGGCTCTTGGTTCTATCCTTTAATCACTCTACTCTATTTTTTAAACTTTTTATCTTTCATTCTCTTCTATTGAATACATTATACTCTTGACTATTTATTCTTCAATTTTCACGTTTTACAGTTTACTCATTACATTCTTCTCTTTATTCTCTACTCTTCCCTTTTTTCCATTTTTTTTTTATTTCACCTTCTTTGCTTTTCACTCTGTGCATATTACATTTTGCTTATAGAAGGTTTTATTAACGACACTTCAACATCCTTATGGCATTCGTGTCGAAAAGTTTCAACTTTATGTATAACTCTTTCCTTTTACCTATTTACTCTTTACACTTGATTTATTTTGGTTTTGAAATTTCATATTTAATTCTAATTTTTGCCTATAATATTTACTCTTCAATTTTTGCTATTGGCAATCTTCGTCATTTACTCTGTCCTATTTGCTTCATTTTGTTTTGTATACTGTCTTTGTCCATTGTTCATTCGTCTTTTTAGTCTTCAAAATTAAGCATACATTTTTCATTGTGTTTATTTATTTACTCTTGGATTGTTGACACTTAGTTCTCAACCTTGGACTCTGTTTTGATGTTTTATTTCTTATTTCCACTTCATAATCCTTAAAACTTGACTTTTACTTTTAACACATGAATATAAACCGTTGAATCTTGAATCTTGCAAATGGCTTTTCGTTTTTTTTTTATAATCGCTTAGCTTTGTATTCGTTCCTTTTTTTGCTTATCAAGTCCTTTCGACTCTGCACTTTTAGCCATTATCTTTACCTTACTTTCCACTTTCATTACATTACTTTGCACTTTTCATAATTTTGCTTTTCGTTTTTTTCTTTTTGTTTTTTTTTTTAATATGCCCCATGGCTAATGGTCCCCTTGAAACAAGAATTCCGAGTATCCGCTCGAAACTTATTATTCTAGCTTTGACTTTAGTCCGTAAATTGATATAAAGATTTACATCTTGACTTTCTACTTATTCTAAAGTCTTCCATTTTAGTTTTTTTTTATTAACATTTGATTTAAAATTCATGATTGTTGATCATCGACACTTGTTGATCATCGACACACTGCATTTGACTCTTCTGATTCATGATTCCTAACACATGAGTCTTAATTTTTCATTCTGCATTCTTCTCTCTTGACTCAGAATTTATGCTTCCTAATTCATAGTTCTTTACTATTGACTATTTATCGAAGAACAGAATTTGTTTGGATCATCATTTTAAACTAATATAGCCTGTTGGGACTATTATTCACCCAAAACCAGGACTTCATTTTCATTTTTGTTTAACTTAACCTGTTGGGACTGTTTTCAACCCAAAGGCAGGACTTATTCTTTTTTTTAACTAAACCTGTTAAGACTGCTATTCACCCAAGAGCTGGACTTCATTTTTTTTTTTCAATTTAACCTGTTGGGACTGTTATTTACCCTTAAAAAAAATTGTTTCAACGAACCCTATTGGTACATAACATTTTTTTTAAAACTTAACCTGTTGGGACTGTTTATCACCCAAAAACAGGACTTCACTTTCATTTTTTTTAACTCAACCTGTTGGGACTGTTATTAACCCAAAAGCAGGACTTAATTTTTTTTCTTCAACTTAACCTGTTGGGACTGTTATTCACCCAAAAACAGGACTTCATTTTATTTTTATTTTTGTTTTTTAATATAACCTGTTGGGACTGTTATTCACCCAAAAGCAGGACTTCACTTTTTTTTTAACTCAACCTGATGGGACTGTTATTCACCCAAAAACAGGACTTCATTTTATTTTTTTTTTTTAACATAACCTGTTGGGACTGTTATTCACCCAAAAGCAGGACTTCATTTTCATTTTATTTTTATTTAACATAACCTGTTGGGACTGTTATTCACCCAAAAGCAGGACTTAATTTTTTAACTTAACCTGTTGGGACTGTTATTCACCCAAAAACAGGACTTCATTTGTTTTTAAACTTAATCGGTTGGGACTGTTATTCACCCAAAAACAGAACTTCATTTTTGTTTATTTTAACGGATCCTGTTGGGACTGTTATTAACCCAAACGCAGGACTTAATTTTATTTTATTTTCCACTCTTGTTTAGAATTTCAAGTTTGACATCGAAATTCAAAAATGCAGCATTGAAACACATTCGGGGTTTTTTTTTAAACTTTATTATTTGTTTTATATCACCGATATACGATTCGGTTGGCTATAACTTTTTCTTCAACTTCGCTCATTTTCTCCAGAAAATCACATTGTTTAAGAACAAACAAACAAAACAAAACAAAATGGTAAAGAAAAATTAGATTATTTTATTCCGTGACATATTTTCACATTTTACATTTTCTTGATTTCAAACTATTACTCCTTCTAAATAAATAAACACAAAATGAATCAATCTACTTTCAACGACTTCTCAGATCAGATATTAAAAAAATTAAAATTCAATTCGCTCTTAACCAAAAAAAACTTATTCGAAATTTGTTATAGTTCCGTTCAAAGTACTTACTCACGTGAACACCAATCGAACCCACAGTCGGTTTACTAAATGGGTGTATCTCAGAGAAATGTATCAGCAACTTACAACCGCAAGTTTCATTTGATAAGACCTTCAACATTTTACTTACATACATTTGATTTTGACGGCCACTGAAGAACGTATTTTTTCCAAATTCATTTCTCGGAACTGACAACTTTCTCGAACAGCACACTTACCAAAGTCTCAGTTTCATTTCAAATTTTATTTTTATCATTCACAATAACACACCACCAGAAAAAGCAAAGCACAACTGGCCGTAAGCACTGATTGGGAGACGCAACCACGCCATTGTCGTGACCTATCGATATTTTTTTCAAACTAAAACAAAAACACAACTGTACTCGTTTACAACTCTTTACAATCTGACGCCTAACCGCGTGGCCTCGTTCTAGGCCGATCAGAAAACTCTCCAAAATTTTCAACGAGACATTTCTCTCATACACATCCACCAGCAAGAGCAAGCTTGCTGCTCTCTTTTGCGTTCTCCAACTCTGTGTCAAATTTCAATTCTATAGCGTTCCTCTCTTCAAGGAAGCACTCCATATTTCAACAACTGAAATTCTACATTCAAATTAATTCAATTTTAGCTATTCTTATATCAATTATTATGAACATTATAAACATTAATATTAACAGATCTTATTTAATTTTACATTATTTTAACTCTAACCGTCAATATTCTCTACAAAACCGTCAAAGCAAAATTGCTAGAATGAACCAGGAGAACGAAGTAGAAGCAACAGGCTTAAAACCGGCAATTTAAACGTATTTCCTAGCAATTTTTCTTTGAAAAACTGGCGGTTTTTAGCTTGAACTTTACGAATATCTACGGACACTTGCTTTTTCACCATCTTATCGAATTACGTCGTGCCCTTTAAAGGATAAACAAACGATAAAACGCTTAGTTTCGACGGAGTTGGCGAGCAATTGATTCCTTTTTGGCTTATCAGAAGACGGAACAGTTTTCTAAGCAGAAAATTTGCGGACTGTTAAGATTAATGATAGTGCGTGCATTATTTTGTCCATGCGAAAACTGTCTTTGGTTTTAACTATGCTTTATTGTGAAGAACGTAATATAATTTTTTTTGACAAATTTGTTTTTTTTTTGACAATTTTTTTCTTTATCAGTTGTAAGTGTACATACTTTTAGTATATTTACAGTTTAGTAGTAGGTATACTACATTTCATCAGAATATTTCGAATTGATAATCCTTATATGAAAAAAAAGATACAGTGATTTGAAAATTTCAACAGCAAGTGCGTACTAAAGGGTGCCCGCCCACGATGAAATTGCCACACTATAAAATTGATCTAAGTTTTTAACCGTTGGGTAGAATTTAATGAAAATTTGGGTGAATTTAGTTCATAATGCATTGTTTACATCTTGCAAGTTTTAAAGTTCTGTGATCGAACTCGCGGAAATGGAATCGAAAGAACAGCTCATACATGATAAAATCATGCGCGTTCATCAAGCGAACGAGGGTCTCTCGCATCGTTCCATTGGTAAAACGTTGGGAATCGCGAATTCCACGGTGTCGCAAGTGATTAAGCGGTTCAAGGAACGATTGACCACCGATCGAAAGCCCAGAAGTGAAGGAAAAAGTATTCCGTACAACACCAAAAATCACAACCGCGTAGTTGGGGCCTTCAACCGAAACCCGAATGCCTTCGTTCGGGATGTGGCTAAGGAGCTGCACCGGAGCCAAAATTTTGTCCAGAAGGCCAAAACTAAGGCTGAGATACGAACGTTCAAGGACAAAAGGCCCCTAATCGCGACGAGAAGCAGAACAAGTCCACCAAAACCCGTGCCAGGAAGTTGTACCTCAACATGCTGACGAAAGTTGGATGCTGCATCATGGACGACGAAACATATGTGAAGGCCGACTTCAAACAGATCCCCGGCATGTGTCGGAGCATATCCGCACTCAAAAGATGTTAAAATTTAAGAATAAATTCCTGGTTTGGCAAGCCATCTGCACGTGCGGGAAGTGGAGTGCACCTTTTGTGACCCAGGACACGTTGAACGAACAGGTGTACATGAAAGAGTGCCTTCAGAAGCGGCTACTTCCTCTCCTGAAGGCCCACAACGACCAACAATCTTCTGGCTGGATTTGGCCTTATGCCACTACTCCAAGGACGTGCTGAAGTGGTATACGGACATTAAGGTCAACTTCGTGCCGAAAATGTTCAACACTCCGAAGCTCCGCCCCATCAAGAAGTACTGGGCGATAAAGAAGCAGCACCTTCTTAAAAGACCTAAGGTAGTGAAGACAGTCGAGGAACTGAAGAAAGTATGGGTTTACATGCAAAAAACGGTTGAATCACAGGTTGTGCAGAATCTTATAACCAGAGTTAAGACCAAGGTGCCGGCATTTGCGAAGATAAAGACAGTAAATAAAATACGAGTACAATGGTAAATTGAGTTTAATAGTTATTTTTCAATCTCTGAGAATTTTATGGCAATCGAATGAAAACTCGAATTTTGTGAATCAATTTTGTGTGGCAATTTCACCGTGAACATTCTCTATGTTTTGTCGCGTACTGTAACTGATATGATTCAATTTATATGAAATGTGAACTTTGTACATATTTTTCGAATTGTTGTCGTTGTTTCCCGACCCCACCTTTAGACGGGGTTCGTAATTCATCTCATCTACTAAAGACATTCTTTCCCTCAAAAAATCAATCCAATATCGATAACTCTTAAACCTAACTTCTATTCAGTTTTTTATTAGATAAAAAAAAACATAGTTTAAGGATTTTTTAGGCTACATTATTGATAAATTTGAAAAATTAGGTTCATTTGCAGTTTTTTCATGTTTAAAGCTTCTCTTAGCTGGAGCTTTTGAGAACCGCGCATTTTCTCGAAATTATTATTTGCCACTTATTCCCCTCGGATTCTGAGGGCCCTAATTAATTTAAAAGGTTTCTATCGCGATAAAAAAGTCTTTTCTACCCATATTTTTCATATAATCGATGTTTTAGCAGTTTTTTGAATTGGCAATTTCAAACAGTTGTTGGTATACATGTTATGATTTTTAATCACATCAACATAAATAGATAGGTATATTATCATGGGTTTCCAATTGTAAACATTCATGTAAATCTTACTAGGTGTCCACTTACCTCAGATGATGTCAGATAGCACAAGCGCGAATCGGTGCTGTCAATGGAGGCCTGCTGCACAATACCATAGCGTGGCTCCCGATCGCTCATGTAATCGGACCGCAGACTGTCCTGCCGATCGAACACACCCCTAGACGAGACAGAACTTGACATCAGATTTGATAATACGGTTGACCTTCCCGGGGAACAAATGATCGCTCGCCCGCCCACCTCCAGCTTACCTCTGTTCGAAAGAATCCGCCCGGTTGCTCTTGTAACCCGAATCGTTAAGGCTGGAATCCTGACGCAGCGAAGGTAAGGAATCCCAAGGGGACCGTTTGTGACCTCCCTGGCCACCACCTGGGCCCCCGGCATTGCTCTGCGATGAAACTAAACCGGGACCGGAACCGGAACCGAAGTTGGAGCTGCCCGATCGCCAGCCGTCCGAGTGGCGGAACCACTGAGCTCGGGCCGATTCCCCGATGCAGGAAGCACACCGCGTTGCGGTAGAGTAGCTGATATTAAGGACAACGGTTAAAATTATCAGTTTAAGAGAAGCCCAACTACAAACATACTTCGAATTATGATCGCTGAGATAGCCTCGATCCCGGTCGCGATCCCGCTCACGTTCCCGTATCAGCTCGTTTCGGTCCGAGTAGTAGCCATCGCGATCCCGGTCACGTTCCCGTTCCCGCTCCCGAACCTGAGGTGGTCGTTCCGGACCAAGACGGTGGGGTAACGGGAGAGTTGACGATTTGGCACTGGCGGATGATCCTGCGGAAGGAAAGTGTTTCATATTTTGATTTAATGCGCATGTTTTGTTTTTATTTTTAGTCTCATCAGCTCGCCCAAAAGTGAAATAGGTAGGTAATTTGTTTGCTTTTTGGAATTTATCATCTTTTCACCAAAGACTGAAAATTTAGCTGAAACGATCAAGTTTCGAGGCTCAAATATAGCTTTTCTTACAGAAAGATATAATTATCGATCGATATGGGAGATCATGAATTATGGCTCTTAGATATACAGTGAATTCCCAATTTTGTCACGCACCAATTATGTCTGCCCCCGATTTTGTCACTATTTTTTATTTTATGTAAAAATTCTCAGATTCAAACCTTCTCCTTTTGGGATGATTATTTAAATATTGGTATCGCGTCAGTTGACAACATTGTTATACAACATGTTAACATCGATAGCGACATATGAATGACAAAAAAAGATGTCCGATTGCATACAAGTGTATTTATTCATATTTGAACAATAATAAAGTTGGTATATACAATCAAAATAATAAATATAACGACAAAACAAATCATCGATATGATCAAAAAGCTAGTTTTTGGAACCTTGGAGCCAAAATGTTATAATTGCGCATAGCTTATTTCGAGAAATCACACTTCCAAGTGACTGTATCATTCCAATTTCCATATATTTTTCAAAAACATGATTTTTTATACGAACGCAAAAGTAGGTATGTAAATGTTATAAAATGAAGTATTCCAGCAGGTGGAGGTAGGATGAAAAATATTGTTTTAATACAAGATCGAGTCTACGGTTTCCACGTTCATGATACTAATGAACGAGAAGTTATTTCCTTATTTGGGATGTTTAAGGGTATTTAAGTTTCCTTTTTCCGTCTGTTCTCGCTCCCTTAATCGATGCAAGCTTAGGTCATCTTACTCATTTTTAGGTTAAAGACAGCAGTAAATAAAACTCTAAAAATCTAACAAAAATAACCAAAAAAAGTTTAAAAAATGAAAAATCGGTTAACATTATACACTTTAAATCGATCATTTTTTCTTTTATATCCCTTTGGCTCTAAGGGACTCAATTGAGCTTTCTTCTTAGCATTTTCCCTAAAACGCCACAAGAAGATGAAGTTATTCATCGAGAAACCTAAAGCATCAGCCTAATCAACTATGTTGTCTATTATCCGTACAGCTTCATTTGAAATAAGCAGAAGGAATGCACCCTCAGTTGTCAGTTTTGATTTTTTTTATTGGAAGTTGTTTAGCGCAATACATTTTCTACACCCATAGAAGAGGTTGCAAAAATCCAATGCCTATTTAGCACATCTCTGTGCCGATAATGCGCTGAAATGTGCACTGTGCCGAAGATGATATGTTTGAAAAACCGTAACTGGCATAAGGGCTCGGCTCCCAACTAAAATGATGACCACTACATTCAAGCAAAACAAGAAAAACATTTTATGGGATTTCGTTCCTATTGGATAATTCATCCCAGAAACAAGAAAATAAAAATAGAAACCACAGCGCCCGTAGGGAGAATCGAACTCAAATCATTAACCAAATGGTCTTGCCAGACCGACATCTCAACCAGTGTACTATTTGAGCTTCATGCAGGAAGAGAGATATTTGTCATACACCCAAAATTCAGCCTCTGTGCCAATGGCGTGTAGTCAATTTCATAGCATCATTGGTACAAGAAGATAACGCGACCGGCACTGATTCGATTTGCGCCCACCGGCATTAACCTCCCAGTGCAACCGAATTGCGTATGTCTGAATGAAACCAAATAAAAACGTTTTCGCGTCCCTCCCCATCGCATCACAAGCCGAAGAAGGATGGAAATAAATACCGGCCAACACCAGGCAGCCAGCGAACCGAGCACTGTGCGTGTGAATGTAGCAAAAGCAACAACAAAAACATCCTTCTAATTCAATCTACCGGCAAACACGGCTAAGCTGTGCGTGTGTATGTAGCAAAAGCAACAACAAAAACATTCCTTTAATTTACCGGCAAACAACATCGGCCAAGCTGCCTGGCTTTAGCAGCTGTGTATATGTAGCGTGTGTATGTAATAGCAGGCAGTAAGCAAACACAGTTCTCATTCAATGGGTTTCCCGTTTCCTTCACTCCCGTTCCCTTTCCCGTTTCCATCTTAAGACAAAGGAATGCATTGAAAGGAGGCCAAACGCCGGGAAGCCGCCGTTGTACGTTTTTTTGTGATTGATCGGTAACAGAAAGCCTATGACAAATGTCCCTCGTCCTGCATGAAGCTCGAATAGTACACTGGTTAGAATGTCGGACTGGCAAGACGATATAATTGGTGATTTGAGTACGATTCTCACTACGGCGCTGTGGTTTTAATTTTTATTTTCTTGTTTCTGGGATGAATTATCCAATAGGAAGGAAATCCCATAAAATGTTTGTCTTGTTTCGCTTGAATGTAGTGGTCATCATTTTGGTTCGGAGCCGAGTCCTTATGCCAGTTACGGTTTTTCAAACATACCGTCTTCGGCACAGTACACATTTCAGCGCATTATCGGCACAGAGATTTGCTAAATAGGCATTGGATTTTTGCAACCTCTTCTATGGGTGTAGGCATTCTGCCACCGATCAATCACAAAAGAAACGCACGACAGTGGCTTCCCGGCGTTTGGCCTCCTTTCAAGGTATTCATTTGTCTTGCGATGGAAACGGGAAAGGGAACTGGAGTGGAGGAAACGGGAAACCCATTGAATGAGAACTGTGCTTTGCTTACTGCCTGCTATTACATACACACGCTACATATACACAGCTGCTAAAGCCGGCCAGCTTGGCCGGTGCTTGTTTGCCGGTGAATTGAAGGAATATATTCTTGTTGCTTTTGCTACATACACACGCACAGCTTAGCCGTGGTTGTTTGCCGGCGAATTGAATTGAAGGAATGTTTTTTTTTGTTGTTGCTTTTACTGCATACACACGCACAGCTCGGCCGTGGTTGTTTGCCGGTGGATTGAAGGGATTGAATTAGAAGGATGTTTTTGTTGTTGCTTTTGCTACATTCACACGCACAGCGCTCGGTTCGCTGGCTGCCTGGTGTTGGCCGGTATTTATTTCCATTCTTCTTCGTCTTGTGATGCGATAGGGAGGGACGTGAAAGCGTTTTTATTTTGTTTCTTTCAGACATACGCAATTCGGTTAACTTGGGAGATTAATGCCGGTGGGAGCAAATCGAATCAGCACCAATCGCGTTATCTTCTTGTACCAATGATGCTATGTAATTGACTACACGCCATTGGCACAGAGGCTGAATTTTGGGTGTACCTTTTTTTAATACCTTGTTTTTTGTAAGGTCATTAGGATTTTAATCACTGGGGATAATTTATTCTTTTTGATAATACCGGTCCAAACAGAGTGTTTTAAGAAACATTGCAACTAAATTTTATGATATGTATGTATGTATGGTTCCCCCATCGGTAGCAAGGTCCAGCCTATGTCTGTGTGGCTTGGCCTTCGAATTACTTCTCAGCAGAGGTGCAAAGAGATCCCATCATGAAACATGCAGTGCCGATTCTAACAGCCCGACGTCAGCTCCGAAAAAATCATCTTGCAAAGTTGCAGACTGATTCTATTTCCCTTACGTGCAGAGCGTCGAACGTGTCTGCAAGTAAAAGTCGCGATGACTGCACGTTACGAAAATTTCAAACTTGCAAGCCCGAAGATAAAATCCCTTGAGCCGAACAGAAAGAATCATTTCCGAAGATAGCTACAGTCTGCAAGTTGCTTGCATGCAGCGCGATGATGCGATGTACGTTTGCAAATTTGCAAGTTGCAACTTACAAGTTACAGGACGGTGGACTCGTTCTTGTGCGGTTGGATTCGTTCCACTAACCTAGGACCGACCGAACCGAGTTCATGGAGAAAGAAAGTGATAGGCCGAAGAGCCACAGCCACCGACCATCAATTCAGTTGCCGTTCAGCCATCGAAGCGTGCGTGTGTAGCGTATGTACATGGCTGTCTGCAAAACACTCGGCGCGCCGCCGTACTACAGAAGTAAGGACATGTTGGAGTTGTTGTTGTTGTTGGTGCCTTCGTGCTCGTTTCGTTTCCTTCTAAGACGGATTCGAAAGGAAGTGGTGCCCAAATTTTATTTGAGTTTTCAATGATCATTCTAGGGTGTTTAAGATAAATCATCAAAGCAAATAAAAACTAGTTTGTTTTGATTATAACTTTGTCATCTTACAAGTTATTTATGAATACAAAAGTGTTAATAAAAGCTTATCTTAAAAATGTTGGAAAATCATCTTTATTGTTTTATAACACAGCTGCGGCCCGAAAAATTCAATCCATTCTCCATGGATAGGATCACTTGATAAAATAGAATCACATATTAAAGATTCAGTATTGAGAGCAGGGTTGCCAACATTCACAAATTCAAGGAGCTTGAAAAGAAAAATCAAAGAAAATCAGGTTAACATAAAATGATCGAGCTGAGTGCCTTTTTTGGTCACCGTTGTAAAATGAAATGGAGTTGATACACATTACCGTTCATAGTTCTATTAAATAAGCTAAGTGCTCACTGTCACTTCAACCTTTAAACGCGATGTTATTTGATTTCATGCCATTAATTCATATTTCGTATCAAAGCGTTTTTTTAATGTGATTCAGCGTTTTTCAAATATGTGATTCAGCAGTTGTTTGAAAATCTACTTTTTTGGACTTGTTTTATTTAAATTTTGATATTTGAGATACTTATCAAAGCCTTTTGCAAAAATTCTTCATAGTAGTTCTCGCGAAGTTAAACTTAAAAGTGGCAGATTTCAAAAGTTCGTTACGAAAGATACGCAAACAGTTTAAAAAACTTGAATAAAAAATTCCGATTTGTATGAAAATGTTCATTCATGTTAATCCTTTAGTCAATTTATTTTGATAAAAAGTACATAAGTTGCTGACTTTGAAACATAAATCAATAATTTATTCAGTTTCCATACTTCTTATTTTGAAGATTATGCAATTGACTGATTGATGGGCGAAAGCGTGATATGTTTAACCGTGAAACGTCCAGCTTTTTATAAGCAGTTTCGTAATATCTGAGATAAATAGCAACCGTTGAGTAAGATTTTTAAAATTTAAGTTTCTACGAAGACTGCAAGTAATTTTGGCTTTGAAGTAAAAGAAATTTTTTCTTCCTTCTGTTGAGACGAAATTCTGATGAAATTTTATACCAAAATGAATTATAGATATTTTTCAAAGTATAACTTAAAACGCTTTACAGTCTTCAGCAAAGAAGTAAAAAATAATATATAGACAGTTATTGATTTATCATAGCACTGATTTTTAAAAGCCTTATCAGTAATACTGGATGCGATAGACAAAATCTGACCAAAAATTCGAGTTCAGGACGCGAAATTAATTAAAACCAAGTTATAAAACTTTGACAGAAGATTCGAATCAAACAGTGTGTGAAGTTTTTGAGTTCAAGGTTGGAATGACGACGAGCAAGCACTGAATTTCTATTGAGTTTTGTACCGATCTGTAAAAACTTTCTGTAAAAACTGTAGATAACTTGGTAAAGATGACGTGATTCTTATACATGTCTAAGCAAATGAAACTGAATTCTAAAATTGAAATTCACACAATTTAATCTGTGATCCTACTAATCAAGTGATCCTGCCTTTGGAGAATCGATTGAATTTTTCGGAACGAAACTTTAAAGAATTTTAAGGCAGCTCTGTTATAAAACAATATAGATGATTTTCCAACAGTGTTTGGATCAGTTTTAATTAACAACTTTGTGTTTATAAATAACTTGTAAAATGACAAAGTTATAATCAAAACAAATTTGCTTGTATTTGCTTTGATGATTTATATCAATCACCCTGGTATGATAATTGAAAATTCAAATAAAATTTGGGCACCACTTCCTTTCGAATCCGTCTTAGAAGAAAACGAAACGAACACGAAGGCACCAACAACAACAACTTCAACATATCCTTGCTCTTGTCGTACGGCATGCCGCTTCGCTGGCTGAACGGCAACTGAATGGATAGTCGACGGCACCTCGGCCTATCATTTTCTTACACCATGCCATGGATTCGGTTCGGTTTTAGGTTGGGTTGGGATGGATCAAATCGAACCGCACAAGAACGGGTCTACGGTTCTGCCTGTAACTTGCAAGTTTGCAAACGTACATCGCATCATCGCGCTGCATGCAAGCAACTTGCAGACTGTAGCTATCTTCGGAAATGATTCTTTCTGTTCGGCTCAAGGGATTTTATCTTCGGGCTTGCAAGTTTGCAACTGTTCCTAACTTCGGAGAATCGTTTGTAATTTTCGGAACGTGCAGTCAAAGGATTTTACCGCGCGGTTGGCTTTTACTTGCAGACACGTTCGACGTTCTGCACATAAGGGAGAAAGAATCAGTCTGCAACTTTGCAAGACGATTCTTTCGTGGCTGACGTCGGTCTGTTAGAATCGGCTAAAAGTCGTGCGCTGCATGCTACATGTAGGGATCTCTTTGCACCTCTGCTTCTCAGACTTCCACGACCGATGGTTCGTCGAAGGAAGGCATCCAACCCTCAGAAACCTACAATGGTTGGCAACCCACTCCGCTTGCAATAGTTTCTTCGGATTATTTATTGCATTAACTTCGAATCTTAAATATATGAAAAAGTTTGGTGATAGTAAGGAAAATTACAAAACAAAGTGGTAATATATAAAATAATGAAGTATAAAATACGGTGATAAATGAATAGGTGTAATATATAATTTATTTACAATATGAAAACAATATTTTTGAATAATTTATAAAAGGATACATATTTGAAATGGTAAAATTTTGTTAGGATTTACATAAGCATAATACTAGTCTGCATGTATGAACAAACATGCATGTACACAAAAAATTAAATTATACAACGAAGGTTATTCATTAAAAAAAGTGGAAAATTATGTAAAGTGTTGATCGAATCTTCATTAAATTTGGCGATTTAAAAGAACAATTAACAAATAAACACAGAAGAATTTATTGAAATAAAAAAAATATAGAATTAATTGATAACTTTCTAAAATTCAATAAACAAAAATAAATCTATTTCAAACAATTTATATTTTTACGGCCTTCTCGCATACAAATTTCAAGTTTATGATGCTTTAATAAGTATTAATTGGCTTGATTATGTTGGATTTTTTTAATTCAACTGTTTCAGATTAACGATGTTGTTTTGTCCAGTAAAATAGATTTGTTCAGATTGTAGAGGAATCTAAAAGTGGAAACGCTGAATAAACATGTCTTTTCCAAGCTTCTGCTATCCGCCACCGTTGTATTAACGGCAGGAACGTCGTTTTCAAACCAACATTGAAAAATCATAGATAACAAATGAAAAAGTTCAAGGAAAGTTATGATTTGGATTTTAATCAGTTACAAAAAATGTATACTTATCTTATTTCATCCAAATACAAACCGACGATGTTGAACCAATGTCTTCGTCGTTACCTCATGGCCCAGTTGCATAGTGAACAGCTTCACTAGCGCCCGTTTATGAATTCTTATAAGCGGAACTATTCGGAAGTTCTTTCAACCGGTTTACGCCTCGAGATAAAAACATCGCATCGGTTGCTGCCTTCTCAACTCTTTTTTCCCCTTCATTCACAAACACCAACTTATTCCCCAGCTCCCTGGCACCACAATTCAACAACAACACACATGTACATTCAAACATCGTGGAAAAATCCTTTCTGTGAAAACACAACTTACGCGACCACTATTGAATTCATCGAAACTTTTCAACCGGGCTTCTCCACTCCTCAACCCCAACCCCTGGCTGAAATAACCATCGCCGCCAATGCGACCACAACTCTCAGTAATCCCAGGGCTCTGCCCCGGGCCCCGTCCACCTCAGACCAACCAAAAACGTAAGCCAATCAAGCCGCCTGAATTGAAATCTTAAAATGCCCGATCTTTGTATGCAAAAACTCGCCAATTTCACAATAAACAGCAAGCACTATTCACTACCATTCGAAAAAAAAACAGTAATCAGTCACAAAATCAGCCAAATCAACCACGAAGATTTGAAAAATTTCGCGAGCCGAAATTTGATCAGGCAAATCTCAGCAACGTTACCAGAAAAACTGATTGCAACTAAATTTTATGATATTTCGATGAAAAAGAGACTTTAATTATCAACCTCAAGCACACAAAATACACCCCCATTGTTTTAAGTGACGCAGTAATGATGTTTTCTGATTAATTTGAACAGAATTATTTAAAAAAGAGTGCTTTTTAAAAATTACCCGATTTTTCCATTTTCCCAATTTGTCACCCTAGAATGCATCACGCGGGTGACAAAATCGGGGATTCACTGTACCTTTATACATAAGTACCTATCGGATCAGCTCGACGAGTTCTGACGAAGTTTGTGTATTTGTGTGTATTTGTGTGAATTTTTGTACCATTTGTTCTCGACGTTTTTGTGATACTGGACTGGACAATTAAAATAATTTGTATCTTAAAAAATTGAATTTTTTTCCTCTTCAGTTTATAAAAGAAAGAAAAAATAACAAAATAGTTAAAAAAAAAAACAAAGTAAATATCATACTATGAATACTCCAAAAACCGTGTCCATTTTGGCTTGCTAGAAATATCCAGTAATCACAGATGATCAACATTATGACGTCGTATCTTTCATAACGTCATAGGCACGATAGGCGATAACCCGTTAGTAAACGAAGAGGAGCCTCCGACAATATGATAACCATTAATAGAATAATAACCAAACCAACAAAGTTGGAATGGATTACTATTTTTAGTGGGTTGTGCAAACGTAAGAACTTTTAACTACACAAATAACACACGACGTATTACAGGACACGACACTTAACGTTCTTACTAACGGAAAAAAAGATCTAAAATTACCTTTTTGTCGACCGGTTTCGGGCTCGATGTTGCCCATCTTCAGGACGATGTCCGACTCGGACATCGTCATGTAGATGGGCAGCATCGAGCCCGAAACCGATCGACAAAAAGGTAATTTTAGTTCCTTTTTTTCGTTTAGCGGGCCATAGACTACACAAATGGCCTTTACAAATTCGATGATTCCACGACGATTGTTTGATCTATGCTCGCCCACACACTAAACAAACATTTTTCATGCGAACACAAACGATTGCTGGCGAAAACAGCAACAGCAACAATAAAAACCATCTCCACCCCGGCTGGGAGGATGGTTTGTACAAAATATTTCGATCCCGACCGATTTTACTCAATTCGTTTGGGCGCTCATTCAAGCAGTGCCATACACTATACAAATCGTGTTTACAGCGACAAAATTTCTTCAAATTTCATCGCATTTGTACAAATGTTGTGTAGTCTGTGGCCCGCTTAAGTAAGAACATTAAGTGTCGTGTCCTGTAATACGTCGTGTGTTATTTGTGTTGGAATGGATTAATTTGATTTAGTATTCCAGTTCAACTTTTAGACGAACCGGATCCAAAATTGTGGCTGAAGCTTCATTTCATAATTAATATAAAATGGATTGCATCAAGGGATACAAACCCGAAGTTTAATATGTGTCAATCAGGGTGACTTCACTCTCACATCTTAAACCTACTTCGATAGCGATGGTATGTCCTCCCCTTCGCCCAACGCTTCAATCGTAAGCATACCATCTCATGTTCTTTCATGCCGTTCGTGCTCAGGAAGCCAGACAAATCTAGCGAAACATTTCAAAAGAGCGAATCTGCCAAATGTAAACAAATCGAGCTAATGGTCAACCTGGATGGGGGCGAAACTAGAAAATATCCTTAATTTACCGAAAAAAGTAAAAGCTGTTTATGTATATCCAACGAACAGTAAGTGAATATAATGTACATTTCTTGATTTATTTTTTCAAAAGACATACACCGTCTTAGCCGATTTAGGCTTTACAGACTGAATAAATGACGTGGACAACTTAAGATTAACATTCAACACCCAGTACCGAGATGGGAATCGAACCCATGCCATCAGTGGACCAGCGATTACCGTCTTACCACGCTAACCACTCGACCACCGAGACGTATGTAAAATCAACATAAAGTGATTTGTTTTTTAAATAGGATTTGATTAGACGATCTGAAATTTCAAACGTAATTTTCTCGTTTCGAATTAATTGCTAGTTAGCTTCATAAATTTTCTTAAATGACATAATTGAAACAATTGGAAAAATAACAATATTGACAATTTAGACTAAAATGACCTAAAAGACAAAAATAACAAAAAATGTAAAATTGAAAAAATACACAAATGAATTGAAATGAAATATTTGACGAAATTGACAAATATGACAAAATAGAAAAAAATACAAAAATTACTTAAATAACGAAAAAAAACATAGATTTATTTATTTCACATAACAATATTCATACAATTTAAAACGGTGTCATTGAGAAAATTACAAAAGTGACAAAAAAATTTTACACTTTTGACGACAATAGCAAAAGCTACAAAAATTGGCAAAATGTATGAAATTGAAAAAATTAAAATAAAAACTGACAAAAAGTTCCTGAATGCCAAAATTGAAAAATGTTAACAACAAAAAGCAATAACAAATATTACAAGAATGACATTCATGACAGATTTTAAAATAAATTCATATTAATCCAAATGAACAAAAATAAAAAAAAATCGATTTTGACAAACTTCTAAATTAGAGAAATTGACAAAAATAAAATAATTGAAAAACTGTAAAAAATTACTAAATTGACAAAATGGATAAAAATGCTAAAGTCGATGAAATAGAATTAATCGACAAAATTGACCAAATAGACTAAATAGAAAAATTAATAACAGAAAAAAAATTATTAAATTTGACCAAATTGATGAACATGTTAGTATGACAAAAATGACAAAAGTGGCGTGAATGACAAACATTTTCGGTCTTGATCTTAATTGACAAATTACGACAGTCGACAATAATAACAAAATGGTCTAAAATTAAAACAAATTGTCCGGTTATTGGCTCCGATGACGTGATCTACAGGGATAATTTTATTCAGCATAGGGGAGAATGAGGATACTTGATCCCTGGGGATACTTGATTGCTTAGCTATATCTCAAAATTGGAATGTCTTACAAAAACCAAATGTTCTAGAAAAATGTGCCAAAATAAGCAAAATAACAATGCTTGCAGTTTGAAAATTTTTAACAAAATAATTGTTTGAGTTATTGAACTTTGTTTGAAAAATTTCACAAAATGTAACTTGAAGATCTTTATTCATCACTTTAAAATGTTCCTTACATGGAAAAATTATGAAAAAAAAAATTTAATCCAATATATCAATCGTTCGAGCGTAATATGAACTTCATAATGCCATATTTTCAAAGCAATGGAAAACTCTCAACTTTATTCAGAAGATGTTTTCTAAAGTGTTGATTATGGGTACAATTGATTCCTAGTGTTAAAAACGGCATATTCTTCTTCTGAATTGATCGTTATCATTGCTGATAACAAAATTCATAATATTTATCCAAAAACTCAAATTTATCAAACAATTGTCTGAAGAAAAGGGCTTAAATAATTAATTTTCTCTAAATTATAAAAAATAGCGCCATTAAGTATACAATACTAAAAGCTTTTAAACAAAGTTATAGAATTTTCTACTTCTGTCTGTCAGCTATAAATTGTGAAATGAGAACAAACATGACCAAAATAGTCAATTTACATTCTATCTTGAGGTTTTGTTTGATTTTTAAACAAAGATTAGGGCTTCCTGAATAAAAGATCAAGTTTCCTTCAATAGGGGATCAAGTCTCCCCTAGCTTCAGAAAAATCGGAATTTTTTTACTCCCACGAAAATGCTAGAAGCTCACCAACGGATTCAAGTATCGTTCCAATTTTCGGAGCATAGAAACTTGAAGTTACAAGCTGTCAGAAAATGTAAAAGATAGCGAGTTGCTAAATTTTTCCGATAAGATATGGCGAAAATAAGAAAAGGGAATCAAGTATCCCCACTCTCCCCTACTCTTTTAAAAGTATGTTGAAATATATTGGAAAATTTCGAAACTGTATGAAAACTAAATTTTTCAAAAATCGATCCTCAAATCTCAACTTTTGCCCACCTCCTTCCCTCTTCCCTCTAATCGTCAAAATTAATTCAGATTGTATTCTAACGGGGTTTTTCGAAACTAATTGCATGCAAGCCAAGAAGCTGCTCAGCGATGATGTATAAGTATAAGGCGGTAACAACGCCTGTATTTCGTTTTTAAATATGCAATACAGGCCCGTGCGAAGGACCTGTTCACGCGGGGGGTTTTCAAAATTCCAATTTAGTAAAAAATAATAATAAAACCAAAAATTCACAATTAACAAGAAAATGAATTCATAACCATATTCTTACTCATGATTATCACACAAACTCGAAAAATTATATACCGTCAACTGGGGCAACATGCAACAATTTTCAACTTCAATGGCTTCTAAAATCTTAATGCTTACAGATAATCATACCTCTTGTACATCAAAAGTTTTAAGGTAGATGGGTCACCAAACTGACGTAGTCAGAAAAATTATTGGTATCACCAGTTATTTTTTAATTTACAAAAACATGTGATTTTCACCCTACTAAAAAAAAAAGGGTAAGTTGCAACAAACTCTGTAATTTATGAAAAATCAAATGAAAACGATTGAAAATTCATAGTTTTTGATACATTTGTGATATTATAACGCATAAAGCACCAATTGCAGTAAATTTTGGTTTTGTTCGAATTAAATTTTTAATTTTTTCTGATAAAAATGTTTTTAAGAAAAAAGTGTTAACCTTCTGCATACATTTAGGGGTAAAAAATACTACATAATATTCTATTACCTCAAATCATGAATATAAATCTAGGAATGGATGAAATTTTAATGTTAACTCACGCATAATGCAAAACAATCATATCCATGCATATGGAAACGCGATTTATCAGATTTAGTTCCGATTTGCATTTTGTTGCATTTTACCCCAGACGGGTAACTGAATTATAAAAATATTTATTTAAAAAAATTGAGTGATTGTTCGAAAAATACTTCCACATGATCAATGTTGGTATAGGATGAGAAAACCAGTATAAAGTTTGTAGGTAATATTATCAAGCCAATCCGTCATACTGGGTTAAGTTTTTTACGGCACCGAAAAATGTTAAAAATTGTACAATCATTTCTCGATTTTTCAAATTTTATATGAAAATCAAAAACTTAAAAAAAATTATCTTAGGATTCAAGAAACTATGTCATCATCATTTTGTAATCATTAAAAGATAACTTTATCTCATTACATTAAATAAAAAATTGAATCTGTGTGGTGTTATATAAATGTTGCATTCAACCCCGCTGTTGCATGATGCCCCGTTTGACGGTATTGTACTGAAAAAATAATCAAAATTTTTCAAAACAAATCACAATAAAAGTTTCAAATCAATGATATTTATGGTAAGTCATTGAAAAATTTTCCAAAATAATGTTTCTTTAGCTGAACTAGAAATTTGCTTCAAAATAATTTTTAACTATTCATCATAATTGATCTTAATCATCTTAATAATTCTTTTCTTCATTTCAAACTGAAGGTTTGTTTGAAAAATTCCGCTATAGTGTTTTGAATTTGAAAAAAAAAATCGCGATTTGAAATGTGAATTTTTGATTAGGAAAAAAAATCAAGTTTATATTTTCAGAATAAAAAAAATCAATATTTTAAAAACTAGACAAACTAATCGAAAATATTGATTAAAATTTAAATAGCTTGTCTTTAAAATTCGGTATATTTATTTCAAAATTAAAAAAAAAACTTTACAGTAAAATTTGATTAAATAAATTGAAAATTAAAAAAAAATCCAATGAACACGACTTACCATTAAAAAAACTAATTTATTGAATTTAATTGATAACTCAACGAAACAGCATTTAAGTGCTGATGTTTTAAACATTGATTTGGTAGATTTTAGAGTATTGAACTCGAATCTTTTGTCAAATTTGAACTATCACATTTAGTTTTGATTATATGAACTTTTAAAACGTGTCAGTTTTGAGTGAAATCAATCATTGATAACTGTTTAATTATCAAACCTGCATTTAAGAAAAATCTGATTCTGATTTCGTTTATTATATTCCATTCAAATAAAAAATAATATTTTGATGAACATGATGCATGTTCTTAAAAAGTAATATTCAATAGTTTTAAAACTTGGGAAATATATCATTACAAGTAATTTTGACATTATTGCCAGAACCAAACTCCATTTGGTTTAAAACTTCTTTACAAATTCGTTAAATGAGAAAACGTAAACATATAGAAAACTTCTGTAACTTTTATCGCAGAACTCAAAGTGACTTGAAGTCTTGATGAAAGTTGATGATTGATTCAAATCTTTTATTTCAAAATGAAATGTTTTTGTTTTCAAGTTTTGCTTTTTTAAATATTTTGAAAAGTTATTTCAATAACAAAAACTGGTAGAAAAATTGCAAACTTAGATTCAGGGCACTCAAATTAGTCAATATTACGTTTTAAATTCATTGCACCTCGGAAAAATGTAAATTTTTTGGCATTGTGTAGTTAATCAAAATCTGCTCAAATGTGATGCTGAGAAAAACAAAAACAATATTAAATTGAGACTGAAATTTGTTTCTTAAGCAAAATTTCATATTAGCATAACATTTTTAAAGACATAAATGATTCTATTTCAATCAAATTTTAAAAAATTAGGTAAAAGGTATGAGATTTTAGATTTTTTTTTTGCTTATTCTGTGAGAGTAAAACGCTTGTTACATGGTTTCCAAGTGGTCGATGTATAAGATGAGTGTTCGATTAATTAATTTTGAAGTTAAAATGGTTCGTTTCAAACTCTGTTCTTGTTAAGTAACACTTCTACACTTCTACATTCAAGAGTTAATTCCCGAAAGAGCCGGATTTCAGACTTGCTTGTTAACACTTATTTTTAAACACCTTTCAATGTGTATTTTTTCGATAGTACGGTGAAAATTTTACTTGGAAAAAATCTCCATGGGGGGTTAAACCCCTAAACCCCTCGCTCCCGTTCGCCCGGCCTTTATGCAATACATATATGCTAGATATTATTTCCATGAATCGTCATTCGTTAAAATTCTTTGATCAACGCCAACGTCAAAGTTCTTTGATCAATCCAACGACCAGTGCAAAGGTTCAAATTTTACTTTCTCATAGAGTGATTTTCAATAAAATATTTTTAATGCTTAAAAGCACCTGTTTTAACAATTATTTGGTTATTAGGTTTTGTTTTGTTCTAGCACATTATTGCAGAATCAAGTGTGTTAATTCACTCAAATTTCGTGGAAGATATTAAAGCTGATAAATTATAATTGTTTGATAAAAGGTTGTTCGAAAAAATTGTCAAAATAACAGAACAAAATTTTTATATGTGTGCATTGTTCAAAATTATTAATTCCAACAAAGTTAGCAGACTGGCAATGAATAATCTAGCTGGTGTAACAATACTGATAAAATTGACAAAATTTACCAAACTGACTTCATCGACAAAAATGACAAAATGATGAAATTGACAAAATTAACAAATTATATTAACAAAATTGATGAAACAGAAAAAAACTGTCCAAATAAACTATTTTGACCATATTATCGAAATTGACAAAATTAAAAAAAAAAAAACAAAATCGACAAAATTTACAAAATTGACAAAAGAGACAAAATTGATAAAATAAACATTCACATAATTGACAAAATTGGTAAAATTAAAAAAAAACTGAATAAACTAAAAAATGACCAAATTTACAAATTTAAAGAATTGACTTTATTTACAAAATCAACAAAATTGACAAAATGGAATGATATTTACAAAACTTATTGACAAAATTGATTAGACTGACAAAAAGGTTCAAATTAACAAAAATGTTCCAATTTTGACAATTTTGACAAATTTAATAAATTTTTTTTTTTCCTTGTTGGGTTCCTACCACTGCGACCAGATGTTAGATCTTTTGTGGTTTGTCCCCTGTTTAATGTGGCTAATCAAGATAGATCACTCTGATTGATTTCAACAGTGTCACTTTCTTGTTGTTTAGCATTTTCCCAATCTGGAAGAACTACACGAATGAAGTTGACAACCTTCTTGGAACTTATAGAATATATTTCGGAAGGATCCAATATACCTTTTCCGAGTAGTTTTGTTCTTTTTGATATAAGACAAGGGCAATCACACAGAAGATGCTCAGATGATTCCTTCTCAGCCCTGCAAAATCGGCATACGTCTGAATGACTCTTGCCTATTAGTTTTAAGTGATAAAGACATTCACAGTGTCCTGTTATTAGTCCTGTAAATGTTTTTAGGTCTTTTTGAGATAATGCTAGAATTTTTTTCGATTTGTAAACATTAGGAACAATCAAACGCTTTGATTGTCTTGCTCCTAAAATGTTCTTCCAGTTTGTTTCAACCATTCGTTTTTCAATATTTTTGAATTCCATTTTTAGAAAGCAGCGAGAGACGCCGCAGAAGGGTTCAGGACCTAAAAGCGGTGTTGAGGAGCCCTGTCTAGCTAGCATGTCAGCTTTTTCATTACCCTCAACTCCACAGTGTCCTGGTACCCAATATAAAGTAACTGAATTATTTTGAGCAAGTTTTTCAAGTGCCTCAATACATTCCCAAACTAATTTTGATGAACATTTCATTGACTTTAAAGATTTAAAGATTTAAAATTAATAAAGTTGACAAAAATGATGAAATGACAAAAACGACAAGAATGTAAAAAAATACAAAAATGACTAAAATGACTAAATGACAAAAATGCCAAAAATTAGAAAGACATCTTTTTTTCTTAAGTTGCATCCAATATTTTTATACCACTTATATTTTATAGATATAAGGTTATAATGTCATAGAAACGGTATCATACAAGATATTCCAGGATTCAGTAATTCAAAAATCTCTTATTTTTTGCAAATTATGTTACTTATATGAAAATTAGGAATATTCAAAAAACTTTTATACTTTAAACAAATTTGAATTTTAATTTCTTGAATTCATTCAGGATTTACTGCGTTCGAAATTCTTAAATCGAATTTAATTTGAAATTCGCAATAAATAATTACGAATGGAATATAGCTTACAACAAAGTACTTTTTTTTTGTACGGGACTTTCATCCTCTGAGATGGTTCATCCCTAACAACAAATTACTTAAACATTTTGTGGTATACAAACAGTAATCAATGTGCACAAAATTTAGTTATAGTTCAAGAATATTTTTAAAGAAATTTTATAATAGTCATGTAAGTCCCTTAACCTCCAGGAGATTAACAGTATTTGATTGAAATGAAATATCTCGGTGCCACCTCAGATAACACGGCAAATGTTAATGTACAGTAGAACCTCACTTTTCTCAGCTCCGGTTATCCGAGCTGCCGCGTTATCCGAGCCGCTATTTTTATTTACAATCCATTTAAAAATGGGTTTTACCATCGCGATATATAGTTGAGCTATAAAATCGACGTTTTTGGCAAATTTAAAGTTTAAAATTGTGAGAAACGTGTCGATTAAATCTATATATCTATATATATAAAAAGCAATTATCTGTATGTTTGTTTGTTTGTTTGTTTGTTTGTTTGTCCTCTATAGACTCAGCCGTCTTAAGAGCTAGAGATCTGAAATTTGGCATGGATGCTCATTAGGACCAGGAAAGATGAAAAATGTTTTTAGATTTTTGGACGAACCCTTCTGAAGGGGGTCGTCCATACAAGACAAATATTGTTTTCACGTTATTGACGTTATTTTCCGTCGGATTGTAATGAAAATTTGCACATGAGTGTTTTAAGAGACGAGCAATCGATTACAGTTATCAAATTTAGGGTCAGGGGTCGGCCAAAGGGGTCGTCCATATCAACTGATTAATGTTTTTGCGATATTGGCGTTATTATACACCAGATTGTGATGAAAATTTGCACATGAGTGTTTTGAGAGACGAGCAATCGATTACAGTTATTTAGGGATTAAGGGAAAGGGGTCGGCAAAAGGGGTCGTCCATATCCACTGATTTATGTTTTTGCGATATTGGCGTTATTATACAACGGATTGTGATGAAAATTTGTACATGAGTGTTTTGAGAGACGAAAAATCGATTACAGTTATCAAATTTAGGGTCAGGGGTTAGCCAAAGGGGTCGTCCATATTCACTGATAAATGTTTTTGCGATATTGGCGTTATTATACATCGGATTGTGATGAAAATTTGCACATGAGTGTTTTGAAAGACGAGCAATCGATTACAGTTATCAAATTTAGGGTTTGAGATCGGCAAAAGGGGTCGTCCATATCCACTGATTAATGTTTTTGCGATATTGGCTTTATTTTACATTGGATTGTGATGAAAATTTGCACATGAGTGTTTTGAGAGACGAATAATCGATTACAGTTATCAAATTTAGGGTCAGGGGTTGGCCAAATGGGTCGTCCATATTCACTGATTAATGTTTTTACGATATTGGTGTAATTATACACCGGAATGTGATGAAAATTTGCACATGAGTGTTTTGAAAGACGAGCAATCGATTTCCAGTTTTGAATTGCGGATCAGAAGTCGGCTGAAGGAGTCGTCCATACCCAACTTTAATGTTTTTGCGATTTTGACGTTATTCTACATTGGATTGAGATGAAAATTTCCGCATAGGAGTTTTGAGGGACGCTTTTTTGCTTTCAGGTTTCAAATTTTGAATCAGGGGTCGGCAAAAGGGGTTATTATCGGTTCACTGTTTTTACGATATTCTCTTGATTGAGCATAGAATTGTAATGAAAATTGGCACATGGGAGTTTAACAGAAAAGATAATTGATTTCAGGTGTCAAGTTTTGAATCGTGGTAAAAAAAAGGCCGTCCATGTTAGTTGCTCACTGTTTTCGCGATATTGTCGTGATCATGCATCGGATTGAGATGAAAATGTTCAGATGAGGGTTATAAACTACGAGTAATTGACTCCAGGTAGCATGTTCCGTGTCAAGGGTCGGCGAAAGGGGCGTCTATATTCACTGTTCACTGTTTTCAAGTTTCTGACGTTATTTTACATATAATTTGAAAAGAAAAAATGGCACAAGGGAGTTTTGAGGAACGTAAAATTGGTTTCAATTATCGAATTTCGGGCCATGGGACAGAAAAAGAGGGTTTCATTGAAAGTTGAGTATTTTGTGCAATAATTTTGTTGGAGGCAGTTAATTGATACCAATTTAAGTGTGAAGGTCAAGCAAAAAGGTCGTGCACATAAACAAATAGTACATGTTTCTGCTATAATGTCTAGATTTTGCAACCGATCGAGAAGAAATCACTCTCACATAAATTTAAATAAAAAGCCAATCAACCGTTTAATTTGAATTTCAAGTAATAGTAATAGTAGCGACTTTAAACACTGTTGAATTTTTTCCCCAAAATTGTCGAAAGAATGTTTCGAATTCATTTTTTAAACTCATTTTGATTTAAAGCGAAACGAAGTTCGTACGGGATCAGCTAGTGTATTATAAAAAGTAATTTCTGTATGTTTGTTTGTTTGTTTGTCCTCTATAGACTCAGCCGTCTTAAGAGCTAGAGGTCTGAAATTTGGCATGGATGCTCATTAGGACCAGGAAGGATGAAAAATGTTTTCAGATTTTTGGATGACCCCTTCTGAAGGGGGTCGTCCATACAAGACAAATATTATTTTCGCGATATTGACGTCACTTTTCGTCGGATTGTGTTAAAAATTTGCACATGAGTGTTTTGAAAGACGAGCAATCGATTTCAGGTATCAAATTTTTTGTAAGGGATCAGCCAAAGGGGTCGTCCATATTAACTTTTCGCTGTTTCTGCGATTTTGACATTATTATACATCGTATTCAGATGAAAATTGGTACACAAGAGTTTTGAGGGACGGGCAATCGATTTGAGGTATCAAATTCAGTGTGAGAGGCCGGCAAAAGGGGTCATCCATATCAACTTTTCAATATCTTAGTGATATTGACGTTTGTATACATCGGATTGGGATGAAAATTTACAAATAGGAGTTATTAGGGACAAACAATTCATTTCACTTATACAAATTGAAAACAGGGGTCGGCCAAATGGGTCGTCCATATTAACTATTTACTGTTAATGCGATATTGTCGTTTTAATACATCGGATTCAGATAAAAATTGGTATACGAGAGTTTTGAGGGACGAGCAATGGATTTCAGGTATTAAATTCAGTGTAAGGGGCCGGCAAAGGGGGTCGTCCATATTAACCTTCAAGTATTTTTGCAATATCGTCGTTATTGGACATCGGATTGGGATGCAAATTTGCACATGATAATTTTCGGGGACGGGCAATCGATTTCAGATGTCAAATATTTTGCCAGGGGTCGACGAATGGGGTCGTCCATATTAATTTATTTTTCACTGTTTTGACTGTTTATCACTGTTGACGTTATTATGCAATGGATTGCTTTAAAAATTTGCACACAAGAGTTTTGAGGGAAGGGCAACCAATTTCAGATATCAAATATTGTATAAGAAGCCACCGAAAGAGGTTTAACTATTTGGCAATAATTGCGTTGTTATGCAACGATCGAGTCTAAATTCATAGACGGGGTTTTTTTGGCACAGTCAATTGATTCCTGATTTCAAATTTAGTAGCAGTTGACAGAAAAAGTGATCGTCCAATATCAGTGCACCTGGAAAATGTTCGGCAATTGACTTTCATACAAACTGTTTATGAAAGTTCAAAGCGAAACGGAGTTCGTATGGGATCAGCTAGTAGGAAAATAAAATCCACGTAGGAACCGAGCTATGCGTCTGGATGATATACAATACCAGAGCAAAAGTACCGTCAAACGGGGCATCATGCAACAGCGGGGTTCGATGCAACATTTATATAACACTACATTGAATCAATTTTTAATTTAATGTTTTGTAATAAAGTTATCTTTTAATGATAACAAAATGATGATGACATAATTTCTCGCAACTTAAGCTAGTTGTCTTAAATTTTTTATTTTTATGTAAAATTTGAAAAATCGAGCAATAAATGTACAAATTTTTACATGTTTTGAAGTCGTAAAAAACTTTACCCAGTATGACGGATCGGCTTGATAAAATTGCCTACAAACTTTTTACAGGTTTCCTCATGTTATACTAACATTGTTGGTGTAAAAATATTTTTCGAACAATCACCCAATTTTTTTTAATGAATATTTTTAAAATTCAGTTAGGTGTCTGGGGTTAAATGCAACAAAATGCAAATCAAAGAAATTCCTTGTAAATCTCGTTTCCAAGTGTTGGAATATGAATGTTTTGCATCACGCGTTTGTAAACATTTAAATTTCATTCATCCAAACATTTATTTTTATGATTTCAGATTGTAGAATTTTTCGTAGTATTATTTAGCCCCTAAATGTATGCAGCATCCTTATTTTCAGAAAAAAATGTGAAAATTTGTTTTTAAGACCCGAAAACTACTGCAATTGGTGTTGTCATGCGTAATGGTCTTTAAGGCATCGCAAATATATTAAAAACTATGAATTTTCGTACGTGTTCATAAGATTTTTCATTAAAAACAAAGTTTGTTGCAAGTTACCCCATTTTCTAAAGAGGGTGAAAATCGCATGTTTTTAGAAAATTAAAAATAACTGAAGAAGCCAATAATTTTTTTAACTACGCCAATTTGATGCCCCAGCATCCTTAAAACTTTTGATGCATAAAGGATACGATTAACTGTGAACATAAGTTTTTTAGAAGCCATTGAAGTTGAAAATTGTTGCATGTTGCCCCAGTTGACGGTATAGGGTTTGTCACTGTACTTAGTTTAATCCGATGTTTAGTGAAATATACGAGCTGGTCTCTCCCCCGACTACCATCAAATTTTATAGAACGATTCCATTATTTATATGGAAAGTGTTGCAAGGTTTTATTGTAATTAAAAAAAATTGAAATCTTGGCTCATTTGATACTTTCGAAGTTTTCAAATCAGAAGAAATCTTAACACTTTTCTGAGAGCCTTTTTTAAATATGAATTTCAAAAATATTAATCTATATTTGCTAAACAAAAGTTGACTCGGGGAGTCATTTCGCTTATAGGGGAAAACTGTACAAGACGCACCAGTTAAGCATAATTGCTATTAACAGCAAGCCCAATCATCTTTGAACCAAATTGAAAGTTTGCGACAAATCAGGGATCAGTTTTTCGTCTTATCAAAAAGAAATAATTTGATAAAAACGCGATATTGATTATATTTTTGCATGTGAAACATGCGAGGTGGTCTCTCCCCCGACTACCTCGGGTAAGTCTGGTTCTGCTGTACATTGTTTTGCATACCATCCGGGCGCATAGCTCGATTTAAATATGGATATTGTGTCAACCTGATGACTGGGACAACGCAGTTTAACAGACTACTCACTTCTACGAATCGGATACGGACTTCGCTGGCTGGATCCAGGTAAACTTTCGGCCAGCTCCAAATTTTCCATGCTTTGCGATAGCAGCGCCTCGAACGTATGCAAACTGTACGATTCGGCATCCATTCCCTTGGCCAGGGTGTTGCGCAGATGCATTTCGTACTCTAGCAGCAGCCGCGATGTCGGTGATCCAGGCGTTGGCGTTACATTTGGCGGGTTCTGCAAACATAAGATAGTTTTAAGTATAAAACTTTATAGAAAGGACCTAAAAAGTAACTAACCTGATGATGATGCGAATGGCGGCCACTGCTCTGACGTCCGTACGGAGGCTGATCCTGATCGGAATTTCCATTGCTGGAACTGGGTGTCGTCGCGTAACACTGATTGTCGAACATAACATTGTCGGATGGTGGCGATCCTTCGACGCAATTTCGTTCCCGTTCCAACTCCAGATAGAGTCCACGGGAGCCATGCTGATGACCTCGGCCGATTTCATGCGACGATCTGTAAAATCGAGATTTGTACTCCTCTTGATACATATTTTAACTTATTGTCCATTACCTTGAACCAGAAAATCGGGAACTCTGACTGGCATTCCGTGAGATAGTGCCGTTATTGTTTAACATATGTGCATTGTGAATAATGTGCTGATGCGTATGTGGCGTGTTAGTTGCAGAGTTGTAGTAATTGTACCGTCGGCGTCCCATTTCCGGTGAAGTCACTGGGCTTTCGGCGCTTGGCATTGGCTTCAGCATTCGTTTCATTGTCGATGTGTCTGAAATGAGAGATACTGATCGGGATTCGGTTAAAATCACACCCCAGAAATTTCCGAAAGCCTTCTAGAACTAATAGATCAAATCCTTACCGACATTCATATCCTCGGTGCTCTTGGACTTGTTCCTCCTGGCTGCCTGATTGTTGTTTAGCATGTTGTGATGCATATCGTGCTGTTCCTTCGACATATCATCGCTGAAGTCTTTCGTCCTTGTTCCCGTTCCAGTCGATGTGGTTTTGGTCGAACGTTCCGTTTGCTGCAACGTTCCGCCAGCTTGAGTTCCTTCCGATTTTGACGTTTCTTCTCCGGTTCTTTGAGTTCCACTGTTGGAGTTCGCTTCATCCTGGCCGATCTGTGAACCGACGTGATTTTGCGATACTGACGAAGTGGTACCCGTCCCAACATTGGTCATCGTGCTGGTTTCCTGTGATTTAGTTTGCCGACCTCCAGATTCTGGAAAAAAAAGTAAAACATTGAACGAAATGTTATCTTAGGTAAATCTAATTTGAATCGATGTGTTAGCGTTTCAGATTCTGCGATAATAATAAAAAATAAGGAAGTATGATTTGTTCCGCAATCTCAGGTGATTAGTTACAGTATCATATTTTTCAATAATGATTGCATAATTACAGGCGGTTTACAAATCCTGGTCTAGTCAGAAGCTCTTTAGGGGCCGTTCTGACACCACGTGGACAGAAAACTAAGATTTTTGACCCCCTCATCCCCCTCCGTGGACAAGCGTGGACATTTGGCTAACCCCTACCCCCCTCCCCGGATGTCCACGTGGACAGATTTAAAAATGTTTTTATTTTAAAAACCTATAATTTGACAGCTAGAAAACACCACGGATTGCCTTTTTGTTATAGAAATGGCTGATTTTGTAAAAAAAGATTACCACTTTCCTGATACAAAAAAAATTAAAAATTTTAAATTTCTTTATTATCATATTTATCACTTGCTTTCAAGTAGCTGCTTATTGTTTAAACTTAAACTGGAAAGCTGTGCCATTTTAAGATTTTGATTCAAACATCTTAATATTTATTCACCTTTAGAAAATATTTTAAAAGTAAGTATGTCCACGTGGACATCACCCAAACCCCTACCCCTCTCTCCATGGACAAACAAGCGTGTGCATTTCCATACCCCACTCCCCCTAAGTTGTCCACGTAGTATGTGAACGGACCCATTATTTGAGTGTAAGGTAGGGATACCATACGTACTCTATTCAGTGTACATATACTCTTTTTCGATCGAAAAATGATCGTACTTTTTTTATATGAAATCTTGCAAATCAAGTTTACTATTTGATTAGCAGTACTTTTCAATAAGTGAAATTCGACAAATTAGAAAGTTGTACATCCGATTTTAAGACAGGCGTCATTCAGGCGTCGTAATAAATTGTGAAGACAATCATCGACTTTCAATATGCAATAAGCGCTAGAACAGTAGGCAATGATCACAACAACAATTTGCTTAAAAGACATGCACACAAATCGAGAAAAATGTTACGCCTTCATATAAAAAATTTCTCATGTTGTGGATGTTTTCTCAGAATACATTCGTGAATTTCTATATCTTCGAATAATCCAACAAAATTGACCCTTTGACTTTTCACTAAAAATCTACAAGAAAATCCAAAAAAGCTGAAAGAGGTAATTTTCAATTCGATTTAAGTTTTTTTAAATATCAACTGGTAAAAAAAAAGGTAACTGGTAACTAATTGACACTATTTGGATATCCTAGGTTTTCCCATTTCTTCTATTTTTTCAAAATTAAGTGAAATGAAATTTTTCCACATAATCATCAATAACTGAGTCTAAAGTAAAAATATCTTGAATCATTTTTCAACGTTAAAAAACCTACATGTTGAGTTTCTTATTGGGAAAAACTTGGTTTGATTTTGAACATTTCAAAAATAAGTAAAATGAAATTTCAAATTCTTGGAATACATATTTGTTTCGAAGGCTCTCAAACAAACACCATTCCTGATGAAATCAAAAAGTTGAGAACCAGCAGGTTGATTTAGGTGAGGGTTCAACTTTTTTCCTTGGTGAATATATAGTTTTGATGTAGTTTTTGTTGTATTTTCAGGTAATTTTTTTCATATTTTAAAAAAGGGACGTATTTCAAGAGTAAGCCTGTCTAGGACAAAAGACTAGAAACTCTATAAAATGGTAAAGTTTGAAGTAAAAAATAAAAGGGGAATAGTGCGAGGGCCTTAGGAATTGAATTTCATTTCAAATTTCTTATAATCATTGTTTTACTTCTGACAACCCTTTAGGTGTAGTACGTTCTGCCCATTAGTTTGGTCCTTCTTACCAACGGTGTGCTTTCTAGCTGTATAAGTTTTTTTTTATAAAAATGTCAAGTAAATCGAGTTTTAATTTTTGGAAAGACGTAATTCAGATCCCTTAACCTTCGTAATCGTTCAATTTCATTCTGAGATGGCTTAAAAGTGATAGGTACTAGAAGCTTAATAATCACTGCCAATTTTATTCTTTACCTTATTACCCTGGACTTTGATATTTTACGTTAACTGACACTGGGTACCCAACCCCGTTGAATGCTTTGGTCGCATGCGAGCTGAGATAGGGGGCTTCGTACGGGTCTGTTCTCCATGTTAGATGCGGAGTGTAACAGCATCTTGGTGGTGTTCGGGGCCAATAATAGCAACATCTACACGGTCCACTTGACGAATGGACGTACTTAGTACCTTTTCCAGCACCGCCTCCCACACAAGTACACCTGGAGATCACCGTACCAAACGCAGTTATAGATCGATCACTTCTTGGACATTATCGACATCAGGTCCTGTCGAGGCGCCACTATATGGTGATGATGAAGATGCGCCCAAAACTGTGCGAAGTGAACAACGTACGAAACCAACGCCCGCCTCGGTTAAATATCGCACTATCAAAGAAATCTTAGGCCGTGGCAGACTACGCGCAATTGCTCGAAAGCAAAGAACAAGCTTGAAGAACAGTCTCGAGGACTGTTGGGATACCATCAAGACAGCCATCAACAGCGTTGCGGAGAACGTCATCGGGCATGTGGAACAAACTCGACGGAGTGACTGGTTCGACGAGGAGTGTAGGAGGTTGATGAACAAAGAGAATGCCGCGCGGGTGGCAGTAGTGCAAAGAGGAACCCGTCGAAATGTGGGAGATCACCGACAGTGGAATTTCTCAGGAGAAAAAGCGCCGCCTGGAATAAGAGGAGCTTGAGCAGCTGCATCGTTCCCAAAAACCACGGAAGAACTTTCCCGCAAAGACTTCGTGCCGCAAGCCAAAATGTGCCAATATTTGGACGAAGGCGTCCTGATGGACAATCGTGAAGTAAGCAAAAGGTGGAAGCAGCACTTTGATGAACACCTGAACGGTGCACATACAGGAGATCAAGATGGCGGGGGAAGGTACATCGCCGGCGTAACCAACGACGAGCTGAGCCACTTCCAACGATGCGTGAAGTTGAGGAAGCCATTCTATCATTTAGATTAGATTTATGCATTTGGTACATCAATAGTGGGTTTTTGAGAGGGTGTACCCAGCGAGCAAATACATAGATGCTCTTTTAAAGGAACACATTGTTGTTGATGTTATTCAATTAGTTTTACATAATTTGAGTTAATAGTAGAAATAATTGTGCAGCACAGTTTTAACTCGATTAATGCTTAAGCGAAGTTGTGGTAGCGGCGGTTTGTTGAGGCAATGGTATGATGATGCGGTGGTATGTTGAGACGGTGGTATGATGAGGCGGTGGTGGTCTAGGAAGAGAGGTGATATATAAGAAGAAATATACAGATTTATAAGCGTGGCAATTGACTTGATTTAGTGGAGGTAGCGGCTAATGTGTTGCTTGCAGGATGAGGTCAGTTGTATTTTGAAGCGATGGATTGACGAGGTTTGCTTCAAATTTTCTGGAAGTCTGTTGTACACCGTGCTGCCGAAGTAGCTCAGCTTCCTTTTGCCAAATTCGGTAATGACTCTGGGTAGCCGGATGAGATTGGCCTGTCGCGATGCACGTCCCGATGCCACCCGTTACAGCACGGTATTGTGGTGTGTTTCTGGGCACGTCAGTATCCTATGTACGAACGTTATGCTGGGTGCTGGGTAGATCTGAGTCCTCGATGTCGTTGTATAGCAATACAGATGGGTACAGGTACCTCCTATGGACAGCTTTCAATGCTCGATTCTGCATGCATTGAAGTTCTCTCAGACGACTTCTGGCTGCGTTTCCCCATAGCGAGACCAGGTATTGCAGCCTCGAATGGAAGAGGGCAAAGTACAGCTTCTTCAACCACGCAGTCGGAACGAAGGACGAGACTTTCCAGAGGGCACGGCAAACTGGAGCTAACTTTTTTTTAGTTGCCCAATGTGTGCACAGGTTTTCGTCCAGTACTAGGCCCAGATATTTGAAGCCTTGACACGATGGATTTCAGCCATTGCTTATGCATGGCAATTCGGGAATCGGTCGACGTCCGGAGTTGAACAATATGTATGTTGTTTTTGTTGTGTTCAGAGAGAGCAGATTGCAGTTGAAATATTCGTTTAGGAGTAACAGGTCGCTATTCATTCAATGGGTTATTTGTATGGGATCGGGGCTGCTGTAGGAGATCAGGATGTCGTCGGCAAACAGGCGAGGTGTCCCTTGGAGTTGTAATTTTGAGAGGTCGTTTATAAACACCAGAAACATAGAAGGTCCTAGGTAGCTTCCTTGCGGAACCCCAATGGTAAGCATTTTGTTGTTGCTGTTAGTGCCACACCAAGAAACAAATTGTTGATGGTTTGAGAGGTAGTTTTCCAGCAAATGTTGGGCAAGTCCCCGTACCCCGTTTGTTTCTTGTTTTTTAGCAGTAGCTCATGATTGATGGTGTCGAACGCTTTCTTGAGGTCCAGAAAAAGTACACCAGCGTAGCGTCGGTTGCCGAGATCACAGTAAACCTCTTCCAAAAGTTCTCCGGTCGCGGTGAGTGTGTCGCATCCTTTCCTAAACCCGTACTGTCTGTTGGTTAATAGGTTTTGAGCTGCTAGGAAGTTCGTTAGTCTACTTGAAATCAGCTGTTCCAGTATTTTGTTTATCGTAGACAGGGTTGAGATAGGGCGGCAGTTGGGTGGGTTGGATTTGTCACCTGACTTTAAGATCGGTGTGACTCGTGCTATCTTGAGAGATTCCGGATAAGCTCCAGTCTCTATGATTTCGTTGAAGAAATCCTTGAGGGTCTGTGCGAAGGCTAGATGATGGGTTTTATTGTAGAAGCTGGTATATTGTCTGGCCATGGCGCCTTATTTGTGTTGAGATTGTTGATCAACACGACAATTTCCTCTACGGTTGCTAGCCTCATGAATAACGATGAAAAGTGAGATCTTAATGTACCAAATTTACAAATGTCCTTGTCGCTAATGAATTTCGAGGCCAAATTGTGTCCGATGTTGCAGAAAAAGTCGTTAAGGCAGTCCGCTGCTTGCAAGGGATCATTTATGGTTCTTCCGTCTACCAATAGACAGGTGTTGTTTGAGCTTTTGGGATTTCTACCTAAGATTTCATTTAGGACTTTCCCAGACTTTTTCGGAGTAGCAGTCTGCAAAAGTTTGAAGTAATAATTTTTTTTTGCACTGTTTCTTTTTTTCGTTGCGTTTCTTGGAGACCTGTTTCATTCGCCAGATGAATAGCAACAAGTCGGCTGGTAAGAATGGCATCGCAGCTGAATTCATCAAAATAGTGGTAGTATGCCACATCTACAAAAAAAGGCTACAAATTGGACTGTGAGAACTACCGAGCGATCATTGTCCTAAATGCCGTAGATAGCCTACAAAGTGCTATCTCGAATGCTACTCCGCCGTCTAACGCCACTAGCAAACAGAACGTGCAGGAGTACGGAGTATGGAGGCGAAGGATGAACCACGAGCTCACGCGACTCTACGGCGAACCCAGTATCCAGAAGGTGTCTTAAGCTGGACGGATATGCTGGGTAGGACATGTTGCGAGAATACCGGAAGACTGTCTTGCAAAACAGGTGTTCACTGCCAATCCGGCAGAAGATGGACGATGCGATCATCGTGAAAACCGAAAGATCGTTTGCGAATATTATACGACTAACAAGCAGAGATACCAATCTGGCGAGGAATCCGATAAGTTCAAAGATCCGACCAGGTGACATAATTCTTGTTCAGCAAAAAGGACAAGGTTAAATTATTTAAAAGAACGGCAGGTGCACCCTGTCAAGAAATCCTTGACATAATCTTAACTTAGTTATTATGAAGCTCAATGTTATTTCTTAAAAACATAAAAAATGTGGATGTACGTCATTAACAAACCCATGCCAGTAAATGGCATCGATCTTGTTGGAAAAAGCCAGCGAAAAAGTTGTGTTATGTTCAACTATCAATGAAAGGTTGTGGACAATAGCACAATCTTCTACTGATAACCTCAGAAAAGTAAATTAAATTAAGCGCCTTAAACATTAATGCTTCGTGGAAACGTTTAATTTAAAAGAAATTGTCATATGAAATAAAAAAAAAAGTACAAAACCGAATAATGTTACTTAACAAAACTTACCTTGAGTATTGATGGCGGATCCCTGAGTATTGTTAGCTCCAACATTGTCGTACAGTGAAGTGCTTGAGGTGGCCGTGGCAATCTTGTCACTCCTGAGCGTTTCCGTTTCCGTGGCACGATTGGTTGCCCGCGGTAGCGTTGATGATCCTTAAATGCACAAACAATCCATTAATGAAACCGGTTATGTCATGACATGTTCCATGTTCTCCCTTTTTTGACCCTCACCTCGATATCTTGGATCCTGCGCCCGGATGCGTGCATACTGCTCGGCTGTCATACAGGTGCACTGGGGCTCTCGGGCCCTCGACGGGCTAGCCGGGGTGCTGAGCGGTTTTCTCTTCGTCTTTACCTTGCCCTTCCCGGGTGGATCAAGTTTCAGTGAGTAGCTTGAGGAGGCCTTTCGTGAAAATTTGAAAGAAGGCGACTGTAAAACGTCGCACTATTATTAGGGGCAAATGAATGAGACGGGTGGACGGATTTGCGAGAGGAAGAACGGCGAGCGAATTCTGAGTGGGGTGGTGATCGTTAGCTGAAAAATGCTTGACGCTGTGTTGAGTTTTGCTTTTATTTTGATATACGAATGTTTAGCAGCGGATAGGGAATGGGATGTAGTAGAGAAGGTGCCAATTTGAGTGAATGTATTTAATTTTAGGGCTTGATATATAGCTCAGTTGGCAAGTGTGTTGTCTCCTGAGCCGATGTGCGCGAGTTCGAGCCCAGTAAACATCGAACACAGTTGTACCGGATAAGTTTTTCAAAAACGATCCGCCAACTGCAACGTTGATAAAGTCGCGAATGCCATAATAACGACTATAATCGAAACAAAAAAAAAGTATTGAATTTAAGAGGTCTCCAGTAGCTCAATTTCAACCCTCTAGTACCCATTTTTTTTTTAGCTTAGCTTAGCTTAGCTTGATTGACTACTCACATCCACCTGAATCATTGAACTCGAAATGCTGCATTACTAATTTTTACAAAATGATTTTCTTTGAAACAATGTATCCTTTTTTAATTATCAATCAATTATATCATTGCGTGTCTCTCATTTCTTACAATAAAAGCATTTCGAAAACCATGATCACAAGCGTGGCTCAGTAGAAATGATTCCACATCGCCAATGGTTGCTACTCCGTGATTGACCGAGGCCATCAATTTTGTCCAGAGGTCAAAAGAATGGTATCTGGGATTGACAGCACATTCACAATGTTCAAAACTGATGCTCTCTCTTTGAACATCAATAACGGCGCCGGCCACGTCCTAGTAGTCAATAGATAGAGAGATAAGAGAATATAAGAGAAAGGGATGATAGAATATAATATCATGCTTTAGGACCGAGGTCACCTCTGCATCCTAGCAAAACAAGTTTGGTTTGGAGGTTGGGGTGGTAGGATATGATCAGGAGACACTTTTGACTAGTGTGATGAAGTTTTTTTTTCTCGAAATTTATTTTACTATGAACTTGTTAACTGTTTCAAGTTAAGCCCTAAAAACACAATTAACTCAGCAATTTGATCGTAAAAACCTTCTTTCTTTCGTGAAATCGTTTAGTCGATTAAATAGTTAAACTGTAATGTTCAGAATTAATTTTGGTAAATGGTACGATCATAGGTTTTCTTACATCTTCAATGTTTTCTTTTTTTCAAGCCTTTATCAAAATCCAAGTTCTCTAACCTGCCTCTTGCAATGATGGACTATCTCCTCTTAAACTGGGGGACAGATATATAATAATTCTTAAGTAGCCCCATATTATAAAAGAACAGCTGCTAAGATGAAAAGACTAGACTAGCACAATTGTTAACAAAAATGTTCTGTTATCAGATATTTGATTTTGAAAATTTTTCAAATTTATGTATGTTAATTCCCGTTATTTGCGAAATAATTTTATACGATTCATCCGAAAAGTTCCAGTCCTTTGTCCATAATTAGATTATACATATTGACGATACTAGACTAATATTGTCTTCACTTGTTCAAATTCAATTTCTTCACAAAGTCATGCACCTACCATGGACACTACTAACATTACAAACAATAGATTTATCAGCTTGAATGTATGTTGCTCCTATTATTCACCATCAATTTGTTAAAAAACTACCCTAAATCTCTTCTAGGTTTGCCACTAAGAAATCATCGCATTGCATTGACCTTAAATTTTTTCGACTGATTAAGATTTTCCGTAAAATAATAACCGCGAAGCTTCCGTTCAAAGTTGAAAGAGTTACATATGTATTCAAATGTGATAACCCAAAAACATCAAAGATACGATCTTATTTGGTGGTAAGATATGTTTCATTATTGTGAAATTAACAATTAGAATAGCTTTATAGTTCGTTGTTTAACAGAAAAAGAGAAATCATAAGATGAAATAAAATCTTACCACGGGTTCTGTTTACACTCTAATGCCTAGTATACACGGTCTACATCAGTTCATTGTGGTGACATATTTCGGAGTAACCAAAGATGTTTAAAATCCCAAAAAAAAAAATTTTTGAAGTCTCCTGAAAAAAAAATGGACCGCAACCAGTTGCAGCAGCCGAAAAATGTTACACAACCGTCGTCGAGTTTAAAAAATTCTCATATTTAATATTGAAGCTATTTCGTATTTCTTTACCACAATCTACAAAATTATACGACTAAATAAGCTGTTTCAGACAAGTCAATAAAAAAAATAAAAAATAACCTAGCCAAAACCGCAAAATCTACCGATCATCACCTAAACGCGAAGGTAAGATTTCAAAACCATTCATGTACAAGAGCCGCTCTACATTTTAACTGGAAGTGAAATGCAATGCGTACAATTTAAATAATATTTATTAACGCCAACACATATGTACTACAATTTACATATTAAAGATAATAAAATATGTAAGTACTTATCTTTTATGCTTTCGAACCATTCGAACATTTTCAAGAAATTAATTCTACAGCGGATTGTTTGACCGTAATGAGACTGGCCTATTTATAGATGGTCTATTTTTGACAAAAATCTATTCATATGTAACTTTTCCAAGGAACCAGGATGAAAAAATATACCAGACTCAGTAAAATTGCTTCGAAAATGATCTTTTGTTTTGGTACAGAATAACAAATTATAATTTTTTTAAGAAATATTTCAGTCAATAACAACTGAACATGTTAATACATATTAATCTGCTATATCGGCAACCATGCATTGAAAGTTGTGCCGTTCAACGAAACTAAACTTAACGAAAACGTGGAGTGAGCTTCAAAGAAGCTTCATAAGAGAAGCTTTTTGTACGTGATTTGTTCAAAGCAATATTGCATGCAAGATAGAATATTAGCAAAATTCAAGAACTACTTATTTACGAAATTTTTACTGCACTGTACCGAACGAAAAAACGAAAAATTACTTGAAAAAAAACAATTTAGATAACAACTACTAAGAAAGTTAATACTTATCTTGTATTTAGAACTCGGTGCAAGCAAAAGTTTGTCAGCCAATCTGATGGTAACGGGAGGTAACGCAGTTCAAAACTTCAATGAGTTCCACAAGCGCCACATCATAGGAAGCTTTTTGCGGAAGTTTCCCGAACCTTTCCCCTGCAACCGCGTCATCAAACAACCAAGCATTGAGAAACATAACATTTCTTTCCTATTTCCCTATTTTACACAACAATTATCTTCGAAATTTCACAATTCAAAAACGCACACGCACTTTACACGTCGTTTAAAAAAAAAATTATCAATTTAAAGCATCTACAATACGCACAATTTAGGAAACTTTGGGCTTAGCAAATCAAAACGCGACTATCAAAATGCAGTGCTGCCTGCTCTTCCCCCTCTAGTACCCATTTTTTTTTTGCTGAAAAATTCACAGAAGCTCAATTTTCTAATAACAAGCAACATTTGTTCTACGGAAAATATTATTGGTCAGAATTTTTTTAAAATTTTTTTAAAACAAAATTGCAAAACTTCAGGGGCTAAGGACTTGCTGTACTTTTTTGATTGCATTTATTGACACAGTACAACAAAGCTTTTCTAAATTTTGAAGTATATTAACGCTGACCCATAGCTTTATTTTTGTTGTTGTTATTTAAAAATTGGTCCACGAATAACTGAGATATTTGATGTTATATGGAAAGTAAATATTGGGCACATTTTTCGAACTTAGGATGATTTTTTTTTCTAAAACTCAATCCAGAATTATGGTATCTTTCTGACATAAGTGCCAATTACCTTTTTAAATCTAAAAACACATTGACCAAGGATTTCTGAGGCTATCAAATTAACTATGTTTCAAAAATAAAGTTTATTTACAGTTTTTTCATGTTTTTAAGCTCCTCTTAGCTGATACTTTTGACAACTTCTTGGCAAACTGTTGTCAGTAACAAGGAATGATAGATTAACATATTATAATCATTCAGCGAAACATTGTAAAACCAACTATTCAATGCGGTTTTATGATTGGGCTCTAGAAAGTTTATTATTTATTTTAATAATTTAATTGTACCAGATTTACAAGAATTTCGTTTACAAGCATTGACCAATTTAGCAAAAATCAGTTATTCTATTACATTATAGCGAAGCTTTCCGGATTTAATCGAAAGCCTAATTTTATATGAAAATTGTTGACACCTTCATGCATAGAGGGCAGGGCTATGTGAGGGCAGGAAGATTTTGATGTACGGAGTTTATCGTGTGATTTTTTTATGATTCGATCGATTGTGATTGAATGCGAATAATAGTGCAACATTTTAAAATCGATTTATTTTAAGAATTTAGAATAGTTAGTTTGTGAGTTGTATAAATACTTTATTGGAGGAGTAATAGGAACTGGGAAGAGGTTGATAGGAACGTTTGTTGTTATAGTTCATCTCAAAGAAACGAGAATTTAAGTTAGCAAGATTTGATACAGTTTTTAAAAAAATCTTATAATTTTTGTTCATGAAATACTTACACAACACTCGCGGAACTGTTTGGCATCGATAGGAGAAGTAAAGTTGAGACCCCAGGTGTCGCTTGTCATGGGATCTTTCCAGTAGACGAAGCATTCCGACGCTTGACCGATTCGAGTACCTTGAATGAGATCGCTTGTTATTTATCAAAACTTTCCCACGTATCAATATCTCCTGTAAAAACTTACCCGGTTGAATTAGCCGCACATCGAGGATCTTGTCGACCTGACTGTTGTAGGCGGTGATGTGAAAGATACACTCGGGCGAATCCTGGATGCAGGTTATGTTGACCGGAACCAGATCCTCGGACACCTGCTGCCATTTGACGGTACCGGCGCCGCTGGCCGAAACGTGGAATACTTCAGCCCATAACCTATTAGGAAACAGAAAATAGTTCAAATTGCATGAGTAATATCAAATACATTATAGCATTCAAACTGATAATATTTTCGTTACATTAAAAAATGCGCACTTGAAAATGTTCCAGTGCTCGGTATAGTTTAGTATAATTTTTTTTTATCAAACGCCTGTGAATAGGCAACTCATAGATTCCAAAATAAACGAATGGTACAAAATTTTATAGTCAAATAACACCATACAGATTAAGGTGGTAATGAATGTTAATTTGGGAAAAATTTAATCTAAAATTTCAATTAACTGGTGATGTACATTTCGATTATCAGCCCGAGAAACATAGCTGTGTGAACTTTTAGTTTAATTGGACTGCGGAAAACGTGTTAAGTATCCCGGGAAAATGTTCGGAGAGTTCGTCGATTGTCTTGACATTTCAGCTTCTCCAATTAGTGAATATTTTCCGGGTTTTTTCGATTCCCTTCCCAAACAAATAAAATAATCGCAAATCTGGAATTCTAGACAAAAAATATTACTGAAAAAATAAGCTTATTATAAGCTGTATCCCATTTGTTGTCATATAAAATTAAAAATTAAAGTTTGATTATGGAAGTTTGATAATTATTTTCACTGAATACACCAAGAACCTCAAATATTTGTTTTTGTAACAAACAAATGAAAATTTTAATCATGAAAATCGGTTCAGTTACAAATGACTACAGATTATTTCTCTCTTATAGTTGTTGCAATATGTTCTCAATTTAATATTTTTCCAGTATTTTTTATGCGGTTTTCTTAATAATACTTTTATCGCCAAAAAATTAAGTCACATTCCAAGTATATAAGTCATAAGATCGTCATCACATATATAACTCTATCTTTTTTAAATTCAATTTCAATTTCAAGACACGAATGCCATAAAGATGGTAAAGTGTTTCAAATAAAATTATAATAATAATTTTAAATTCGTTTTGCAAACTCCTCTATTACTGAGAGGTCATCAGATGGCATTTAGGATGATTCTCAACAAAACATTGGGTTCAAGTAAAATCCTCGATAATACACGGCAAGCATCTTGAAATTGCTACACTGATATCTAAATAAATGAAGGTCGTAGTTAAGCAATAAAGCTTCAAAAAACATTTTATTTCAATTTTTTATTGGAAAACTAAGAAGAAAAAATGACATATTTTTTCCAAACATTTCAATTTAAAAACAGAGTAAAATCAGAACAAGTTTTAACAAAATACAGTTATTATTCTCAAACATACAAGAAAAAAGTGAAAAAAAAAATTTGAAATTTAATCTTGTTCTACGAAGAACAACAAGGATTTCTTAAAAAGCGATATTTATTTCGAAGAGACGTTACTCGAAAAAATTGTTTTTGGACGCAAAAAACAACACGATTTATCAAAACTGAATTCAAGTCTGTGTTTTGATCCATAAAATTTTTTTAATACATAATGTGAATAAACCTGATCAAAATCTGTAAAGTTTGCTAGAATATACTTGCATTTAAGCCGTACCTGACTTGTCTCGAATATTTCGATTGATTTACAGGCAAGGTCGAACGAGTCCGAGAAATCTGGAATGCTTACACTACACTGCTAAAATAAACTTTTCATTTGTGTTTATGTTGATAAAGCAATACAAGTCAGCATTAGCCAGCACAATTCACAGTAAAAAGTTGTTCTGGCCCAAAGATAAGCTCATGAGCTAGATATACTTAGGCAGTTAGTTTTAGACAGAGAAATGCAACCTTATAGAAGCCGTGTCGAGAACATATATTAGATTTTAGTTTTTTTTGTCAAAATTAAACTTTTTTTGATCAGATTCAAGCTTTTGTATCCAATGCTATCAATGCAAAAAATGCTTACATGTGATCAAAAAAAGCTTAAAAACGCAGTTTACTAACATTTAGCAAAACATATGTTGATCTCACGTTTTATAGAGTAATCGTATAAGATTGCATCCCTGTGGTTTTAGGGAATGCTGAAATGCTTGTACCGAGGCCTTAAAAGTTTCAAGTTTGTTTTATTTGTAACAGTTTAACAAAGTTGTGGCAATCGTGAAAAGTTTCTAGTGAATTTGTAGCTTGTCAACATGAATTGACTGTTATATAAATTATCCAACTTAATCTAAAAACTCATACAAACCTGTAATGGTATAAATTTAGGCAGCTAACGTTACTTAAAAGTACGCATCAAAGTACTTTCAAAGCTTTCTATTCACTGTATCTTTTTTCACATAATGAATACCAATTCAATTCTGATTAATTGCGGTATTTTCAATACACTAACGACTGGTGAGAAAAAAAATGTCAATTATATCAATACGTTTTTCACACTTGAACTTAGTTGTACTCAAAGCAAGTTTTTGCATGGACAAAATAAAAAAGGGGAAAGGTTTCCTAAATGGGCCTATCGGGTTAAATAACCCTACGGCTGTTTGGCGAAATGGCTGACTAAACAGCTTATCTGACCAATGCATTTTGAGGGTGATACGCTTAGAACATAAGGCAAGAAAGAATTTCATGAATCTATAAACTCAAAAAAATTTAAAAAATCATACAAGGTTTTGATACATTTTGATGTAATATTTCGTCTTTTAAAAATTATACGTAAAGAAGTTTAAAACAAAAACTAGGATGATTTTTGTTTCTTAATCAAATGAACTTAAGAAATTAAACATATTTCAGCTTTTGTGGACGTCAAATAATGATTATTTAGTGAAATAATAGAATGTTTTTGTATGCCCCCATCATGTTTGTAAAATGCCTCCATCCTAAAATAACAGGTTAAATAGAATAAATAAATGATTTTTATCACTGAACCTTCAAATCTAAGCTCTGAATGACATCTTAAGAATGAATTGAAGATCTAAAGACAGATTTGATAAAGTTTTTCTCATGGATGAACTGCCTCCATAGTATGGCAACCCTAACTTTTGTTTTATTCCACAAAATTATAATATACATAGATTTTTATAAAACTTCAGCTTTGTCGTACGGAAATTATTACTTGCTAGCAGTTTCAATGAAATTATACGGAAATATTGCCCAAAAAACAGAAACTCACTCTTAATAACCTTAACAAGACGCTATTTCTCGGCATGAAAATAGTTTCGGCTTCTCATAAGTCGAAAAAGATTCAATTTCCTGAAATTCCGTAGACATTCGTAAAACTTAAGCTTAAATCCGCCAGAAAGATTATTTTTAAAGCATATTTGCTTGAAATACATTTTAAATCAATCAGGAGAACGAATTAAGACCAAAAGGCAAAAACCGAAGCGGTTCAGCACGAAAGAGGATGTAAGCAGAAGTTTACTATCAGAGATAGCTGTTTACTCTACTATTTTAACAACTTCGAATATTTGTTTTAATTTCTTTTCAAAATGATAAATTTAGAGTGAGTTATTTTCAATGCTTTTTTAATGAAAATTATCGATATCTTGAACAAGCAAAGCACCTCACACCATTCTATTGCGCTTTGCGTGCTTTGACGTGTTTTGAATGTTCTTTATCCGAAAGTTTCTCGTCAGAAGTCGTCCCACAGTGGTCAAATTCCTAAAAACCTGGCAAAAAGGTTATTTTAGACATTTTTGGCTCTTGAAACTTATTAAAATGGTACAACAATTATAGTTTCACTCAAATAACATATTATTTTTATAACAATAATTTTAATTTTAACCATTTTACTGCACAAACATGAATTTTTTTCAATAGCTCAATGAATAGTTCCCATTTTTTAAATTTTCTAACAGCTTGCTTCAAAACGTTTCGTATCCTGAATAGGTTCAATGAAGGTAAAATCAAAATACACACAAATAAAATCAAATCAAAACAGACTCTGATGCTGGATATTTTTTTTTTAAATGTTTATCAGTTGTATTTATTCTTACGAGTCAATCTAGAAATTTAATGTAAGTTGAGCATTTTATAACAATTTTGCGTATTTTGATCAATATTTTGAATGGAGGTAAGAGTTTTTCCTTAAACTTTAAATGAAATTTTCTTATACGCGAAAAATACACTTCACGATTACTACATCCCAGCAAACATTTAAAGAATGTATAGCAGGAACAACAGAATTATCCAAACGAATATACCAGATGAAAAGATTGTATTACACTAACCTAAACAGAATATAGCTACAAAAGTGGAGGCGATAAATCTACAATGACAAGATTTCAACGATTTCCTCACAAAAAGCAAAATAAACCATTTTAAGTTATTTGAGTAAAACGAAAAAAAAATTTCCTTGACCGACATTTCAACTCATAGTCCTCCAAGTTTGCTGTCCAATATCTTACCACGATGCCAACTCATCAGTTGACATGATCCACGCTACAGCTCTATAGGTGAGATTTTCTTTTTACGAAATGGTCAAAGGAAGAAAGGGAAAAACCGGATATAGTGTGAATTGAAGGACCGCCCATTTATAGTAAATCAGTTCATTTTTAGACAGCTCAAATCGTTAATGTCCAATTATCATATTCTCATTTTTTGGAGACATTTTTACGAATTGACTAAACTGCTAACCGATTCAAATTTTTTAGAGCAAAGCTTATCGTAAATGAATGATAGAAAACCTGTTTAATGTCGTAATAGACGATTTGGATTATCATTTCTTTTACTGTTTCATTCATTTTGGTTTTTTTGTGTTTTTTGATAACGTTTATTTTGTTTCATGTGAGGAAATCCAACCGTTAGAATTCTGCCCTTATAAATATATCGCCTGCACTTTTGTAGCTATATGCTATTTTGGTAAGTTTAATACAATCCTTTCATATGGTATATTCGTTTGGATAATAGTGTTGTTCTTGAGATATATCTTCTTAAATATTTGCTGTTATAACACAAAAATGCATGCAAATCATCACCTCATTGATCACAAACAAGAACTATCCAATTTTGTAAAATATCTCTTTAATATATCTATCCCTCAAAAGTCAAACTATTGAAATTTTTGAAATTTTAATTTTTTGCCTTGGAAAATGGCTGCCATCACACTTGACGCCAGAAAAAATGCCAGAATATTTAGTAAAAAAGAACAACACATAACTTTCAATATTTTTTCAGACCAGTGGTTATTTTAGTAGATGGAATATCTATCCTGAAGAGAAAAGTTCTCAGTTTATCAGCTATGATCCACTTTACTTTATCTAAAATTTAAATGTTTGAGTGGAAATCTAAGCAAAAAATAGTGAATAGATTTTCTTCAAATTTTGTGTAATGGTTCTTCGAGTTCTTGAGAAAATTGTGTTGATCCAAAGCGTCCAGTTTAAATGCGAGCTATGCGAAGTTGTGGATCACCTGTGCTATCATGCGAAGAAAAGAGTTAATACTAGGAACTTAATATTAAGCGTAAATTTAACTTGATATATGTTCAAAATAGGGTCGTTATTTGAATTCTAGTTCGTGATCCAAACGTTTTCTGCTTAGAAGTCAAATTCGAAGAGAAAAAAAAGTTTCTACTCTTCGAAATCGTTCTTCAAGAATGGCAAAAGGACAGCCCAAATTGTAATATTCTCTAGTCCATAAATGTAGGAATCCATATATGTAACATAAAATTAGAGTGGAACTATGTGGAGTTGTTTTTAAGCCCCTTGCTAAAGTTCAAAAACTTAAAAAATTTGTCATTTTTTGCAAATAGTTTCCAGTAATTATCAACTTAATCCAAAAAACTAAAATTTCATTTGATATGGTGTAAAATATGCCCAGCAAAAATAAAAGCACAGTTTCCTTCATAATCTATCATTATCAAATCGATAGCTGGCAAAACCGTTGATTATTCTAAAAAAATCTATGCGTGAGTGGTGGAAATGTATGCAAACACTGTTAAAAATGTTAACAAAGATCAAATCATTCGTTAGAGTGAAGCACATGATCGGAAACTACGATTAGGTGTCATCAGGGAAATCAAGGCTCATACCAGAATTCTTAATTTTTTTTAAACGAAAAAATAAGTGTAGTTCGCTGAAATGTCCAACAATATTTTCTCCGACAAGCTGAAAGTTTAGCCTATTTATGAATCATCAAAATTTAACATCAAACAACAAATTTTTGCTAGTTCCAGAGCTAGTAAACTGAATAGCTGGTACCGAGGCAATGAGACAGATGATTTTTGATGAACGATAGAAATTGTCAAAACCCCTATTTCGAACAAATTCCAGAGGTTGAATGATTTAACATTTCTGCTCAAGGCATGCTCCAGCAGATTATAGAATATATTTGAAGGTTGATTTTTAAAAAATATAAAGATTGATCAAGATTCTGCTCCTTCGCAATAAAAAACAACAATTTTCAAAACATAAACTTTGGTTTTAGCTGTTTTAAAAGCTTATAAATGAAGCATGGATCACCATGAATCTGGACGCACTGTTTATTGTACCATTGCGCTCCTAGTTGTTGGATCTGAAATGTTTTGACAGTACTTTGTTCGGAAATGTTTCCTCTATCAGTGCTGAAAATTTCATTACGATTCGTTTTGTTCCAAAAAAGTTACACGTGATGGAAGCCACGAGACGAAAATAAATTTTGAACACTCACGTTAAAAACCGACGTGGTCAGGTTAAAAAAAATCGCGAAATCGTTAAAAATGCTCAAATTAACCGTGTGCAGCGTTCTCAAACGTTTTCGTGAGATGCATACTATCGGTCGGCAGGTTCATACCAAGCGTTATAGTGGACCTAAGAATCAGAAACTGCATTTCAAGGTGTTGAGAATGATCAAGGCAAACACAGGGTAGTCGGTGATTTTTTGTAGAATTTTTAAGTAACTATTACATGAGTAAATTTGAACTTTTAGGTTTGTATGGGAAAATTGAATATTTTGTACTGAAAAATCAACATCGTTTTTGTTTCTTCTGTGGAACCGAGTCAGCGGACAGTTTTTATGCCAATTTATAAAATTCCTAAGGGAAATTTTCCGCTGAGCAACTTTGTCGAACATTGAAACCTCGTATCTCATTAGGTAAAAAAGTTATTAGCTGTTCAACAGAGGTATGTCTTTTCACATTGAAAAACAACAAATTCAATTGACATCACTGCTTTAGCCACGCGAAGTATTGCAAGAAAAGTAGTCATGCAATACCTCGCTAGGCGCAATGCAGAGATGTCAATTGAATTTATTGTTTATCAAAGCCAAAAGCCATATCCTCATTCAACACTTATTACCTTTTCTTCCTAATAAGATACGAGGTTACGGTCTTCTACAAAGTTGTCCAGCGGAAAATTTCCCTTAGGAATTTTATATATTGGCACAAAACCTGTCCGCTGGCTCGGTTCCACAGAAGAAACAAAAACGATGTTGATTTTTCAGTACAAAATATTCAATTTTCCCATACAAACATAAAAGTTCAAATTTACTCATGTAAACGTTACTTAAAAATTCGGCAAAAAATCATGGATGAGTTTTGGACCAAGACGAAGCTTTTAAGACCCCAGGGTTTGAGAAATTCAAAAATGACCCTTAATCGACTCAGTCTAGTAAGCAACCAAACCGGACATTGAAGCAGAATTTAGTAGCCAAAGGACGTGCCCGGAAGTTATACAAAGAGATTCCAACGAAGTACGACGGATGCATCCTCATGGATGATGAAACTTACGCGAAGATGGATTTTGGGCAGCTTCCTGGCCAAAAATTTTATAAAGCCACTGCAGTGGTGCACTGCACTGGTCGGGGTGATGTCCACGCCAAGTTCAAATTCGTTTTTGCCGATAAGTTGGCAAGAAAGTGTTTGATCTGGCAAGGTATTCGCAGCTGCGGACGAAAAACCCCGGTTTTTGTGAAAAACAAGACCTTGGACTCCGAAATGTACAAGGAGGAGTGCCTTAAAAAATGTTTTTTATTTTGTACAATAGATCTCACAAAAGACCAGTAAAGTTTTCGCCAGATTTGGCATGCTGCCACTACAGCTAGGAGGTACTACAGTGGTATTCGACCAACGGGTGGATTTATTTGAAAAGAACATCAACCTACTCAACTGCCCTCAATTCCGCCCTACCGAAAAATTTTAGGCAATTGTCAAGCAGAAGATGAAGAAGAATGGTAGGACGACTCGGGAAGCAACAGAGATGAAGAGATTGTGGAACAAAATGGCCACTGAGGTCAGTGAATAGGGTGTCCAAACTTTGATGAGTGGTTCTAGACGAAAAGTTTGAAATTTTATCAAAAAAACATCGGAATATTTTTTTTCTTATTTTTCCTTTGAAGTGCAATAAAAACCCTACATTTTGATTGCAAAACATTTTTTTTTCGTTTTCATAGCTCTGAGATAGACCCGTTTTAACGCGTCCAGATTTGTAGTGATCCATGCTTTAGTACTTTATTATGTATTAGACCGCTGCAAGCTTTGTATGGAAATTTTAAATTCTTAAATTTTTACACATCCCATAATTTGTTCGGTTGTTTTTGCTGCCAGAAACAGCAATAGTAATTTTGGAAGCGATCCATCCAGTCCTGAATTAGCGCAACGAGTTTCTATGGTGATTTGAATAGGAAAACAAAATTTTTCATTTAAAAATTGTCAGAAAGTTCCAAAAATACAACTTTGGATGAAAAATATATCTTGATATTTGCAGAACAATTCAGTTTAAGTGTAACCCTTCATTTCATGATTTTTTTTTTCCTTCAAATTAATTTTAAACATTTGGAAACGACGAGTACACCAAGAAAAAAATTAAAATACGATTTTTCACTTTTTTCATACATTAGTTGTTGCAAATTTGTCACTTTATGAAACGAAGGGTAAAGTTCAATCTCATGATGGTTTTACTTCGTTCATGTCAGATTTTGCCAGCAGACATTCCAGTAAAATAGTATTTAGTGGCAATCAAATTTATAAATTTCGAAACAGCTGAATCTACCAAATTGCCTCAATTTCTTTCAAAAGAAAGGTATTTGGCAAATAAGAAGCGGAAATTGAAGCAGAAGGAAGCAGCCACCTAAAAACCAGATTTTATGAAGTATAAGTGGAAAAAACTGATCAATATCATTAATGAAAAAAGTGTGCACCGGCCGATGGGAGATACCAAGAATAAAGTCGAAATATTTCTAATAAAACGACTAAACTAAGCTTTATTAATGTATTTGAGCGAATTTGAGGTGTTCGGGACGTCTGTAACGAACATCAGCCAAAATTTTACGATGAATGCAAAAGAATCAAATTTGTCAATATACCGAACCAACGGTCTTCGTTGGCCAAATCTATTCTATTTATTCAATTTCAATTATTATTTGCTCATAAAATTTTCAAAACCATTATATTCAGAATATTAACGAATGAAGCTGGCCTCTGTATTGCTGAGCCGTTACGCGTTTAAGCTTTTTAATTCTAATTCAGCTGCTGCCTATAATTTTTTTAACCAGTCATTAGTGTATTGAAAATACTACAACTCATCTGAAAGTTTAGAAATGATATTCTTTATATGAAAAAAAAAAAAAGATACAGTGAGTGATTTGAGAATATTGATTGCAAGTGCGTACTTTATTTTGTCGCGTACTGTATCTTAACAATTTCGTGAACCCAATACTTGGCCAAACGGAATTCAACCAGTCAAATATTCTGACAATCTGTACTCAGAATACATATCTCAAACGACCACTGTGATGATAATATTTTTTGAATAACCATTTCCATTGACTTTTCCACTGGAAATAACTAAGTAGCATGATCCCGCATATCTTGCAGGTTTAAATCAGATATTTTCTGATGCATATCGAATTGTAGTGAATTAGTTGAATATATTTTAACACTTACCTCAGGAGATGACCGTCCCTTCTACGTGATGCTTGCCACGGTGAGTCTTCGTACCGATATGCTTTACGTATGAGTGGTGCACAAGAGCAGCTTAGTTTGTTTCCCATCGCGCAACTTGGGCAACCAGCCTGTCCTCCTGCGTGGGTGGATGAAAGAAAGGTAGGAATTAGATAGGACTTCTTTTCACCTTATTCAGGCGACCTACCTGAGGTTCCTTGCTGTCACCACATCCCAGTCACATCGGCCCGGGAAAGCGCTTGCCCTCGGTTCAGCGACTGGGATCGCTGATTGTGCCGATGGCTGTAATGACGGCTGCTGCCACGCTGTAATATGTTAAAGGAAATCATCAGTAACTGCGGAACGAAGTGATTTGGTGCGATCTACACTTTTTTTTCTAGTGTATCGCTAGAGTTGTTTTTTTTTTAGGTGGAAATGCAAAAGTGCTAGGATTTAATGTGATATGATTTATGCTTCTTTATGGATTTTATACAATGGAGTTTAGCAGAAGTTACGTGTTTTATAGGTGTAGACAAGTGTATAATGTTTGTATTTACAGTTGATTTCTAAGCAAATGATGAGAGCATTTACAGACAAGAGGAAAATCTGGTCAGTGAGAGAATAAATAATTCTACTTAAATAAGCTATGGATAATTTGTCTACGGTGAAAGGCGTTTGATAAAAAAAAGCAATTTAACTCCACTATAAATCGACTCCTACAAAAAAAAATTAATCAAGCTTCTCTAATCCAGTACTGTGTTTAAAACAATCAATCTTAGAAACGGTCTTACAAAATATCCATAATTTGCTTGGCTCTCTTTTCAATATCACTTCGTTTATTTTGAAATGCTAAGACAGTTATCATTCAAAAATATATGTTCAGTATATGTATACGAATATTCAATGCAACTTTGAATGTTATTGTATTCCAATGATTCCTTAAAATTAGTAGAAAAATAATAAGTTCAAACATTCTACATTGAATAATTTGTAAGCGTTTGCAACAAATTTTCATTAATCTGAAATAATTGAATAATAAAGCTTCGTCTATTTACTTATCGTTCCTTTATCATTGAAAAATAAAAAAAAAAGACTTTTAATTTTTTTTTACTTAAGATGCTGGATTTATAATCTTATCATAAATCATAAATGTCTGCTTTTTGAGTATCAGGTTTAAGATCCTTCTACATAAAAATAAGCATCTTTAACGATAAGCAAAAAAATATCCGGATGTTCAATAGTAAAATTTGAAGTGGTCTACGAAGAATGAAATGGTTTGGTTGACTCCTCAATTATATCATCGAGTTATATTTTTTCATGGATAATTCCTAAGGATTTGGTAGAGATTCAATTTTTGGGGTTAATTTATCCGAAATTTTCATACTATGCGTGGCAGATTTTTTCAGACCTTAAATACAGCTCCAATAACTTTCGAAAGAAAATTTTCTCCATATAAACTACCATGCGAAATGAAAACTGAATGTGCTGAGTTTTTTTAAATGTGCTACTTATGGAAGATAGATTTCCACAAATATTTCCAGTCTTATGAATTTTACGTGGAAGCAGTGAATTTGACTCATGATTGTAAATCAAACGACAAACGAAATTGAAGTATTTAATTTTCAAATAGGGTTTCGTCTATCGTTTCCAAAACTCATATTTCAAAAATTCAGCAAGGCAATTTAAACCAAGTTGGTTAACCAGTTTATATTGAAGCTCTGATAAATTGAAACAGTTGAAGTTGTTTAAAAAAAAGTCTCTAGAAGACAGAGAGTTATATAAGTGAGAGATTATAAGAGTTGATCGGTAAATACTAAACCGATGAGGAATTCAAATTGATTTCTGTTTCTAATGCGTCCTTTATATGTTCACTTGACACTTTAATCAAGTAGTTCACAAACACAATGACTTGTGTATGTACCCTAGCATAACATGTACTCTCTCGCAGCATAACAACTTTCACCTGGAAAGACTCATACTAGTTCAGGTGAGCCATTTTTTAGTAGGAATAGAAAGTTAAGTTGAACTGAACGCATGGAAGTTTCAATTCGTTCCTAATAAACCGATCGAATAAGTTCAACCAAGCGACTTAATGACGTTTAAAGTTTATCCGAAATTGGGTTTAATTGAGTGGTGACTAAGTAAGCGTAGTCGAATCGCGCATTGGTACTCCGTACATCACCGCCAAACCAAATTCTTCCCCCATCGGGTGAATCAGCTGCTGTGTGTTAAGTGTAGGCGACTTACCCGGATTCCTGTTGTTGGTGGATGCCGTCGACTGGAGACGGAAAGAGATTCCTCGAGCCTCGAGTCCGACCAAGAGGTGAATCGTCCCAAGTTGGCACCAAAATCAAAAAAGCATACCCCCAAATCTAGGGAACATCTTACTTGATTTACTGCAGATTGATCAACTTAAAAAAAATAAGTTCGCAGATAGTACTCCAATAAGGATTATTGTCCACAATACCCGCTACCAATGTAAAAAGATGCGTGGTTTACTGCCCAGAATCCATGGAATATACACTAGGAAAACTCAAGGAGGAGATTAAGGATCAGGGAATCAAAGACCTACGGAAGATAATGCGCAAGGAAGAGGGCCAAAATTTTCCGACTCCGACTATCATCCTCACTATTGAAGGCAGGGTAAAGCACAAAGCGTTTATTTCGAACGGATAAGAGCACGTACCCGGCCATATTACCCTACGCCAATGCTATGGTGCGGCTATTTCGAGAACGGACATCCAAGAAAAAGGTGTACAACGATATTTCCGGTATGCGGCGTATGTTGTGGAAGCCACGCTAACACACCGGAAATACCATACTAGAAAAGAACTTACTGCAAGCACTCGCTAGCAAAAAGTGTCCAGTCTACCTCAAGGAGACCGATATTCAGCACTTGATGGGGGGGCTAAATAATTGGATACTCTGCAGCTTGAAGGATGTATGAAGCAAATCACAGATCAAAGACTGCCGCCATGATAGCTGCGAAAAGTAACGATGCCCGATTTGACGAACTTCTTGATAAATTCGATCAACTCTTGATTGAAACCGCAAAGAAGGACGATGTGCTCAACGCTACTAGAATCAAAGCTGAGAAACGGGATCGTCAAATTGAAAAACTCTTCGAAGAACTTCGAAACAATCTCTGAAAGCCGTCTTGGCTAATGCGAACATTGCTGTTGCACTGATTGACCATGATAATCCATCTGGACGTGATAGTACTGTTGCTATAGTAACAGAAAAAGAATCCTCAAACACCAAAGCTATTGTGAAAAAACAAGAATGTTGGAAACCAGAAAGTAAGATCAAAATCTCGTTCTCCCCAAAGAATCCAATCAACTTGAGAACCACAGGAATGGACGTCAAAGTCGTAGCTCCTACAAGCAGGTCAGACGTCTTGAGTTATGGTCTCACATCAGACAGGAAGAGAAAAGTAGATCACAGTTGAACATAAAATATAACAAAAAGGTCAACTCAGTAGACACTCAGTCTACTTGACCAACACGTTTGTCACCCAAAAGAATTCTCGGAGAGTGAAAGTAAAGCTAGAGAGCTACAGATTTCCAACGCGTGGTGAAACTGAGCGGCTATCTTAAGTAAGAGAGCCGTCACCGTTTATGGGTCCCATGGCGACGATCGTGTTAATATCAGACGACAACAGTCACGATTTCTCGAATGATCGCTCAAACACTAAACGAAAAATATTCCGGAAATGGACATTTCTTCAGATGAATCTAATTTTTTGTGATTTTCCGGGATCGGAAGATCTCCCACGAACGCTTCTTCCAGTTACAACGAGTCCTCTCTGATCAAAAATACACGGCAAAGCAACAGAACATACACCAACAACGGCTTCAACAAACACTAATGTGTATATGTAGTTCAAAGCGATTGAACAGAGAGACAATTGCTTATACAAATCAAGAAACCAACTGTTAAAAAACCTAAATATGTACTATCTCGATAGCCAGAGCCCTATCAGTGCGGAAGTCTTTGGAGAACCCTGACACCCAAGATCATCAAACGCGACGGACAAGCGGGTCTTACCCCCGTATTCCTCGTATGGCAAAGAAGAAAAAAAGGGGGCCAACCAGGGACCAGATCCATTTCAGAAGATCTACCAGGCTAGTAATACCTCAAAAAGCTAGAACTTGTGCAGAACGCCGGGGTCCTGCCAGTACGGAAGTCTTTGAAGGACCGGAACTGGCAGACTACCTCCGACCAGTCTTGTTTGTGGTCACCATCGTTTGAACTTTATTGGAGACATCCACAACACATCGTTCTTGATAATCATGCAGAGTGCTATCGTTTGATCGGAGAGCTAAACAATGTCTAATGAAATTTGGATCTTTGTAGTGGTTAGCCGTTTGACTTTCAATCCATATGCGTAAATAGTCATTCTACATTGTTCGACCAACACATTCTAATATCGACCGGCGATGTAAAGCGTCGGATTTTTTTCCAAAAGAGAGAGTTAATAGAAAGGATTGAATTTGCTTATTGCAGAATGCATTTTGTCTAATAGCAGTCGACTGTTGCGTAAACATTTGGTCGCATTCGTTTGATGGCACGAACAATGAAACTGATGTAAGCAGGCGATGCGACTGTCAGAGAAAATTTCCATGGTTTACAAGTGCCTCCGACACCTGAGAATATCGATGGGGTGGGTGCCTAGCTCAATTGTCTAGGGCGTTTGACTGAAGAAGGAGGAGAGAAGAAGAAGAAAAAGAATATAAAAAAACATCGATCGAGACGGACATACTTGGGAGTTGAGTTCAATAGAAACTGCGAGACGGACAAGCGGATTTTACCCCTCGTATTCCTCGCAGGACACCGAAGGAATAATTATTCTAGACTATTAGCGACTAGCGTTATGATTCAGACGATCTGTCAGGCTGGCATTACGTAAAGCCATACCACAAAATGCTAGAACATGTGCTGAACAATACGACTTGCGTATCCTTCATCTGTGCCGGTAGCGGGGTACATACAAACTAGTTCTGCCGATGCAGCTCTGTTGGGTTTAGCCACCCGATCAATGCAAGACACTAATGCCTCAACCAAGCATTACACCTCTCGGTTCTACCGAAAGCTCAAAGAAATCTCAATACGTAAATTCTTTGACAAATGAAACACTTAATCCTTCATTCCGAAACTGCAACTTATCATTACCAGGGAATCCAAAAATCGTTATCCTCCGATAGAATTTGCCGATCAAAAAACCCGTGCGAGAGATTTTCATCTTTAAGAACACTATACTTAGCGCTTATCAACTTCAATTTTGCTCTCGATAAGTTGTGCTTTCCGATTCAAATTTATCGTCTCTTGTAACGTTAAGGATAAGCAACAACAATTTGCTGGCACCCAAGGAGGACACCAACAATTGCTTGATGCACAAGGTGCCGGGCCGACCCGACCGGTAGACGCATCAACAAAAAATACCAACAATTGCTTGCCGGGCCGACACGGCCGGTATACGCACCATCAAAACTACCAACAATTGCACGGGGCTTAGGGGAACATGCCCTATTATGCGCCACCTAAGCAAATCGCTGATTTTCTATGTATTCCACGTACAAATTGTGTTAAAAATGGGTGCAATCGTTGAAGAAAATTGTTTTCTACAAATGCCTATGATTTTTTATTACTCAAATGGCTATAGTTGCTTCAAAAACTTGATTTTTGAAAACCTTATTCAAAGCCACAGAACAAAACTGTGTTGCAAATACGCGCCGCCGTGTATTCAATATGCGCCTAGCAGCCGAACACACCCGAAAGCAGCCGAAGACCGAAAACACACCAATACTTACAGACACTTTGAATGAAAATAAATTCAAAATGGACTAATCAAAATAAAAAAAATATATATAAGTAGATTTTTTGGGCTGAATTAACGCTCAAAATAAGGTTTTAGACTTTTTGTTCATTTTCAATGAAAATTGGCCTTTTTGAAAAATTAATGCTTTTTTCAGCCTACTATGATTGGCGCGTTATAATGAGCGCCGTGATAAAACATACCCATAAAAAGCATACCATAGCGAGTTCTGTATAATTTTTTAGCATTAAATCGTAGTTTAGATTCTCCTCTATCGATGTGTCAGAAAATATTGTCTTCTTCGTTTTTCTCTGCTTGGTGACACCTTATTGAAAGTGCTTTAAAATTTAGATCGAAATGAAGAAAAACCTAAATTGTGAAATTATCACGACACAGGAGCATTTTAAGGAAAAATTCATACTTACCATGACCAATCACAGCATTTAGAACAAATTGGTAATATTTTGCAGGCTTAAAATGCTTCAGATTCTTCAAAACAAGGGTGGCGCGTATTAGCCACATGGGGCGTTATATGAACTTTTCCCCTATATCAAGAAATCTGATGCCCACTGGAGCAAAGTTCGAACTAGTTATCTTGATCGGCATTGGAAAGGGATGAGAAGTCATCAGTTTTTAAAATGTATCGCTAAGTGTAACACAAGTGATAAACCAGTTATCATTAACAGATCGGTTCGATTTGCTTCCCTGATTATTACTAAGAAGCACTCTACGAGTTCTACGTTAGCTATCCAGTGGAACCTCAACGGATTCTACAACAACCTCGGTGACATCGAACTGATGATTCAGGAATACAATCCGACGGATCTAGCATTCCAAGAAGTACACAGAGTTGACAGTGCAAGAATGGACAAATCGCTTGGTGGTCAATATTAATGGACTGTCAACACACAACAAATATTTATCATTCGGTGGCAATTGCTGTTGTAAGTACTATTTTTAAGGTCATTTCCGTACCTCAAATCTAGAAGTTTTTGCTACAAAATGTTCTTTTTTCTGAAAAGGTTTTATTTTCTTACCTGCTTAATCAGCACTTTTCAGTGCTAAAATTATTTACATTTTCTTGTTTTCATATTTTCCACAATTCTTTCAACCGCATGGGGAAGTCATCAGCCGGAGCTAAAGCCGGAAGAAAAAGAATTGCCGAACCTAATTCAGATCCATCGGCCAAAAAGTGGAAATTTCCAATTCATTCGATGTCCTTCCTAGCATCGGTAATTAGGAAATATTCATATTTCATTCTGATAAGAAATTTTCTTCTTCTTCTTATACCCTTAAAAATGAAAAGGATCCACCAATTACGGTCACGATTCCTGGCTTTGATGTCATTTGGAAAGAAACCGTCGCTTCTGTCAAGGATGTTTATTTGTATATAAAATAAACGGATCACATGTTGATCCAAATGATAACTTAATCCTAAATAACTTTCTAAAATTAAAATCCACTCGATACAGTTCTGGACACGTCTAATATTTTCCTTCGGAACACATTTCTCAAAACGCCAAAGTCAAAATGCTTAGAAAAACGATTAAAAGTTTTTAAGATTCCGACAAAAGTGCTGTTGGCCCCATAGTTGTTCAGACGAATGGGAACGTAAAGCTGCAAATGCTGGTTTCTTAATCCTCGGGGTCGTACACTAAGAGGGAGAGCCTCCAGCAGCGCGGGAGAGTCTATTCTCGATGTCAGCAGGTCAGCCACAACCAGAGCTCGAGTAGCGTTCCTATGAACTTGAAGCGTATCCAAGTCTATGAGGCGGCAACGATTTTCGTAGCTTGGCAGTCGAAACGGATCGTGCCAATTCAAGTAACGTAGGGCATACCGCAAGAAGCGCCGCTGGATAGCCTCGATTCGTTCAGCTCCGTTCTGATAGAAGGGGCACCAGACAGCTGATGCGTACTCGAGGATGGAACGAACTATGCAGCAATAAAGACTTTTGAGGCAGTACACGTCCTTGAAGTCTTTGGCAATGCGAAACAGGAATCCAAGGTTTCTAGAAGCTTTGTCAACAACATAGTTCGTGTGAGTCTTGTACTCCAGTCGTTGATCGAGGATAACTCCTAGATCGTTGATGTGTTCGACTCGGGTGATGGTTTCGCTTTCAAGGATGTAATCAGCATAAAGAGTGTGTCGCTTACGGGGAAATGATATAACCGAGCATTTGCTGCGGTTAAACGGCAGGCAGTTAATGTCGCACCGGTGAGCAAATAGGGAAAATTGCTGCTGTAAAAAGTCGATGTCGTTTTGGTTGTAGATGTGAAGATTTCATTTCAGATCGGTCGAAAGGGAACTGACCGTATATTGGCGGAATCTTTTGATGATTTTCCAACAAATTTCAAATTATTTGAACATTAAAAAGCATAAAATTTTTCACCCACTACACTAAAAGTGATCATTCTTTTAAAAATGTACTTCGTGGTCTCACCGGCGATCAGACCTCGGATGAAATCGTAATCGAATTATATTCTTGGTTGGGGTTTTCTCCGATTCAAATTATTCAAATGAGGAAAAGAACCAACACGAATAATACCAGTAGTGTTGGTTTTGCTGCTGAGTTTTATTTGATCCATTTTGAAAAGGATCAGGTAAATATTTTGCAAATTCTTGAAAAGGATCGTCTCATGTTTAATTATCAAGTCAAATTCGAACGTTAAGATAATCTTCTACCATTTTTTTTAAATACTACACAATGTTTACGGTGTCAAGCTTTTAAGCACGGCCTATATATTGTAGAATGAATGCCAGATGCATGCTTTGCGACTCATTTGATCTTCAATATTCGAAATGCCTTTTTGGCGTTGATGAACCACAAATAGAATTCTCAAAGTGTGTTAAATGCGCAGGTAATCATTCATCCAGTTCCATCGACTGTCTCGTTAGGGCAAAAGTTATTCCTTCTAGGGAAAATGCCAAGGTTATCAGAAAAGTTTCTTCTCCTCCTGCTTTTCTCGTCTTCACACGAAAGGTTGACAAACAATCTGCCTATTTGCGGTCAGTCTCGGTCTATCTTGGAGTCATGTCTTGGTAATGCTCGGAGTGATTACAATGTTACCTGGGCTGATTCAGTGCCACAGACTAATCGTTTGAGGTGGTTGAAAATGGGTTGCCTGCTTCGGGTATAGATACTGGGAAAAAACCAAGTCTCTACTCAAATGCGAAGGCTTGAGAAAGTCCCAGAAATTTAAATAACTCCTATTCTTCTGCATTTTTTGATCCCAACAATTTTGTTGATTTGGGTAAAATTTCTGAGGAAAAAGAAAATTTTATTTTTGAAATTCGAAACATACATATTTCTGCAATCACTGAGACTTTTTTGTAAAGCCAGACAATACCTTGAAAAGCAATGCATTATTTAAAATTTTACGAAATGATCGACTTGATCGACAAGCTTGGGGTGAAGCTATTGTCATCAATAGTCGTCTCAAATTCAGATTTTTCCTTCTTTCAACACAAGAGTCTTAGAACAATTGGAATTGAATTAGAAACTTCTATGGAGAAAACTATAATGTTTGCCGCATATTTGCCTTTTCAATGTAGCGGTGAACAGAATTTTCTTTAAGAGTGATTTTCAAAAAGTCACAAGAAATAAATCTAAATTTTGGATTATTGGTGACTTTAATGCAAAAAATTGATTTAAAAAAAATGTCATCAAATTCCAATGGGAGTATTTTAATTAATGACTGCTCTGCGTGTTTTTATACTGTTGAATATACTAATGGGCATACTTTTTTTCTCCTTAATTAGAAATCCCTTCGCAATTGATTTATTTCTAACGGATTTAGGCAAGCACTGTAGTCAATTAATCAATTACGCAGACCTTGATTCAGGCCACTTTCCAGTAACTTTTTCTTTATCCCAAAGTCCCATTGAATATCCTTTAAACTCGACATTTAACTTTCAAAAAGTTAACTGGAAGCGATAAAGGAATTTCATTTAACGTAATTTGTGTGGCTATAGAAAATTTGACAACTTCAATAGTCAATGCTAAAGCCAACCTTTAATCGATGATGATTTCAGAATGTTTGACTGAAAAACATTCATCGACGCCAATATCAACAAACTAGAGATCCTTATTTAAAATTTATTTATTGCGACCTTCAGAAAGAGATCAAACGTCGTTTAAATTTTAATCGTAACGAAAATTTTGCAAAAGCAGTAGAGGACATAGTATAACCCTAAAGTATTGAAGATTTTTTTTCTGCTGTTGAATTCTATTGCTGACTCTCCTTAAGCAAGTTCCAAAGAAGGTATTAGTTGTTTGGCGAATTCGATTTGATACTATATGAAAAATTTGAACGTGTTTTCAAAAACTACGCGAACTTCATTCTCACTCCGTTTATATATTTCTAGGAAACAGTTTTGTTTTGGTTCGAAACTCATGCTTGATGTTTTGCATAATTTTAGAAACGAGGACGATTTCAGAACGAAATATTCATAATTTCAATGCAAACCATAAAATAAAGATTTTTTCATAACAACTTTACTAAAAATTCGGCAAAAAACAACCCGGAAGATTTAAATGAGTAGCCTTGAGCATTCTACACCATGTAAAACCTAACTAAATTGACTTAAATCAACCCATTATTTAAATAATTAATTTGTATTCAATTTATTATTTAACTAATGACGTGTATTTTTAATCAGCATATGATTTTTTAAATAAGACTACCTCCTAGGTTTTTTTTATTAAACGGTAGAGTTACAGATTTGAAGCTTTGGAGATAAAACCTTTGAATTAATTGTTTTATTAGTTGAGTTTCTTACAAAAAATTTCTCAATTTTTTTTTAAACATTTATAGTCTTTGTATAGTTTGTACCTCGTTTCAATATTCAAATAGATTGATTCTTAGAACATTGCAGTTGGCAGCATGACTTGTTGCTGCACCGATTACGTGAAAAAGTGAAAAACTAGGAGCAAGAGATCGAAAGCGAAGGAAAAAGAGAGAGAGAAACGTGTTTTCCTTTCCATCACGCGAGAGCGTGGAGATATTTTGTAAATCTAGCTCTTCTGCCATGCACAGGATGCTCGGTGTTTTCCCGAGTGTGCTAATGAGTAAAGTGTTTGTGTGTGTTTTTGTGGTGAGAACCAAATTACTGTTGTTGTTTGTTCGTTTGGTGATGGTGTGTGTGCGCACATTCGAAATGTCAAATAGAAGTGATAATATCCTGTGAGCGGGGTTGGGGGTTGGGTGTTTTTTTATTGATAAATTATTTAATATATGTGTAGGAGTAGTGCTTAAAGTTTTTAAAGGGTCATTTTTGGATGACTTCCAAATTTTTTGCGTTAGTTTTATATTTTTTAAAAGGTTTATAAGTTTTGTTTAAAGGTTGCTAAGTGGAAGAAATTGGTGGTTGAGGAGTTTTTTTTGTAACTTGATTCTAGCAAGTTGTTGATCAACGTACCTCGAAGTGGCCCCAGCCATCGGCGTTCATTTTAGCAGCCTCTACACTACCTTTAGCTCCCATTTTGTTGTGATGTTAGTTATCCAAAGTTAGGATAAATGTATTGTTTTGAAAATCCTTCCTGGATCGTCAATCAATTTTATAACGGTATTCGCACGGTAGAAAATTGTTAATAGAAAATCACTATCACTTATCACTAATTTGTTTTTATTTAGGTTATTTTGGTATAAATCAAATTCATTCCACTATTGGGTGTGATCTATGTAATCCTGCTTCCGTCAATGCTGCTTGACCCTACGAAACTGTAATCATCATTTTAAATTATTCAACACAAGTATAAGCACAAATATGTATGTTCCATATCAATACGAAGGCCTCATCCCTCCCAAGCCTCTTTAAACCACAATTTTTACGTTTGCATTTTTAAGAAACTGAAATAGAAATCCACAGTGCAATATCTATGACTGGGAGAAATGTACTCCAGCAATCAATCACCACAGATAATCCAGAGACTTATTCCAGTTGAACGGATCGGTATTGTATCCAATATTTGCAGACACTAATCCAGTAGCTGTGGGTATTATTGCTTTACATTCCATTACTGCGATCGATAGCGGAATTCATTCACTAATTTCGGCTCACGTTTCACGCTCATCCCTTTTTCGAAACTCATTTTCATTTCTCACTCATCTCATTCGTACGTTGACAGTTTCCATTTGCTTTCATCTTAATTTTCCATCATTTTTATCGATTTCACAATTTGAATTATTGAATCACCAATTTTTCATGAATATCTTCCAAGTCAAAATCTTCATTTGACCATCATCAGTTACCCCCCTTACGAATTTGGGGTGATCATTTCTGGTCGCCCCAGTTTTCCCAAGAATTAGTTTTCACCGCCCACTTTTCCTTGTTCTTCGCAATCTTCCCTGGCATTCCAGGTAATTCAGGACACTAGAATCAACGCCCTCCTCTGAGCCCGCTCCTGAAGATTTATCATCGTTTCAGTATTTTTCATTACTGTGGCACTTGCTGATGAAACAATTAATGGTTGGAAATTGAATTCATATTCCTCCGAATGCCATTAACCCTCTGGAGATCATCCCTCCCACTCAATTTTCATGCTAGCGAAGAAATCACTTTCCCGAGTTTCTCTCGACCGCAAAATGGCCCACTTGCTAATCACTCCCTTTGAAAATTCCGCACCCAATTCGCTTTTGCCAACAGATAAAAAAAACTCGAATTTAGAATTCAAATTTCATTTTCGGCCATTTCTGAAAACGATATGAGTTTTCAATTTTTGCACGCACTAAACGAGCTTTTCCAGTAGCCCAGTTTTACTTGATAGAACAGAAAAAAAGACAACCAGAATCATGATTTGGTTTCTCTTATTCCGACATCTTCCATCGATTAATCACTGAACAAATATTTGCAGCTTCATCCAGACGGCAATTACCACTTAAAAACGGCTACTTATCACCCTGAAAACACTTGAAAATATGAAATTTTTGGTTTTTGGAAAACGACGGCGAAAATGGCAGCGACCGAGAAAGAAAATCTTCTACCTTCTGCCCTAGCCCTGCACTGTACTGTGAGAAACTGTGTGCGATGTGGTGAAACGACCACCATACACAGTTCAATTCGAATGATGATGGTGGAAAAGCTTCCGAATCGACCAAAGCCAAGATGGACCAAAATCTGCCAAGGAAGAATGGGGGGATGCTGGCAGTTTTTTTCCTTCCTTCTCACCGCATCAACACCACTAACAACGAGACGGTCTGATCTGACAAACTCACGCACACACTTACAGCACATGGGCCATCCCGGTTTTCCTCGCATCGAGCAAAGGATACCTACCCCTACTAGCTACTGACACTGGTGGAGCAAGTCGTTCGGTGTAACCATCCATTCTCGCAGAAGCACACTCTCTCATTCACAAGAACATTGACAAAGTAGCAAAAAAAAATAGTATTGCATTGGACCACTTCGAGATTCGGATGCTGGCGGCTCCTAGGACATTCCCGTATTATTATGCTTTGTTGTTCAATTTTGACAGAACGTTGAATGACTGGAAAGCGTGTGGTGGATTTTCCACCTCCACCGTCTGCTCTGTATGGGGCAAGAGTGATTTGAGGGAGGAAAAAATAAATAAATGAAAAGAGCACAGCGAAATTCAATGATTCGCCAGATGACAGAATCCCTGGGTTTGGCTATCGGTTGATATTTAGTACCGTCAAACGGGGCATCATGCAACAGCGGGGTTCAATGCAACATTTATATAACACTACATTGAATCAATTTTTAATTTAATGTATTATAATAAAGTTATCTTTTAATGATAACAAAATGATGCTGACATAATTTCTCGCATCTTAAGCTAGTTGTCTTAAGTTTTTTATCTATTATATAAAATTCTCTTGTAACGGTGTTTGTAGTACTACTCCTCCGAAATGACCAAAACGATTTGAATGAAATTATTTTTCGAATATTCTGTAGCCATGCGAATCGGTTTATATCGAATAAAATTAACAAAAAGTCACCTCAATTGTCCGTAATAATTAAATTTGTAGTTTTTTGAATCAAATAAAAGTCATGACATCCATTTTTTCGAGATTTTCATTACTTTGGGCGCCGGGCGGGTGGTTTGTTATTCGTCTCTATGGTCGAGGCGTCGCGAACAAACGTCGTGAGAGGATAGTAACCAGGGCATAGCATACTGGTTAGTGGGAAGATTTGGGCGCCTATTTCTCAACCAAGCATACTTTCAACGCACGTGGCGGCGATATGAAGCCTAGATGTGTTTTTTTCTTCTTGATTCCTAGCTGATTTGTACAGCACAAATGAATAAATGAAGCCTAGATGTGACCCAGATTGATAATTTACCGATCAAATCAAAACCATTAAAACGGTTTTATATATTAAAACTGTTTTGATTTCACGTTAATTGAATCAGCAATGGTTATCTAAAAAACATGAATTTGATACTGCTTTGATTGAATAATCCAATACGCCTAGAAACATTTTTCGAACATGTACAAATGTGCTTAACTGAAGATAAATCACGCGCCTTTAAATTTACAGAACAACAACAAAATCCGTTGAAAATGAACAGACACATGTACTGAACAAGAGCCTGTCCTTTGAGAAGGATTAGGATTGATGTTTATTTAAAGGCCGAATGCAAAGAATTTTTTGCAACCATATGTGTAAGTTATCAATCATCTAAGAAGAACTTCCAGTTAAAAGGTACACTAGAGCGAATGCAAACGTTCAAAATTTACATAAAATGTATACATTATTTCTTCATTTATAAATGGTTGGGCCCAAATAAACAATCTGACTAAACAAACTCAACTTTTTTTTTTTAATTATTTGCCGAAAAACTGTTTACAGGTTCATTGTTTTCATACCCGGTTTTCCTCTATTGAGAGTTTCGATTTTCAAAAAAAAAAAAACACTTTTTTTAAGGTTTTGAGTTATATCAGTATGAAATTTTCCAGAAGATGATATGAACTCATGAAACCATCGTAGCCTGAACAGATTATTTCTTTTCGAACTATTTAGTTTTTTTAAAATCTGCTTTTGAATTAAATGTTATTGAATCTTGAAAATATTACATAGTCTTAAATCAAATCGCAGACCCCCACCAAAAATGTTCAGAAAATTTTGAAATCAGAACATCATTTCGATCTTCAATTAAAAACATATTTTTTTCTATTTTTAATACCTATCGTTTCCTTGATTCATTGGGTTAAAGTTCATAGGAATGTAATTTGCTTTTTTTTTGCATTAATCAATATAAAAAAAGTAGATTGCAGTATACAAGATCGCCAGATTTAATGCCATGGCAAATGCTGTTTGGGAACACATCAAGTTGAAATGTGTCATATCTATAAGTTCGGTATCTAGAAAAACTTTTTGAACATTATTTTGGTAAAAATATGTATATTAATTCAAACTACTTCGAGGGGTGAGGATGGTAAACGAAAAGCTGCCCCAAAACTAATTGGGAGCTAAAAGCACTGCCAGATCCCAAACACTCAGAAAATTATCCCAATATTCAACATTTTATTTTCATAAAGTTTCATATGCAATAAAATACAATAAATGAGGATCTTTTGATTTCGATTTAAACCTTAATGTTATTTCGAAAAAAGTGGAATAAATCAACGAAATGGTATACAATAAATGAAACATACATATTAAACCAGGTATGTCAAACTGGGGGTTCGCGGACCGCATGCGGCCCGCAGCCTTGGTCAATGCGGCCCGCGTAGCCCCGTCTTAATTTATCACAAAATTCCCTACTACACAGAAGTACACTGGCTTTCCTGCCACAAAATATTAAAAAGATTTTTTTTTGCTAAGAGAGGAAATAATATTATTTTAGGAAATGAAATATTTTCAATGCGGCCCGCACACTTAAACGAGTTTGACATGCCTGTATTAAACACATACAATTATTTATGGAAAAAGTTACAAAAAGTGATTTTTTTTCTGCAATAGGCTTGCAAGTTGGAGGATAACATCGAACTGAAACAATAAAACCATTTTGCGACAAGAACTTGAAACCTGACCATTCGTTGATATACAAAAAATCTGAATGAAAGAAGAGTTAATAAAAAAGTTTTCATGAAAGTTGCATGTAAGATTTATTGAAGGTTATTTATTTGTTTATTGAAGAAAAGACCCGTAGAACTGAATTAAAATTGTTAGGTTTTATTTCGATAGAATTAAGCGGAACAATTCGAGTAAACGGAAATGAGGGAAATTTAAAAAAAAACTAGAACATGTTCACAAAAGCGAAACGATTAACAACTCAATATTTCATAAATTTTAAAAGTTAATCAGCGAAGAAAAAATGGAAAATGGACGCCAAATTTAACAGGGTAAAACGAAGTTTACCGGGTTTGCTAGTTTTTATGTAAAATTTGAAAAATCGAGCAATAAATGTACAAATTTTAACATTTTTTGATGCCGAAAAAAACTTTACCCAGTATGACGGATCGGCTTGATAAAATTACCTACAAACTTTTAACTGGTTTCCTCATGTTATACCAACATTGTTGGTGTAAACATTTTTTTCGAACAATCACCCAATTTTTTTAAATGAATATTCTTAATATTCAGTTAGGTGTCTGGGGTTAAATGCAACAAAATGCAAATCAAAGAAATACCTTGTAAATCTTGTCTCCATGTGTTGGAATATGAATGTTTTGAATCACGCGTTTGTAAACATTTAAATTTCATTCATCCAAACATTTATTTTTATGATTTAAGCTTTTAGAATTTTTCGTAGTATTATTTAACCCCTAAATGTATGCAGCATCCTTAATTTTAGAAAAAATGTGAAAATTTGTTTTTACAGACCCAAAAACTACTGCAATTGGTGTTGTGATGCGTAATGGTCTTTAAGACATCGCAAATATATTAAAAAACTATGAATTTTCGTACGTGTTCTTAAGATTTTTCATTAAAAACAAAGTTTGTTGCAAGTTACCCCATTTTCTAAGGAGGGTGAAAATCGCATGTTTTTAGAAAATTAAAAATAACTGAAGAAACCAATAATTTTTTTAACTACGCCAATTTGATGTCCCAGCATCCTTAAAACTTTTGATGTATAAAGGATACTATTAACTGTGAACATAAGTTTTTTAGAAGCTGTTGAAGTTGAAAATTGTTGCATGTTGCCCCAGTTGACGGTAGTAAATGTTTCTGTTGGATATTAGCTCACCTGTACGGCGGCAATTATTTGTTTATGTTGAAGCAAAAGATCTTTTTTTCTACTATGTACCATTTGTTAAACATTAATAAGATTTGTATATTGAGGTGCACATGATGAGATTTTAATCAAAAATCAAATTTAATCAAATCCTGAATAAAAATATGAATCATATGTTGTTGATGAGTTCTAGCTTTGATGATATGTGGTTCTAAAGAGAGGCAATTGTATTGGTTTTAATTACAATTAGTTGGTGATAATTGATATAACATGAGGATGCCAAAATTTTTCAGCACGTATCCTGGCTGGACAAATCCAGGTTATAAAAAAATGGCAAAGTTCGATCGTTTGATTTCAAAGTAAAGAACCAAAAACCCGGGCAATATTTAGGCAAAGTTTGACAAAACCCAGAAATTACTAAACAAAAATCATGATAAAAAAGAATTAAAAGCCATCGACAGATTTTAAATTCTATTTAAGGTTTCAAAAACCTTTCGTTTTCAATTTTATAAAACTAGCTTAAAAAAAATTCGGTTTGGAGGCATCAATGAAAAAAAGTTTTTTGACAAATTTGCCTATTTTATTAAATTTCGGCAAAATAAGAGCGTTTTTTTAAAGAAATCCGGGATACCAGGCCGGGCTGGAGTGTTCCCAAATTTTGTATTGAATATCCGGGTGAACCCGGGTAAAACCGGGAAATCTGGAAACCTTTATATAACTTCGGAAATAATAACCATGCTATGAGACAATTTTTTTTTCTTAACTCTCTAGTGCCCAACACCGCCTTTGAATGGGGGACTAAAATCGGCATAAAACCATAGCCAATCATTATTTTTACTTACTTTTTCCACAGAATGTTTCAATATATGTTGATCTGACAATCTCTTCTAATTAAAATAGTTTAACAAGAAGTTTTAAAAAACTACAGCTCAAAGAAACTTGAAAACATGAAAATTTCCAAATGGACTTTTTTTTTAGTGGCATACACCGTCACCTGCTATCAATTTGATGGCATCAGGAATCTTTCATCCATGTGTTTTTCGATCTAAAAAAACTGCTTGGCAGGTATAAGAGATATCAACATTCTGAATTGATTTTTTTAGAAAAAAATATCCCAAGTTAGGTAGGAGAGGTGAAACATGAACCCCGTCTAAAGGCGGGGTTGAGAAACAACGACAACAATTCGAAGAAATATTTATATTTAATATTCACCATTCATATAATTTTAAATATTTCAGTTTTATGTGAAACGATTTGAATAAACATTATTAAAAAAAAAAGCGTTGAGTCTGTCTTAAAATGTTTCAAAATAAAGGAAAAATGGTTGAATTGAGTAAAAACTACAACCGGAAGAGTACTGAATAACAAGTTCGTTTGCCCCTGTGGTTATGCAATTTATTTAAAAATTGTCAAAAAGTTTTCCTCATCTACACTGTATCAAAAAATTGTCCGTACAGCACGTACCTTGAAATTCAAACAATCAAAAAGTCAACTTTTTCAGTCAATAAAAATACTACAATTACATTATTCGCTGCAGAAACTAGTCCTTTTTGTAGATCAGTATTAAAAATGTTTATGAATTAAACCTTAAAAATAATCCAAATCATTTTGTACAGAAAGTCCCAAAAACGACGTCAAAAAATTGTCCGTACACTGGGGCCTTCATCAAATATTAGTCATGAAAACAGTTATGTGTCAGTCTGTCAAACGCAGAAACGTGAGTTGAATTTCAGCACAGACAATTTCCAGTGGTCTGAGCGATAAATACGGTACAATGAACGGTATTTAGCATAAATAAATGGATTCCAACAATTTGTGGATTAAATTAACATGAAAATGTCTGCTCCTCACAAAAAATACTCGTCGACATCCGGAAACTGATTGTTGACCTGTAGAACGACGGTAACAGCTTGTCCGAAATTGCAAGTATAGTAAAACGGCCACGATCGTCGGTTCAGTATGTTTTTCATAACTTTAAGAAGACCAACTCCCTAGAGACTACTCCAGGAAGAGGCTGCAAACTGAAGCTTACGGATCGTCACCACCGCATCATTGACAGGGAAATCAGTCAGAATCCTAAAATCGGTGCCCCGAAACTAGCTGACAGCCTGAAAAATTTTGAAAACATACACGTTAACCCTCAAACGGTACGAAACATACTTCATGAGAAAAAATACCAAGGTCGTGTTGCTCGTAAGAATAGAAAAAAGCGGCTGGAATACGCTCAAAAGTATGTGCGGCCTCTTCCTGGAGTAGTCTCCAGGGAGTTAGTCTTCTTAAAGTTCTGAAGAACATACTGAACTGACGTTCTTGGCCGTTTTACTATACTTGCAATTTCGGACAAGCTTTTACCGTCATTCTTCAGGTCAACAATCAGTTTCCGGATGTCAACGGATATTTTTTTGTGAGGAGCAGACCTTTTCATGTTGATTTAATCCACAAATTGTTGAAATCTACAAATTATGCTACTAAATCTACAAATTTTACAGTATTTATCACTCAGACCACTAGAAATTATCTTTGCTGAGATTCAACTCACGTTTCTGCGTTTGACAGTAGAGATGTACCGAATAGTGGTATTCGGCGAACGGCCGAATACCGAATATGACCTTTTCAACTTTTCGGCCAAACGAATATTCGGTCGAATATTCAGCCGAATATTCTATAGAGTTTTCAATGAAAAAAACTTAAGCGATTATTTCAATGTTTTTTTATTTCTTCCATATTAATGCCCCTAATGTTTATAGTCGATTATTTTCAACCAGATGATATTATCGGATGATATTTTACAATATATTTTTTAAGAAGGGGACTTTCTGATTTTTCAAATGTCACCAATAACTGAAAAGACATCAGATAACCAGTCGCTTCGAGGGCGTTTATCACTAAAGCTATTGCGTTCCTGTGAAATCTGGGATAAAACATGTCGAAACAGGTGCAAAGCTATTTGAAATTGCTTCTCTGATATTGAATTTGATGAAGGTCGAATTAGAGCAAGATATCTTTAAAATAGTTGTTGAAAAGATAGATTATCTTTAACCTTAAGCATACCGTACTTTCAACTATAGGCCAAAATTTATGTATTTTGCAATTTTTGAAAAATTGAAAACAAAATTTAAATAATTTTAAAGAAGATTTTGAGTTGTTTTATTTGATTTAACAAATAATCTGAAAAAATCCGAACAAACCTCGGGAAGTTTTAAACAATATCTAGACATCCCGTCCAGATTTGACTTATCTGGATTCTTTACTGGATTTATGGGCAAGCCTGAATATATCCAGAAAATCTGGAATAGACTAGAATCAAAGTATAAAGCGATACAGTTCAGCATTCTCATGTACGATCTACAGTGAAATAAACGTGGATACACCTTAGATGTTTTGCTGAAACCAAAAGTTTTTAATGATCGTGTATCTTTAACAACATTACTTTTGTATATTTTATAAATTATCAGAAATTATTCGAGAAATTTACAAGTACTGTACAGTAATACTGCAGTAGACATTCGGCCTATTCGGCCGAATACTTAGCTCAACTATTCGGTGAGACGAATATTCGGCTTAACGGTTTTTCGGCGATATTCGGCTGACCAAATATTCGGTACATCTCTATTTGATAGATTGACACATAACTGTTTTCTTAACTAATATTTGACAAAGGCCTCAGTGTACGGACAATTTTTTGACGTCGTTTTTGGGACTTAATTCATAAACATTTCTAATACTGATCTACAAAAAGGACAAGTTTCTGCAGCGAGTAATGTAATAGTAGTATTTTTATTGACTGAAAAAAGCACTTTTTGATTGTTTGAATTTCAAAATACGTGCTGTACGGACAATTTTTTGATACAGTGTATAAAGTTTTTCGCAGCACTAAAGTTGTATGTAATCATAAAACAATGCTTCTGCGAATATTTCAGTGATAAAAAATTGGGTTCTAGGAGGTTAATCCTCATCCGCACTAGCTTTCGTTACCCCTACCCGACTTGGGAGTGTCAATTTGACACTCCAAGCTAAAAAAGTTATAACTCTCTTTCTTACAACGAAATTCATATCACTAGAAACCTTGTAATGTCAGTAACATATGTTTAGAAAAATATATACAGCTTAAGCTACTAGTTTTTCGTTATTCAGCGGGAAAGATTAAAAAATCGAAAAAACATGCCTCAGAAAATTATTGCAGCTCATGCATTACATACTCTACAAAATATCTATCTTATGCATTTATTTTATTTTTTTACTTTTACATAGTATTCCCCCCCCCCCCCCCTCTATCTTATGCATATGAAAGCTTAAGCTATGGTCCACATCATGAAGTCAAGAAATATTTTTTTTAATTTTTTTTTATTGAAAGGGTAACAAAAAAGTCCAAAAAAAGGTCTGAAAAACCTACTTTTCATTCGATAGCTAGTAAAGACTGTTTGAGGGGTAGTAAAGTTTTTAAAAAAATATGACTACAAAATTTTTCCTAATTTTTACATTTTGTTGTATTTAAATTTTTAACCCTTTAATGCATGACTTTTTTTTAATGAGAATATCAGCTATTGGTTCATTAAAATAATAACATTTTAATTCGAATAAAACAACACAATTAGTTAGAAGTCGTTTTTTTCGAGTATTATAAAAGTTATGGACAATCAAAATTAAAAAATAATTTTTGAAATTATTAATTTACAACAATACGATTTTGCCAATTTCTTCCAAAAACTTTATTATTGGGTGCAGGAAGGTGTTTCCGATTGATTGAGATTAAAAAATTTGTTAGAATTTGCAAATCTGAAGAAATAACAACGATTTTCCAAAAACTACTTTTTTCAAAAAAATTATTAAAGTTGATTTTTGCAATTTTTTTCGCATACTTTGTTCGATATCTCACATATACATTGGAATATCACAATAAAAATACCATGGACTGTTTTCTTTTAATCTCTAGAATACTTTTTGTTAGTACATTACTCAAAATTTTCCACGCGTTTTCGAGATATTTGGATTTTGATTAGTGTTGTTTTAAAACAACACTATGCATTAAAGGGTTAATACAACGAAAAACGAATTTTTACTACAATTTTTCAAGGTACTTTACGCATTTTTTTACAAATTGAAATTTCTGAAATCTCTGTTTTTAGTTCAGCGTTAGGTTGCACCCGGATTTTTAGTGCTTTCTCGCCGCTTGAAGCAATTTAAACTATACACATTGGAAAAGGAATATAATTTACGTTCTAATGAGGTGCGACAATTTAAGCTGTGACGCTTCACAAAAATATGAAAAAAAGCAAAAGCAAAATGCACGAAATAATTATGCGTTTCGTGCATTTTTTGGTTGGAAATATACTATTGATTGCATGGCCGTAGGAACTCAAGGGAAAGGGGGGGGGGGGGGTTTGATGACTGATTTTAAGTATGATTTTTTTGCCAAACAATGCACGAACACAAAATGAAAAATAAAACAAATTGTGTTTGTAACTAAATTGTTATTTATTTTTAAATTGCGACCCAGAGATGGGTCTTGACTCAAACATTCAGTCAGCGAAACTTTTTTTTGTAGCGAAATGAATCCAACTTAGATGAAATTTCAGAGACTAGATAAGAGAAAATCGATGTTGAAAAACATGCGAAAAAAATTCGCCTTGTCTCCCGGTAGGACTTGAACCCACATCTTGCGCCTCACCGGGGCCCATGTATTAACATTCTACTACAGGAGACCAACCTGGCGTATGAATATTATACTGGTTGAGTGTCGCAATTTAAATTAGAAATAAGGCGGTGCCAAACACCGAAATTGGCTGGATATCCAAATACGGCAAACGCATCATTTCTCATCATAACTGACAACCCGTGCAGGATATGAGAAGGCAATGCAAATCTTGCCGTGCTTAAAAATGTCCAAACTTGATTCAAACTACCGTAAGATGAAATGATGGGAATAGAAATAGACCAAGAAAAATGATTATGATCACATGGGAGAACTATTCCCTTTATTCCGATAGACATCGACACTCAACCAGTATAATATTCATACGCCAGGTTGGTCTCCTGTAGTAGAATGTTAATACATGGGCCCCGGTGAGGCGCAAGATGTGGGTTCAAGTCCTACCGGGAGACAAGGCGAATTTTTTTCGCATGTTTTTCAACATCGATTTTCTCTTATCTAGTCTCTGAAATTTCATCTAAGTTGGATTCATTTCGCTACAAAAAAAACATTGTTATTTATTTTTAAGTAAGTTTACACTAAAAGTTAGCATTAAACACAAATTTTGAAAATTGCTACTGGACCTTAAAGGTGAGTTAACTTCGCTTTCATCGATGGTTAAAATCTCTTAATTTGTTAAAGAGTATGTTAGATAAAACTTAGTTGATTCGAGCATAAAATAAGGTTTTTTAGAAGAGCCTGTCAATTCTAAAAATATTCTTTCTATACTAAAATCAAACAAGCCCAATCTTCCAAACTCTTTTCTAAATTCAAAGATTTGATCTTTGATGGAAATAAATCAAATATACTTCAAATTACTGAAATATATAAATAAGAAGAATTTATTCTATTGGTTTCTGAAATTTTAGTGACTGATAGCTTAGATTATCTCGCGATACATAATGTGTGTGTTGAACACTACTTCGAGAAAATTGAGGATTTTGTGCAGATTTTTAGGTGAAAATCAGGCACATGTTTCATAAAAAATCAATTCCATAATGGAAATTATGTCATGTGGATAATTTTTTTTAAATAAAATTTGCGTTTTTGGCGAAAAACAAAACATAGAAAATTAACTCACACTCTACTTTATATTTGTGACATTCAGCTGAATTTTTTGTACAAACTAGTTTTGATCAAAAATTTGAAATCTGGAAATTGAATTGAGAAGCCATCTCTATATATTATTTATTTTCTGTAGTTAAGGTTTTATCTAAAACCACTATTTTAATTATTTATTTTTACATTCTTTCAAAATTAATTTCAAATGATGAACCTGAATCTAAGTTTCCGATTTTGGATTGCCATTTGAAGCTTTAAATGTATGAATTTTGTGTAAGAGTTAAGTTTAAGAACTTTGAATTGGAATATAAAACAGAATTTTTCTTTTTTCAAATTCGGAAAAATGTTACCAAAAGATTGAAAAACCATATGATATCGAAAAACGTGATTCAAATTTGATATGAAATGCTAAACAAAATTTGAACCAGGAGTAGCTTTTCATTTCTAATTTCTTTTGATTATTCGAATAATCAAGAATCCTGAACAGGATACAGAATCCGAAATACGAAAATAGAAATACAATTATGGTTATGGAAATTATGTAATCATAACCTCCGAAATGGGTTTAATTTCATTAAAAAGTCAAAGCTATCATGGAACCCACAGATAGAGCATGTAATCGCTAAGGCTACAACAGCTCTATGGGTCTGCCTCAAAGGAGTAGGGAAAAAATGGGGACTACAGCCGAAAATTATCTACTGGATATTTGCAGCTATTAAATATAAGACCCAAAATCTCTTATGCCTCCTTAGTATGGTGGACCAAAACTATGCAAATTACGGCCAAGAAAAAACTAGCGAAGCTCCAAAGACTAGCAACGCTTGCTATAACTGGCGCAAAGCGAAGCACACCGAATGAGGCTCTAAATGCACTACTAAATATTCTGCCTCTACATCAATTCATTGAGTTAGAGGCGGAACGTAGTGCCTTGAGACTCTCCAAACACAAAACTCTCTATGAAGGAGATCTTACAGGACACCTCAAAATCCTAAAAAAATTTAAATTAAACTCACTTATTGTGAAAAATGATGACTGGATGGAGCCCATTTTCAACCTAGACATACCATACAATGTAACTATCAATGATAGGGACGTGTGGGAGTCAGGTGGACCTGCGGTTCCTTCCAGATCGATCCTATTCTTCACTGATGGGTCAAAAATGGATAAAAGAACTGGGGCAGGGGTTTTCGGACCTAGACTCAGGATCTCAATTCCTATGGGAAACTGGCCAACAGTATTCCAAGCTGAAATTCAAGCAATTCTAGAATGCACTTTAGCCTGTTTGAAAAGGGGATACAGGTACACAAGTATCTGCATGTTCTCTGACAGCCAGGCTGCTCTTCGAGCACTAAGTACGTTCACATGTTACTCCAAACTAGTTTGGGAGTGTATAGTTGCACTAAGAAACCTGGCCATAAGGAACAGAGTATCTTTATTCTGGGTACCAGGCCACTGCGGTATCCTGGGGAACGAAGAAGCAGACCAACTAGCTAGGGAAGGATCTCAGGGACTGTTGATTGGACCTGAACCTTTCTGCGAAGTATCGAGAAGTGCCTTGACTAAGGAGCTCAAGAACTGGGAAAGCACCACTATTGTTTCCAACTGGAAAACAGCGGAGGGAGCAACTCAGGCAAAAAGATTCATTGAACCAAGCGCACGACACTCAAAAAACATGTTGAACTTAAGTAAGCACGAATTAAGTACTTACACAGGTCTCTTGACCGGACATTGTCCAACAAAACAGCATCTCAAAAGAATAACCATAATTCGGAACGATGGCTGTCGGTTCTGCGGGTTCGAAAAAGAAAGTGCAGAGCATCTTCTATGCAACTGCTGCGCCCTCCTTAATAGGAGAGAGCGTGCTCTTGGAGCAAAGTTATTTAATGAGCGCACAAGACATATGGTTGCATATCAGTCCTAAGAAGGTTATATCATACCCGATTGGGATAAAATGCTTAGTCAGCAATTAACTGTCACTCCAATCAATAGTGCAGGTGAACCTGACAGCATATAGTAACGGGGGGAAAACACCACAATAGATCAACTACTGGTCGCAGTGGGCTCTCCCCTACAGGAAGAACCTAAGCCAACGAAATATTTTTTCGCACTTATCCGAGCAAGGCATATCCGGGCAAATTTTATTTAAAAACCTTGCAAAATCTGGGTATTCGGTTGTAAATTTTACAACTCAAAATGTGAGAGAATTGATTGAAATCACATTTATTTTATAAAATTGAACTTTTTGTGATGCGTGTAACTTCTGTTGCATTCCATTATTTTCCCCGAAGCTTTGACCGTGTTAACACAATCATTAAAAAAAAATATGGTTTAAGCAAATCATCTAAGGTGTATGCGTGTATCTTTCACTGTTGGTCGTACAGAAGAATGCTAACGAGTATCGTTTTATTGATTATCGCTTTTTTCAGATTTTCTTCATAAATCCAGACCTGTCCATAAATCCAATAACAAATTTTCAATAAATAAAATCTGTCCGGGATGTCCAGATATTGTTTAAAACTTTCCAGATTCTGCCCGGGTTTATTTTTGGATGAATAACTCGAGAGAGTTAAAATCCTAGAAAAAGAAAAAAAAAAGCCCGGGTTTATTCAGATTGTTTGCTAAATCAAATAAAAATTCAAGCATCTCTTGGTAAATTTGAAGATTTTGTGTTCAATTAAGATTTTTAAGAAATTCCAAAACAATACATTTTTCACTCCTGTAAGGGTTTCCTGTAGATTCCTGTAAGGTTCTGTAAATAAAGAGTTATGAGAAATACTCTGTCAATTTCATTGAATACGATAAAGACGAACATAAATCCTTTATAAGAAATTTTTTCAAAACGTTTACGAGCCAGGTTTTTGAAACTATTCGATCATACACAACGCTCTTTTTTTCCTCACCCGAAATTGCACTTCCATTTCTACTATCGACTACACCGACTAAGCCAGCATCGTTATTGGTTCCTATGCTAAGGTGAGATTCTCAAAATTGTACAGTGAGGTTGTGATGCCAAATAGAATGTCTGATTTTTAAAATGTTACCATCGAGTCTTAAACTGTCGAGAAATATAATTTTCTCCAGAAAATGCGATTTTTTAATTTTTTTTTTCAATCATCAGTTCATATGTTGATCATGTATGTATATGTATGTATGTTGGCTATCCACCATGGGTGCACGGATTCACCGCAGTTTCTGCCTAAGTATGTGCTTACATGCATTCTTTAGATTATTAAGTTCGACAAATCTCCAATGCAACGCGTACATCATACCCGGACCCCATGGCTTCGTATGAACTGTTATGGATGAATGTATTGTGTTGATGTAGGTTTATTTTGGAAGAACGAGTCGATCAGGTGGGCTAGTTTACTTACAGGTATTCCGGCATCCGTGTATATACCTGGCCAGCTGGCAAATGATTGAACATTCTTATTATATAGTCAGTTAAATGAGGAAACACATCTTACCTGTCGGCCACTTCTGGGATTCGAACCCAAAAGTTTTCTTGCCGATACCGGGAATCGAACCCAGTACGCCTGGCATACCAACACCAGACTCGCGCCAGCCTATCCACTAGACCACATCGGCGCTCATCATTAGTTCATATGTTGATCATATGCAAAAATAAAGTTCAGATGATTGATAGCAAATTCAAGAAGTGTATTCGAAATAAAATGCAACACATTGTTTTGTGAATAACTTTTTATGCGTGGATGGAAATCGATGAAATTTCTAGTGAAGCTACCTGGTAATGTGATGTAAAAATGTACAAAATTTGGTGACAATCTGTCAAGTGGTTTTTGAAAAAGCGTCCAATACAGAAGCTCATTGACAAAATTTTTGGGCAGGATCGAGAAAGCCCCAGTGGGAAACCCAAAAAACAGCTGGAATTCAACTATTTTACCAAAGTAAATATGGTAAATCGTTTGAAAAGAGCTAGAAAGTCTAACAGTTAGCGTCTTCAATTGAATCAAAGTGTTGATGATAGATTCCAGAAAGTTAAGGAATGTGAGAGGTTTTATCAAACACAATTCGGAAACTCCAATAGGAGAAGTTAAAATAAACATAGTTTTCCTAACTGGTTCACTAAATTTGGATTTATTCAAGTCTCAGAAAAACTAGATATGTTAAGACACTTTTAATTTGAGTGTACGGATAATGTGTAGGACTATAGCATACCATAATATAAAGTATAATTTATGATTCAAACGAACAAATTTCAAATCCTTCTTTTGTCACTCGGAGTTGGAACATCGCTAGAAGGGGGGAGGGGGGGGGGGGGGTGCAGGAGGGGGTATAAGAAAAAATAATGCCAAAAAATCTATAAATTGCAATAAATGCACAAAAACTTGTATGCAACAAAATTGTTTACTATATTATTGGCCAAAACCTAAAGATCAAGTATTTTTTTATCGAAAAAATCAATGAAATATCAGGTATTTATAATTCAAATGATCATTGATATAAAAAGACAAATGTTGTCTTTGAACACCCAATGAAGATATTTTAGTTTGACTATTCATAGATTTTTTTTTTAATGATATCATAATGCTGTTTGGACAATGTTTTCACTGACTGTAAGTTCAAGGAAAAAGTTGGGTAAAATCCTCCAAATTGGAGTAGGTATAAAATATTGTTTTGTACTGAGATTTGATAGCGGTACAATTTGGGAGCTTTGTGATTGTAAGTTTGGGTAACTTTACCATTCAAAAAAATATTCCAGAACCAGTTGTCCTACCACTATAGCTAAATAACAAACATACATCAACATAAAAATTCTCAGGACTTCGGACGAACTTCACGAGCAACTGCACAGCATCCCACAGCATATCGGCTCTGACACACTTATACATATAAACAAGCACCAGAAACAAATTCACCACTAATCATCCAGAATGTTCAAACCAAAATGTATTGGGAGGTGGCGATGGGTGAAGTAAGAAGGAAACCTCCCTTTACGTACCAAAATGCGTCTGTAGAGGTGTGACACACATTTTGAGCACGATTGTTTCCATCCTCACGACGGACGACAACCAGGACCAGTCAGTGGAAATGTAGGTTGCGATGAATGAGGAAAAATCAGATGGGGATGCTGCTGAGTGAGTGAGTCAGTGAGTTGATGAGACGTGAAAGCCGTTCTTCTCACCGGGGACTTGTTTTTTTCTCCCCTATCTCCCCGATTGGTGAAACAACTCTTCCGTTCGCTCCATATAGGTATGAGCGCTGGAGTTTTGAACTTTCTCCAAAAGAAAGGATGGCTACTGGTGCTGTTGTTGTAATCTCGCATTCCCCCCTTCTATGTTGGATGATGCTCTTTGGGACCATAACTCATGTTGTTTAATTTCAGACCAGCATACGAAATCGCGTTGTGTTGTTTCGGCCGTATTGGGAACCAACTCTCCGCGGTTTGCTTTTTGGCATTCGGGGCTAGGAGCATCTTTAGTAATCACATTGGGAGGAAATACAGGTAACGAAAAGCTCCGGCGTGGAAATGTTGAAAGAATGGAACAACCTTTCGATTTGTATAGTTCTATACTTGGAAGGAAGATTTTTTTTCTCACCATCATTTTAAGTTTTATTCTATTAGGAAACAATGAAGTTGAAAATATGTAACTTTTTGTTTGTATGAAATTTGAAAACAAGTAATTTTTTTTTAAGTGTCATAGAGTAGATAAATTTTCAATGGAAGAACTACATTACGTCATTGAACATCGAGTAAATCCACCTGTCACCTAAAAACCTAAAATTTTAACATATTCATTTTCGTGATATCGTAAACTGGAATAATAATCAAAGAGATGAATTTAAAAAAAATATTCATTAGCTTTGTTTTGTATTTTTTTTGGCTTATACAAATGGTCTGTCACTGTATACATTTAGGGGTATAAGTTATGAAATATTTTCCGATATATTCATCTCTTGATATACTAAAGAAATTTGAGTTATTTGTAATCTTCTAGAGTCGTCCACTGTCCATTTATTTCTTCCACCCTTAAATTTCATTAGGGTTTCCTGACACTTTTCCTTAACATGTTTATTCTTGGGAGAAATAACTGCATAAATATTCCCTTTTTTTTTTTTGGATAAATCCAAAATGTAGCACAAAATGTCCATAAAAATAACACAAGAACTATAAAAAGTTGAAAATGAGATTGTTCTCGTAAAGCAAACCGTTTACTTCCTATTGGTTTGTTAACACTACGAGAAATGTTTGTGTACGGGTATTTTTAAACTTTATTTTTATTTTTAAACATTGAGGGACCGTAATATTAGGACAATCAGGACATTAACTTTTTTCGTGTGTTGTGTTTATGACAGGATATAAGAACTGTATCCGAAAAAAATGAAACACTTTCATCTGAGAACAACTTTTGAGTGCATGGAAGGAAATTAATGAAATATAAAGTTAACTTAATGTTAACATATACCAAATTTAGTGGTTTTTGAAAAGTGTAAGTTCTTCAAGGAAAATGTCGATGAGGTTGACCCCAAATCAGATGAAAATGAACGATTCGGCCTAAGTTCATTTGGTAAAATCATTATAAATTTCCTACGAGATTATACGGTGAGCCAAATCTACTATACAGTATGACCATACAAATGCGAAAATCTGTCATCAAAGTTCAAAAATTTAATTTTTTTTTTTCATTCATTTGGGCATGTAGACAACATATTTAGAAACCATAACTCGATGTGTTAACTACTCTTTCCAGACAAGATCTGAATCGGGAGCATATCAATACAACCCTTTAACACAGAAGCCCACACCTCAGAGATGGACGCCTTCAGAGAATCGACACTTAAAAAGATGAACAGGCCTTCTCTTAAACATACGCCCATGTCAAATAGTCAAGGGGGTTCAAATCTGGACTGTAAGGAGGCTAAAGATCCTTCGGCCAAAACTTCATATTCTCCTTTAGTTAGGTTTGGGTCCGTTTCGAGGTATGACAAGGGCTCCAACTGATGGAAAACAATATTCTCGGGTTCGCTGAAGTTGGCGAGAATCCACGGAAGCACCGGATTAATCAAAATGTCCATGTAGACTTCAATATTAACTTTTATTCCAGCTAAAATGAAAACAGGAAGCATTTTTAATCCATGCGAAGCAACCGCTTAAAATACCATAACTGTGGTTGGATGCTTGGTAGTAAACTTGAATTTCACTTTCTCTGGAACATTCTTAGCGTATACCGATCTGACGTGATTTGGACACCAGATCAATCGAAAAAGTTTCTCGTCTGAGAACACGACGATCAGCTGCTTTTTTCAACTTAGACAGAAATCATATCGAACGTTCAAGTCGAAGTGGTTTAATTCTTGCTTTTGCCATTGATGATGTATTTAAGTCATCCTTGATCAATCGTTGCATGGAAGAATTCGAGATATTGGTATAGGATTTCTATATCCTGCAACGCCCAAAAGAGTACATTGAAACAAAATTTCAAAATTATGAAGACTAACACCATTTATTCCAAAACCATGATGTTTTATGTCATTCAAATACCGCCAATTTGTTGCAAGATATGTGACTTACCCGACAAATGTAAAGTATTTTAAGTTGGATTACTCAAAGTTTGGTTAAAAAATTGCATTTTAAAAAAGTTTTTCCTAAAGGCGTTTTTTTATTCTTTAAAACATTTTTGCTGATTCGTGCGCTTTTGATTTGTGCAAATTTTAGCTATGCCTATTGCCTACTGTCTAAGAGTTCATTGCATACTCAAGGCGCCAATTTTGAACGAAAAATCCCGTTTGAAATCGTGAATGCACTCGTGATTCCTTCTATTGATAGCCATCCATTGAAGCGTTTAACAAAAGAAGCAAACTTGAAGTGTTGTGCAACGAATGCAAAAAAAAATAGATCTCTTGTATTCATAAGGATACAATCTTCATGTATCGGAAGAAATAAGTCAGTTTATATGAGAAAATTTAATTTAATTCCTTTCACAGAAAAAAGAGTACATTTCATAAAATTTCACAAAAAGAAGAGTACGCTCATTTTTCGATCGAAAAAGAGTACATGTAGATACTCTTAAAAGAGTACGTTTAATTTATCCTAAAAGTCAGGTGAATCGTTAAACAGTATAACCCTGCTTATCCGAATTCCACTTTTCTGAGCTCCCACGTTATCCCAGCCATCAGATTGATACAAGATCCATATATTTATCGAGCTTCACGCCCGGATGTTCTGCAAAAAGATATACAGTAGAACCCTGCATTCCCGATAAGTGAAACCTCGTATCAAATGAAATACATTCACAAACCCTATTCTTTTGCTCTAGTATTGCATACCATCCAGGCGACGTTTCTCGCAAACTTACTCTTGAAACTTGCATAAATCGTCGATTTAATAGCTTAACAATATATCGCGATGATAAAACACATTTTTGCATGGATTTTGTATAAAAATGGTGGCTCGGATAACACGGAAGCTCGGATAGGCAGGGTTCTACTCTGCCGTGTTACGCCGAAGTGACGCATAAACCATTTTTGTTTTGATCGAATAAACGCGAGTTTCTCTTTATTCGTTAATCTGGGACTTTTCATAAAATTTGATCTGTAAAATTTATGCAAAGATAGATGACAAATGCAACCTTTTAAAACACAATTTTTCATTTTGCGTAAAATTCCAACAGTTGCTTCAAATGGATATGCGTCAGTTCGGCGTATAAACGTTTGTTTTGACTTGACGATTCTCCGTCGGAGTGACGTTTTTCTATAGTCTTGTCGTGCAACTGGAACAAATTTCGTTCCTCAGTTAAAATGGCCAGTGCGTTGGATCTTCCTCAATTTCATTCGAGTAATGAAGAAAAATAGGGTGTTAAAAATAAGGTGCCTAGCGACAAAAACTGGCCGAAATAAAAAATGTGAAATTCGTCAGAGGATCGTTTCGTTTCATTATAAATCTTGTTTTCAAGGAGATTGGAAGCGATTTTCATTATTCACAGTGGAAGAAAACAAGGAAGTATAGCGTCCAGGCTTTGACCTTAAATCTTTGCTTCACTTTAGAAATGAAAACAGAGGAAGAGAGGTTGAAAAAATAATCATTTTAAAGAAACTTTGTCTATTGAAGCCAGATGAAAGATTTGATTTTCTAACAAAATAAATATTTGAATTTAAAAAAAACAGTGTTCAGGAGAGAGAAAAGGAGGGCGTTCCTTATAAATATTGTTGTAAATTTAAGAACTTTTTAACCAATGAATTGGAACCAAATTTGACATGAGAGGCTTTTTGTGTAGGGGTATGAAAAGGGGAAAGAGTGGCTCACATACATGGTTATTTGTATTCATCGAGCACTTATCAAACAAAAGAAATCATATTTTATAAGAGAGATTATTTGCATACGAATAATTCGAGACCCTCCATGTTTTCAGTGTTGAGTCGGTAAAAAGCTATCAGGTTTTTATTCAAATTTTATTTGGCGTAACTCGAAAACTTATCGATTAAATGGAGCGAAATGAAACATGTGACGCAATTTAGATACTTAAAAATACTTCTGTAGTAGTTTGTGAGCCTTTGTCGCATTAGAAGATGGAAGATGAGGAATCCATGAAAATGAAAGAGATTTTGGCATAACTTAAAATTTTAGAAGCTAACAAAACAGAGTTAAACTTCAGATCTTTGATACAAATTTAGTAATTAAGTTCCAGAAATCAACTTCGTAATGCTATTCGGTACTCCAGCAGCAGTCCTCATTTTAATGCGGTGGCTTCTGAATTATATTGAAATTTGATTTGAAATAATGTCCACATAAATCCAAATTTGAATAACTTCTACTTCCTAATATCATTTGTTTTTGGAGGATTATATTAAAGATACCATGAAGGTTAAGAATGTGAAAAAGTTTTATTTCTAGCAGTTTTGAAGATCAAGCTCCAGGAAATAGAGAACGCCACTAGAACTAGCCTTTATTTGAAAAAAAAAACGATAGTGTGAAAAAAGAAGGCGACGTGATGCCAGATATGAAAGTCGATGTACTTGTTCATTTCAAGAAACCTCCGTTTTTCATAATTTTCATTTTATAAATTTCATAAATTTTCATCCACGAACTCAAAAACCTATCTGAAGTGAAAGTTTTGCATTTTTTCGAGCACATTCCTTTACGTTGAAATTCCATTCATTCAAAGACTTTTTTAACCTTCATCCACATTTGAGTGCCAATATGACACTGATGGTAGTTTGGCAGCTTGTGACTTTGTTCGAGTGGATCCAAATAAAAAAATCTCCTAGAATCTCCGATGAACTCAAGAAATCTTCAATTTTGTGTCATTTTTTTTATGGTCGTTTACTGAAAACCCAGACAAAAAATTTACTAATCAGACCTTAAGTGTCAATTTGACAATTCTCGTAAAAAAGCGTACTTTTCAATAAAAAAAAAACCTTAAAATTTTTTAAAGTCGCAGTCAAAATTTGACATATTTTCGGATCTTTCAATTCTCAAAATACGAATTTTATGACGGATTTTTAAAAGAAGCTGTTATCTTTCTGTAATTTTTCAGATTTTCTATCACTTTTATTCAACTTTACACTGGATTTTGAGTATAAAGGGTGTTATGGTCAAAATTTGGTCAAGGGAAAACGCGTGTAAATTGGTGAAATCGTTTATTTAAAAAATCAAATTAAATTTCTTTTTCAAGTTTAATTAGTATAAAATTCAGGAAAAATATTCAGTTAGGCTTCCGCTTTTCCAGATCCGAATTGACGGGCCTTACGCTTAACCCCTACCACCAGATTTTGTACAGCCACCTTGTCCACCTTCTTCGCCGCAGAAACCGCTGCTTGCCATTAGCAGTTTTTTTGGTCTTTTTAGGTTCCGCTTGACAATATTCCAGTATTTCTCAATTGGGCGGAGCTCTGTCGTGTTGGGAGGGTTCTTGTCCTTGGGAACCACCTGCACCTTGTTGGCGGCGTACCATGGCCTTTTTACCGTAATGGTAAGATGCCAAATCCGGCCAAAACAGTACGGAACAACCGTGTTTCTCCAGGAAAGACAGCAAACGTTTATTCAAACACTCTTTCACGTAAATTTCTTGGTTGATAGTCCCGGAAGCTATGAAAATGAAGCTTTTCAAGCCACAGGTACAGATGGCTTGCCAAACCAGATATTTCTTCGCGAACTTTGACAGCGTCATGTGCTTGAAAATATCTGCTACCTTTCACCTTCCTTTTGCCGTATAAAACTCCTGTCCCGGAAGCTGCTTGTAGTCGGCTTTGACGTAGATTTCGTCGTCCATTACCACGCAATCAAACTTCGTCAGCATCGTCGTGTACAGCCTCCAGGATCGCGCTTTGGCCGTTGTATTTTGTTTATCATCGCGATTTGGAGTCACTACCTTCTTGTAAGTCGATAGTCCGGCTTATTTTTTGGCTCGATGCACGGTTGTAGACGATACACCCAGCTTATTTGCGGCACCTTGGAGAGAGAGGTAAGGGTTTCACTTGAAACTACCGGCAACTCTCTTTGTCGTCTCAGCGGCTTCCGGTTTTCGATTCCCCCCGATCCAGACTTCCTGGCTGTCGACAAACGTTCCCCAAACACTTTGATTACATTTGTAACGGTTGATTTGGCAACTTATAGCAATTTTGCCAGCTTTGCGTGTGAGTAGCTCGGATTTTCGCGATGCGCGGGCAAAATTTTGATACGCTGCTCTTCTTCCTTGGACGACCTTTTGACAACTGAAGAATGAATTCCAAAATCAAAATAGGAGCAACATTCTACACACACACACACCTTCTAAATGAGGGGTGTTCAGGTTTTTAAATGCAAAATTGAAAGAAATACGTCAAGTTGATATTGACCAAATTTTGACCGTATCACCCTTTACAATCGAAAGATTTTCGAAATAAAATTATATTCACCAGAAGCATGGTTTTTCAGATTTTTTTCCTAGACTATGAATAACTTTCAAATGAAAAGTTGAAGTTGAGAGTTCTCTGAAAGAAAATATTGAAGCTGCGTAACGAGGTGTTCAAATCTATAAATTTAATCCAAATCTTTTGAGAAAACAAGAAAGATATTGCGGCTTAAGTCTGTGGTGTCAAATTGACACTTCAAGAACTCTACCGGGTGAAAAAAAACTTAGACGGATTAAAATTATTTAAGCCAATGCTAATGGATTTATTGTTGAAAAATAGTGCCCCTTTGAAATTGATATAGATTGACTAATTTTCTTATTGTTAAGGTCAAGATGTTTGAAAAAGACTATCTCTAAGTTTTCTTTTGTCGCCAAATTATTGAAATTTTGGCTGGAGCCAAATCTCCCAATTCGTTGCTCTGCGTCAACGGCCGGGATTTAATTATGTAAGGATTATAATCAGGTCAGAACACAATTCACTGCCGTTTCTTGTTTCGTTTTCTTCCGCCTGGTCATCAGCATCAGCGTCGTCGTAGTCCCGGGAGAAAGCGTCCGGATGCTGATCCTTCCCTACCATGAATAGGAGCTGGGCCTGTGTTTGTGCCTCCACGTTGACAAAATGAATGGGGAACAGCAGCGCGGGTGGATAACAACCGACGGAGAAAGACGAGGGAAAAGAAAAACGACAAACAGCGGCTGCAGAAAATTGTGGGACAAGAAAAAAAGTTTTTGCTAAGTGAGTTTAGTGGTGTAAAGTTGTCCTCCGAAGTGTGTAATTGAATTAATGGATAACGGTTTTCGAACATGACTTTTTTGTCCTTTTGTCAATCATTTTGGGGCTTACGGCAGACTTTTCAATAGACAGTCTAATTTGAATTGGCGCCAGAGATAATAATCGCTGGAAGCTTAAATTTAAATTTGTTCAGGATGGAATCAATTGTTCATGAGAGTTATTTGATTATGACAACTAAAAAGAAAGCCGACCATTAGTACTTTCATTCTGTAGATTGGCCCAAAAAACTGATTCAGGGCTTGTGAGCCTTCCTGAGCCGATGTCAGTGAGTTCGAGCCCAAGAGTAAACATCGAACGAACACAGTTGTACCGGATAAGTTTAAAATAAATGTCTGCCAACTGCAGCGTTGATATAATATCGCTAACGCAACAAAGATGGTAGAATGACTAAAATCGAAAAAAAAAACTAACCTGTACAAAAAATTAGCAAGCGCTCAAAGTTTAGGTTAGGAAATCAGAAAAATCGAAATTTTAATTCTCATGCCAAATGAAACGTAGAGATTTTGTGTTATCATGAGATTTAAATTTTGGCCATAAATCAACATTCTGGGACTAAACTGTTTTCACAAATAAAAATTTTTGAAGACAACACCGGTTTCGACGTTTTTTGCATTTTAAAGTCATTTGGCATCTTAGTTAAAATTTTGAGTTTTCCGATTTAGTTTGGTCTCCCCATAGGTGATTTTTTGAGCGAAATTTTGAATCCTCCACCAGTCCCAGTCTGGGCTAAAATGCATCAAAATGCAAACCAAAGATTCACTTTTTAAATCTTTTGTATCATTATATCATAATTTCATCCATCCAAAAATTGTTTTACATGGGTTTTTTAAGGGTTTATAATTTTTGTAGTATTTTTTACCCCTAAATGTATGCACCTTGATGCTTTTCGTTAAAAACATTTTTGACAGAAAAAAATGTAACATTTAATTCGAACAAAACCAAAAGTTACTTTAATTGATGCTTTATGCGTTAAGTCATCACAAATATATTCAAAACTATACATTTTCAAACGTTTAAATTTGATTTTTCATTTTAAGAAAATTCCTAAGCTTGTTGAAAATTTGTTGTTTCTGTAAAATGAAAAATAACTGGTGATACCAATACTTTGTCCGACTGCCTCAATTTGATGTCCCATCCACCTTAAAACTTTTAATGTACAAGCGGTTTGATGATCTGTGTTGTACATTGAAATTGAGAAGCCACTGAAGTTGAAAAGTGTTCCATGATGCCCCAGTTGCCAATATTTACCAATATTTCCAATATTTCAAATAGATCTACTCTTACAAATGATATTTTATAAGCAATTTTTTTAAAGTAAATATAGTTCAAAATTTTGTTAAAATATGAAAAAATTCGTATTCCTCGAACCTTTCTTGGCGCTGTCTGTGGTAAGATTTAAAACCATCATCCGAAGCAGATTTTGATGCCCCGTCACTTTATATTTCTGAAGATGTTGATTTTGTCATATAGACTGATTATTTAAGATTAGCTTAAGGTTAAATTACATAGAAATTAAGTAAGGTGACGTCACGGATTGCACAATTAAACTTAAACTTAGCAACAAACAAGTTCGAAACATCATCGAAAATATCACAACATCATCACGTTTATGAAGGTGAACTTGAAACTCTTCTAAAATTGTTCTTTATTTTCAAAGTTCTCAACCAATCTGGACCAAAATCAGTGCATAAAATTATTGTTACGTTAATATTACTCCCAGAATTCTAGTACAAGATGACGGCAGTAGAGTGTCCTTCACGGGATTTCCCGGTCGGGAATTCCCGGGAATTCGAAAAATTCAGGAATTCCCAAATCCCGGGAAACGCTTAAAAAATCCCGGGAATTCCCGAAGCCAATAAATAGTGCTAAATTACTAAAAATTTACACGATCTAAAAAAAAAAATGGGTCGGATTGAGCAAGGAAAATGATAGTTATACCTTGATGGCTCAGTCTCAAATTTTTTTTTTCTTAAATTTGATTAAAATTTTCCGATAGAAAACTTAGTGTAAAAGTGAAAAACGACATAGAATCCAAAAAATCTAACATTTTCAATAATGAAACGCTACGGAATGAATATAAACTTTCAATTTAGCAACACTCATAATTTAGAACTGTTACTTAACAGAAGCAAAATCATCGGCAAAGGAATGATATAATGTGAAACAAATTTTATTTGATAATAGTTATTTGATAATTGACGATATTTGATGAATAACTTGAAGTCTAGCTAACTAACTTCTATCGATAATGAAAAATCTTTTTCAATTATTTCATATTTTTGCAGGTAGAATCAGGCCAGTTTCTCGGTTAAAGTATTTTGCTTTTGGGTCTTGAGTTTGCTTATTGAATTTTTGAGGCATTGAAAAAGTTTGAAATGTTTTGCAATGCTACCTTAAATTTGAAAAATACCATGTTGATAAGGATTCCTACGCAGTAGATGGATAAGATCTTCGTGTTGAAATCTTCATTTTCAATTTTTTCCAGGATCCCGGGAATTCCCGGGAAAAGAAATCCCCGTCAGATTTCTCGATTCCCGGGAACGCTAAAACGGCCGGGAAATGGACACTCTAGACGGCAGGTGTTGAAAATGTCGAAAAATTAAGATTGAGAAGATATGCAAAATCCGCTTTAAATCGTTAAAGTTATATGATTCGAATTTTTAAAATCTATCAATACCAAAATGTTTCAAATAATGTAAACTTGCAAAGTTTACAAGTGAATTTCTATTTTTTTCTTTTTTCAACTATGACAGCTTTGGCGGAGGATTAATTCAAAAGTATGGATCTTAGAGCAAGTTCACAAATGTTGGGAAAAAATGGTAAAAATGTGACACTTAGCACATTTTGAAAACTTCACCATGCAAAAACGATTTCAAGATCTGTGGCATTCAAGTTTTTTTTACAACACGCGTTCTATTTTCGCATGCTGTGATGCAAAAATTGTAATAATTCTATCACATACGGCTGAAATAGAAACAGTGCTGTAAAAAAATACATTACCCAAATATCTTGAAAACATTTTTGCATGGTAAAAATTCCAAAATGTGCTTCAAGCGTCAAAATTTCTACCAATTTTTCCCAACACGAGTGAATTGGCTCTTACACTTCTTTTATACTTTTTTGAATTCAAGATCTTTGTGAAAAAATCTCATATTTGCATTAGGAGCGTATTCGAAAAAATGCAACACTTTTTTTTGTGAATAGCTTTTGAACGCATGGATGGAAATTGATGAAATTTTCAGAGAAACTGCGTAGCAATGTAATGTTTACATGTGCAAAATTTTGTGACGATCTGTCAAGTGGTTTTGAGATAGCGTCCAATGAATATGTTCATTACGCCGCCGCAAAAAATGACTTTTTGCTTCCATATTTTTTCCGATGTTTTTTGGGCCACTAAACATTAGTATAAAATTTGAGATGATTTGGTTGATTCCTGAATTAGCGCAACGTGTTTCAATTTTGGAATGGAAATTTGTATGGAAGAAAAAATGAATTTTCTAAATATGATTTTTTTTAATTAAAAAAGGACTTGACAATTATTCAAGTATCTCGAAATCCATGGCTGATTTTAAATCTCTTTTTTGCATATTAAAGTGGAATAAATTTGCTATCGATCATCTGAATTCCGTTTTTGTGTATGATCAACAGTATTGTTGATATTAGAGACATAATGATTGAAGAAGTTATAAAAAACGAGTTTTTAGAGAAAATTTTGTTACTGTGAAAATTTTGGACTCGAAGGTAACTCTTCAAAAATTTGATTTTCTATTGGCCTTAAAAATAATTCTCAAACGAGAATTTCAAGTGACTATACATCAAAATCAACTGAAAATTGAAGAAGTAATGGTTCCTTTACCATAACAGTATTTTTTGCATTTTTTGAACAATTTAACGAACTGTGGTGTACTTTTCATAGTATAGGAAGAATTAAACATGGTAAATCTCATTCTCTTCAAATCAAAATTAATAATTAGCTTACCAGAAGGTCATATGCCAATTTGCAGCATGATCTGATCATGAGGAAGGATTGCTTGAGTCTCAAGCGTAAATGGGATGTTTTGGTATTTTGATCAAGAGAAGCAAAAAATACTGGTTTTTTATTGATCACTATTTTCTCCGTTAACGAATTACCTTTTATGAATAATTTTCTTAAAGCCTAAACTGAGATAAGTGAGAAAAGTGATTTCAAATAAGTCAACTGCTGTCAGAGATATTTGAATTTGAGTACAAGTACTTTTTTAATTTAACAAAATTTCTTATTCGGAGCTTAACTTAAAAACTGTTCTTCTGAGACTTTTTTAAATCTCATTTTCGGATTCAGCACCCGATTTCACATTAAAAGTGTTCTTCAGTTTACTTAGTTCGAAAATGCTGTGAACTAGTGTGGTTTTGTCTAAAGCTTTATTTTTGGTAGCATGAGAAGAAGCTTAGTCTGCCATGAAAAAAGTTATAACCATTTCAAAATAGAAAATCTGTATTTAAAGTTATTTAAAAATGGCATATTTTGCTGGCTAGAGCTTTTACAAATTTCACGAAATGTTTTAATCAACCTTAAATCAATCAACAATATCATTGGCTATGTAAAGCAGGGGTGAAATTATGAATCCTATTCGATTCGAGATACTCGTTTCGAGTTTTAACTCGAATCGAATAAGAATCGGTATTAGGGTATTACGTATCTCGTTCGAGATCTACATTTTAACATACTAGATTTCGAGTAAACCAGGTAGTAGATCATCTCGAAACGTTCCATTTGAATCGAACACGCTAAAGATCGTCAATACCAAAGTTGGTCGAATCGAATGAAACTCGACTGTTTTGAGTTCCATAATCCCGCCCCAGTTTTTTGCGATTTTTTATTTTCATCCTACGGGTAACCATTTTTAAATTAAGCAGTCAAAAACGCTTAGATGTGAAAAATATATTTAAAACAAAAATTCATGCAAAACACTGAAAATAATTTCTGAGGAAAAAGTAAGGTTCAAAGTTTGTTTAAATACATGAAACGTATTGCAATATTAATGGAATATTTGAAATCCATAGCTATAGTTCTAAGAACTTTCAGTACATCTCTGACGATTTTTGAATGAAAAATTTTGTTATCCCATACAAATTTCCAAGAAAAATTAAAACTTGTTGCGCTAACTCAAGATTGAATAAATTGCTTCAAAGAATTTTATTGCTTTTTGTGGCAATGATAACAACCAAAAAAAGTTATGGGTGGTAAAAAAATCTATAAATTTGAAATTTTAATACAAAGCTTGCAGACAATACATACACATACAAAGCTTACAGACTAAAAACAGGAAAACTGTATGTTGGCTAGTATAAAAAGTTTTCTATCGGTAAAATAAACAAAAAAGGGGGGTAACACCGTGCGCTAAATATTTGGACAGCTAGTGGAGAGGTGAAATTTAAAAAAATAATATCATTTTTAAGCGAGCTCCTAGCAAATCTCCAGAACAAAAAAATGTTTGATGACAAGCCTTTCCTTGATATTCCGGAAAAGATTAAGGGGAAAAAGTAAAATACAATTTATAACTAGTTTTAAAAAAGACTTTTCGTGAAAGCTGAAAATCCGTAAGTGGTCAATAATGATCGTCACAATAAGAAGCCAAATAAATATACAAGAAAAATTGTCTTTACTTCGACCGTTTTCTTTGCATATTACTTCTATAGGTCTCACAAAGATGATATCTATATTTTCAATCAAATAACTTCGATAACTTCGATCAAATATACAATTTTGAGTCAATTTAAAAGGAGAGGTCCAAAAAAGGAAACACCATCCAAAACTCCTTGATTTGGAAAAGGAAAGGTTCTAAGTAAAGAAGGCGCACGTGTCGCAAAAAAAAAAGTTGATGCTCTTCTTTATTGGACTCTACCTTAAAAACTATTAGACAGATCGTCACCAAATTTGCACATGAAAACATTTCATTACTAGTAGAGTTGTACCGAATAGCGGTATTCGGCGAATGGCCGAATACCTAATATTGACCTTTTAAACTATTCGGTCAAACGAATATTCTGTTAGGTTTTTGATAAAAATACAAAATTTATTACAATTTCTTTCTATTTCTTTCATCTTTATACCCCTCATGTTCTTAAGTCGATTTTATTTTTTCAACCAGATGATAAAACCCGCTGATATTTAACAAGATCTTTTTCAAAATTTTAAATTTAAAAAATGTCACCAATAACTGAAAGGACATCACATCAAAGGACTTGTCGCTTCTAGGGCCTTTATCATCAAAGAGAATGGAATCCTCTAAAATCTGGGACAAAACATGGAACAACATTGAGCAAGTCATCTTCAAAATAGTTTTAAAAAAAACGATGATCTTAAATCTTCAGCATACCATACTTTTAACCACACGGTAGGGCAATTCAGGACCATTTATTTTAATTCGAAAAAAGTGCAAATCTTATCAAAACTTAAGCCAAGAACATTAAAGAGGAAAGTGAAAGAAAATAACTTGAATTTTTAAATTTTCATTGAATCACAGCAGCAGTATCAAAGTCGTATCCAAGGACTGAATAAAAATTTATTTATTTTTTTTAAATTGTTTAAAAATCGTTTTTGAACACAAAATTTTGAAATTTTCAAAGAGAAATCAAAGTTTTTTATTTGATTTAGCAAATAATTTGAATAACTTTGAATATCGTTTATTCCAGATTTTCTTAAAATATATAGGCTTGCCCATAAATCCAATAAAGAATTCGATATACCGTAATCCGGGGTAAGATTGATCACTTTTTTCAATATTTTTCGATTATTATTTCTGTTATGGGGATTGTGGCATGTTTAATATTTTTAAAACCAGTACTGGGCTCCTATGAACGTAAAACATGGTTGCAGAAATTTATTAGACTTCTTTAAATTTGATTTAATAAACGATTTAGTCTCTTTTCAGAATTTGATGTTTTGGGGTGACATTGATCAGTCTCTATTTTGACGGTTTTATCGAATTTTCTTGATCATAAAGAATACAAAAAACCATAATAGTAAAATTTTAAATGCTTGTTCATTAATTTTTCCTAGTTTTTAACCTTTTCTTTTAAAAACATTTATAATCGAAAAAAAGAACACTGATGCTGCATACATTTAGGGGCAAAAGTTATAACAATTGCTAAATAGTTTTAGCTTCAAAATACAAATGAAATTTCACCTTCACACGTTCTTCTAGGCTCACCCACTTTTACCATTTTCATTTTTCTTCAAAGTTAACCATTTGATAGTGTTCATAGCCATTTTTCCAATACGGGCTTACTCTTGGAAAACGTCCTTTATTTTTAAATATAAAAAGTTTATCACTAAATGCCTATAAAAATAGCACTACAACTACACAAATACAAAGAAAAAAAGTTGTTCTTTTACATTCAACAACTCGTTTGCTATTAAATGCTTTTTGGTATCATCAGGAGAGCTGTTTGTTTGCGAGCCTTGGAAAAGATAGATATTTTAAGATTTTGAAATAACATTTTTACTAGCAGAAAACAAATTCCAAATACAAACCAAACTTTGCCTATTTGATACTCAATTAATAAGCTTTCAAACGTAGAAAACAGTTTTCAAAAATTCAAACTATAGACTTAGTTATTGATGATTATTTGGCACAATTTCACGTTGATCAAAGCTACCCCGGTGATCAATGTTACCCAGTTTTACGGTACTTCAAATCTGGTCAGGACTCCTGACAATCAAGAAACAAAATCTGAATTATAAAATAAATTTCAGAAAAGATAAGAAATGAATCGTGATTTAAAATTGTTCAGCAAAACTATAATAATTTTTGTTTATTAATCGTTATAATTAACATTCCTTTCCTTCATTTCCAATTGAAGGCTTGATTGAGAAATTCCGCTGTTATATTTCAAATTTGAAGAAATATTTAATCACCATTTGAATTGTGAAATCTTTATTAGGAAAAAAAATCCATTTTAAACTTGAGAGAAATTATTCGAAATATATACCTTCTTGATGATTAAATTTAATTTGATATAAAGAAGAATATCAAATATATTTCAAGAGTACCAGTGATCAAAATCAGAGATAACAAATTTTTTTTATTTCGTTCAGTTATCAACCTAAAAATCTGAAATAATTTAGTTCATTTCTGAAGTTTACAATTCTTACTTCATATATTTATAAAACAACATTTTCAGTTAATCATTGAAAGCTTTATTGCCAAAGTACAGGTTAGGAAATGGGTGATTTCTTGAATAATCAATCAGAAACTTTTAAAAATAAAAATAATAATTTCAAGTTTTGTTGTAAATATTGAAAGCACAAAGTGAATATTTATTTACTTAAAATTGTCCATTAAAATTTAGCTTTGAAGTTGCTGCTTCGAATATTTTCGAATCTTTTCATTAATAAAAAAAAATCATTTACTATTAAAAACAGGTTATTAAAAGTAATAAAAATCAGTAAAACCTTTATAAATTTTCAAGCTTAAGTTTTATAGTATGAAATTTTAAGCTCTGAATATTTTGTAGCCATCAGTTAAAATACTGGGTCCTAGAAAGGACAAAAGGTAGAAACTGTTTTTTTAATTAGATTATTAGGTTTATTATGTTTTCAGAACACAAGAATTCAGACTTGAAAAACAATGAGAAAAGTATTTAAATTGTTTTAAAAGAAATTTAAAATTGTTTGACTAAAAAAATCGGAAAATTCATGTGAAAATTTAATTAAAAAACTATAAAAAATCGTTAACTTTATTTGAATATAAATACAAAATAAAACATAAGAAGACATAATAAGAAAAAATAATACAAAAATTATTAAAAGTCATCTCTTAAACTTTGACCCGAATGACTATTGTTAAAAGGTCTTCAATAAATAATAATAATAATACTAATCTCTTAAATTCTTTGCACCTAGGAAAAATGTGAAATTTGAGACCTTGAGTTATTTGTCAACAACTTTTTGGATATGAAGTTAAGGATTCTTAAGAATGAGAAATGCAAAATACAATTGAGGTTGAAATTGGTTTCTTGAAGAATATTTCATATCCGCATAAAATTTGGAATGATATTTACCTTTTTTAGCAATCAAAGTGGTTAGTTATAAAGTCATCGATATTAGGATTTTTGCTATCGAGCGTGTTCAACACCTTTCACATGGCTACCAACTTATGATGTGTATAATTAGTATTCTATGAATGAATTTTGAAGCTCAAATTATTGGTTTCAAATGTTAAACGTATCGTACCCTTTCCCCGCATAATGTAAATATTTTTTTTAAGTTCTCAGCATGAGTAAATTTTGCTCGCGTTAAGTTGTTGTTGATAATTGTTTTTTGCTGTCAGGCATGCTGAGAACAGAAAGCGTCCATTACCAGGGGGCTCAAACGAGCCTCTTGGTATGGGGGAGTGTGGTGGGCCGCTTTACAAAATAAAAAAAAAAAAAAAACTTTTATTCAAAGTTCTTAGTAAAAACCCATTTTAAACACGAGTTAGGGTTTTTGTGTGGAAAGATTTTAGTTTCAATTCAAAAGGTATTAACTGAATTGCAAATCGAAATCTACAATTGATTAGCTTCAATTCGTGAACGTCATATAGAGCCGTAAAACGAAATGTGTTAGGCCTAGAGAATGATTTAAGATGAAATTCCGCCGGATATCCAGTATATTGATTTCTTGTACTGAAAATTTAACTTGGAAAAAATCTCCATGGGGGGGGGGGTTAAACCCCTAAACCCCCTCCCCTCCCCCCCCCCCCCCAGTTATTTACGAGGAAAAATGACCTTAATGGGTTAAATTCCTAAAAAAAGGAAAAACATGGTTTCAATAAAACATTCAAGGTGTATCCGCGTATCTTTCACTGAAGATCTTGCAGAAGAATGTTGAACGGTATCGTATTACACTTTGATTGTAGTTTATTCCAGATTTTCTTGATATATTCCAGCTTGCCCATAAATCCTGAAAATAATCCAGGTAAGTCAAATCTGGCCGAGAAAAATTTCAAAATACATATACGTAAATTTGCTCTTTTGAGTTTCTTTTTTTCAAAAATCGTCCTGACCGCGTGGTTGAAAGTATAGTATTCTTAAAGTTAAAGATCATTTATTTTTTCAACAACTATTTTGAAGATATCTTGCTCAAATTCGACCTTCATTTCATTCATATCAGAGAAGCAATTTCAAAAAGCTTGGCATCTGTTTCGACACGTTTTATCCCAGATTTCACAGAAACGCAATCTCTTTGGTGATAAACGCCCTAGAAGCGACGAGTCATCTAATATCTTTTCAGTTATTGATGACATTTTCAAAATCTGAAAGACCCCTACTTCAAAATTATCTTGTAATACATCATCCGATAATATCATCTGGTTGAAAATTATCGACTAAAAAACATGAGGGGTATTAATAAGGAAGGAATAGGAAGCATTGAAATAATCGCTTAAGTTTTTTTTTTATTAAAAACTCAATAGAATATTCGACCGAATATTCGGCCGAATATTCGTTTGCTGAGCTGTTTTTTTATTGAAAACTCAATAGAATATTCGACCGGATATTCGGCAGAATATTCGTTTGGCCGAATAGTTGAAAAGGTCAATATTCGGTATTCGGCCGTTCGCCGAATACCACTATTCGGTACATCTATAGTTTGGAGTTTTCAAAGCTTGATTTTGATAAATAAGTGTTTTTAATTATGTTCCCAGCAAGTCCCAGCAACAAATTTTAAACCATGTGAAAATTCATAACTTCATGAACCATGTACAGAAGAAAAAACTTCTGCATACTTCCGCACTCGTGATATTTTTAATATTGAATTTGAAAAACTGATCTTCTTTTTTGTAAAATCCTTTCTATGCGCCATGTTTATTTTTATCAGTTTCTCAAAGAAAAAAATAGTTTTTCAAATTATAGTTAAAAATTGTTTGTTCGTTTCATTGTTGACAATCTCGTAAATCATGTATAAAAGTTGCAGTGTTGTTTTAAATTTTTGAAAGTTATACACTATTTTTTTAATGTTAACAAAGGACACTCTAGGATTTTTAGTTACGGGTTTCAAATCGAGAATTTGTTCAAGTTAATTTGAAACTTTTGTTTGCAAAATGAACGTTCATTTTTCAGAGCTGAGCTGTTTGGAATAATCAGGCAGTATAGAATATCGAGATCGCTCTATAGAAACAAATCTTATATTTTTAGAGAAAAGGCTCACTTCATGTTTTGCTCCAAATAGACGAAAAAATAAGCAAAAAAACATAGGGGCTCCATTAAATCATGCCTATGGATGTTTTAGGTTATGCAGCACAAATGAAATTAGGGCAGCAGTATAAACGCATGCTTCAAAAATAATCAAAAAGTTTCTAAGACACCTGGCAAAGCGGCTGAATTGTAGAATCTTTTTGAAGCTCATTACATACAAAAACTAGAAAAATTTGTTGTTGCAAATCTGAATAGAACTCAGTACAACCAAGTGATTTTCATGAATTGATTTAATTTAATTTAATGATTTGTATTACTCAATCGGGCGATGATATTGGAAGTATCAATTGGATTCTATACTGATAACGACTTTTTCCCTATCAGGATGCTTAAAAATCACTGCTTGGTGATTGAACTAGCTTAAAATTACTTTTTTAAACTGTTATAATATTTTATTGATCTTATTTCAAGAAACACACTTTTGGCCAACTTTTTGTTCTAGATACTCCTCTGTGGGCCGGCCAGATGATACTCATAGATTTGACTGTATAAAATTTTTTTTTTCAACTTTTAAGGCTAGATTCGAACTTCAAATACCCTGCAAAGAATTACAATTTCAAGAAAAAAAATCCGAAAAAAGTTGATCTCACTGACGAGAATCCTAAATAACTTTCCAACTTCCGGCCGGAATGGGTGATAAAATGTAAACTACCAAATCCAATTCGTTCGTGCCCGAATAGTCCTTATTTCCATGAAGCTAAATAGCACAAAGTTCGAAGATAAGAAAAATAACATCACACGGTCCTCACCGTCAGAAGTATGGTATGGTATGTGTCCTTGCAGATGCACCATACTCACCGCTGCAAATCAGTGTCAGACGTTAGAAGTAATGCTTCAGCGGCGCCCTCTAGGGTGGTCCCACGAAAAAAAAAATCCAAACAACGTTTTCCCCACTTTTATGTAGTGTATTTGGAAAACACGAATTCGATTCTTCTATGAAAGTTTTTTTTTCCAACTTTGAATCATCACAAAACTCCTCTTAACATTTAGGAAAAATCTTTTGAAACTATAAGAAAGACACCCAAACTGCAACCAGTTTCAACTGCACTAGTGTATGTAGTAAAATTGATAGTATTAGGTAGTTGTTCCTAAAGTAGTGTTAGTCGAAGCAGCAGTAGGGCACTCGGCCAGAGGAACTTTTGCTGTTTGCCATCATTACGTCCTCCCCATCAGCCAGCCAGCAGCCTTCCGAAGCAATCTCGTCGTCCACTGTCTTCTGCGATGTGAAGATGCGGAGGAGCTCTTGCTCTTGGAAAACTGCAAGCTCAGGGCGAGTTTGGAGTGAATTTATGTGAAAAGATAGCTGATTTAAGCAGGAATGTGTCCTGACTCGCTAAGACATCAGCAGTCAGTCGGTGAAATGAGATTTTTCTCCCGTACTTCCGAAAACGTCGTCGTTCCGCTGCTGATAGGAAGTCATGGAGGGAAGCTGGTACCTACTACAAAAACCACCAACTTCGCCTTTGCCCCGGGACCAATCTCCGTCGATGTTTTTTTTTCGACAGGGGTAGTTCGCGGATGCTGGAAGTTATAGAGGATAATATCATTGAAGTGGATAAGATCCCTATTATTGGACTCGAATGTAGATAAGAATGGCAAAAAGAGGCGTGCTGTGCCAACCTGAAATAAATATGAATTTTTCAACTTTCAACAGAAAAAAGACAAATCTATTTGCTCTTTAGCTTTACAAGCAATTCTCTTAAAAATCATTTAAAATCCTTGATAAAATCAGAATAGAAACTTAAAGTAATTCATATGTGAAACAATCTTCGGGGTGTTCATTAGGGTGGCAATGAAGGTATGGGAAAAATTTTATATTCAAATTTCAAAAATCGACCATACGCATTTCAAGTATGTCCCCAAATCTAACGTGAGCAAAGTTTTAACTCGATGGTGTTGAATACCAACCCCAGCAAAGAGACAAAATTTGGATTGAAAAATGGGCGCTTTGACTTTTAATTCGTAGTAATGAAATGAAAAGTTGTAAGGTGCCTACCTTTTTCTTAGTTGAGAGGGGATCATATCGGTTCGTTAGTTTTCAGCTCTAAGTCCAAATAAAGCTTGCTTCATTTAGAATTGGATAGTGAACGGTAGACAATGTGCAACTCGAGACCCCATACACCCAACCTTCGGGTAGTGGTCATATCACTTCTTGTCTGCAACTCCGATTCTCTACCTCCCCGTGGTGCTAGCTGGGGTGCGAGCAACCTTAGCGGAGATCGGGTACCCAACCCCGGTGGATGCTTTGGTCGCATGCAGACTGAGTCAGGGGGCTTCGTACGCGTCTGTTCTCCAAGTCAGGGGCGGCGTGCGGAGTGCAACAACGTCCTGGTGGTGTTCGGGACCCAAAACAGCAACATCAGGACTGTCCTCCTGCGAGATAGTGGGGTTAGCTGCGGGCCTTGCGAGCCTGTGACTACAAAAAACATAAGCAACGAACAACGAACAACAAATTTCGGATGGAAATCGGCAAAGACCCACGCGACGAAAAAAGACTAGCGATTGGAAACTTGGAACATGGAACTGCCGATCTCTAAATTTTGTGGGCAGTACCCACGTGCTCTCCAACGAATTGAAGAGCCGCAAATTCGACATCGTAGCGCTGCAGGAGGTATGCTGGAAGGGCTCCACGGTACGAACGTATCCAGATGGTCGTGCCATCTACCAGAGCTGCGGCAACACACACGAGCTTGGAACAGCTTTTATAGTGATGGGAAAGATGCAAAAGCGCGGGATCGGGTGGTGGCCGATCAACTCACGAATGTGCCGGTTGAGAATCAAGGGCCGGTTCTTCAACATCAGCATCATCAACGTGCACAGCCCTCATCTCGGAAGTACCGGTGACGACAAAGACGAATTTTACGCGCAGCTGGAGCGTGAATACGACCGTTGCCTAAAACATGATATCAGGATCGTCATCGGGGATTTTAATGCTCAGGCCGGCCAGGAGAATTCCTCCTCCAAACCGACAATTGGAAGGTTCAGTGCGCACCAGCTGACCAACGAAAAGGCCTCAGACTTATTGATTTCGCCGCCTCCAAACGAATGGCCGTACGTAGTACCTTTTTCCAGCACCGCCTCCCACACAAGTACACATGGAGATCACCGTACCAAACGCAATCACAGATCGACCACTTTTTGATTGACAGCCGGGACTTCTCGGACATCATCGACGTCAGATCCTGTCGAGGCGCCAACATCGAGTCAGACCACTATCTGGTGATGGTGAAGATGCGCCCAAAACTCTCTCTAGTGAACAACACACGAAACCGGCGCCCGCCTCGGTAAAATGTCGCACGACTGAAGCAACCTGAGGTCGCGGCAGACTACGCGCAATCAGTCGAAGCAGCGCTGCCGGCAGAGGGCGAGCTTGACGAAGCCTCTCTCGAGGACTGTGGGATACCATCAAGACAGCCATCACCAGTTCGGCGGAGAACGTCATCGGTTATGTGGAGCGTACTCGAAGGAACGACTGGTTCGATTAGGAGTGTAGGAGGGTGATGGACGAAGAAAATGCCGCGCGGGTGGCAGTAGTGCAAAGAGGCACCCGTCGAAATGTGGAAAATCACCGACAGCGGAAGAGGCAGCGAGTCCTAATTTTCCAGGAGAAAAAGCGCCGCCTGGAGGAGGAGGAGCTCGAGGAGCTGGAGCAGCTGCATCGTTCCCAAGAAACACGAAAGTTCTATCAGAAATTCAACGCATCCCGCAAAGGCTTCGTGCCGCAAGCCGAAATGTGCCGGGATAAGGACGGGGGCATTCTGACGGACAATCGTGAGGTGATCAAAAGGTGGAAGCAGCACTTCGATGAACACCTGAACGGTGCACATGCAGGAGATCAAGACGGTGGGGGAAGGTACATCGCCGGCGTAGCCAACGACGTAGAGGAGCCACTCCCAACGATGAGTGCAGTATAGGGAGCCATTCGCCAGCTGAATAGTAACAAGTCGGCTGGGATGGATAGCATCGTAGCTGAACTCATCCAAATGGGCCAGGAAAACTTGGCCGATTGCCTACATCGGTTTATAGTTCGGATCTGGGACATAGAACAGCTACCGGAGGAGTGGAAAGAGGGGGGCGACGAGCTGGAGATAGTCGAAGCCTTTGTCTATCTCGGCTCACTGGTGACCGCAGACAATGACACTAGCCGTGAGATCCGGCGGTGAATTATCAGCGGAAGTCGTGCCTACTATGGACTTCACAAGCATTGTTCTCTACCGGCACGAGACATGGATATTGCTCGAGGAGGACCTGCGTACACTCGGAGTATTCGAGCGACGAGTGTTAAGAACCATCTATGGCGGCGTACAGGAGAACGGAGTGTGGAGACGAAGGATGAACCACGAGCTCGCGCGACTCTACGGAGAACCCAGTATCCAGAAGGTGGTGAAGGGTGGCCGGATACGCTGGGAGGGTCATGTTGCGAGAATGCCGGACGACTGTCCTGCAAAACAGGTGTTCTCTGCTAATCCTATAGAAACGAAACGAGCAGGAGCGCAACGAGCGAGGTGGTTAGACCAAGTGGAGCGTAATCTGGCGAACGTGGGTTGTCTAAAGCTACGATCTTTTAGTATCCGGACACTTCATTTCGGTGATAGCATCATTACTAGAGATCGGAAGAACTATATTGTCTATTTTAGCCATATTTTTAAATCAACGTGTGTTTGAGATATTAACGATGCAAAAAGACATGGTAAATACAATTTTGCACAAATTTGGGCCTTTTGCGCATTTTGCAACTCGAAAAACCTTCATTGTCAACTTGGAAACTCATGAACTGTTGATTTTTTCTGACTTTATTTTGGACCAAATGGTTAAGAATTATAAGGATCCACTCTAGGATCCACATGAAGTTCAAACCAAGCATCAGAGTGGAACCCTTGATCTTTAATATGGTAAAAATGGCTATGATTTTTGGGGATAATTGAATGCAAACCCCTTAAATAATGCAATAAATCTATTTCCGGCAGAAAAAAGTGATGCCTAACTAGTAGACACCATGAAAATAACTAATAGTGAGCAGTTCGATAGATCGCAATCTGTGCAACCGATTTTTACGCAATGTAACAGATGTGTTCCGATGGACAAAAAATATATGTAAAAACCGGATTTAGGAGATCCAATTCTTCGAGATGCCTTCTCATGAAAAGGTTCCAACCAGATTCTAATAGCTTTTTCCAGGTGAGTTTGTGTAAAATGTCATGATTTTGCAAAGGTTTTGCTTCTGTGGTAAAAATAATAGATCAAAACATGACTTAAAAAAGTGTGCAAAGATAAAAAAGGGATTTTATGATAAAATATGAGTATTTCTTGAAATCATTGATATTTTTTCACATTAAATGTCATATTAACACCTTCATTTCCTACATAGAAAGTTTTTCGATCAAATGAATATTTTTTTAAATACACACGTTTGTAACTGTTTGGATTCTAAATGATCATAGCCTTATGTAAAAAAATAAATAAATGATGTGTAAATTTGAAAAAAAAATTTTTACATGATTAAACAAAATTTTTGATAAACCTATTCAAGTTTTACAAGCAAGTCATAACAAACAGGTGGTGAGGCATAGCCAACCGTAAATGCCACGAAAAAGACGAGCGTTAGGGAGCAAAGGAGTGGTTGAAAGGAAGGGAGGCACATTCTGGTAATGTTGAACATTTTTAGCATTAGACATGCTTTACATTACAAAGGAACAAAACGACGAGAAGCTCAAGCGGCGTACCTACAAATATAGGAAGAAAAAGGTATAACCTACACAGAAAATCACAGGCGGCAAGAAGCCAGCTATACCTAAGGTAAACCGGTGTATCTGTATAGGTGAGTGGGTGGGTGGATGGATGGATGGGAAATTCGCTTTTTCCACCAACAACAGGCGGACCCGCACAGATAGCAAAGGCAACAGCAAAGGCATCAGCGAAGGTCGCCTTCTTCCGCCGAAAGCCGTGAAATCGGAAGACGAAAGGTAAATTTTCTGCCACTTTTCCTGTGATGTAGTTGTTGCTGTTACGTTGAGCTCCTTGGGAGGGCAGGGAAAATGCTACAGGGAAAAACAAGAAGCCAAGAAGGGACAAGAATGGCGCTGATGATGATGAAAAGCGGTGAAAGCGAATGGAAAAACGGATTCCTTCACTTGCGCGGATTGGCTTGGCCCGGCTTGGCTTGGTTTGGCGTTATTAAAAACTGACGGTGGAATCTTGGAACGACGAACCCACCCACCCACTCACTCACTCACTCGCCCAATTTGCATGGAAGGGAATAAAGGTGCTTCTGGGGTTTGGCTGATGAATTGCAGCTGTTGTTGAAAGCAGGTTGCAAACTGTTGATAGCGTAAATCACGTGAGAATATGAATAATCCTTTTGTAAACTTCTTCCGGAGGGAAGCACGATATGGCTCGGCGGATATCCATTTACATTTTCTTGCGGGACAGTTCGAGTTGGGTCTAGCAGCAGATAATTTGGCTGGATTGTACTAGCGAACACTATATCTACATGTGCTTTTGCATATGGCCGATCTGCAAAATGGCACTCACGTTAGCTAAAAGTAAATGACAGTGCTAAATAGTAATAACTTTGATCGTGAAGAAATAGAACGTAATATTTGAAATAAATTGGGTATCTTTGGCCGCTTTTCTTATTTTCTCTATTACTCCTATACAATAAAAGAAAAAAAAGAAAATGAAAATTGGTATCGTTTTCTTCTTTTCTAACGTAACATTCTGAACTAATTTTGCGTGTTTATAAACATATTTTAAAATGTGGAGAGCCATCAGATCAAAAATGCAAAACTACAAACGTTTGTAGAATTTTGTGGCAACAACAGCATGGTGATCGGTTTATCGTTCTTCCCTCATCGACCTGCCCATAAGGTCACTTGGGTATCCTAAGATGGCCGAACAGAAAATCAAATTGACCTCATCTGCATCAGCCGAATATGGAGAAGGAATCTTCTTGATGTCCGCAACAAACGAAGCGCAGACATTGCATCTGACCTTCACCTCGTCCTTGGCGAGATACGACTGAGAGTTGCGCGTGTCCAACGTTGCAAGGAGAGGTGTCGATACGACGTCCATCGGTTGGAGAATCCAGAGGTGAAAAGGGCATACGTTGAACAGCTAGAGTCCCGAGCCTCGGAATAAGGCATTTTTCCACTCGCCAAACGAACAGCTGATTTCTCATGTTTACATTTTCTCGGCATATCGTGGTAGGGTAAACGTAACAACAACATTACGCATGTTCAACGACCAGATAGTATTTATGTATGCATGTATATATGTATGTATGGTTTGTACCGGGGGGGAAGGTAGTGGGAGGCAATTCCTTAACGATCCTCCACTTCATGCGCCAGGAACCCGAGAGTACCGTGGAGTAGCAATTTGTCCCTATAGAAATACCCGTACCCAGCTAGAGACCTCAGGGCAGGTCTTGATCGCCAGAACACGTTCTAGACGAAAGAGAAGACAAACTCAAACCTAACGAATAATCCTACAACAAACAGAAACATCCAACAGGGTAGCGAGGTGTCCTTTGTAGGTTTTCCTCGCAGAGCCGGATCCCGAAATACGCGGAACAAGGAAATCTCGGTTTTTCAAAATTGACCACTCGAGTGAAATTCGGTTTAAGATTTAATGTTGAGTTTGTGTGGGAGGTTAGTTGTACAATCATGTGTAAGATTCCTTAAATCTATCTAACCTGATTTTTTCTGCAAGCGCTTGCAACGGTGCTTTCGATGTTTGTGTAGTTCGGCCTTGAAAGGCTTAAGCCGATGTTGACGCCCGGGAATGGCAGAGGGCGGTAAGTTCGACTCGATCAAATCCGTTGGTTCTGATATCGGCTATCCGCGGTGAAGTGGATGGGTGTTTGGTTCCACTATTCACCTTTTTCGACGACAAGCCGGGTTGGTAATCCGCGGCTACCCGTGCACTTATCGATATCGCTCGATAGACCTTGCAACGTTGCACGACCAAGTGACCGTTCAGGTGCTTTCCAACCAGGGATGTCAATTATGTCCCGGATGGGTACTCCCTTTCTCGGAGGGAAATCTTCGAGTTTACAAAAAATGAATTGTAAAATCTCACACGATACAGAACATATTTGCGGGTTATCATATTTACCTCTTAGTTGTTTTCTTTTTTTTATGCAACTTTCTAACCATTGACTGTCTACGTACTTTGTCAAAGTAGCCTATATAAAATTATAAATTGCATTTACTAACTTACACAAAACTAAAAGCTGATTCAACTTACAAGGGTTAACACTACCTAGAGCACGTGTTAACTAGAAACTTTCTGTCGCACCTTGATAACTCTCGTTTCGTGTTCGAGCTTCAAATGAGCGAGACCTCCTTGTAATTAGGCTCTTTACCCATAACATCGATCACGACCCGAGGACTATCGGTAGGTCCGTTTTATTTCCTCTTTCTTTGGGTTCGTCATTCATTGGCGACCCCAAACCTGAACGCACTCTTGCTACCAAGTTACTCTGAGGTCTGTTGGCTAGGCAGTTTTCAGAGACCAGGAACGATAGGGAGTTGCCTTAAGGTAGTGTTAATACTCGGAGAAAACATGTAACATCGTTACAGGTTCCCTCATCGGTAGTAAGGTCCTGCCTATGTCTGTGTGGCTTGGCCTTCGAATTGCTTCTCAGGCTTCCACGGCCGATGGTTCGTCGAGGGAAGGCGTCCAACCTTCAGAGACATGCAATGCTTGGCAATCCGCTTTGCTTGCAATAGTCTCTTCAGATTAACCCCAGACCCATCCCTCTGAAATATATAATTATTTATACAATGAAACGCATTTTGCCTGTAATTTTTTTTTAAATTTTTCCGAAATTAAAAGATTTTAAATTATTATCGGTGGATCAAGTGATTGGTCTTTGTGGTCTTTAACCTGTAAAAGTGGAGTGATATGTGAAATACAATGTAAAGTGTGATGAATTGATGTTTTTTCAAGCGACCATATTCGAGGGACCGGTACTGGCGTTCCCTGTATTTCCTGTCGCAGGACCTAGCGTTGATCTTAGGCGGAGAATCCAAAGTCGGCTTTAAGATAAGTGTTTTTTTTTTCATATTTTTAACATTTACCTTGTTTTTTTTATTTATATTCTAATGTTTTGAAAAGTTTTGAAAACCAGAGCCAAAATCGATGGACCTGTCATGGAACTATCATAGCAATCGATGATTTTTTATGCAAACTTGTATGCGAGCTTGTTTCCGAAAAATAAAACTTTTTAAATGGTTTTCTTTCTGCATACATTTAGGCGTTTACTTAATGCAAGAAAAGCTCGTATATGATTTCTAAGGTAATTTCTAACTTAAAAAAAGAATGCTAAAAATTTGAAATGCTGTATTACTCTACTTTTGAATTACTTTTCTGTCATATAGTTTTCAAAGCAACGAATCAATTGTATTATTTGAAAAAACTTTTTAGTTATGTTTTTTTTATACATATATCTAGGTATTATATGGTTTGATCCAAATAAAAAATCTATTTTTCGTTTGTAGAAAATTAATTATGACTTTAATGATTTTCCGATTAGAAAGTGTCAGGTTGAAGCAGCTAATCCGTGGAACTTGGATCAGGCATCGTAGTTTGCTCGTCTTTCAATAAAAATCTAAATTATAAAATTGAAAAAAATTGGTCGAAAATGGTTTGTAATTAGTTAGTTTGTAATTCAATGTAGCTTTTTGATACGTTCTATGATATAAAAGTGGATTGATATAAAAAAAAACTTTGCTTTACACCAAATAGTTAAGATGACTGATATTTAGCCCGCGAGACCACACCGAGAATTCACGTATTGTTCTACACCTTAGTGATTCGGATCTCAAAACTTATTGGAAGTTGTAATATTTTTTTTCAGTACTTTCAATGCTTCTATTTCTTTTATAAAAAATTTATTGTATTAGCAAAACATGTTTATTTTTGACAGCAAAGAAGGAAATATTTCGTTATGAAATATTTCACGAATGAAATAAATTCGTCGAAAAATTGCGTACAAGTCAGTATCTATGTCAGGAAAGCTTTTTAAGCACAGTCAAGCTTTTCTTGAGTATATAAACGTTTATTTTAATAAAATTTTTGAAAAAAAGTGACCAAACGTTTTTTTTTGGCTTTAGTAGTGATTGTAGGGATATAAGTATTACCTACGGTGTTAGTGTACCATCTCAGTCGAACAAACATCAAATTATTATTCAATCTTGTTAATTTCACATAATCTCACTTAAACTCTCTCATTTAAACTCTTGGAGGCACAATATCGAATATGAATTTACGCATTTTAGTGCACAGTTTCTTTTTTCAGGTTTCATTTATTAGTTTTTCATATTTACATATGTCCGTTATTATTATTTTTTTTTTGTCAAAGCTCTGTTTAATACTCCTGAATACTCGTAGAAATCTGTCGTTTTTTTAAAAAAAAAAATTCCTAATACAGCATATTCATTTATTTCGGATCATATAACCTACTTAATTTCCTTAAAAACTGCGGTTTAAAATGCAGGGGTTCACTGTCAGTCACAGTAGAAATTTAAAAATATTACTTCTATGAATAAATTTGACTCATTATATGCAACTGCCTCACATTCCTCGGCTCTAATTTATCTTTATAAAAAATCACATTTTTTATGTTTTTTTTTAGCTTGGCCGGCGCCATTATTAGTCTTTTTCATAGGGAGAGCATCAGTTTCATGCAGTGAGAATGAACTGTTAGCCCCTAACATCATTCTATTGGTCTTTGTACAAAATTGATGGCCTCGATCAATCACGGAGTAGTAACCATTGACGATGTGGAACTTGTTCTGCTTAGCCACGCTAGCGACCATGGAATTCGAAATGTTTTTAATGATTTGATATACCTAGTTAAATGTTATATTTTAAAGAAACAATGAAAAAAGATTGTATTTCTGAAAACTGTTAAGGAAGCATTTCGGGTTTGATGGTTTAAGGTGGATATGAGTAGTCAACCAAGCTAAGCTAAGCTTTATTACCTAAACCAACAAAATTTGTTCAAGTTGGATGGAATATCTTCAGGATGTTGAAGCATTTGGATTTTTTTTTCATCTAAAGGGGAGATAATCCTCCATCTTATCTTGAATAGTTGGAGGACGTCTCCGGTTCGATTAGAATGGGCCTGTGTATATTCGGATGGTAGTATTAAGTTCTGTTTCAAGTCAATTTTTAACGTATTTTTTGGATGTCAGAGAAAAAAAAATACAAATTAAAACCAAATACATAGTCAATAAAGCTTGAAAGCTTTTTGTTAAATTTCATTAAAAATCTGCGAATCACAAAATAATTGCTTGTTTCAGGACTCATCATATACTCGTGTTCTTTGAAAAGATAGCTTTCATTTATAAAGTTTATTACCCGCCGTGTTGAATCCACCATTTTCATTTTATAGGTTTTATAATAACTTTATCCTGTTTTAATTATAAAAATGTGTTGAAAACTCAATAATGAAATTAATGTGTTGATTTTAAGATATTATTAATATTCTATTCAAAAATCAAGAAACAATTTTTATGCCAGGACTATTTCAAATTTGCTCAAACAATCCAAATGTTTATCTTGCTTTTCAACAAAGTTGTAGTTGTTGTTTGTTTATTACCAATATTCTCTTGTTTCCCTATATATTAGGCTTCAATCTTGTATTCTGTTTATATTGTTTATTTATTCTTAACACAAATAATGCATAAACGACATGGTAGAACATGAATATTTACCTTTAATCTTTTACAGGTAGTATCGGAGCCAGGATGGACTTCGCAATCAATACTTTATTTTCAGCAATTTTCTAAATAACTAACGACACTTCTATTACAGGTTTGATCAGCTCTCACGTATTTTATTTGTAAATTATTTGTCATTTTTTTTTTTATATCTTTATATCAACCAACAATGAATGAAAATCATATATGCATAAACCAATAAACTAAATACGTGTCTATCTTTTATTGGACATATAAGGGTGCCAATTCTATATAGTTAGACAATTATATTCAATTTGTATCTGGATATGTCAACAATAAAAGATGGAAAGTCTAATCATAACAACATGACCCAATTGGTCATGCAGCTATGATTGGGCGGGGCTTATTGGCAATGAAAGTAGCCTCGGGATGTGCAGTTGCCATTCTGAAATGGGTTACTGGAATTTCAATAGAGCTAACACCACCAACACCCGCGATTGGACAATGTTAATCAAATAGATTAACATTGGCTCTTTTGCATAACATACCTGCCAGCTCAGGGGGTCGTTGGATGGATGATACATACATACATACACATACATCAAATTTAAAATTATATCTTAGCATTGGTTGGTACTATATTTTTCGGCACAGAGCCTAATCCACACTAGGAAATTTAAGTTGGATAGGTTGGTCTCTAATTTTTTTCAACAATGTTTTCAATTAGCTTTTCAGGATTTATCAGCCATGTTAGTAATTTTTTCCTTTATGTAATGAATTTCATTTTTGTAATTTTTGTCACTTATCTCATATTAGTCATTTTCTACAACAATTCCCTGCATGTTGTACTTAGACAAACTTCAGTTGATCTAGACTCTTTATGGAACAATTAGTGGCCCTTAAAAGGACCATTTAGTATCAGGAAGCCGACTTATCAAAGCGCTGGATGTTTCAGAGCGTTAGTTCCATTTTCCATAGTGGTTAACTCGTAAACTCTGCTTCCTTGCTGCTAGTTTTCTTCACATCACGAACAACCGCCGTCGCTTACTGCGACCAAACGATATGACGCTCCAGTAACAAATAATGCTCGCGCGTAGTAGCTGATGGCCTTTTATAACTTTCAAACTTGTCGAACATTGTGGTAATTTTCATCGTGTTGGACAAGCTGGAAGGTTATAAAAGGCCAGTAACTACAGCGCGCGAGCATTATTTGTTACTGGAGCGTCATCTCGTGTGGTCGCAGTAAGCGACGGCGTTTGTTCGTGATGTGTAGAAAACCAGCAACAGAGTCTAGGATGTCTAGCACTACGGAAAGTTGAATTGATGCTCTCAAACATCCAGCGTTTTGATTTTCTGGCTTCCTGATACTAACTGTTTGTGCCATAAAGGAGTCTCGTTCAAATAAACCTAGTCACTAAGATATTTTGTAACTTGAAGGTTCCGTAAATTAAAATCACAATTACAATTAAATAATTGCTTTGAATGTTTAGAAAACGAGGGTTATGCCAAGGGATTGAATTCAAGAGATAATTCTTTGCATATGGAGGGTTATGCATAAAACCTGTTTTGCAAGATTTTTGTTTTTGAATTTTTCCCTGTAATGTGTAAACTTGGAATATTTCAGATTATTCGATCGGTTTTAAAAAGGGACAAACAAGAATACGATAACAAAAATAACACGACTGAACAAAATTTCAAATAGAATATGACGAATATGATAGTGAACGGCCTCTTGGGATTTAAAAAAAAAACATTCACAGAAGAAAAAAATGCATAAATTAAAAAAAATATTGGGGTTAGGTGCATTTAGGGTTTGAGCGATCTGCATAGAATTGAGTTGACTCAAAAATCTAGTAATTTTATTCGTAATTCTACGATCACGGTAGTGTTATATACTACCTCTTCAACTTTTTTCTTGCCGATACCGGGAATCGAACCCAGTACGCCTGGGTTACCAGACTCGCGCTAGCCTATCCACTAGACCACATCAGCGCTTACGCATTTTTCAATGACCAGATAGAAACAAAAAAAAAATTGACAATGAAATTGTAGTGTTTTTGCAAGCGCAGTTTGATGAGGAGAATATAAATTCTTTATTTAATTAATTTTAAATTCTTAACAAGTTGAGACATGTATGTTAATGATTTTAATTAAAGAAGTTTTAAAAAGAAAGCATTGAACAGTGCTTATAATCAAAGATCAAAATGGCGTCCAGTTGGTGTTTACATTTTTCAAAACAAAAACAAAAAGTTACCCTACCACAATCTGTCGCAGGAAATACTATATTGCCGACAGACGGAACAGTAAATTTGTATTGAGGAAAGGATGTTTCCAGAGTTTTGGAAACGGCAGAAGCTGGTTCTGCAGCCCAAACCAGGAAAGCCATTGGGGAACCCATTGGCTTACAGGCCAATATGCCTACTGGATACGGTTGGAAAGGTTCTGGAAAATGTGATCTTGAATCGTATCCAGCAGTACACCGAGGGCGAAGACGGATTTTCCAACAATCAATTCGGCTTTCGAAAAGGGCGATGCACAGTTGACGCTATTCGAACTGTCATCGGAACGGCTGATAAAGCCAGACTCAAGAAGAGAAGAGGGGATCGTTTTTGTGCAGTAGTAACATTGGACGTGCGCAACGCCTTCAATAGTGTCAGCTGGGCAGCGATTGCTTCTTCGCTTATCTATATTATATAAAAATGAATTTCTGTCTGTCTGCCTGTCTGTCTGTTCCCTATAGACACGGAAACTACTCAACCGATTTGCGAGAAACTTGGCAGGTTATTGGAGGCAGGGAAAGGTTCCTATTATGGTTTGAGACCCCTCCCTCTCTCATGAAGGCGGGGGAGGGGTCTCCCAAACAAAAGACAATTTTTTGCATAACTCGAAAACTAAACAAGCCAGTGGTATCCAATTTGGCATGGGGTGGTATTTTGGAAAGAGGAATATTTCTAAGAATATTAGGTACCCCTCCCTCCTCTCAGTGGGCTGATAGGAAGGGGGAGGGGGGCTATCTTACAATTTTTCATATATCTCAAAAACTAATCAAGATATTGGAACCAAATTTGGCATGGGAAGGTATTTGGATACGTAAAATATTTCAATGATTATTTGAGACCCCTCCTTATTTCCAGTTGAAAGGGGGAGGGGCCTCTTTTATTATTTTTTACATAACTCAAAAACTAATAAAGCAAATAGAACCAAATTTGGCATGGGAGGGTATTTGGATACAAAAACTATTTCCATGATTATTTGAGACCCCTCCCTCTTTTCTGTAGGGAGATATAAAGGGGGGAAGGGCCTCTTTTATAATTTTTTACATAACTAAGAAACTAATTAAGCAGATGGAACGAAATTTGGCATGGGTGGGTATTTGGGAACGTGACATGTTCTAATGATTGTTTGAGACCCCTTCCATCTTCCAGCGGGGAGAGGGAAGAAGGGAGAGAGGAGTTTCATACAATTTTTACTGCATAACTCAAGAACTACAACAGCAAATGGAACCAAATTTGGCATGGAACGATATTTGGGCACGAGAACTGCTTCTATGAATACTTGGTATCCCTCACTCCTTCAAAGAGGTGGATGGAAAGGGGAGGAGAGTTCTCCTTCACAATTTTCAGCATAACTGGAGAGCTGATTGAGCCAATTGAACCATTTTTGACATGTGAGGGTAATTAGATACGAAAAATGTTTCTATTATAAATTGAAGCCCCGATTTTTCTTTTCTGCGGAAAGATAAATTTGGCATCAAAAAGTATATGAGTACGAAAAATACTTCATGAATATTAAGCTCTCCCCTCCATTCAACGGGGAGAACGGAAGAAGGGATGGTACTTCCTTTAAAGTTTATGCATATCTCAAGAATTTACTACGCAAATAAAACCAAATTTGGTATGGAATGGAATATCAATACGAGAAATTTTTCTATGTGAAACGATTCCTTTCTTGCAGTAGGATGATAGAATTGAAAATATAGGAAGGTAAGAGGAAAGCTTAAATGGGTATGATTATTAAAGATCATGACCTTCATTCAGCAGGGGGTGAAAGGAAGGACAGGAGGTTTATCAGTTTTTTTTTGCATAAATCTACAACATATCAAACGAAATCAACCATATTTTATAAGTTAGATTCATTGCATACAATTAATTTGAGACCCTCCTTTTTTTAGAGCGGATCAATATTATCAGATCTTTAACACAACTTTATAGATCAAGATTCAGAATATAATTTTAAGTTATCTTTGTGTTGCAATTCGAAACTCCAGCTGCAGCTCTCATTTATAGCGATTGCTTATGAATGATGTTATAATTTGATTTAAAATAATGCCAACAAAACAATAAAAATTTGAATAATATCTGAAAATATCATTTCATTTTGGAAGGTGTAGCAACGCACACCGGGTCAGCTAGTAAAAAATAAAGGTACCGAAATATCTCTGCAAATTAGTGGAAAGCTAATTTCGAGTGTGGTTTCGTCAACCCTTCGGTATGGAGGGATGGCCTGGAAATCTGGTCTTAACATCCAGTGTAACCAGCAGAAGTTGAACAGTGTACAAATACGAATGAATTTGTGGGTTCTCAGTGCATACCGCTCCGTTTCGTCGGAGGCTACATGCGTTGTAGCGGAAGTCATGTCCATCTCGGTTTTGTTGGTGGAGGACTCCTATTGCTACGAAAATAGAGGCACGCAAAACGTGAGAACACGAGCGAGATATAGCTTCATGGCCAATTGGCCTCTTTCTGAGCTGTAGCAGCTGTGGGACAGCTCAGAAAGAGGAAGTGGACACATCGTTTGATCCCAAATATCAAGGAGTGGATGAAGAGAAAGCATGGTGAAGTGGATTTCTACATGACGCAATTCCTGACTGGTCATGGATGCTTCATGAAGTATCACCAGTCTGCCAATCAGCGTAGGCGATCGGATCACGACGTGAAGATGATCTCGACCGGTCAGGATGATGTTTCATTTAAATATGAACTTCTAAGCAAGTGTTGCATTGGTTCCATGGAGACACGGCCATGGCTAGCGAACGGTAGAAACTCAAGACCCCATACTCCATACAACTCAAGACCCCATACACCCAACTTTCGGGTAGTGGTCATATCACCTCTTGTATGCAACTCCGATTCTCTACCTCCCCGTGGTGCTAGCTGGGGTGTGAGCAACCTTGGCGGAGATCGGGTACCCAACCCCAGTGGATGCTTTGGTCGCATGCAAACTGAGTTAGCGGGCTTCGTACGCGTCTGTTCTCCATGTCAGGGGCAGCGTGCGGAGTGCAACAACGTCCTGGTGGTGTTTGGGACCCAAAACAGCAACATCACGACGGTCCTCCTCCGAGATAGTGGGGTTAGCTGCGGGCCTTGCGAGCCCGTGACTACAAAAAACATAAGCAACGAACAACGAACAACAAATTTCTGAGACACGGTACTCGACATGCATTGGGACCAATTTGTAAAATCCCTTCTTCGCATTTACCACCTGGGTAACCCAAAAATAAGACGGAACAGTCGAAGAACAGTGGTGTGGAATCAAGAATGCCTTTATCACGACGAGCCTTTGGTACTCTCGGTAAAATTTGTGGAAGAAGAAGTAAATGGATGTCGGATGAAACTTGGAGGATGGTCGTTGATCGTAGAAGGGCGAAAGTCGGAATTGACCAGGTATGAACCGGGTCGGCCAAAGCACGATATACGGAGCTGGAAAAGATAGTTAACAAGCTTCTAGACGAGACAAGAAAGCCTGGTCAAACTCCCTAGCCGAAGAGGGAGAAAGAGTCACCGGCAATGGAGGTATCCGATTACTTTATGACATTTCTCGCCGCCTTAGTGGTTCAAGGACTGATGCTAGGATGCCGTTAAAAGATCGAGCAGGTCAGTTATTGATCGATCGAACAGATCAGCTCTAACGATGGACTAAGCATTTTGAACAACTCTTCTTAGTCACGAATAGCGGAGACCCCAGTACAGAATCGTTTGTTGATGCTATTATTATGCACACCATCGTGTTTGTTTTGTCTTTGTTTTTTCGTGGCTTGAACAAGTCGGTCCTGTGTCTTCACCGGGGTGCTCCACGGTGACAAATTGTCGCACGCCAGAGCTATTGGAATTAGGTGTGTGTGGCTTTCGTAACAAGGGTGCAAATAATGTGTAGAGAGGAACAAAACATCTAACCCAAGTGATTTGCAGCTATTGCACGGGGATGTTTTATTCTCCGTTCTCCGTCTTTCTCGGTAGAGAATGGCATCTCTACTGCAACATTCCCGGCCGACTGGATGCAGTGTATCCTCGTAAAGGACCCAAAAAAGGTGAGTGCGGTAACGGGCAAGGCATAACGTCGATCTGTACAACCCTCAAAGTACTCTGCAAGGTGATCCTAAACAGGATCCAGGAGCAAATTGACGCTACCGTCCGACGGCAAAAAGCTGGATTCCGATCCGGACGATCATGTGTGGACCACATCACAACGCTACGAATCAAACTGGAACAAATGAACGAATTCCAAGACTCTCTTTTGCTGGTGTTCGTTGATTTCGAAAATGCATTTGATCGACTGAACCACGAAAACATTTAGGCGGCTCTTAGACGACCCAGAGAAACAAGTCCATCTCATCGAAGCACAGGACGAGCCATTTTTCTGCAAGATCCTGCACGACGGTGTCTTATCTGATCAAATCCCGGTAACTGCTGGATTGAGACAAGGATGTATCTTATCACCGTTATTTTTCTCATCGTAATGGATGTGATCTTGACTGGATCGATTGACTGTAGACCAAACCGAAGATTGAGAGGAATTCTTCGGTAATAGAGCAACTGAATGACCTTAACCTGGCCGACGATAAACTTTTGCTCGCCCAAAAAACAACAAGCCATGCAGAGCAAACTCGACGACTAAACCGAAAGCTCCAATGCAGCAGGTCTCAAAATCAACGTCGGAAAGACCAAGTCAGTGGGAATTAATACAGAAAATCGTTCCAATTTCGTGGTAGCAGGACAACACGTTGAAAAAGTGGAGGGGTCCAGTATCTTGGTAGCCGGATAACGCCTGATTGTTGTACCTAGACAGACATCGAAACCCGGATCAGAAAAGCCCGATTTGCGTTTGCGAGTCTTCGAAACATCTGGCAGTCACGCTGGATCTCTATACGAACGAAAATCTCGGAGTATACGAGCGACGAGTGTTAAGAACCATCTTTGGTGGCGTGCAGGAGAACGGGTGGGGCGAAGGTATGACAGACCAAAAGTCTCGACAGTCGCAGCTTCACGCCTTATTACGATGACGGATCGCAACCCTGGTCGTGAGATGAAAAACCATGACATATAAACGGGTAATCAGAACAAATTAAAATTTGTTACCCGAGGGTTTTATGGGTAGAGAACGATTTGTATAATAGTTTGAAGACTCTCTTTAGAGAGGTAGGAGGGCTTCTATATGAATTTAATTGAAAAAAATTATAAAACTCGAACAATTTACTCATGGTTTTTATAAAATTTTGTTCACATTCAATATTTTACATAAAAGTTGATTTATTATCCAGGGTGATCCTTTTCGAACGTGTTCGTCGCCATGAAACCCATATTCGGGTGACGGGTGTATTTTCTGGCAGGCCTCGTCACATCAAAAACGTGTGACGCTCTCTTACTCAAGTGAGCCGATCAGTTTAGACACACGTAGCAAATCTTCTTCCTGCTAACTTTCTCGCTCCGAGAATTTCTTTGGACCCGGCTAGTAAAACTACCAAAATGAGAGTGGCGACGAACGTGTTAAATAAGAGGCTCCCATACAAAATTCATCGAAAAACCGACAGAGCTAATCCAATTCTAATGTGATATTGATGTGATTAGAAACAGATGCAAGTTTAGACAAACCGGAAGGTTTTTTTTTACTTTTTGTCTCTATTCTTTTCTTGAAGTCTCCTCAATCGACTTTCCAAACTATTGTATTTTTTTTTCTTATAAACCACTGGAATATGTCAACATCTTTCTTAGGAACACCTTTCAATGCGACTATTGTAATGTAACCCCAAAAATCCACTCTATTCACAAAAAAACGTCGAGCGCCGTCAAATCGTGAGCTATCTTCACCGAAGCAAGAGTGAAGTAGACGGTTCCCCTTATTCCACTTTCGCATCGGCGCTTCCCAACTTAAGTAAGAGCATCATCATCATCGCACCCAATCGCCAATCACCGAAACACGTTTAATCCATATCGATGCCGATGCAAAGTCAGCAAAAAATATAAAATATATCCTCGCTTTTTTTCTGATCCACCACTTCTCCGTTTTCACCGGTTTTCGCAACAAAAATTGAGCCTACGATAAAAGACACTCAAATTTTCCCTCCCGAAAATTTTGTTTGCCAAGATCTGATGCGCTCCACCAATAAATTCATAGCTACGGTGCTAAACTCTTAGAAGTGATGTGTTTGAATCAGGTAATAAAGTGTATCAACCAAAAGGAGACGAGTAGGAAATGAAAAAAGCAGACGTGAGGGAAGTTTTTTTTTATTCTGCCGCAGCAGCTTTCCCAATTCAATTCAATTCAATCGATCGCAACACCGACGCATAATTTTATACTTTGGCACTTCGTCCTACATTCTTTGGTTAAGCTGCGGGGGAGAAGGTTTTGGAATCTACTGAGGACAGCGGGAAGCTGAGGGAGAAATCGCGGGAAAACACCTTCCTGGGGATGTTTATACTTCCGGGGAGAGCATTTTCGGATGGGGACTAGGGATCAAAGAACGATACCATGAGTCGGTGCTGCAAGATGAAATAAGGACTGTTCAGGATTTCCGCTGAACTTGGCAGAGGAAGGTACTTTTTTAGATACGGCAATGAATTACATCAGCACCAGAGTCTTGTTGTAGGCTGCACTGTGAAGTATGAGACAAATTTTTATTTTGGGTTTTTGCTCATTAGGGGTTTTAAATTTGGAGATTGAAGATGATTGATTAAAAAAAGATCGTTTTTTAAGTATAAACTGTGTTCGTGCTAACTTGTTCGAAAATAAAATTCAGTTTTTTGATAAGATACCTAAATGTTGAAACATGGAAAATCAACCTGAACCGAGGAAAAAGAAATAAGTTGTAAATGCACAGTGATCTAGGACGGGATTTCATCGAAAAAAAAAAGTAATATCGAAGATACTATAAGAGATAGACAAAAGTTGCCTTCAGCCAGCAAAAATTAGCATCAAAATATGCCCTTTTGTAATCTTTTATCAAATGTTAGGAGGTGTAGTTTATTTTTCATGATTTCCACATACAAACTTATTTCAGTGAACAGGTACAGCCAAATTGCTTCGAGAAAATTGTAGTCAAAAATTTTTGAGGCAAAATTGAAGGCAAGACACTACATAGGGGAGAGGCGAGCTAAATGCGCATATTGCAAAAACTCGTTAGGTCCTTTTTGTTGTTTTTCAATGCTAAAAGACATTTTACGTCCATTTAGCGCCAGTTAACTTATTTGTCTAATAAAATACGAATTTACGGTCTGAGACAAAGTTGTTCGGCAGAAAATTTCTTTTAAATAATTCATAAATTGGCACAAAAATCATTATCAGACTCAGTTTTACAGAAGAAACAAAAGTGATGTTGATTTTTCAGTAGAAAATATTCAATTTTCCCATACAAAATCAAAAGTCCAAATTTTCTCATGTAAACGTTACTTTAAAATTATGCAAAAATCATGGATGAGTTTTGAACTCATACGAAGCTTTTTAGACTCCAGGGTTTAAGAAAGTCAAAAATGACCCCAAATCAACTCAGTCTACTGTTACAGTCCTTGGAGAGTTCATTTGACTTTCCTGACTATTTAAAACAATATATCTCACTTGTTTCCTCACCGATTTTTATAAAAAAAATTAGTTTTGGAAACCTCGTAATGTTTAAGCTAAAATTCAGCGTAAACACTTCAGTTTTCCGCGATTCAAAGTCTAAGAAAAAATATCCCAAAAAACAAGCTTCGGGAGAACAGACTGTAGATCAGTTAAGCAAAAAAAAATCACTTAATTTCCAAGAAAGCTGAAGTTAGAAACTATACAGTGCACATGGGGACGTATCTTTTTGAAATTTTTCAAGATCATGACCACAAAAAAATGTAAAATATTGGTGTAAAAACCATACTTTTCAATCAATGAACCGTCAAAATTGTTTAAGTATTTTGAAAAGAAGGTTGAAAAGATGACGTCATTTGGCACATTTTCGCATTTTTAGATTCTCGAAACACGGAACAAAATTTTTGACGAATTATCAAAGGTAACTGCTTTTGAACCTATTGTGGATTTGTAATTTCTCAAATTTTCTGAGACTTGAATTCATCTTTGCACTGGATTTTGAGTAAGAACTGAATCGAAAAGTCCTTAGCAACTTATTAAACTAGTTTACTCAAAAATGGGTGAACATTTTTCAGCGTGCATGCAAGAAAAAGTTTGTTTACATGCTTAAAAAGTGTTGTGCAATCAATCTATTAGGATAAGTTTTTTCATCTTCGCTATAGTTCGTCTTGATCTTGAAACAACACAGCAAAAACATTGATTAAAGTATAGATAACTAGCTGACCCGGTAAACTTCGAATTACCTGTTACTTAATAAATTGTATTTAATTGTTTAATTCATTTACACATCTTTAAATTCTAATTGATTTTTATTGATTTTTTTAAAATAAATGTTTAATAATTGTGAACAGTGTATATTTCTTTTCAAAACACTCACATTTAAATATTTCTTGAAAACTGCAAATATTCTTATTGGAATCTAAAATTTAACATCGCTGTTTATTTTTCCACGACAATAAGCTGCTCCTTTTTCGAGCATCGCTTTTGGTCTAAATTTTAACGCATCAATGCATGTAATTTAAGATCAAAAATCAAATCATACAATCAGCAGCAGCCTTAAAAATCTGCGCTTCCTAAGTCAATTCCATCTTTTCCAACCGGAAGAAAAAATCAAAATAAAGAATCAGCAACAGACTTAAAAATATGCGCTTCTAAGCCAATTCTATCTTTTTCGGCCGGAGGCCAAATCAAAACATACAATAAGCAGCAGTAGCCTTAAAAAAACTGCGCTTACTAAGCCAATTCCGTCTTTTTCCACCGGAAGGTCAAATCATAACAAACAATCAGCAGCAGCAGCAGGCATGAAATTCTTCACGTTCTAAGCTAATCCGTCTTCTTCTACCGGAAGGCAAAATCACCACAAACAACAGAAGCAGCCCTTAAAATCTGCGCTTCCTCAGCCAATCCGTCGTTTTCCACCGGAAGGCCAAATCATAACAAACAATGAACCCTAAAAATCTACGCTTCCTAAGCCAACTCGGTTTTTTTTTCACCGGAAGGCCAAATGAGAACAAACCATCAGCAGTAGCCTTTAAAAACTGCGCTTCCTAAGCCAATCCGTCTTTCTATTGGAGCACAGTGGGCTAGGAACTGCACTTTTTTGGTTTCAATTTACTGCAGGCCAGAGGCTTTGTTGTAGCCATTGGTGTCTTGGACAAAGTTACTCGGCTATATTTGCGCTATCTATGATTGGATTTATATTAGTTCTATTTTTCTCCGCAAGGTGGCGTCAAATCTAACGTTTTACAGAAGCAAGATACAGGCATGGTTTGTTGTACACAGTTGTTCATTATACATCAACTTTGAAGAACATTGTTAAGCTCTATGTTGTGTACTAAAGGGTGATACGGTTAAAATTTGGTCAATATCAACTTGACGTATTTTTTTCAATTTTGCATTTAAAAAACCTGAACACCCCTCATTTTGAAGGTGTGTGTGTGTGTAGAATGTTGCTCCTATTTTGATTTTGGAAATCACTCTTCAGTTGTCAAAATGCCGTCCAAGGAAGAAGAGCAGCGTATCAAAATTTTGCTCGCGCATCCCGAAAATCCGAGCTACTCGCACGCAAAGCTTGCAAAATCGCAAAAAGTTGCCAAATCAACCGTTACAAATGTAATTAAAGTGTTTGGGGAACGTTTTCGACAGCCAGGAAGTCTGGATCGGGGGGAAATCGAAAACCGGAAGTCGCTGAGACGACAAAGAGAGTTGCCGGTAGTTTCAAGCGAAACCCTCGCCTCTCTCTCCGAGATGCCGCAAATAAGCTGGGTGTGTCGTCTACAACCGTGCATCGAGCCAAAAAACGAGCCGGACTATCGACTTACAAGAAAGAAGTGACTCCAAATCGCGATGATACACAAAATACGACGGCCAAAGCGCGATCCCGGAGGCTGTACACGACGATGCTGACGAAGTTTAACTGCGTGGTAATGGACGACGAAACCTACGTCAAAGCCGACTACAAGCAGCTTCCGGGACCGGAGTTTTATACGGCAAAAGGAAGGGGAAAGGTAGCAGATATTTTCAAGCACATGAAACTGTCAAAGTTCGCGAAGAAATATCTGGTTTGGCAAGCCATCTGTGCCTGTGGCTTGAAAAGCAGCATTTTCATAGCTTCCGGGACAGTCAGTCAAGAAATTTACGTGAAAGAGTGCTTGAATAAACGTCTGCTGCCTTTCCTGAAGAAACACGGTTGTTCCGTAGTTGTTCCTACTGTTTTGGCCCGATTTGGCATCTTGCCATTACGGTAAAAAGACCATGGAGTGAAACGCCGCCAACAACGTGCAGGTGGTTCCCAAGGACGAGAACCCTTCCAACACGCCAGAGCTCCGCCCAATTGAGAAATACTGGGCTATCAAGGTGGACAAGGTGGCTGTACAAAATCTGATGGCAGGAGTTAAGCGTAAGGCCCGGCAATTCGGATTTGGAAAAACGGAAACCTAACTGAATATTTTTACTGAATATTATACTTGTCATATATCCACACATACAAAATACAACATTCACACCACCTGATGTATACACTACACATTGACGACACAACAAGTACGTCGGACATGAAGAGAAATGGCTGTTACCGCTGCGGAAATGCGCAGCATTATGCTGATAAATGCCCTTACTTGAATAGCTTCTGTCGGCATTGTGGTCGTCGCGGCCATTTGCAGAAAGTGTGCTTACAAAAAAACGCGAACAAAAGTGACACCAACCAATTGGAGGAGAGCAGAAGAGAGAACGCGAGAGAAGATGTACAAGCAGAAGAAATATGTGGGGTTTACAGTGCTGCCGATTTCCGGTGTAAAGTCGGCAAATTCTGGCTACATCTGTCAATTGACGGAGTAAAAACGGAATTCGAAATTGACAGCGGCTCTCCGGTGAGCATCATTAGTGTTCACGATCAACAACAGCTGTTTCCCACAATGCGTTTGCAGCAACCCGATCTCGAGCTAGTGAGCTACAGTGGAAATGCGATCGAACTGTGTGGTATGAGTGCCGTTCGCGTAGAATACGAGAATAAAAAACACGATTTGCTGTTGTACATTGCGAAGAATCGAAAACATCCGCTGTTGGGCCGCAGCTGGATGAAAGTGTTGAAACTAAAGCTAGAAAAGTTCTACGATTGTGTGGGTGCAATTTCGGAGACGGGACACACATCCAAAAATGCAACAGATGCTGTAAAAGTGTTGATAACACGGTATGCAAATATTTTCGAGAAGTCAATGGGCAAAATTACGGGCCTTTTGGCGAAATTGAAGTTGAAACCAAATACGCAACCGGTGTACATAAAAGCCCGACCAATACCATTTTCCATAAAAAGTGCAGTTGAAGAGGAAATAAAAAAATTAGTGGAAGCGGGCGTTCTGATTAAAGTAAATCATAGTGAGTGGGCCACACCAGTGGTCCCAGTGAAAAAGTTGAACAACAAAGTGAGATTGTGTGGGGATTACAAGCTGTCGGTAAACCCAAGCATCCTGGTGGATGACCATCCCTTGCCTACCGTCGAAGAGTTGTTCGCAAATGTTGCTGGGGGAGATAAGTTCTCTAAAATAGATCTTTCCCAAGCATATTTGCAGCTTGAAGTAGAGCCGAAGGACCAGGAGATCCTTACTTTAAGCACGCATTTGGGGTTGTACCAACCGACAAGAATGATGTATGGTATCAGTTCGGCACCAGCAATTTGGCAGCGGCTGATTGAAGAAGTGCTGAATGGGATTGAAGGAGTCACTGTGTTCATCGATGACATTCGTGTTACGGGGCCAAATGATGAAATGCATCTGCGACGTCTGGAAGAAGTGTTTAGACGATTAAGTGAATACAATATGCGAGTGAACCTTGAAAAGTGCCAGTTTTTTGCAAACCGCATAGAATACTGCGGCTACATGATAGATCGTGATGGTATACATAAAGTGCAGAAGAAAATAGACGCTGTCCAGAACATGCCTGTGCCACAGAATAAAGACCAAGTGCGCTCATTTGTGGGACTAGTAAATTACTATGGACGATTTTTCCCACATCTGAGCACCACGATCTATCCGCTGAACTGTCTATTGCGCAACGATGTACATTTTCAATGGACCAAAAAGTGTGAAGAAGCGTTTCGAAAAGTGAAAGAAGAGATGCAGTCAGATCGGTTTTTGGTACATTATAATCCTGGATTGCCGTTGGTACTTGCTACGGATGCATCACCCTACGGAGTCGGTGCCGTTTTAAGCCATATCTTTCCCGATGGTACAGAGCGGCCGATTCAATACGCATCACAGACTTTAAACGAAACGCAGAGGAGGTACAAGCAGGTTGACCGCGAAGCATATGCTATCGTTTTTGGAATACGTAAGTTCTACCAATATCTCTACGGGAGCAAATTTGTACTGATTACCGACAACCAGCCGTTGAAGCAGATTTTTTCGGAAACCAAAGGGTTGCCTACTATGTCTGCTTTGAGGATGCAACATTACGCTACCTTCTTGCAATCTTTTAATTACTCTATAAAATTTCGTCCAACTAAAGATCACTGCAATGCTGACGCTTTTTCGAGATTGCCTGTCAGTACAAAGGCTCCAGATAACGTCGTCGAGGAGGTAGATCTGGTGGAAGTGGACATAATCGAAACACTTCCGCTAACGGTTGACGATCTTTGTAAAGCGACTGCAAAAGATGGTTCCGTCAAAGTGCTTATACAAGGATTGAAGAACGGTAAAATAGTAGAAGCTAAAGACAGGTTCGGGATTTCCCAAGAAGAATTCAACCTACAGCAAGGATGCATTATGCGAGGAATTCGTGTATACATACCGTCTAGTTTGAGAGAACAGGTTCTCTCGGAACTACATTCAACACATTTTGGGAGTACTCGATTGAAGACGCTCGCGAGGGGATACGTCTGGTGGGAGCGCATTGATAAGGACATCGAAGACATGGTACGAAATTGTGCATCGTGTCAACTTACTCGCCCCGATCCCGTTAAAGCGCCGTTGCATTGTTGGGAGCAACCTAATCAACCGTTTGAAAGGGTACACGTCGACTTCGCAGGGCCTTTCCTTGGCAGTTACTTTATAGTGTTCGTGGACGCGTTCACAAAATGGCCTGAGGTCAAAATATTGCGTGACATAACAACAAATACAACCATTCACGCCTGTAGAGAGTTTTTTGCGACTTTTGGAATACCGTCTGTACTAGTCAGTGATCACGGAGTACAATTTAAGTCAGCCGATTTTCAGAGTTTTCTGAAACTTAACGGTATCTTTCATAAGATGGGAGCCCCGTACCATCCAGCGACAAATGGCCAGGCTGAACGCTTCATTCAAACCCTGAAAGGGAAAATGAAAGCGCTAAATTGCGACAAATCTAGAATGCACACGGAACTTTGTCAAATTCTGCTGAGCTACAGGAAAACCATACACCCTGCAACAGGAAAATCGCCGTCCATGATGGTCTTCAATCGTCAAATACGTTCAAGGTTAGATTTGATGATACCTGATCCTAAGGCAAAAACCAACGATCCAGAAATCAAGATACGATCAATTCCTGAAGGGGCGAGAGTTGCTGCTCGTGACTATTTGGATCGAACCAAATGGAAGTACGGTCACGTTATTGAAAAACTGGGCAAACTTCATTACAACGTACAACTGGACGACAACAGAACCTGGAAACGACATATTGACCAACTGCGAGAAGTTGGAGCAAACTTAGGAAAGCCGGCTCAAACATCTCAAGAGTTTCCGGAGCATTTCGATCCGATTCCTACAAAAACAGCTTCGGAAAGAAATGACGCCGTAGAAGAGCCAAGGGTTGAGTTATCGACGGAAAACCTTTCGACTACCGCTTCGGGTGATATTCAGGAGCCGTCCAATGCAGTCACTATGGACTCCCCTGCTATCGACCAACCATTACTCAGGAGATCCACTCGGATTGGTCAACAACTCCAAAGGCTTAACCTGTAGGTACACAATATCTAAGGGGGGAAGAGCTGTCATATATCCACACATACAAAATACAACATTCACACCACCTGATGTATACACTACACATTGACGACTTTGGGCTCTAGCTTTCCCTCCATTATACTTGATTGTCACTACGATAATAGTTACGGAACAGAAAACACGTGCGAATTATAAGTTCTCGATAAGTTAGAAATACCGACTTCATTCGTGAGTTTCCGAAATTCCCTCCCGGTCATAATAATACTAATTAAACTTGAAAAAGAAATTTAATGTGATTTTTTAAATAAACGATTTCATCGATTTACACACGTTTTCCCTTGACTAAATTTTGACCGTATCACCCTTTAAATGTTTAATAATTGTAAACAATGCATTTTTCCTTTCATAACACTCATAATATATGCATATTTAAAAAAAAACTGCAAATATCCTAAAAAATAAATCTAAAATTTAACATTGCTCTGTTTTTTTATACAACAATAAGCTGTTCCCTTTCATGCATCTTTTTTTGTCTAAATTTAGACGCCTGAATGTAGCGATAATGTAATCATACAATCAGCAGCAGCATCAGCAGCCTTAAACATCTGCGCTTCCTAAGCCAATTCCGTCTTTTACGTCGGAGGGCCAATAAACAACAAACAATCAGCAGCATCAGCCTAAAAAATCTGCGCTTCCTGTGCCAATTCCGTCTTTTTCAACCGGAAGGCCAAATAAAAAAAAAACAGCAGCAGCACGCTTGAAAATCTGCGCCTGCTAAATCAATCCGTCTTTTTCGACTGAGATGCCAAATCACAACAAACAATCAGCAACAGCTGCCTTAAAAATCTGCGCTTCCTAAACCAATTCAGTCTTTATTTGTGTTCTTTTTCAGAATGCGATACTTTTTTCAGGTGCCTGTCAATTAGGTAAGTACACTCTCTTTTCCCGTGCAAACTCTAGTTTATTCGAAATAACATTTTCTCATTTTTAAATTACAATTAATTAACTTTTACTACTTAATTTACTCTTTACAAAAATTTCTAGCTTCTAACAATAACAATTCACAAGGTAAACAATGTGTTCGCCGGCTAATGGTGACGTTTCAAGCCTCAACACAAAAAAGAGAAACACATGTTTTTTTTTTCTTTTTTTTATGGGAGTTTAAAACTGAGTGTCATTCTTCCCTAAGAGAAACACATGACTGCTGAAGCCCCCTTTTATAATAAAAAAAAAATAGGGATGCCGGAAACTCCTTTTTTTCTCTTGATGTTTCCTAACTCCCGAATAACTCACAACATGCCGAATCACTCCCACTGCTAAAACTCTGCGCTCAGTTGAATTGATCACCGGGAGGTTCGCGTTTACCCAAATTCTTGTGTGCATGAACATCATCGATTCTACATTCTGTGGATTCAGTATTCAAGGTTGGTTTAACAGGAAATCGTTATTTCTTAAAACGGAATAACTGAGTAGCGCCAACCGAAGTTTGACACGATTGTTCATGCAAATGCGATACTTTTTGGACACCCTGTAGGTACTTTTGACATGGGACCTAAAACTTCTCCAATTGACCGATTTAGGTCTAACTTTTCTGTAAGAAAAGTAAAAAATTTCTCCACTTAAATCTTTAATAAGAGACAGTATTCCATCTATTTTTACTTGAAAGTTTTTGATCCCAAAATCCTTCAATTGATTTTAAGTATTAATTTTCAAGTAGAATATTTGGCATTCTTTATTTCACTTCAAACGTTGCTTCAAAAAAACTGCGCGCTAAACCTTTTAGAGAAACTCCATGCTCCGCGAATTACGTCAGAGGTAGGAAAAGCGATATTGGTTCACAAAACCCATAGAAGTATCAATAAAGTTGTCTTTTTCTCGTAATTGCTCTCATCCACAATAAAATAGTAAGAGTGTTTCGCTCTTTTGTAGAACTTAATGCTGCTGCTGCTGCTGCTGTAGGTCTGAATTAGTAACAATGACTATCTCAATAATGGCCTTTTCCCCTTTGGTTGAATTGATGGGTTTTTTTTCAAGTCAAGGAAACTAGAGCTTCAGAAAACAACGATAGATTAAGCGGGAGATAGCGACAGAAGTTTTCGCCAACTTGAACCCGCGCTTCGTCTTTCTTTCTTTTCGGTGTGGCTCTCATAACAGTAGTGTGCGAAGTATTTGCCAGCCGAAGCTTTATGGCACAATGTTACAAGAACGTCCAAATAATAATGACGTCCTTTATTGATGACTCTCGACCGAAGACGAACAGCTAACGATAATAACGACCGACCACCATACCAGAAGAAGAACGATGATGGGCCGAAAACCCGTAGAATCGAATAATACATTTTATGAGTACCTACCCTAGAACGAGCAACGGAAACAGATCCCTAATTCGTCACTTTTATTCTTTGACCTCTACTTGTCTCTTTCGATACTTTCATTGCTGCTTCCATCCACTTATGTGGATTATTCTACTCACCAGCAGAAGATTCGAGACTGCTGGATGTGGTGCCATAAATATGTAAGCTATCTAAATTTTCCCACTACTCACACACAATTCCGTTGATAGTGATTTGGTTGGGGATGTTTTATTTTTTTCTTTCGATTGCATTATTGTTTATTGCCTCCGTAATAGATTTTCATTCCAATAATGTTATCTAGACAACATGTGCTTTCCTAATTTTCAGTAAACTTGATAGTTGCGTAGCATAGTAACATTTTTTAGCATAACTTTTCCATCTGACTAGCTGATTCCGTGCGAACTTCGTTTTGCTGCACTGGAGAAATAACTATGTAGGGATACTTGATCCCCTTTTCTTATTTTCATCATATCTTTTTGTAAAAAAAATTTGCAATCCGCCGTCTTTTGCATTTTCTGACAGCGAGTTATTTCAAGTTCATTTGCTGAAAAAGTAAGAACGATATTGCACTTTATTTAGAAAAAGGGGTAACTTTCAACAAACTTTGATTTTAATGAAAACGTATGTAAATGTATAGTTTTTGATAAATTTTTGATGCAATAAAAGCCATTGCGCCTAAAAACATCAATTTTAGTTATTTCTGATTCTGATGAAACTTATTTTTACATTTTTTTTCTAAAAATAATTATATTGCATACACTAAGGGGTGAAAATACAACAAAAAAATTCTACTAGTAAAATCAAAAATAAATCTTTCACTGAATGAAATTTCAATGTTGGTAAAAACGTGAAGCAAAACAATCATATTCGAGCATATGGAAGCGAGATTTACAAGGTGTCTCTTTGATTTGCGTTTTGTTTCATCTTTCCCCACATAGGTAACTGAATTATAAAAATATTTATGCAAAAAAAAAGTGAACATTCAACAAATATTTCTACCCCAACAGTGTTCGAATAGAATTATTAAACCAGTAAAAAGTTTGCAGGTGATATCATTAACCAATTCGTCATACTTGGTTAAGTTTTTTACGGCATCGAAAAATGTTAAAATAAGTACATTTATTGATGGGTTTTTTTTAATTTTGTATGTAGATGGATAACTATAAAATACTACCTTAAGATGTCAAAAATTATGCCCACTGTTGCAGGAAGTCCCGTTTGACGGTATCAGACAAAGAAAATTCTTTAAAAAATTCTACTACCCTATATTCATTGCATACTTTAAGGTGCAATTTTCTAGATATGTACAGTATTTTTAGTATTGTTTAACAAATAGTTACTGGAACAACATAAGTTATTAGACATATTAAAGTAATTTAGGGATACCCAATGATCACGATCCATTCAGAAGAAAAATACATCTTTATTGACTCTAGAGATAGTTATTAAATCCATAACATACATTTTGGAAAACTTATTCTAAATTAAATTGATAGTTTACTATTGTTTTGAATATGCATATGAAATTATGAAGTTCATAAACTCCTTTTTGAGAATTCTATAAATTATAAGTTTTTTTTTAATGTTACTTTTAATTTGTCGGTCTTAGCGGTGAAAAGTGATGTCTTTTTTAGTAGGGACATCTAAAGATTCAGATATTCACATTACGACAAATCCTCCAAAAATGCCGTGAACACCAAGTCCCTACGCACCATCTATTCATCGACAACACAACACGATTGACCGTAACGAGCTATGGAAAATCATGGACGAGAACGGCTTTTCCGGGAAGCTGATCAGACTGATCAAGGCGACGATGGATGGAACGCAGTGCTGTGTGCGGATTTCGGGTGAATTGTCGAGTTCATTCGAATCGCTAAGGGGGCTTCGACAAGGTGATAGTCTATCCTGCATGATGTTCAACGTGGCGCTAGAAGGTGTTCTTCGACGAGCGGTGGGCGAAATGCGGGGCACGATTTTCAACAGATCCAGTCAACTTATCTGTTTTGCCGATTATATTGGCCGCAGTTCATCTGCGGCGGTGGAAGACATCTACCGCAAACTGAAACGCGAGGCAGGAAGGATTGGGTTGATGATTAATACGTCCAAGACGAAGTACATGCTGGCCCGCTTGTCCAGTAGTAACAAGGTCACGATCGACGGTGACGAGCTGGAGATATTCGAAGACTTTGTCTATCTCGGCTCACTGGTGACCGCAGACAATGATACCAGCCGTGAGATCCGGCGGCAAATTATCAGCGGAAGTCGTACCTACTATGGACTTCACAAGCAACTGCGGTCGAGAAGACTTAGCCCTCGCACGAAGTGTAACCTGTATATGACGCTCATTAGACCGGTTGTTCTCTACGGGCACGAGACATGGATATTGCTTGAGGAGGACCTTCGTACACTCGGAGTATTCGAGCGAAGAGCGTTAAGAACCATCTTTGGCGGCGTACAGGAGAACGGAGTGTGGAGGCGAAGGATGAACCACGAGCTCGCCCGACTCTACGGCGAACCCAGTATCCAGAAGGTGGTAAAGGCTGGTCGAATACGCTGGGCGGGACATGTTGCGTGAATGCCGGACGACTGTCCTGCAAAACAGGTGTTCGCTACAAATCCGGTAGGAACAAGAAGAGCGGGGGCGCAACGAGCGAGGTGGTAAGACCAAGTGGAGCGTGATCTGGCGAACGTGGGGTGCCCGAGAAATTGGAGAACGGTTGCCATGGACCGAGTGAATTATAGGAATTATGTTCGTCAAGTTATGTCGTGAGACGGTATACTATGTAAATAAATAGAAAATAATCTATAGATTATGATCTTTTATTATATATTTATATATAGATGGATAGAAGGTTAGATGAAATGAAAGATAGTGATATGATATATGATGATAATGCTTCTAAATAAATTCTACCCGCTCATTTTCACCATCTTTCATTTCATCTAACCTTCTATCCATCTATATATTAAAAAGGAAATCATAATCTTTAGATGTCCCTACTAAAAAGAACATCACTTTTCACCGCTAAAGCCGACAAATTAAAGTAACATACAAACATTTCGATGGTTAATCTCTTCATAAAGTTTATTTTTTATTTTTTTTAAACTGTGACCCAGAGATGGGTCTTGACTCAAACATTCAGTCAGCAAAACTTTTTTTTTTTGTTTTGTAGGGAAATGAATCCAACTGTAAGTCGAAATTTCAGGGACTAGACTAGATGAAACTTAATGTTGAAAAACATGCGAAAAAATTCGCCTTGTCTCCCGGTAGGACTTGAACCCACATCTTGCGCCTCTCCGGGGCCCATGTAGGTATTAACATTCTACTACAGGAGACAACCTGGCGTATGCAAGTTATACTGGTCGAGTGTCGATGTCTATCGGAATGAAGGGAATTGTTTTCCCATGTGATCATCATCATTTTCGTAGTCTATTTCTATTCTCATCATTTCAACTTACGGTAGTTGGACTCAAATTTGGATATTTTGAGCACGGCAAGAATGGCATTGCCTTCTTATATAGGGGAGAACTGTACAAGACGCACCAGTTAAGTATAATCGCTATTTACAGCGATACCCATCATCTATGAACCAACTTGAAAGTTCACGACGATTTAGTGATAACATTTACATTTTATCAAAAAGAAGTAATATGTTAAAAACACGATTTTGGTGACATTTTTGTGAAAACCTTAAACAGCCAGAAAACAAGTCACGGGGTAGAACGCCAAAACTAGTGGACAGAACGCACCATACCGAATGGGTGGTGAGAAATGGAACAATGGTTATACGGAATATAGTGATTCAAACATCACTGAACAAAATCATTTAGTATGTAATATTGGATATTTTAATTCTTTTAAGAACTTTGTTGAAGACGACAAAACGATTTGACTTATACTTCAAGAAATATCAAGGATTCAAGTTGGTTTAAAAGTTGTTAAAAATTTTCCGTGTTTTGCAGAATTGGGAAGAATAATCAATTTGAAAACTTTTACAACTTTTTCTTCCGAAGCTAAATTTACTTGCTGTCTTTGGGAAAGTTGATTTCTGAATTGAAACTTTAAACTTCTTAATTTTTGTAATGGTCTACAGTTTTGCCAAAAAAGTAAACAATGGATTTTAACCTATTTTCCAAAGTTATATTGATAACAAGAGGTATTAGAAAAAACTAATTCCATATTTGGAATCAGCGCTCCCAAATTAGTCAAAATTTGCTCCTAGGTTATTCGCACCTCGCCAAAATGTTAATTTTGTCATCGAATATTTTAGTAGGTATTTCTGATGATCTTCATAGTAAATATGACATACATACTTTTGTTCACATGCTGGAACAGATAACTGAAATCAGACTATAAATCACAATCTTCGCTATCGGAATCCACATCAAGGTTGCGAAAAAAAAATTTGATGGTTTTGAGAAAAAAAGTCTGGATTTCTGTGATTTTACCCAAAAATTCAGTCATAGATTTTTGTGATACTATTTCCTTTAATTTCAATGAAAATTCATGATAAGTTGGGTTTTTTACATTTTAAAGACCCATTTACACTTTTCGTGAAAATGTTACTAAACTAGGTTCTGTAACATGGTGGAGTCGATGTAGAATGGTTGAAGGAGGAAAACAGTTCTAGAAGGTTTTGAACAACAAATACAGTTGGATTTTCATAATTAACCATTCCCCATCGATTCCACCATGTTGCAAATACTTCTGTGAAATCTGTGATGAAAATTTGCTCAAAACTCTAGGAATTTACAGATTTGTCAACCTTGGTCCACATTTCTGCAGATTGCTTCTCAGAATTCAATAATGATGACTCTCTGTTCACACTTCTTGAACGCCTTATAAAAATATGATCTTTGCTTATTTACTGTGATACAGCTTGGTTTATTTTTATGTTGCTTGAGAATATTTGGAAGACTAACGGGTAAAAGTCAAGTACAATTATGTAGATGCTCACACCTTTAAAGTTGACCTTTGCACAGTGGTGCAGAACATCAATCTAGCTGTACGAAATTAATAGCGCCCAGGGATGAACAGATAGACATTTGATGTCTTCTGCAACATTGTTCAGTTTTACAAGGAGCATATTCTAGTATCAAAATTTTTGCCGAGGGGTCCACCGATAGCGAGATAAAAATGCTAACTTTTTTGTTTTTCAAATTAGGGCTTTGATGTCTTCGACAAAGTTGTTTTTCTGATCAAAATACATAAGTTTGCTGAATATGCCAAAGTCCTGTCACATCACCCTCAGGAGTTACAGTCAAAGTAAAAAAAATCTCTTGAAAAAACAGTTTTTTGAACCTGACACGTTGAAGATTGGATAAAATGGTTCGCTGTCTTTGAAACAAAGTTGACACATGCCACGATCTACAATTGTCTCATACATTATGGTGGGATTAGAAGTTGCTGAAGCTCTATAAAAAGCATTTAGTGTATTTACGCATAAGACACAGGATGATTCAAAATGCTTTTTTCCATTTTGAATTTTTAACATGTTTAAATTTAAAAAACACCTTGTATCACATGGATTAAATTGTCAACAAGAAAATATTTAAAATGTATAAAGTGTACAATATCTAAATAAAACCATCAGGTAATATTTTTGACTATGAGATTTTTGCTGTGCTATGCTATTTATTAATCACCGAAAAATATCAATCAAAGAAAACCACAAGAAAATGCGATGATCAAAAAAAAAAAATTATTGAAATATTAAATCTTTATGTATTTTTGTGGTTGTAGCTGATAAACTTTTAGTTACAAAATAGTGACATCTTGAAGTAAAATATGAATAATGTTACGAATATTCATGCCCAATTTTGTACACCACAAATTTGTTCAACAAACAACACGTCTCCAAATCATCAAAATAAGACGGCTATTAGTAATAAAACTTTACTAGTATCATTTGATTGCAACCTTATGCACACCCTTAATCAAGTTGCAAGTTGATAAAACACATTAAAAATTTGTTAGAATCTAAGACGATGGAAAAATACAATAGGTTTATGGATGTTGCATTATGTATAAATTAATATTAAAACATAAAAATTACAAAAATATCTAAGCTTAAATCACATGGAGTCGTCATTCTTGACAAATCTGCAAAATGAGCAACACTGAGTGTATATCATTTGTTGACGTCTGATTCAAACGTATTCAAAATAAGCTTCTACTAGTCGACGCTAGAGAGCATGAACCAGGATAAAAAATAAAACAGAATGGATGGATCTTACCAAATTCCTTTCGCATTTGCCGATAAATGTTCTCAGTCCACTTCATTTTCAGTAGGTACGCCTTCCTCGAAAAAAAAAATGATCTCGCGAAGATATTTCTTCCACACTTTTCATAACAAATGTTCTTTTCAGTTCGATTTCTCAATTACAAATTCCTCCCTTTCACTCGCACTAATGAGACACTTCGATTCGCCCAGACAGAACGATTTACGGATTGCTGAATGAGGGCCGCCATCTTTCCCAACACCAATTTTTTCACATTTCATTTAATTTTTTTCACAGCGTAATTCAGTTTAAGGCGCATTCTACAATCGTTCTATCACGATGATTTTCATTTCACACATTATCTTTTAACTTATTCAATCTCATGGGAAAATAAAAAGCACATGCACTCGGGACAACTAAAGCAAGCGAACTGAACCGATCGGAATCTCACGAACAACTCAATAATCACAAAAAACGGGGTGTTGCGAAAATGTGCACTTTTCGATGGACGGGCCTTCCAAAATTGCCAATATAATACACTAAATGCTTTCTATAGAGCTTCAGCAACTTCTAAACCCATCATAATGTATGAGACAATTGTAGAACTTTGATTATTACAACTTTGATTGTTACAACTTTGATTCAAAGACAGCGAACCATTTTATCCAATCTACAACGTTTCAGGTTCAAAAAACTGTTTTTTCAAGAGATTTTTTTTACTTTGACTGTAACTCCTGAGGGTGATGTGACAGGACTTTGACATATTCAACAAACTTATGTATTTTGATCAGAAAAACAACTTTGTCGAAGACATCAAAGCCCTAATTTGAAAAACAAAAAAGTTAGCATTTTTATCTCGCTATCGGTGGACCCCTCGGCAAAAATTTTGATACTAGAATATGCTCCTTGTAAAACTGAACAATGTTGCAGAAGACATCAAATGTCTATCTTTTCATCCCTGGGCGCTATTAATTTCGTACAGCTAGATTGATGTTCTGCACCACTGTGCAAAGGTCAGCTTTAAAGGTGTAAGCATCTACATAATTGTACTTGACTTTTACCCGTTAGTCTTCCAAATATTCTCGAGCAACATAAAAATAAACCAAGCTGTATCACAGTAAATAAGCAAAGATCATATTTTTAAAAGGCGTTCAAGAAGTGTGAACAGAGAGTCATCATTATTGAATTCTAAGAAGCAATCTGCATGTGGACCAAGGTTGACAAATCTGTAAATTCCTAGAGTTTTGAGCAAATTTTCATCACAGATTTCACAGAAGTATTTGCAACATGGTGGAATCGATGGGGAATTATGAAAATCCAACTGTATTTGTTATTCAAAACCTTCTAGAACTGTTTTCCTCCTTCAACCATTCCACATCGACTCCACCATGTTACAGAACCTAGTTTAGTAACATTTTCACGAAAAGTGTAAATGGGTCTTTAAAATGTAAAAAACCCAACTTATCATGAATTTTCATTGAAATTGAAGGAAATAGTATCACAAAAATCTATGACTGAATTTTTGGGTAAAATCACAGAAATCCAGATTTTTTTTCTCAAAACCACCGAATTTTTTTTTTCGCAACCTTAATGTGGATTCCGATAGCGAAGATTGTGATTTATAATCTGATTTCAGTTATCTGTTCAGCATGTGAACAAAAGTATGTCATATTTACTATGAAGATCATCAGAAATACCTATTAAAATATTCGATGACAAAATTAACATTTTGGCGAGGTGCGAATAACCTAGGAGCAAATTTTGACTAATTTGGGAGCGCTGATTCCAAATATGGAATTAGTTTTTTCTAATACCTCTTGTTATCAATATAACTTTGGAAAATAGGTTAAAATCCATTGTTTACTTTTTTGGCAAAACTGTAGACCATTACAAAAATTAAGAAGTTTTAAGTTTTAATTCAGAAATCAACTTTCCCAAAGACAGCAAGTAAATTTAGCTTCGGAAGAAAAAGTTGTAAAAGTTTTCAAATTGATTATTCTTCCCAATTCTGCAAAACACGGAAACTTTGACGAAATTTTTAACAACTTTTAAACCAACTTGAATCCTTGATATTTCTTGAAGTATAAGTCAAATCGTTTTGTCGTCTTCAACAAAGTTCTTAAAAGAATTAAAATATCCAATATTACATACTAAATGATTTTGTTCAGTGATGTCAGAAATAGTTGTAATGTTAAACATTAACATCTCAAAAAAAAGTAGCATTAACTGTATCTCTGAAAATGGAATTTCTTGATTTAATCTGAATCCTCGAGGAGGATAATAAATTAATGCAAAACAAATTTTTATTTTCTATGTAGAAATGTTGGTTCATCCGTTATGAAATTTTACTGAATATCGATTAATTTAATTTATTTCCACACGTCATACCACTAAAAAAAGAGCTGATAGACAAAATCTGACAAATGATTCAATTTAAAGACGCCAAAATCTCCCAAAACAGTTATTAAAACATTGGTACTAAAACGCAGTTCCCTAGTGTTATCGAAGTTTCCATCTGTGTTTCTGTTGATGAAGCGATACTTGTCAGCATCCACCAGCACTATCTACATAAAAATATAATTCGGAACCATGGCATTATAATTTGACTCAAAAGAAATCCTAATCTCGTGGTTCTCAATTCAAAATTTTCGACATAACTCATTACTCAGCAACTCTGAACTCATAGACTTTTCGAATCTCTGAAATACTAGGGAAATTCTCAATCCAGAATTCAACACATAAATACAGAATTTATAGTGCAACATTTAAATAGAATCGGGCTTGTGATAAAGCTCAGTTGGCAAGTTTGTTGCTTCCTGAGCCGATGTCCGCGAGTTCGAGCCCAAGAGTAAACATCAAACACAGTTGTACCGGATAAGTTTTTCAATATTTGTCCGCCAACTGAAACGTTGATAAAGTCGCGAATGCCATAAAGATGGTAAAACGACTATAATCGAAACAAAAAAAAAGTTAAATAGAATCTAGATGTCACATTTTCGGAAACAAAATTTTCATAACTATCTTTAGTACATTGGAATTCAAAATGTACATTCTCAATTGCTAGTTTTGAATCTTTAATCTCAATTGGCAATTTAAAATCAAATAGTGAAATCGATGTTCAGAGTATATTTTTGAGGTTTTGAAAATTAAAATTTTCTCTGCAAAAGTCTTAATTAACAGATTCAATCTCTAAATATGGAGTTTTTTAAGTCGTAAGTAATTATTTTACCTCCAAACGACTAAGCGAAAACTGAAGAAAAGAAGAGAAAAGAAAGTTCCTTGCTCGTTACGACTTAGAAGGTATGAGGGTCCGTTCAAATATTACGTAACGCAATTTTCGATCATTTTCAACCCCCTCTCCTCCTACTGATACATTCGTAGAAGATTTCCTATACAAAACCCACAAGCGTAACAAGCTGTTAACCCTCCTCCCCTCTAAACGCGTTACGTAATATTTGAAAGGTCCGTTAGCGGTGTTTCAATTTTGCTCACAACGGCAGTTCACTACAGAAAATATTTTATACCTATTTTGTGATTTGTATCGTTTGCTTACGGAAACATTTGAATATGTTTCAATCCATAATCATATTAAGGGAAGGTGATGATCAGATACACTTATTACAAGGATGTTAAATGATTTCTACTATTGATTCATACATTCAATTAACCACACAGTTGCTCAGCAATAAGATTCATCTCAATAATCACCCAAGGAAGTTTAATATAAAATTGGAACAGAACAAACAATATAAATGCAACAACTTCTGGACTTTGAAGTGTTGCGCCCATAAAATCCCATCCCAGTCAAAATAGTCGAATGAATCGAGACGAGGGAAAGTCTGGTGCGGTTTACACGTTCGTTTGCATATTTATGAGGTGCATGAAAAGTTGATGACCAAAAGCCCTCACCATGCTCTAGCTGGCTAGGGAGAAATCCAACCAGAATCCACCAGAAGGTACATGATGATGTATTGTATCTATAGATAAAACTATGTATGAAAAACAGTTTTCAAGGATATTTGTGGTGGCTGTGTGCATTGGCGGAACAGATCACCTCTAGGCTGACAAGAGATTTTGCTCCAAAGTAGTTTATTTTGAGGATTTCATCTCTGTAGCTTCTTTTTCTGTTCCTGACGGACAAATTTTGAGAACCGTAAAACTAGGATCTTATCGTAGAACAGCTGTTTTCAAGCAGTTTAGTTTGATTGGTTTGATGAAAACACAAAACTGAAATATGTAGTTTTATTTTTCATATAATTTTTGAATTACTAAAATTGGGTAAAGGTCTCAGGGCTTTGGTTAAACGTAGAAGTTAGAATCATTATTTTAAATTGGTAAAAGAGAAAAAGCATTAAATATATGATAAACCGTTAATGACCTTGCATGAACTTTTGTTTTAAGATAATAACATAGAAGACCAATTACCTAAATAACTTTCTACTTTGTTATCCAAAGTTTTCTCTGGTTGAAAATAAGGGATAAATAGACCCATTCATCTGCACAATTTAATTATCTTCATCTTGCATATAGACGAGCACATCGTAAATTAAATTTCTGACTATAAAAACAACCAACGAACAACAGACAACGTTCACAAATATACAGCCTATTGGATGATACTTACTTCAGTTTAACGAGTAGTATAGGTATATTCAAAGTATTGAACCCGAAAACTCCACCTACGCCACATCGTCGATTACTCAAAATGTTGCTCCAGTTCTTTTCCCTCTTATGACAGGAAACTGCATCTACACAGCTGTGAGCTGACGAACTCTTGACAGCGATTATGATTCTAAAATTATCTCTCCCGGTGCACTTAATTTCATTAATAAAACTCAAAAAGTGAAACATCATCATCATCATCATCACCGCCATCCTCAGTTTTTCAACGAAACCAACATCGTCGCCGTTCATCATCGATGGAGAAGAGGTTATTGCAAGTGCCATCATCCATCGCCCATTCGAATCGTGAAGGCATGACGATGATGGCGATGAGGTGAGAGAGAGTCCTCCTTCAAGTGTGTGGAACTTTCATGCCACTATGTTATAAATTGCTGACACTTGACTAAAGATAGATTGATAGAAAACCATGGGTTAATGCTCATCTTTTCATCGGCTTCGATTGAAGGTTTGAAGTAGATTATGCCCGGTAGAATGAGTCTTTTGCTGGCATCCCGTTCTTGAATTTAGAATGGTTGTTAGCACGAAAGTAGACAAAAATTGATAGGAAAATTGCAATATTAATTCTATAGACTTTACAATTTAAAAAAAAATTGAAATCCATGACATGCTTTAAAAATGAACTACAGCTGCCTCATTATCCAAACATTCAGAAATTTTTGGCCATGTTGAACACAAGATTCAAAAGCATATTTTATACTATAATTGACAGATTGCCTGATTTTATTCGGGTTTGCCGTGATAATCAATACAAAATTTGACAACAGTCCGGTCTGGCTCGGTTGCTAGGATTTTTTCGAAAAAGGACTTTATTTTGCCCGGATTATGCACTTTACATGTCAAATAAAAAAAAAACAATAAAATGTTGAAAAACCTTTATTTATGCGTTCATAACGAAATTTTTAGAGCGAGTTTTTTTTAATAATCATAAAAAGTTTTTTGAAAGCTTAAAATACAATTTAAAACTGCTGATGAAAAAAAAATCAACTTTTTTTTTTTTGATTTGTGTTGAATAATTCCTGGGTGTTGAATTGGGGTAAATTGTTACCCGGATTTTTAGTCGACATTTTGGATTCAAATGCCCTTATTTTGCCAGGTTTTTAGATAAAATAGCCCGGGTATACGGGCTGGAAAAATCCTGGCGACCTTATTAGAAAAACAATTGGATAGGATATAAACCAGAAAAAGTTAAAATGCCAAATGACAAATCGTGTTGAATAACAAATTAATAAGATTGGAATCCAATCTAATAAACTCGATATTCGACAAAACATACAATTTGGCTCAATGATTTTGGGTTAGGTACATTAGTATAAAATTTAACGTGGAGATATAAGTCTGTGGTGATGAAATTCCAAGAAATAGAATAGTCGCAAATAAATGTTGAAAAAAAATTAAAGGAAGTGCCAACATGAAGCTTGGTTTAGTTTTGATATCCAACTACCGCAAACGCAAGTATTCTTTGAAAAGTAGTCAAGCAATAACTCGCTAGTAAAGTCTGTTTTACATTGAACCTGGTTGGATAAAATTGATCATTTCTCCGTAAAGAAATAACGTAAAACAAAAGTAAAAATGTCATTTTCTAGGGTTTTTATTGCACTTTAAGGAAAAAAATACATGAAAATCATTCGTTAGCTTTTCGGATGAATGTTTGAACTTTTTTTGTGATACCACCCATAATTTTCTGCACAGTACTGCTGGTAACCTCATTCGCCATCTTGTTCCACCACTTTTCCATTTGAGAGGGTTGTTTATGGTTCTGCCACATTTCTTCAGTTTGCCCTTAACTATTGCCCAATATTTCTCGATGGGACGAAAATCCGGACAGTATGGTGGATTGATACTTTTTTCAACAAAATCGATCTTGTTCTCCTTATACCAATAAACGACATCCCGGTTGTAGTGGCAGCTTGCCAGGTCCAGCCAGAACTTCACCGGACCTTTGTGGGACCGAATGAATGGCAGAACCCTCTTCTGGAGACATTCTTCTTTGTAAACATTTCCATTCATTGTGTCCCCAGTGATGAAAATCTTAGTCTTCTTCCCACAACAACAGATCCTTTGCCAAATCATCAACTTACGAGCAAATTTATCTGCGAAAACGAACTTGAATCTACCCGCAACATTCCTTTTACGCTTCGCAAGGTAAAATTTGTTACCGGGTGTTATGGAATGCAGTCAGCACTGCTTCATAAACCCTTTTTGATAGTTTAATACTAGCGTTACCAAAATGCGATTAAGTATCGCCCATAACGTAAAGCTCTAAATTAGCGGGAAAAACAAACCCACTACTACCACAAAAAGCAATAGCCAAATTTATGTAACTTTGTTCTAAGAGTCAGCCATCAGAAACCACTGTACAGTCCACTAAAGATCGGAGTCAGAAGAGGTCACCATAAGATTATTCTCACTAAATACAGATGTAAAGTTAAGCCAAGTGTCTCATTACCGGTACTTTCGGGTTATAAAGTTGTGTCAATTATGTAGAAGTCAACTCTGAGGTGTCACAAAGGAAAATACATTGCAGTCCATTACAAAGAATATGCGTTCTTACTTCACCACAATCACGGTCACGGAAATTCACGGTACAGATTAAATCCCATCGCTCAGAGTCATCAATGGACTTATGGTGTGCCTCAACATTTGGTCACTTCGCACCGGATAGCGTCCTAAGAAAATATCGGCTAAAAATTGGAAACGGAACCATTCAACAGTAAGTCACTATTCGCATTCATTCACGAGCCCGAACAAGTCCAAGAGATAGAGAATAACGACAGATATTCAAGAGGTTGACAATCAAATTAATAGAGATGCTCGAAAAAACTACAATCGTTGTTGACCTCATTTTTAAAATTTAATGCCTGTAACTCTGCAATAAGATCCACAACTGTACATACTGTACGGTCACACTATCACCAGATGCAAAATCGTAAAATATATCATTATTACATTTTGTCTAAGTCCAGTCACCAAGCTGCCTTTTATAAAATGGCGTTTTTGTTAAGTGAAATGCCGTTCATATGCCGTTAAAAATTGCCTCATATTGCTTTACCAAGACTCCATAATATGCATGGATCAACCATTACCCACAATTAGGTCAACACACATTGCAGGATCATCCCTATTCGCTCCCAAAACGTCAAACGAAAGATACAAAACAAACGGTTATGATTCGTGTCCCGTGTATTTTTTGCCAATAAATTAACCCGATCATCATGTCGCGACACTGTTTTTCCGAAAACGATCTGTTGAAAGCGGTCCCAGAGTCGGTTCACGGAATGCTATCCAAAATGAGCATTACCGGGCCGATTTCTTCGGAGGAACATCATTGGCTGGAGGCGACTCACCACTTGCTTCGCCAATTTATCCAGCGTCTGGAGGACAAGTGGGAACGTGAACCCTGCTCATTGTTCCAGCAGGTGAAGGAACGGGAGGCTACCCAAGCTGCGTTGCTGTTGTGTCGCCAGAAATTGGAGTTGTCATCGGCAGCTACTCAAACCTTCGGAACCACTCCAAAATCGGAATATGCTGTACCACGGGTGGAGAAAATTCAGAATAAGGAAGTCGGAACGGGAAATTCACCATCGTTGGAGTCAACATCCAAGCTACCACCGTGTTTCATCTGTGCAGGAGACCACCTTCTGTACCGGTGTGCAATATTTCAGCGGTTCAGTGCAAGAAAACGCTTGCTGGAAGTGCGTAGGCTTCGACTTTGCCTCAACTGCTTCAGTCCGTTTCACTTGGTCTGTCGCAAGGAACCACGGTGTCAGATGTGTGGAGGTAGTCACCACAATGAACTACACGCAGGTATTTGTGCGGAAATAGACGAGGAAAAGAAAGCCCAATATCCATCACCAAGAGAGCGGTCACTTGCGAAGAAATTGGGTGAGTCGGGTGTCACAGCAGGTTGTTCAGAAGTCACGACCAGTTTCACGGAGAACAAAATGTAACACATTATTTACAGTTTATGTTATTTGAAGTTGAATATGCGACAGACTCAATGAATTTGAATTTGAATCGTTATGATTTTTGTTATGTTTAATAAAACGAAATTGAATTTGAACCTTATGTCTGAATGATCATTTATCAATAAATGCAGTCCAAGGTAAATCGATGGTCAAGAGTGTTAGTAAGAAAATCAAAAATTTGTACACAACGTTTAAGTTCTTCTCGTCAATTCTGAGCAGATTTGCGTCGATGAAATTCACTAATCTGGTGTACAAAATAGTTACTATAATCAACTGGTCAGGTTCAGAGCATGAATCTATGTATCCAGTGCGATTCAGACCTGCAAATTAAGCTACTTCGCAGTCTTGTACAAATCATCAATCGAAAAACCCAGGAGATTTATTCACAGAAAACAGTTTTTAAATATTCAGACATTTTGAGCCAACACGTCAAAAAGGTTTCGTCTAAATTGCAATGGTTGAGTCAGAGCTGAGTGTGCGTCTGTTTTTTGAGTCTGTGTATAGAAGAGATTCGATGATACAAAATCACATTTCAAAAGGGCAGCGAACCAGGATACTGCTGTGGTAACTTTTCTTCTTAAGAGATTCCTCCCAATTCAGACTTACCTCACTAAACATCACACCATCTCACACATCAACATAATTAAATATATTTCACAGCCGACATTAACTCAACCATTCTTTCCGAATTTAGAATAGAGAATCCCGTTATTCACCAACATGCTAAGTTCATTCATTCTAGCCATTCATGTATTCATTCATCCGCCTACATTCCTCTCACGAACCACTCAAGTTCATTTAGTTCTGCGCATAAGTATTGTACACTCTTCGATGAGCTTAATTAAGTTTTTTTTTTTTTTGTTTTTTTTTTTTCAATAAACCAATTTTTTTTCTTGCATATACATATTTTGTACAAATATTCCTTTTTTTTTATGCATTAAATGTGAAGGCTTCTTCATGAAAGGACCATAAAACTTGACTTTAAATAATGATCACCGACAATGTGTTTATCGTTATTTGAAAAAAAAAAATACTAGTAAGAGCTTTTTATTTAATAATACAGTATGTGATATTCATCATTGATTCCAATCAACTACTTCTATTTGAAAATGCACCGAAAGATTAGTATCAATTACTTTTTTTGTATTCCAAATATAGGTTTTTTTTTAACGGCGACACCTTTTCCTTTTGTTTATTGTGTGATAATTACCAAATCAATTGTACCCCCGCTCCAGAATAAATTTGTTTCTAGGCCAATCAAATTAACTGACTCCTAAATGACTGAAATTAGAAAATGCAATTGATAGTCTTTATTCATGACACCTCATAATACTTATTGATTTGCAGCGGTACTTGCACACTTAAAATGAGTAAGTCTTACTTTTCAACGCGTGAAAGTTTCATACATAACTGTGTAAGAACAGCTGTGCGTGTATTTTTTCTTATTGCTTGCGTTCATTGCATTGGGTTTCCTTAAAAAAAAACTTCCAACACTGCCGTTGAGAACCCCATCCAAATTCATTAGTCACTCACTTGTTTGACAGATTGTTTTACCAAACGGTGTTTATGTTTTGCTTCTCCTTAAGAAAGTTTAAATTACGACTTATCCGAACGTAATCCAGCAAAGGGACAAGGAAGAGAAATGGAGATAAGTGGACCAAGATATTCAAGATCAGATTTGGGAGGATGTCCGGATTGTTGTCGAAGATTGCGGATGGCCGAAAACACTGCGCTAACTTACTAGAACGTATCGAAAACCAGGAGCAGGACGGGGATCACAATTTTGAGATAGGTCCAACGATGTCATATTCCGATCAAACAAAACAATTATTAGAGATGTATCCTGACTTCATTCGAATGCATGTTCATGGAAATTCTAAAGAACTTGACCGACCCTCTCCGACTGTTGAAGAGTTGATAATTGGTAAGAATATTCATTAACACTTGCGTAGTCAATCATTATTAGTATTCTAATCGTTTTTTTTAGGCAAAAAATAGTACCATTCTTATAACGAAGGCGATATTTAACCAGCTGCTTATTAGAAAACCTGAATAAAGTTCTAACACATGTTGATACTGTGTTATGCAAAGATTTATAGTGCATTCGATAGGTTAACTAATTTAGAAATAGTTAAGCATCCAAAACTAAAGAGAATGCTTTGATTCATTAAAATTTGATTCGGAGATCAATTGATATTCAACTTAAGATTTTTATACAAATTTTCATAAGATCTCCTTACTTTTCTTCTAAATACTAAATTTATTGTTGTTATAAATAAACATGTGTGATTTGACGATCTAGTTTTTAGTGAAATCCTTTGTTTTCAATTTTATCCATTTCAGTGGAAGTTCAGTTTTCGAAATTCTCATACGTGTTATTTGCTGCTTGAAAAGAAAAGAAACATCAAATTGTTCTCTAAAACTGACATGGATAGATAATCTGCTAAGCGAGAATATGATTCTAATAGCCAAGATTGTTTTATATACATACAAATACGAATAAACAAATATTTAAACTCAAGTAACCTGTATTGGTATAATAAAACTTATACCACTATTTAAAACATTTTTTTTTAATGATTTCAAACCTTTGAGGCTTTTCCATTCCAACAAAAGGGAATAAAAACTTTTTTTTTCATGCTCAAGTTATGATTTTTTCTTGGATTTTAATTCCTACGAATTGATGGTATGGAAAGAAGGTTATTTGAGTTTTACGGTGAAAATAACATGTTTTACTAACTATTGATATAATACAGAAAGTATTAAACTTATTGGAAATCTCACTTTAATTTAGTTCGACTTCAAACTTACTGTACACGCTATTCCTTAACCCTTCTATTAACGTCTCAAAGAATGACTAAGAAATTTTTCTTTGGAGATATATATGCATGTATTGCTTAACTCTAAGAATTTATTTGAAAAGTATCAATCACTGCATTGGTATGTTACTACTTATAAACTACAAACCAAAATCCAGATCTTATGGATACCAGCCTTTCAAATTTTACTTTCAATCATCAAAAAAACTAATGCATTTAATTAATTTATAACATCATTGGGTATCAGAAAGTCGAATCAGTGTTTTCATGTGAGCTCTTTTTATACATATCAATGCTCTCCAACCGTATATTACTCTACCGAATTCTAAGAGCATTTCATATATAATAATTTAGAATATCTTTTTAAATGCCTAAGAAGACGAATGACTAAGTTGGTTCAACCCTCCAATAAAATAAGCCAAATAGAAGAACATTACAAATACTTATTTTATTTCTTAAGTTCATTAATTCGTTTTTTTTTTTGTTTTGTTTTAATATGGACATATTCTTTGGTTGAAAACGCAGCCCGAAAAAATATCACTAGCAGAGTTGGTGAAGAGCAGTATTTTAATTCATTTGATGACGAATGATTATGATGTGAGTTGGTTACATGATTATTCTTGCTCATCGTTCAATTGTCCTTTTAATAACAACTTTTTTGAATCAAAAGTTCTTTGCCTGAACATGTTTAAAATTCGAATAGATATTTTTTAAATAATTTCTATCCTTTCCTCTGTCTGAGTTTTAAAATATCCTACAAATTTTCTATTTAGTCGTGAGTAGCTTATATGAATCATTGCATTTTACTTTTAAACAATTTATTATTTGTAAAACATAACGAAAAGTCTCTTTGAATAAATGTGTTTTTTATACTAAAAATAGGGATATTTATGTATTTTTATTCAGAATGTGTGACCATTCTAACCGATCGATTGGTTTAAATTACTATCCATTAAATACAAACCAAGAACTAGCCTCAGTTGAATTATAGCCATTGTTGCACAATTCTAACCAGTATCAATCGAAAAAAGTCTTATTCATCCGTAACATTTACAAGTTTTAATTAATACTAACAACATTGAACACCTCCTATGGAGGGTCGAAGTACTCATATGTTCTACATATTGTACTTTGATTGACCGATTATATGTGCTCTTAAACAATATATTATTTTACCAGTTATCTTTGAAGAATATTCTATTTGGCAACTTCGAACTTCGATTCTGTTTTTCTCTTTATTTTACCCATAAACGCAGCACTGACGAATTTCGCTAGCAGCGCTATGAAGAATGAATTATTAGCGATCAAGATGGTAATGATGTGTTCATTAGTTCGTTTTTTTTTTATAACCCGATGGTCTTTTTTTACAAAAAAGCTCTTATTAGGGTTCTGCATAGTTTTAATGTAAAGTTAGTTTCCACATTTTGCTTAGTATTTTAAAATATTTTTATCATTGCTCGGTTCAAATTCAGTTATTTGCCAGAATATTCATATTTAACTTGAAAATATTACAAACTAACAGATTAGATCGATCTCAAATTAGGTTCACTTTTGAGATTTCCCACTTTTATTGAAGATTGTGCGTCCAGTATAATATGAAATTGACCTCTCGTCTCGAAGTCGTCTTTTATCAATTTTTTTAATTTATATTGTTATTTAACATGCATTAATTTCATCTCACTCAATTTGTGACCTGTCGCACAATTTAAATGGGGCTTGACCTGTCGCAAGCCGTCTTTTGATAATTTGGTTTAGACTTGACCTCTCGCAAGTCGTCTTTTATCTATTCTTTCATTTATCTTGTTATTCAACACAGACGAATTTCATCTTATTTAATTTGTGACCTGTCGCACAAATTAATTGGGACTTGACATGTCGCAAGCCGTCTTTTGATGATTTGGTCTGGACTAGACCTCTCGCAAGTCCTCCTTTATTGATTCTTATTTTCATACATTTATCTTGTCATTCAATATGTTAAAATTTCATCTTACTTGATTTGTGACCTGTCGCACAAATTCAATGGGACTTGACCTGTCGCAAGTCGTCTTTTGATGATTTGGTTTGGACTTGACTTCTCTAGTCGTCTTTTATCTATTCTTCCATTTATCTTGTTATTCAACATTTATCGATTTCATCTCACTTAATTTGTGACCTGTCGCACAAATTAAATGGGACTTGACCTGTCGCAAGCCGTCTTTTGATGAATTGGACTTGACCTCTCGCAAATTATCTTTATCGAATCTTAGTTCTCACCTTTATTTAATTTCATAACATTACTTCAATCTCGTATGACTTTCAACCTGTTGCACCAAACGAATAAACTTAGTTCTAGGCTAGCCGTCTATAGTGATTTCATTTTTGCAAAGGTGTCTCATTCCCTTGACATTCTACGGTTTTAGATTTCATCCTATATGCAGTCAAATAATCAATGGATACAAATTAGTGAAGAATGATGATCTGTTATTTCTGTTCATACTTCTCGTTAAACAATGTTCTAAAAAGGCAATCATAAGTTTATTCTACAGTATTCCATTATTACTAAGATTTCATCAACAGAAGATATTCGTCATCATATCGAAGTAAACTACAGACAGTAGAAGCTGCTAGAGTCATCCCAACATCTTATTTGAACGCCCATTTAAGGTTAACATAAACGTGTATCATTTCGCACTACCTAACATCTTCAATCTATTTCCCGTTGAAAGTCATTACATTATATTAAGCATTTCAATCAATTACCTGAAAGGAGAACATATACTTCCGACATTCTAGTACATCATTTTACCAGCTCTTAATTAATTTATTTAAAAACATGCAGGGGATTCATTATTCAGGGATTATCAAGTATGAGTCCATTTCATCAAGTGATATTAATACATTTTCTTTTCTTAAGTTACATGCCATTAAACAAAAAATATATTTATTGATTTCATCGCCGGGTTTCGACTAAAGAAAAGAATTTTCAATTTTATTTAATAGAAATTTTCACAAATTCTTATTTTATATATCATTCCAAACCATCACAACAAGACGATTAAGTGGAACTTCTATTCTCTTTTTTTTTTAACAGCAGTATTAGCTGTGTTAACCAATCTTTAATAATCGTGAGATTCAAGAAATCAAATAAAAGACTTCGGATTTGTTTTAAAGATATTTTACATCAATCCACTTATCAGTACTTTTTTTTTAATTTAGAGCATAGTTCCATAGCTTTCAGGGTTTTCCATTTGTATTAACAGCTCTACAAATCATAAAAATAATAGTTTGAATCACTCTTCAGACACCCTCATCCATTCATACATCGTAATATTGGTTTGGGGAGAAAAAGTAGAATATGTAATAAATGACTAAATCAACAACAGTACACTTTTCCCATAATGAGCAACCGGGTGACAACTGTCAGTTGAAGATCATAAAATAAACAACATCCAAAGAAGAATAACAAATACTCTTATTTAAAAAATTACCTTCAGCAACTTTTCCATTTAGATCCAAACATTTTTCTTTTAATATCTTCAAAATCGAAAATTCTTAAAACCGCTGATAGTCGGAGCACCTGGCAACACTGCAATACCACTGTATCCATACGACTTGACTAAATCCCGATTATTCAACATGCACGCCATTTTTATGATTTCGAAAGAAGCAAACTATATGCAATACTCACGTTTGAGAGCGTTGACTGCGCCATTGTGGTAACTTTTCTTCTTAAGAGATTCCTCCCAATTCAGACTTACCTCACTAAACATCACACCATCTCACACATCAACATAATTAAATATATTTCACAGCCGACATTAACTCAACCATTCTTTCCGAATTTAGAATAGAGAATCCCGTTATTCACCAACATGCTAAGTTCATTCATTCTAGCCATTCATGTATTCATTCATCCGCCTACATTCCTCTCACGAACCACTCAAGTTCATTTAGTTCTGCGCATAAGTATTGTACACTCTTCGATGAGCTTAATTAAGTATAGTGTCATTTTAAACCACTCACAATTTTGAATAATAATTAATTACTAAATGATATTATCTGTTAGCAGGAAAGGCTATCATTCCAAAAGTGATACTATTAATATATGAACATCATCAAAATATATAGTATTATTTAATATTTATTCTAACATACCTATTTCAAAATTTAAATTCAATTTTAATTATTTTCCCTAGGCTATACCTACCACAACTGCCATGTAGCAAATTGGAGTAATGAACAGCAAGTAGCGTTCAAGAGCTAGGATCAAACAGTCATAATTATCATTGTAATTCAATGTTTCATGTTCGACTAACTATAAGACATAAAAGGGTTCAGACAACAATCACATGTCGGAATCAATCATAAGCGGAATCAATCATAAGCGGAATCAATCATAAGCGGAATCAATCATAAGCGGAATCAATCATAAACGGAATCAATCATGAGCGGAATCAATCACAAATCGGAATCAAATGCAGATCGGAAGCATTTGTAATCGGAATCACTAAAATCGGTAGCAGTAAGAATTGCAATCAAAGTCGGAACAATCAGGGTCGGTTCATGTAGAAGCAAATACAACAATTCGGATTCAAACAGGAATTCGATCACCTTCGCAATTGTAGACAGAGTTCGGCAGTCAAAATAAGCGATACAGTAATACCTCGATATAAAGCAACGAAATTTTTTTTTTCGTTGCTTTATATCGAAGTTACGTTATATCGAAACACTACTTAAAATGGTCTTTTGGAGCATCGATAGTGATCGTAAATGTGAAAAAATTGATTCTAAATTCTGTTTGTACGGATTTAAGAAACGTAAAAACGATCTGCAATTCCGTTCCACCTTTCTCTGAGAACAGACAGTGGTAACTCGTCCTCAATTTCAGAAGGGTTATACAACAAGTTCCAAGACTTCCGGATAGCTTCTGCGGGAATTAAATCCCATGATTGTGCAACCCAATAGATTGCATCCTTAATGTTTATTTTTTTATGTTTTCGTAGAACTCTCCACCTCGACCTTGAATTTCACGCATCATTAAATTTCTGTACCGTGACTTAATCATTCGAATTATGTTCTGGTCCATTGGCTGTATTGCCGCAGTGGTATTCGGTGATAAAAATATGTTGAAGATCGACCCATCTTCGGTTTTCAGCTCATCTGCATTAAAATGGGCAGAACAATTGTCTAAAACAAGAGCAGCTTTGATAGGTAAACCCGATTCTTCAAGAAACTTGGTGATTTTTGGCACAAACTGCTCAAAAAACCATTCTTTAAATAAAGTTCTGGTCATCCAGGCGTTCTTGGAGGACCTGTAGTATACTGGCAGCTCTTCAATGTTTTTCAACGCTTGTGGTTTCGAGGATTTCCCTATCATCATCAATGGAAGTTTGAAACTACCATCCATATTACTACATGGCATGAAAATAATCCTCTCCTTACTGACTTTCCGATCAAGTACTGATCTAGCATCTTGCTCAACTAATGAATGCACTTTCATCAGCATTCCTTGACGTTTAATAATTGTGATAAATGTCACCATATAATGACATTCTAATATGATAGGCGGTTAAAACCAAACAAAAATCCCAAAGAGGGTGTATTTTCAAAACGGCTCAGAAACATCAGAAATGTTTCTTTGTTGTTTTCATAGCAAGTGATAAAATCCGTGCATTCGCGATGGAACAGAAGTCTGTACAGTGAATGATCAACTGTCAGCAATCATACAAACTTATTTGAATAAAAGATTACATGCCCAAACCTCACTTCAGCTTAAGCAACTTATCTGTAGGTGCAAATATAGTCAATAAGTTTTGAAATGGAGATACATGCTCTAGGCTGGATTTTCAAAAGCACAAAAGCGACTATCCCAATACTGAAAGTACTGGAGTTACATTTTCAACGCTTGCACTCATTCGCTCTTAATGCATTTGAGAATTAACCGCATGGCTCACAAACAACATTATTATATTTTTATTACAAAAAAGTATTGAAATTAAACATATTTATTCAAATTAGAAACATTTTTAAAAGTTACGTAATATAGAGGCAAAAGTTGCTTTATATTGGGTTACGTTATATCGAGGTTGCTTTAAAAAGAAGTTGCTTTATATCGAGGTATTACTGTATTCAGATAATCGGAGCAACGGAAAAATTGGTTCAAGAAAGAGCACGAAAGGTGAATCTAAGAAAAAGGGCAAACAGGCACATTTACAGAAAAAGGGATCAAATCGGCATACGTATAATAGACACAAAAGCATAAAAAATAAATACGAAAGGCGAATAGTGGATAAACATGATTGTAAAGGCATTCACAAGGCAAATTATTGGTGAGAGCATGAGTCAGATATCAAGGTTTGATGGTCGGTAACACAGTCAGAGATTGTTGGATGTCAGTCATCAGTCGGAGATCGAATCCTGGATAGTCAGTTCAGCCAGAGCACTTCAACGGAGGCGACAGGAGAACCAGTTCAGCAATAGGTGATGTCATTGGATCGGACGGATCCAGACATCACCCAACAATCCAAGCTAAGTATTAATTTCATAAGGCATAATTCAAAGAAATTGATACTCCACTCTTACTCCCAGGTCATCCACATAATCTGGCTTCAAACACTATACAATGAGATGCTCGGACAAGCGGACGGAGGCAACATCGAAAACCTCATTCAAATCTGCACAACCAGGCCAGAGCAACTACAGCATGGGTCAAAGCTCCAGATAATTCAACCACTGCTAGGGAAAATTGGGAAATTCAGACGTACGCAAAGCATCACAGATCTCCATATTAGGCGTACATCAACGGTGAGCGGTATGTTGTCGGTCGATGACATTTTGGAGGACACGAGATGGGATGTACAAGTCGCCGGGATCAAGAAAAGGCTGAACGGATACACATGAGTTTGGAGTTAACTGAAACCAGAAAATGGTCTACGGCAACATTGAAGAAATCAAAGAAGTGTTCACATCAATAAGTTTGAGATTTATGTTGAAATACGGCTGCTCACGCCGCTGTCTTTCAAGGCGGGCGGCATGTTATGGAATGCAGTCAGCACTGCTTCATAAACCCTTTTTGATAGTTTAATACTAGCGTTACCAAAATGCGATTAAGTATCGCCCATAACGTAAAGCTCTAAATTAGCGGGAAAAACAAACCCACTACTACCACAAAAAGCAATAGCCAAATTTATGTAACTTTGTTCTAAGAGTCAGCCATCAGAAACCACTGTACAGTCCACTAAAGATCGGAGTCAGAAGAGGTCACCATAAGATTATTCTCACTAAATACAGATGTAAAGTTAAGCCAAGTGTCTCATTACCGGTACTTTCGGGTTATAAAGTTGTGTCAATTATGTAGAAGTCAACTCTGAGGTGTCACAAAGGAAAATACATTGCAGTCCATTACAAAGAATATGCGTTCTTACTTCACCACAATCACGGTCACGGAAATTCACGGTACAGATTAAATCCCATCGCTCAGAGTCATCAATGGACTTATGGTGTGCCTCAACACCGGGTATTTGTCCAAAATCCATTTTTACGTAAGTTTCGTCGTCCATCAAAATGCATCCGCATCTAACAAAACGCAATTCAGGAAGCATAGTGGGTGTTCAGGATGAAATTCGCTAGCATTTGAGTGTAAAATGGTAGTGACGTCTTGTGACGCGAATTTGTTCTGACTAGCTGAAGTTGAGCAATTTTTGTTGATGAAATTTACAAAAATAATTGTAGATTCTGAGGATGCTGTAAAGACAAAAAACGAATTTTCTCACTCAAAAAACACAATACGACATGCGTTGAGTTTAAATCTTCAACTTGTAGAACAAAGAATTTGAATTTGCTGCGAAACTTGTCAATGGTAAACGAAAGTTACAAAAAAAGTGAATGTTTTTGAAAAAAAAAATGTTTCTTGCCTTCTTAATGCATCAACTTTGAACCAATGCTGCGCGTGTATGAAACAAAATTATGTCAAAAGCATGTTCGTTCATGAAACTCCAACCTCTTGCCAATCGATTGGTAAAGTTGAATTTAATGTTTGATAAACTAAAATTTTTGACTTTTGTCTACTGGTCACCGCACTGTGCGTCGGTTTCTCTACGTGAGGGTGCAGAATTTTCTCTCGCCTTTCGCGTTCCATCGTCGATAACTTTTGATTGACTGCTTCAATCTTGATGAAATTTTCATCACTAAGTAAACAAACCATCCGGATCAAAACACTGTAAATAGATTCGCGATGTGACAACTAGGGGCGCTGTAGTAAATGAAAAGATGCGACCAGATTCTATGTGATACAGACTTTAGAGTGTTCATTTTCCGGCCATTTTTACGTTCCAGAGAGTCGGAAAATTTAGTGATCCATTCAACGGGAACACTCGGGATCCCAGAAAAAAAACTGCAAAATTAAATATTAACCATCTATAGCAGCTTTTTTGAGTAAAACCTAATTTGAAACCCAAAACAATGTTAAAAATTTTTTTTTCACTTTCAACAGTTAAAACTTGTTTCAAATAAAACAGTTATAAAAAACAGTTAAATTATTGAAAAAAGAGTTTTCTGATATAAATTGTATAGTTGGAGGAGAATAAAATTATTTCCATCGACAATTTTGTTTCAGTTTTCAAGTGATCAGCGTAGGTATTGTGAAAAATATTAATTAAAAAACAAAGTGTTTTAGCACTCTTGTGGATAAAATTGACAGCTTCTTGCTTCAAATATTTGACAAAGTTGAGTAAGATTTTTTACGATGGATAAAAACTGATTTGTAAGACTTCGGGTAATTCATCACATCCCGAAAATTTACAGATAACTACTCATTTGTTATAAATGCTGTTTTTTTTCATTTTGATTCGATGATTTTGTCACTGTGCACACTTTGCGAAACGGAAAAAGGCGTTCAATGCTACAAAATAAATGAATCCATTTTTTTTCCGTTGCGTTTCTTTATTGGAATTGTTTGGATTTTCAGATACTTTGCCATTTGTTTTCAGATTAATATTTCAACAAATTTAAAGAAAACAAAAAATTAATCTAAACCATAAATCAGGGTAGAATAATCATTTTCCTTTCTGAATCTGAACCATTTTCCTATTTCGGTTGTAGGTATATTTTTTATTGATTTCGGGAATGCCCCAGATATTTAAATCTTTTTTTGAAAAGGAAAATTAGGCTGTTTAACGTTTTCGGCCTAGTTTTAACCAAGTAATCATTCCTTGATGCTAATATAGGTTTTATAGTCTGCAAGCAAAATATACATCTGGTTGGGCTTCGACCAGACTTGATTTCAAGAATTTTTTCTAATTTGTTTATTGTTTATTGTTTATTGTTTATTGTTTATTGTTTATTGTTTATTGTTTATTGTTTATTGTTTATTGTTTATTGTTTATTGTTTATTGTTTATTGTTTATTGTTTATTGTTTATTGTTTATTGTTTATTGTTTATTGTTTATTGTTTATTGTTTATTGTTTATTGTTTATTGTTTATTGTTTATTGTTTATTGTTTATTGTTTATTGTTTATTGTTTATTGTTTATTGTTTATTGTTTATTGTTTATTGTTTATTGTTTATTGTTTATTGTTTATTGTTTATTGTTTATTGTTTATTGTTTATTGTTTATTGTTTATTGTTTATTGTTTATTGTTTATTGTTTATTGTTTATTGTTTATTGTTTATTGTTTATTGTTTATTGTTTATTGTTTATTGTTTATTGTTTATTGTTTATTGTTTATTGTTTATTGTTTATTGTTTATTGTTTATTGTTTATTGTTTATTGTTTATTGTTTATTGTTTATTGTTTATTGTTTATTGTTTATTGTTTATTGTTTATTGTTTATTGTTTATTGTTTATTGTTTATTGTTTATTGTTTATTGTTTATTGTTTATTGTTTATTGTTTATTGTTTATTGTTTATTGTTTATTGTTTATTGTTTATTGTTTATTGTTTATTGTTTATTGTTTATTGTTTATTGTTTATTGTTTATTGTTTATTGTTTATTGTTTATTGTTTATTGTTTATTGTTTATTGTTTATTGTTTATTGTTTATTGTTTATTGTTTATTGTTTATTGTTTATTGTTTATTGTTTATTGTTTATTGTTTATTGTTTATTGTTTATTGTTTATTGTTTATTGTTTATTGTTTATTGTTTATTGTTTATTGTTTATTGTTTATTGTTTATTGTTTATTGTTTATTGTTTATTGTTTATTGTTTATTGTTTATTGTTTATTGTTTATTGTTTATTGTTTATTGTTTATTGTTTATTGTTTATTGTTTATTGTTTATTGTTTATTGTTTATTGTTTATTGTTTATTGTTTATTGTTTATTGTTTATTGTTTATTGTTTATTGTTTATTGTTTATTGTTTATTGTTTATTGTTTATTGTTTATTGTTTATTGTTTATTGTTTATTGTTTATTGTTTATTGTTTATTGTTTATTGTTTATTGTTTATTGTTTATTGTTTATTGTTTATTGTTTATTGTTTATTGTTTATTGTTTATTGTTTATTGTTTATTGTTTATTGTTTATTGTTTATTGTTTATTGTTTATTGTTTATTGTTTATTGTTTATTGTTTATTGTTTATTGTTTATTGTTTATTGTTTATTGTTTATTGTTTATTGTTTATTGTTTATTGTTTATTGTTTATTGTTTATTGTTTATTGTTTATTGTTTATTGTTTATTGTTTATTGTTTATTGTTTATTGTTTATTGTTTATTGTTTATTGTTTATTGTTTATTGTTTATTGTTTATTGTTTATTGTTTATTGTTTATTGTTTATTGTTTATTGTTTATTGTTTATTGTTTATTGTTTATTGTTTATTGTTTATTGTTTATTGTTTATTGTTTATTGTTTATTGTTTATTGTTTATTGTTTATTGTTTATTGTTTATTGTTTATTGTTTATTGTTTATTGTTTATTGTTTATTGTTTATTGTTTATTGTTTATTGTTTATTGTTTATTGTTTATTGTTTATTGTTTATTGTTTATTGTTTATTGTTTATTGTTTATTGTTTATTGTTTATTGTTTATTGTTTATTGTTTATTGTTTATTGTTTATTGTTTATTGTTTATTGTTTATTGTTTATTGTTTATTGTTTATTGTTTATTGTTTATTGTTTATTGTTTATTGTTTATTGTTTATTGTTTATTGTTTATTGTTTATTGTTTATTGTTTATTGTTTATTGTTTATTGTTTATTGTTTATTGTTTATTGTTTATTGTTTATTGTTTATTGTTTATTGTTTATTGTTTATTGTTTATTGTTTATTGTTTATTGTTTATTGTTTATTGTTTATTGTTTATTGTTTATTGTTTATTGTTTATTGTTTATTGTTTATTGTTTATTGTTTATTGTTTATTGTTTATTGTTTATTGTTTATTGTTTATTGTTTATTGTTTATTGTTTATTGTTTATTGTTTATTGTTTATTGTTTATTGTTTATTGTTTATTGTTTATTGTTTATTGTTTATTGTTTATTGTTTATTGTTTATTGTTTATTGTTTATTGTTTATTGTTTATTGTTTATTGTTTATTGTTTATTGTTTATTGTTTATTGTTTATTGTTTATTGTTTATTGTTTATTGTTTATTGTTTATTGTTTATTGTTTATTGTTTATTGTTTATTGTTTATTGTTTATTGTTTATTGTTTATTGTTTATTGTTTATTGTTTATTGTTTATTGTTTATTGTTTATTGTTTATTGTTTATTGTTTATTGTTTATTGTTTATTGTTTATTGTTTATTGTTTATTGTTTATTGTTTATTGTTTATTGTTTATTGTTTATTGTTTATTGTTTATTGTTTATTGTTTATTGTTTATTGTTTATTGTTTATTGTTTATTGTTTATTGTTTATTGTTTATTGTTTATTGTTTATTGTTTATTGTTTATTGTTTATTGTTTATTGTTTATTGTTTATTGTTTATTGTTTATTGTTTATTGTTTATTGTTTATTGTTTATTGTTTATTGTTTATTGTTTATTGTTTATTTACATTAGATCAGCGGATCATCTGTAGATTTAATAATATCTTAATAGTCGTTATAATTTAAGATAAAAATTAACACATGTCAATACATTTCGTGTTATTCAGTACCTTTATTTCGTTGTAATAATTTCCATTGGCTTTTGTTTTTACAAAACAAAAAATGATTTGAAAATTGACTTTTCTTGTTCCATAGACATAACCATACACCACAATCGCGCAATCTGTAACAATCATTCATACTGATTCAACTGTAGATTAGAAGGAAACCTTCCAATAAACCGCTCAGGACCATATTGGATGACAAAACAAGGAGCATTAAAAAATTTTGTTTTGTTTTTTCTCTAAAAGTCGCGCTTTCACCAGACAACAGACAATAGACTGAGCCATACCTGTATAGGAGAACTAGCCACCTAAATCAAAATGAACAAACACACCACACCAACTACACACTTGAAACTTGCCTCTCTGCCTTGAAAGAAAACCTCAACTCTATCCAGCGGAAATCATTCATTACATCTATGCAAACGGAAACCCCAGTTTATATTCCCGAACAGTATTTTTAATGCAGTTTTTTTTTCGATAAGGATTTATTTACAGGTCATTTTCGGTTTTCTGTCTTTCGGTCATAAGGATATGTGCTCTTCATCCAACGTTTTTATTTAATTTGTTAATTTTTGGGCATTCCTAGAGGAAGAATTAATGCAAATTCGAAACGTTGGATAAAGCGCAAAAAAGTGTTGTAATTCTTGACCGAAAGACCGAAAGCCGAACGTTACCTCTAGTATTTTTTTTACTTTCTTAACTTTGAGTATATAAGATTTTATAGACTTTTTTTAACTTAAAAAACATTCACCAGTATTGGTTTAACAATCTACTGACCAACATTCTGCCTCGTGGCAAACATCATTCAAAATATTCACTTTTGAGCCACCCTAATATCCAGTTATTTTCAAATAGGGATTAGGTTATTGGATGGATTGATTTCTCGAACGTTTTTTTTCAGAAAAATTTGTTTGTTAATTGTATATTTCCAATACTTTTGTGAAAATTTTGATTAATAAATTGATAGATTCACCCAGATATGTGATATTGAAACATTGCTTCCTAAAACGATGAAAAATTTACATCTGTGATTCCAAAATAACATGTTCAGTGTTGTTTATTTTACCTGTACAAAACAATCAAAATTACTACGTGAAGCTGGTTTTGCCAATGCAATAACTATAATGTTGCAGATAATTGTGGTTCTTTGAGATTTAATGTACAAAACAATACATGATTTATTAACAATCTATAAACGGCTCAATTACAACACTTTTCTAAAATCAAACATTATATGTACAATCCAATTGTCATCAAATTTATAACTTGATTCCTAGATAATGATTCAGACATATATACTCAACATCTTTCAAACGGTAAGCAGACGAGATACGGGAGCAGGATTACAGATCTAAAACACTTCACATCCACAATGGTTGAAATTTCAAAATAAAAGTTTAAAAGTCACTATGAAAAGATGCTCATGGATTTACCGGATATTTTTACCGTCGATTTTTGCTAGAAGAACGCAATGAGCGTATTTTTTTTCGTTCAAAACTTTACAAAACTACGCGGGAATCCATGGCGCCATCTTTTTTTTTGCAGTGGCGCACTAACGCACTAGATCAAACCTACTTGCTACACTACTGTAACCAAACGACAACCTAAATAAGTTGTGTTGCAAAACGAAACAATCATGTTTTTTTTATTCAAGTCGATCGTGATGCCGCGTTATGTTACATATAATTTCATTCGAAGAAAGATTTGATGTAAGTGTGGGTGTCTCAGAGAGCGGTAGGTTTCATTTGATGGATGTGTTGAAACCGTCGACGAAGAGCCAGAGCAGATGATTTGAGTCGAGTTGAGATGTCATGGCGTTTTTTTTTGTTGTCACACAGGATGATCATGGGAAAGCACAGAGATATTGAAGAAAAAAGAAGAAAAACAAATCAACAATGTAAACAAATTTTCGATAAAATTAGTCAGCAATCGAAAGTGAGATTATGAAGGCGATGATCGACACAGACTAGAAGCAACTCTAAACACAATCAACTATTCACTAAAGAGAAAATACTTGATCTTGATTTTTTTGTTAGAATTATTTTCATAACAAAACGCAATGAATAATGAGTATGAATTGTTCTAACCACTGTCGAAAGTAAATTTTGGGCACCAATAAGTAAACTGAGTTTATTTTGAGCGTAATTTTGCTGCCTGATTTAAATCAACGCGCTGATGAACAACTACAAACTCGATAAACAGAATCACTTACAGGTTCAAGATGTATGCAGGAGTTGAACAGAATTGAACATGACGATCTATTGCTGCAACAGCATCTCATGAATTGGCGGGTTTAAACTGGAAGAATAAAGAAAGATTAAATATCATAAGTCAGTGTTGAGTAAAAAGTTTTTTTCGTTGTACATATAAAAGTGGTTTTCTAAAAAAAATATTTCTTTGTATATTTTCTATATGAGGAGGATTCAGTTAAAATTTCATTCAATCTTTGTACACCAATATTAATCATCCACACACGTTTGATTCGAACGGATCAATCAATAAAGCTATCTTGTAGAAAAAAAACCTTTTCTATTTTTAACTCCTACTTCCGAATGAAGCATGTGACAAACCATTAATTGGGGCCCCACAATTAACAGCAAAAGTGCTAACGCAGCCAAATCCTTGGCAGGAAAGCACTTACTCCAGAAATGGAGAAAATTGAACACCCTCGATCAAACACAAAGGAAGAAGAAAGTGAGCTCGACCTCTGGCCGTCGTTCGTGAGAAATCGTCGATAGCGGAATGCAGCCGGAAAATCTTTTTCCAGAGTCACGTCTTACCAGACAATTGCTGGGAACAGTGTTATCGAGTGTTTTTTTAGGTCTTTTTACTTCTTTGGACCAACTTAAGCTGGACGAACATTTTGAATGTGTGTAGGTGTCGTCTTAATATGTAGAAGTGAAAGCAAAGTTTAAAAAAAAAATTAAATCCATGCATAATTGACCAGTGCCTTACAATATTTAGAAAATGATTTAAACTAAACGAAGAAATTTAAAAACAAAACCAATTGTGCAAAGACAACACAGAGGGTTTCAAGCTATACCCAACAACAATTTTTTGCTGAAAAAACATATCAGCACCAACACGTGAAAAGGGTCTATGTTCATTTATGACAACGCGTTTGAAAATTTTGCAATCTTTTTTTAATAGTTAATTAAATTTCACGAGGAAACTTGCAAGTCTGTATGGTGAAAACGGTGCATAGGATCATTCTAAATATGTTTTTATCGATACGACACGCTGAAAAAATAGCTTGCAATTGTTTATGGACCCTAGCTGGAGTATGAAATTCGTCTTAATGTTTTATACACCCTTTGCTTTGTACTGTATGTCTCATATGTGTGAGCGAGATAGAGATAAAATTTCCCCAATTTTTTCGACAAAGGCTTATGGTTCTCGCTATAGGAGTGAGTGAATAGCTTTCCGCATTCTTCCCCTTTTATGTTTTGCATCTAGACAGTTTGCTTTGTTGTGGAATAAAGGGTGTATAAAACAATCTGTGTGAGGATAATGTCATTTTATGGCTCTAAATTTTTTAGATCCTTTGCTTTCAAACTGCATTATAAATCTTACGAAAACTGAAAAACTAAAACCGGTTTTTGTGTTAAGTAGAGCTTAGGGCATCCGCAGCAATCGCGAGCAAAGTGAAAATGCTCACGAGTTTAATCACTTTTATACCGCACCGGGGGTTAGTATATGGGTGAGCAAAATAGGGCCGTTGCCGTCGGGACCGATAAAATCACCAAATTTGCTCACAAGAAAGGGGCGAGAGCAAACATGCACTGAAAAAATTCTTCCGTTTAATGCTGAGTTTAACAAACGACGTTCAGCGTGTAGAGTTTGTTGACATTATTTGAGATTATTTGCAGTGAAATTTGCGAGTCGAAGACTGCAGAAGAAGAGCAATTATTATAACCTGGTGCTGGTGGTAAACGGCTCCTTCAGTGACGGATTTGTTCGGTGCCGAATATCCAGTTAGTGGTCATGATTGCAGATTTCCCCGGAGTCCCACCCAACCGCAGCAGCAGCAGAAGCTGTTGGAACATGTCGCGAAGGCTGTGGTCTCCATTCAGCCAGCGGCGACGACGGCTGGAATGCTATTCATCGAGTGAAACTCCCTGTTGGGCAAAGCTGTTGAGGTAATTATTTAGATTTTTAATACTAAACCAAAAAACATGAAAGGCTTCAGCCTAATTAGCGATGCTTTAGTATAAGCATTGGTCTCAAACTACCTGCTCAGATTTTTTTATTTTACAAAATATGCAGGTTGATTTGCTGCCCGGACCCAGACAGCATGAACAGCGCGATTCACCAAGACGGCCACTGTCTTCGGCATCACACGTCAAATGCAGCGGGTTAGTGAAATGATCCAGCATTTCCCCAGAAAATCCCTCGGACGATCAGACCACCAAAGCGAAAGTGCAATCTTCTGGCGTAGAAACAAAAACAGCGAGCATTAATTCGTGTATACCGTATAGCATTTCTTCGCAACCGCATGTTGCGAAACTTGCGGCTACAGAAAACGGAGGCAACAATTGATGGTCTCATCCAGCTGGACAGTGTTTTTTCCGGCACAACCTATCGTCTTAATTAGGGGTGACGCTGGAAAAGTTTATTAGTAGGTCTAAATCGCTGTCAAGGTTGAATTTCAGCGATATCTTTATTTTTAAGAGACGTTTAACAATTTAAAAAAAAATAAAATTACTTATAAATATTGTGCAATTTTTTTTTCTTCTTTCAAAAATAGGAACCTGCTTGAACTAAATTAAACAGTAAAAATGTTTTAAAATTTATTAAAATTTCTAAGTTTTCAAGAGTGTTTTATGAATTAAACTTTTTATGTGGATATAAAATAAAACAAACCAAACATTCGCGGTTCCGAAAATTTAATAGAAAAACATAAGTGTTCATTATTGTTAAAAAGATGAAAATTCAATTGAAAATAATGAATTGCATCAAAACTGGTAACTCCAACGACCATAAATTTCATTGTTCCATTGGGGCAATGACGCAGCACGGTCCTCAATCTCGCTGCACCAGGGTGGACGGTTCCGACTCATTGGAGCCGGAACCTTGGACCAGCGGTAGAAGACATCCTGCTTGATGGTGGAACTCCGCAACAGCTGGCATATTTCGCGCAGGTTCCTCTGACTGTCAGATGATTCCGGCTGCTGTTGCCCGGAAGTTCCTCGGAAGTCCTCGAAGCTGCTTGGATATGCTGCTGATAGCAGCTAACTTGAACCATGGTGCGCACCGTCAATAACAAACTCACGACTCAGATAATTTACTCAGTCCGAATTAATTTTATCAAGGTTTTTTGCAACTCTTATTTTTCAGTGCAATGTGAAATGTATACTTTAATGCTACCGCCCGGTGCGCGAAAGAGTGTGTATACCAAAACCGGTCCGCTGAAATGAGCAAAATCGGGCCTCGTATACTCACTTATTGGTGCGTTTGCTCTTATATTGGGCTATTTGAACCCATTAAAAACGGGTTTTGTTTACATTGTCTTTTATACCCTTTTCACATGTTGTTGCTGATATAGGTAAAAATTGGATTAACGAAGGCAATCCAAATTCACTAGAAACTACTGTTTACCCTAGGGCTAGTTGACAGCAACTATGAAACGTCAATAAGCTATTTCTTAGCTTATCAAACGAACAACAGATTTCTAATTGTATAAAATTTTTTTGGCTTATACTGGTCTGCCGTCTACCAAGTCTTGGTCTATTAGTTGTTCCATTGTTTAAGGCAGGGGTTTTCAGATCATTTGCTCGGCGGGGCACTTTTTAAAACCAAAAATTTTGGCGGAGCACCTACATTTTTGAATGATTGAAAACCCGAGTTTTGAAAACTTGATAGTATTCATCGTTTCAATAAGATGTGTGATTTGTCATCGTAGTCAATATCAATAATGAATGACTACTTTTTGAATAGCCTTGTTTTTATTAACAAAATATGTATCATCAAAAGTTAATGATTTCAATAGAAAAAATTTGGTAAAATTTGTGTTGTAGCCTTACTTCTGGTTTCAAGTTTAGTCGGGATCGGTATTTTGTCTTCGATGCGATATATGTGGAAAATCCAGAATCCAGACTCACATAGATAAGTTGAGGAAAACGGCAGAAGAATAAGTTTTGCTTTATCGGACAGAATATAAAATTTATTTTTCAATTGAAACTAACTCTCCTCCAAAGACTTTTTACGACATAATACGGATCCGATGTCATATGTATCAAGCATTCATATTCTTGTGATGTTAATGATTCTGGTTTCTTTGACATAAAAATAAGCTGTTCCACGCATTTAAAATTTTCGATGTTTTTTATTATTTTATGATATTATTCGGGGAATTTTGCTGGAAGCTGTTCAACAAATCCTGCGGCAAAACATTGTCAGTTGTAAATGACTTTACTAGACACGTGGGCCTGTTAGTTTAAGTTTACTCCAAGGAAACCCAAAATAAATTTATCAACGAAAACTGTTGTGATTGTCATAATTCTTGGAAATTTTCGGATGATAACTTGAAGGTTATTTCTGGTTGAATGCTTCTTAAATTCGGAAAGCTGTCCAGGTTGCGCTTTTTGAGCGATTCTGCCCAAAATTTGATTTTTCTCTTGATAGTCATGATTTTGCAGTTTTAATCGAAGATTGTTATTTCTTTATCTTGCATTGAAAAACTGAAGCCATCCTTGATTCAAACAAGTGAGACAATGTTTTTATATGAGATAACCAGCGATCTTCGCTAGACTAACCATCTCTTCGCACAACGCCTTGAATAACCCTGAATTTTTCGGACGAGCCTTAATAAAGTTGATTATATTTATGCTTTCGTCCAAGACTTCCTTCAAAGAAAGTGATAGTTTCTTTATAGCGAGTGCATTTCGATGAAGGATGTAATGACTTCTACCGCAACTGTTCGTCTTTTCATTGATCTTGGCAACGACTCCAGCAGTATTTCCAACTATACCTTTCGCACCGTCCATACAAACATCAATGCAATTTCCCCATGGAATATTGTTGTTCATAATATAATCATCATTGAGTGTTTTGCACGCTCAGTACCTACTGCAACACAACGTTGTTCGATCAAAGCAGTGCACTTTGACAATCCACCATTCTTTGCCAACATCCCTGCAGGGATTCAGCCGCGAGTAAAAACAAAGTAAACAAAATTTATTCGTTCGTACTATATGCCCTGTGAATATTTTTCTCATGTTGCGGTAAAAATGAAACGAAAAAAAATATCAGAATTTTCAAAGTTAGTTTATTATTTTCCTTGTGTACGTCGCGGAGCACTTTCAAAAGATCCGCGGAGCACCAAGTGCTCCGCGGAGCACGATCTGAAAACCCCTGGTTTAAGGATTCCACGGCAATCCTCGGTTTGGTCTACAGTCGATCGATCCAGTCAGAACTTTATCCACTACGATTAGAAAAAGTAGCGGTGATAAGATACATCCCTGTCTCACTTCAGCAGTTACCGGGATTGGATCGGAAAAGACACCGTTGTGCAAGACTTAACACGAAAATGCATCGTATTGTGCTTCGATGAGATGGACTAGTTTCTCTGGGTCTCCTCGTCGCCTTTGAGCAGCCCAGATGTTTTTTCAGTCTGTCAAATGCTTTTTCGAAATCAACGAAAACCAGCAGAAGAGAGTCCTGGAATTCATTGATTTGTTCCAGTATAATTCGTAGCGTTGTGATGTGGTCCACACATGATCGTCCGGATCGGAATCCAGCTTGTTGCCGTAGGAGTGTAGCGTCGATTTTCTCCTGGATCCTGTTCAGGATTACTTTGCAGAGTACTTTGAGGGTTGTACAGATCAACGTTATGCCTCGCCAGTTTCCGCACTCTGTCAGGTCTCCTTTATACGAGACCTTTACGAGGATACCCTGCATTCAGTTGGCCGGGATCAACGACCATCCTTCTTCTTCCACAAACTTTACCGATAGTTCCATGGCTCGTAGTGATAAAGGCATTCTTGGTCCCACACCACTGTTCTTCGACTGTTGCGTCTGGCACCACCGAGGCTCGGGATTCAAGCTGTTCAACGTATGCCCTTTTCACCTCTGGATTCTTCAACCGCGGACGTCGTATCGACACCCGACTTTCTCCTCGCACCGTTGGACACGCGCAACTCTTAGTCTTATCTCACCAAGGGCGAGGTGATGGTCAGATGCAATGTCTGCGCTTCGTTTGTTGCGGACATCAAGAAGGCTCCTTCTCCATTTTCGGCTGATGAAAATCTGGTTAATTTGATTTTCTGTTCGGCCATCTCGGGATACCCAAGTGACCTTATGTGCTTGTCGATGGGGGAATAGTGATCTGCCAATCACCATGTTGTTCTCGAAATTTTGCATCAAATATCCGGGCAAACCCGGATAAAACCGGGCAATCTGGCAAGCTTATCCTAGACTATAGTGCCCCATGATGCGCTCAAGGTCCTGATTTTCAGAGCCAATTTTTGCGTTGAAGTCACCCAAGTGGATTTGATGGCACCTTTCGGAATTTTCTCAACCACGCTGTTCAGTTGATTGTAAAACTGATATCCTGCAAATCGGCAACTTCAGTTGGCGCACAACACTGGACCATTATAAGGTTTCTAACTTGTGTTTTAATTTTGGCTACGATTATTTTTCCTTTAAAGGTTTCCATCTGATGAGGGCCGCATGGGCCTGCGGGCTTAACAGGAAACCAACTCCTTGCTCTCGAGTAGCGTGTTCTTCTCGTATGCCAGAGTGAAGCAGGACTTTCCCGGACTGTTTCTTGTGTTCTCCAGTGTTAAACCAACGGACTTCGCTCAGTCCCAGAATTTCTAGCAGTAGGTTGTAAGTCGAAGGTCCTTATCCCGCGATGGTTCTGCCATCTTGGACTTAGCTAGCAGGAGCCGCATTTCATGAATTCAGCCGCTCCGTAACCTTCTCAGTCTGCATGCGACCAAAGCATACACCGGGGTTGGGTGCCCGATCTCCGCTTAGGTTACTCGCATCCCAGCCGGCACTACGAGGAGTTTTAGATAGGAGTTGTGAATAAGAGGTGATATGACCACTATGGGGCCTCTTGTTGCACATTATCCACCATTTGCCAGCCAAATGGTGTTAGTCCTATACCGGTTCAAAAATTTCATAGTTGTTTCTATTCAGCAGGCACCTTAATCCTGTTATTCTGTTATCGATTGAGTTGCATAAAACAAACAGGTCGTTGAAAATGGATAAAAACGGTATTGTTTCGTCCACCCCAACGAACCTAAAGCATTTGCAACCGATTGGCTCAAAACCTGTACTGCTAACGACCCCTTCAATTTCTGGTTTTGAAAATGTATGTGCCTGTAGGTTAGCTTTGAACCTCATACAATGAGGTGCCACTCAACCAACCCATCTTGTGACTTAATAATAAAGTTTTGTGCTGCAAAGTTATTTCGGATCAGCTTGATCATATGACACGGATCGAGAATCACATAATCTGCGTCAACGGCTGACGGGTGACAGAAAAAGGTTTCGAAAGAGGAAAAATTAATACACCAATTGCAGCCCAGCACGTTTGCAGTGGTCATGTGAGTTGGATTGCCATCAAATGTCAACCAAACAACGAAGACACCAGCTTCCTGCAGTCTTAACAAAACGCTTTCTACGATGATCTTTTTTCCTTAGCGCTAAGACGCTAAGATGAAAACTTTAAAATACCTATAGACGTACATACGTTACAGGTATTTGAAAGTTTTCATCAACAGATCCCAACGCTTTCTCCGCACATGGCAGTTCATCGGAGTTGAAATCAACAATTCCTTCGAAACGTTTTTAAGCGCGATTCCGTTCAAACAGCATCCGTAAAGTTAGGGAAATATCAAGCTTATGGTTTTTCTTCTTAACAAGCGCTGCCAGCTTTTGAATCGCTGTTTCTGTTATACCCGGTTGTCCGTCATTTGCTGAATACCTGTTCGGAATAGATCGTTCCGAGGGCAGCTTGTTGTCGAAGGCATTATTAACAAATCTGTAGGCCTTTGGACAGTAAGAGTGGAAGGTTGTGGCAATTTTTTCACAATGTAGTTACGCCTGGATGGTTTAGTTCATTTAACAACTTGTCACTTGCTCAAGCGGCAGCATGCGACATGGTTTCGCGCAGCCTTGGAATTGGTATTTTCCCCCAGAACTGGATAATATGTTGAAGTAAGATAAGCTAGGTTTATTGTACTACAGAATACTCAACAACAGATACAACAGAACATGAACAACGACACCAATTGTAGCCAAGAGTCAATTTGACAGTAGCTTGCGGTCCAAGCTCAGTAATCCAGACCCACGCAAACCAACCACCCTACTTCCATCATTGAAGCACGATACAATCTGTTCTTCTGAAGGGATAAACAAGCACCTATGACACCGACAAATCCATCCCTGATCTAGGCACTCACGACAGCTGGTCTAATCTCACAAATACAGCATCCAACGTTGAAGATGACTAGCTAACAAAACCAATGGTCATCATGCAAAGCATCACCAGTTGAAGGTTCAACATTAAGGAGACCATTAGCTACCCGAACCTAAGCTGTCTCACTTTCAGCTGAAATAAATCTATATCTAACAGTTTGTTAAAAGTTACATACACCCAAAATTCAGCCTCTGTGCCAATGGCGTGTGATCAATTACATAGCATCATTGGTACAAGAAGATAACGCGACCGGTGCTGATTCGATTTGCTCCCACCGGCATTAATCTCCCAAGTTAACCGAATTGCGTATGTCTGAAAGAAACAAAATAAAAACGTTTGCACGTCCCTCCCTATGGCATCACAAGACGAAGAAGGATGGAAATAAATACCGGCCAACACCAGGCAGCCAGCGAACCGAGCACTGTGCGTGTGAATGTAGCAAAAGCAACAACAAAAATATCCTTCTAATTCAATCCACCAGCACCGGCAAACCACGGCCAAGCTAAGCTGTGCGTGTGTATGTAGCAAAAGCAACAACAAAAGCATTCCTTCAATTTACCGGCAAACAACCACGCACCGGCCAAGCTGCCCGGCTTTAGCAGCTGTGTATATGTAGCGTGTGTATGTAATAGCAGGCGGTAAGCAAACACAGTTCTCATTCAATGGGTTTCCCGTTTCCTTCACTCCCGTTCCCTTTCCCGTTTCCATAACAAAACAAGCTGCCCGGCTTTGGCAGCTGTGTATATGTAGCGTGTGTATGTAATAGCAGGCAGTAAGCAAAGCACAGTTCTCATTCAATGGGTTTCCCGTTCCTTCACTCCCGTTCCCTTTCCCGTTTCCATCGAAAGACAAAGGAATGCATTGAAAGAAGGCCAAACGCCGGGAAGCCGCCGTTGTGCGTTTTTTGCGATTGATCGGTGACAGAAATCCTATGACAAATATCCCTCGTCCTGCATGAAGCTTGAATAGTACACTGGTTAAAATGCCGGTCTGGCAAGACGCTATGATTGGTAATTTAAGTTCGATTCTCACTACGGCGCTGTGGTTTTAATTTTTATTTTTTTTGTTTCTGGGATGAATTATCCAATAGGAATAGGTTTTTCTTGTTTCGCTTGAATGTAGTGGTCATCATTTTGGTTGGGAGCCGAGTCCTTATGCCAGTTACGGTTTTTCAAACATACCGTTTTCGGCACAGTGCACATTTCAGCGCATTATCGGCACAGAGATATGCTAAATAGGCATTGGATTTTTGCAACCTCTTCTATGGGTGTAGAGAATAAAGTACACGACGGGCTGATAAGCAAGCGGTTCGAATTGAATCAGGTTGGTAGTGAAAGTTAGAAACCTGTACAATAAGTTACACAATGCTTCTAATCAACCCACAGCCGATATGGAGTATTTGCTCGTCTCGACATTTGGCGTAATGACGGGCTAATTCAAATAAGCTGCTAGGATAAGGTTGCCAGAATTTTTTCCACTCCCATCCGGGCCTAGCAATTCCGGGCATTTTTTCAAAAAAACCTGGCAAAATCCGGGCATCGATTTCAATTTTTCAAATCCAAAAACCGGGCAAAGACCGGGCAAAATTTTGGTATTATTATATGTAAAAGCAAAGAAAAAATGCAAAAAAAAATTAAATTAATATTTCATTAATGTCATTGCAGGCTTTGAAAAACTTTTTGGAAAACTTAAATATTTAAAGGTTTATAAAAGTAAATCAGCGAAATTATTTGAAACAACCGTTGAAAATTTCCATACCGTTGATCGATTTTGCTGAAACTTACTCAAAAACTTTGATATTTTTTTGGTTTCTTTGTGAAAATTGTGAAAAAATCCGGGCAATATCCGGACTTTTTTCACGAAATCCGGGCAACCGGGCCGGACCGGACTTTCTCGAAATTTTGCATCAAATATCCGGGCAAACCCGGATAAAACCGGGCAATCTGGCAAGCTTATGCTAGGAGTTAGAGAGATCGATAAGATGGGGTAATCAGTGAGAATTGAAAATCAATTAATGCTTAGATGGGGCTTCTATCTCTCAGGCCTATTACATTTTACCATAAGGGGATTTTTTTTTATTATCTGACAATTTGCGCCGGGGGTCTTCAGATTTTTCCCAAAATTGAAAATTTGGTTCATTTTTGCGACTTATAAAACACATGCATTTTTTCATGTTGCGGACATGTTGCGAGAATGCCGGACGACTGTCCTGCAAAACAGGTGTTCGCTACGAATCCGGTAGGAACAAGACGAGCGGGGGCGCAACGAGCGAGGTGGTTAGACCAAGTGGAGCGTGATCTGGCGAACGTGGGGTGCCCGAGAAATTGGAGAACGGTTGCTATGAACCGAGTGAATTTTAGGAATTATGTTCGTCAAGTTATGTCGTGAGACGGAATACTAAATAAATAAATGCATTTTTTCAGATTTCTAACATTTTTATTTTTTGAGTTAGCTTCGGTTAGATTTTTTTGTAAATGAAAAATAACCATTTTTCAAAGCTACATAACTCTGTTGTTTCTCAATGAAAATTATAAAATAGCACATCAAAATGCATTGAAATTTTATCAGCTTTCCAAATAGAATAGTTGAAAAAAATTAAATAATGACCTTCAACATGAAGAGTTGTAAATAAACTTTAAATGGCGTCTAAAAGTACCGTCTGCACCACCGAATATTTTGCAAAAAATACCATTGTGTAGCTCGATTCTTGATACAACTTTCGTCTGAAGACACCAAAGTGGGCCATTAACATTTTTTCATCGAAAACAAACAATGGTCGAACAACTGCACTCACATATGGAGATAGCAAGGACTTCTAACAACATGAAAACAAAAGAACTTACCATACCAGGTAAAAAACACTACTTTTTCGTGCTTTGTAGAGTGTTTGCAGCAAAACTGACTTTAAATTTTAACCAAAATTCTGAGTATCGTATTGTTTAAGTGATATAACTAATAATGGGAATGTTGCTTTTACAACCTGGTCATATACTATATAACTTATTAATTTTTCGATCAAAGATCATTGTGAAGCATAATCAATGCAAATAGTAGAAGGTTCAGTCCCTGTGTTTGGGATCACAAAAATGTGATTAAAAAAATGAAATATAGACGTGCTTTACATAGTTTTTATATCCAGAGCTAAGCACTGGACACCAAAATCCTTTCCCATTGATCAAAAAAGTATGAGAAAGTGGCACAAATGTTGTAGAAATAATCAAAGAGCTCAGTATGGCCAGACCAGAAAAATCAGAAAATCAGAAAAATACATGTGTTTTATAAGTCGCAAAAATGAACCAAATTTTCAGTTTTGGGGAAAATCTGAAGACCCCCGGCGCAAACCCGTCAGATAATAAAAAAAAATCCCCATAATCGTGATGGAACGATTGGTGCAGTGCGGCGTATAAAAGTAGTTTCGGCCATCGCAAACTCTGAAGTGGTGATAACGAGAAAGGAGACACTGTGAGCGATCCCCACTCGCCCCCTTGGGCTTGGGCTAGGGACTGCCTGTGTCTCAACCATACGATGGACGACCCAGATGGACCAAAACCAGTTGAGACTGGTACAAACGCTGTGGAAAGCATCCGGATGCAGGACTCCAAGCTGTTTGCCGAGGGATACACAAGCATACACTGCACTGACACTCACACATATTTAAGGTAAGGTAGTTATAAGAGCGGGTGGGAAAACTGGAAAAAATCGGGGAAGGAGGAATTTTTTTTAGTTAATATAAGTTTTAAAAGTAATTTTTTTTTAAATTTAATTATTTTATGATGCTAAAACATTGTATCTGTCTTTTGCGACGCGGGTAGAAGATCGTTCTGATATTTGATGTTGAATCGCGAACCTGTCCATGAAGCCTAAGACGGGCCAGTATCCCTTCCGGCAGGACTTTCTTTTTGACTAATATTTTGTCCTCTGGCTGAGTTTTTTGGCCGGTTTACAAGCTTTCAACAGCATTTCATGAAAACCCGAAGTTATCGAGACCGACTGAAGCTTTCGCCATTTTTTTACGCTTTCTCATTCGGTTTTTAGAACTTAAGACTTCACGTGCTTCAACGTGACCCGTCTCTCACAAATTTCGTTTGTAAACAGACTCCTTTTTTATACCTAGTACGTTCTCTGTTTTCCTAAAACTCTGCACATTGTTTTTCTTATTTTAAAATTATTTCCTCCCTTATTCTGACATGACTGAGAGAGAAGATGTCTCTACGAATATGACTAGTGTTGCTATTCTCCCATTTTAAGTTCAACTCTTGTTATGCTTTTTCTCATTCTGATATAAATTCCTTTATCGGCAATTCATCTCACATTTATTCCCTACAGAAGTAATAGATAGAAACTTTAAATTTACTTGCAATAATTATTAGCCGCTAGCCGTGAAAAGATTTCTCTCTTTGAGCTTGTCGATTATTGTTTTGAACGACTGCGTTTTACGTCGTCTAAGTCACAGAATCTCTGTTTAAATATTTTGCTTGCCGTGAGTCATGATCCCGAATTTTTTGCGTTTTCCCATTTTTACCGGTTTTCCGCACGCTGCAGCCAAAACCAATTGCGAAGTACAAAAACATTGGGAAAATCGAGCCTTTTAAGCCAGAAGTGCCTCCGAAGAAGTTGGTGAGAATCTAGAAAAGTGTTGATGTAAACGAATTGATGTAAAAAGCAGGAATTTTTTTTAAACTTTTCTATCGAGTTATTTCTTACTGTATAATCTGATTCTTTAAATAGGAAGAAGATTTTAAAACTCGGAGGAAAAGGACCGAGATTGTATCTCGCAGTCAGCTGGATCGGGAAATTCTGGAGTAGTTTCATGGAGTTAATAAATGAATGATGGAATAATGGCTCACATTTCGACAAAAATTTCTCAGACAAAGAACGAAATAATCGAGGCAGTGAAATATATAACCGAAAACTTAATCATCAAAAACTTTTGCAACCGTGTAGGCTGACTTCGGAACCAAAATAAAGACAATTCACCAGTGCAATTGAAATCGGCTCCCTCGTCAATTAGCTTGAAGAAATCGAGCGTAAATTAAAGAACGAGGATTATGAAGCTGAAATGAAGATTAAAAACATTTGATATGCTTTAATTGAAAATTTTTTTTGGTCGAATTTTCTTAGTCAAATTTTCTTGGGTGAGCGTTCAAAGGCATAGTCGATCCAAAATTGTTTTCAAAAGTTACTCGCGTATTCTTAATGTTTTTTTAAGATGTTAAAAGCTGTAATTAAAATTTTTCTATACTGCTCGTGGAATTGTTTTTAAATGTACTCAAAATTTTAAAAAAAAAAAGAGATTGAACAAAAGTTTGAGAATGTCATCGATACACAAATGAGTCAGACTAGTAAGTGATAATGTTGCTACGAATATTTAATGGGTTGTTGACGATTCCTAAAAACATTAAGTTTTCTTTGATAAAACAATTATAATCAGTTGTTATTTGATTTATTATCGTATCTGTTTAAGTTCTAAACTTTGAAATGAAATTTTGGATAAATAAAACCAATTATAAACTATAACAAAACTGTTTCATTCAATACTAGCTGACCTGGTCAACTTTTTTTACCTTTAACTTAATAAATCAATAACATTAAACATCAACATCATTAATATAAACAACATAAACATCCACATTAAACATTAACACCGTTTTCGAATATTGAGCTCGATCTTTTAACACAGACATTTTCATACATATTAGTAGAGACAAACGCCAGTCCTCATCCGGTCAAAAATATGCGGTAAGGAATTGTGAGCAACCTAAGTTCTATTGTGTCAATTTTCCGAACAAGTAAAAGAATGAGCAGCGTGTCGTGGATTTCAAGAATCATCAGTAGGTTGCTGGAACGTGTAAAAGTGGGTAGGATATTAATAGACAAAATGTAACTGTGTGTATGGATTTAACCGACACTTGGTCATCCGATACGAGCGTGCATGCCAGTCGGGCAGTCAGTCTGCGAGCGCGACCGGGTGAGCGAGCCAAGTGATTCATCGCGTAGTTCCCCCGGCTGGGAGCGGCCCAGCGGGCCACGGGTATTACTTCCGAACGTCGCGTCGGACCGGTCTGCACATTTGGCGACCGTGACAGGTTTCTCTGTTTTGGAAGTCGGAATTGAATACGAGAAGAAAAATGAACCGAACAGAAAATTTTTGTTTTTCTTGATTCACTGTGAAGAAATTTCAGTTAAACTGTGTTACAAATTAAGTACCTCGAGAACCCTTTCTATGACAAAGCGTTTTTTTGAAATGGGTAATTTATATACCCATCGTGTGAAAGTGCTATGGAGGTTTGAGATGAAAATGAATCCAATCCGGCGAGTTGAGAGGACCGCCTGATCATACTGACGCGAATTTCAAGCGAGTTGAGAGGACCGCCTGATCATACTGACGCGAATTTCAAGCGAGTTGAGAGGACAGCTTGATACTAAGAGGCGAGTTGAGAGGACAGCCTAAACGTTTCGATTACAATTTCAAGCGAGTTGAGAGGACAGCTTGAGATTGGAGGGCGAGTTGAGAGGACCGCCTGATCATACTGACGCGAATTTCAAGCGAATTGAGAGGACAACTTGATATTAAGAGGCGAGTTGAGAGGACAGCCTAAGCGTTTCGATTACAATTTCAAGCGAGTTGAGAGGACAGCTTGAGATTGGGGGGCGAGTTGAGAGGACCGCCTGATCGTACTGAAGTGAATTTCAAGCGAGTTGAGAGGACAGCTTGATATTAAGAGGCGAGTTGAGAGGACAGCCTAAGCGTTTCGATTACAATTTCAAGCGAGTTGAGAGGACAGCTTGAGATTGGAGGGCGAGTTGAGAGGACCGCCTGATCATACTGACGCAAATTTCAAGCGAGTTGAGAGAACAGCTTGATATTAAGAGGCGAGTTGAGAGGACAGCCTAAACGTTTCGATCACAATTTCAAGCGAGTTGAGAGGACAGCTTGAGATTGGAAGGTGAGTCAGGAGAACCACCTGAGCTTATTGACGCGAATTTCAAGGGAGTTGAGAGGACAGCTTGAAATTAAACGGCAAGTTGAGAGGACAGCCGAAGCATTTGGATTACAATTTCAAGCGAGTTCAGAGGACAGCTAGAGATTGGAAAGTGAGTTGGGAGGACCACCTGAGCTTATTGGAGCGAATTTCAAGCGAGTTGAGAGGACAGCTTGACATTAAAAGGCGAGTAGTGAGGACAGCCTGATCGTTTGGATTGCAATTTCCAGCTGGTTGAGAGGACAGCTTGAGACCGGCCGGGGAATTTAGAAGACCGTCCGAGCTCATTAACTCGACTTTCAAGCGAGTTGAGAAGAATGTTTAGTGAGAGAAAAATATTCAAGCGCGTTTAGGGACAGCTTGACATAAATTTCAAAATCACCTTGAACAAGTTGAAAATTAAAACTCGTGCGTTTGTAGAAGACAGCTTGGTGAGAATGAAAACACAAGCGGGCTTCAGAGCGGGCACAAGAGAAAAATATTCAAGCGCGTTTAGGGACAGCTTGACATAAATTTCAAAATCACCTTGAACAAGTTGAAAATTAAAACTCGTGCGTGTGTAGAAGACAGCTTGGTGAGAATGAAAACACCAGCGGGCTTACGGAACAGCTTGTCAAAAATTAATTGAAAAAACCCTTGAAGCGAGTTAAGATGGCAGATTGGTGAAAATGGCAACTCAAGGTAGTTGAGAACATTTTGAAACAAGGTTTAAAAAAAATAACTATTGAAATGAGTGAGGAACACAGTTTGGAATTTTGACTGAAGTGGACAGCTTGCTGTGCCAGCTTATTGTGACGGTATAAAGCGAGTAAAAAAAGTATTGAAATTATGATACGAGCTGTAAATGAGAGAGAGATAACGTTGAGAACATGTTGTGTTTCTTTTAAAACTGTTGATTGAAATTACAACGAGTTGAGAAGGCACCCTGAACGTGTTTAAATGACAGTTTGGGTTGAAAGAAACTCATGGAGCGTGTCAAGAGAACAGTTTGAACAGATTTTCCCTTGTGCTATGATATAATTTTATGACCATGGTTGTTGCATATAAAACAATAATATTTTTTTATAATCAGTCTTTCACATTTTGTTTAGGATAGGAGGAGGATGTGTGTATGGATTTAACCGACACTTGGTCATCCGATACGAGCGTGCATGCCAGTCGGGCAGTCAGTCTGCGAGCGCGACCGGGTGAGCGAGCCAAGTGATTCATCGCGTAGTTCCCCCGGCTGGGAGCGGCCCAGCGGGCCACGGGTATTACTTCCGAACGTCGCGTCGGACCAGTCTGCACAGTAACTAGTTCTAATTATCCGTATATGGTTTGCTACTGAAAACAAGGAGCTTTGAAATTGAAATAAGTAATTGGTTGAGGCTTGAGCTATGATTTGAACGAACTGTATTGATTGTGTTATTACATCAAACACGACAAGACACACATCATTTGCTTTTGTTTTCAAGCGATTTATTTTCAAAAAGAAAAAAATTAACTCAAGCATGTTTTCTTTGAAAGACTCGAGTGCGGGAAAACGGAAATTTTGTGCGGAAAAAATTACAACTACAGCAGATTCACCTCTACATATTTTTGCTGAACAAGCCTACCAGAATCGGAATCCTCAGAGACAAACAATTTCGGTGCTGGTGGCATTAAGTTTTATGATTACCTATCTACCCTCTGCTGTTTCCTTTTTGTCAGTTCATTTCGCTTCTTCCACGTGCCCGATTCGAGGCTGACGCTCTGAAACAAGTCGGTTGGATGGATGCGTTACAGTAGACTGACTCGATATGAGATCATTTTCGAATTTCTCAAACCTTAAAATCTAAAAAACTTTGCTTTTATTCAATTTTCATCCTAGATTTTTGCAGAATTTTAAATATAATAATGGTATCGTAAGTAAATATTAAATCTATGGGCTTCCCGATCAGAAGAGAAAAACAAAATTATATCAAGATGAAATATTTTAATATTCATTTTTTTCCTTTCAAAATGATATATAATTTAGTACTCGGAGGATGTTAAAAGTTCTCAAATTATAACAAAAAGTCCATGCAACCATAACTGAATTATATCACCTCTTGACATGGCCGTCGGAACGGGGGGGGGGGTTGGGAGTTAAACCCCCCCCCCCATGAAGGTCCGAAGATGCGAAGTGAAATGTTGTTCTAAACATAAAATTTAAATTTTCTAATCATATTTTGATGAACTACGTAAATGATTCAAGAGTAACAATAGTGTAACAATCTTGACTTCAAAACCTCGAAATCTCATTCCATGACCACAATTCTACAACAGTTTTTCAAAAAATTTCTCACTTGTTGATAGTAATTGTTTCCCAAATATTGAATCCCAATAAAGTTAGACTAAGCTTACCAGATTATACGGATTTGGGCCAGATTTTCTCACTCTATTTGCAAAATCAAACGAAAATTTCAATTGTGTCCTTAGAATCATGTATCTTGTCTCCAAATAATTTTTCAATCAAATTTTATCAAAAACCATAAACGATGTTTTGGAAGATTGATTTTTCTAATGATTCTGAATCGCCTGATGTGTTTCGAAAAAATTAAAAACAATAATCCGTGTGTTTTTCTTCTTTATTTTAGAGGAATAATTCTGAAATTTGTCTGCGTATTGGACGGGGTTTTAAGAAAAAACTTAAAACAATATGCCCTTATTTCGCAAGGTTTCAGGATAAAATTGCCTGGATTTGCCAAGCTCGGATACTTGATCCAACATAAGTGTTGCATTTCAATCTTAAATGTGATGAATTTTCCATATTCAAAACTCTGAATTTCGGAATATGAGAAAAAATATTTGAAATTCAAACCACTTTTAAGATTTGGATCTGAAATTTTTTTTTCTCAATTTATGTGCAGAGTTGAGTCATAAAAAATGTTTCATGAGTCCAGAAATTAAGAATATGTAAAAATTTCGTTATTCACAATTTTATTAAAATTTTTCAAGTTCAATTACGAATAAATAATTGAAAAAAATCATATTGAAAACCATAAGTTCAAAATCAAATACAAGATTTCTGGTCAAGGGTTCTAATACAAATTTCGCTTTATGTTTTCAAATTCATAGGATTTCTTATCCGGAATTTAGATTCAGGCTTAGAATTTGGGTTCAAAATGCAGAATTCAGACTTGGAACTAATATTCAAGATTTGTATTCAGATTGAGCTCAAATTTAAGTTTTATGATTAATTTTAAAATATCGATGTTAAAATTTCATCAGGGATTCAAATTGAAGGAGATTGAAGTTTGATAACTTTGATTCTTGATTCAAAATTAAAATTTTAAATTTATCAAAGTTAGATTAGAAACACAAACCTGGTGAAAATCACATATAAAAAATAAGATCTGAATGCATTTCAAAGAATTTGTTTTTTGAAAAATCTAGATTTTGATTTTGAAAACTTTAATAACAGGATTTAAATTATGAAATATTAAATATTTAATGATAATTTTGAACTTGTTTTTTATCCTTATGTAAAAATTCAGCTGGAAATTTTATTTACAAAATTAACATATATTGCAGATTCTTCAAAATCAAAGGTTCTTACTTAGTCTTAAATTTTAATCGAGTTTACAAGAGTAGTAAAAAAACCTTATTTGAACCGCGAATCTTACTTTTTACTTTTATTTCTGAATATTTGATACATTTTTATCCAATGCTTAAAACGGTTATGCTTATGGTTCAGAAGCTTGCTAAAGGAAGTGAGTTTACAAAAAAAAAATCTGAATGAAGGTTCAAAATCCATTTTTTTTTTGTCTCGATTTTCGATGCAGTTAAAAACCTATCTGGAACAAACTGTGATCGATGTTTACTCTTGGGCTCGAACTTACGGATATCAGCTAAGGAGGCAACTGATTTACCAACTGAGCTATATCACAAGTACCTATATTTCTGAAAGCTTCATGAACAAAATTGGCTTCTCCTAGGACTTAATTTCAAAAATAAACAACTTTTAATGAAAATAACTTAAATTTGAATAATTTGCACTAAGTACATATACAATTTTTCATTTGTGTGGGCATTGTTTAAGCGAAAATGTTATTGAGAAAAATTTGTCATCAAACCCTTCCCCCCCACCGCCCCCCCCTCTGCCGGTTCTTCCTACGGCCCTGCCTCTTGATATATATCGAGATTATATCTCAATCGGATCGGATTTCGACCAACAGAAATGTAAACTATGTATCTTGCATGCAAAGCTTGTATATAATGTTTGTCGTATACGTATCACTTGTATGAAATGTTGGACTACGTCCTGACTTGTATTCTAACATTCATGCTTTGTTTCCAACTTGAACAATTCTTGAAAAGTTTGGGAACCAGCCAGGAGATTCGAACCTCGACCTGCAGGTTGAGAGGCGCGCGCGCTACCCCAGAATCATGCCTGGTGCATTGATAAGAAATTTTCAAACTTCCCTTTAAAAGTTTTCAAAGCATTTGTTTGCCCGGCAGAAAAAACAACTGATTGTATCAAAAAATAAACCGTCAAACGGGGCATCGTGCAACAGCGGGGTTAGATGCAACATTTATATAACACCTCACTGAATCAATTTTCAATTTAATGTATAGCAATAAAGTTACCTTTTAATGATAACAAAATGATGATGACATAATTTCTCACATCTTAGGCTAATTTTTTTAAGTTTTATATTTCTATAGAAAATTTAAAAAATCGAGCAATAAATGTACTAATTTTAACATTTTTCGATGCCGTGAAAAACTTCACTCAGTATGACGCATCGGCTTGATAATAACACCTACAAACTTTTTACTGATTTCCTTATGTTATACCAACACTGTTGGTGCAAAATTTTTCGAACAATCACTCATTATTTTTGAATAAATATTTTTAGGTGTCTGGGGTAAAATGCAACAAAATGCAAATCAAAGAAACACCTCGTTTCCATGTGGTGGAATATGAATGTTTTGCATCACGCGTTTGTAACCATTGAAATTTCTTTCATTCAAACATGTAGGTATTTTTATGATTTCAGCTTGTAGAATTTTTCTTAGTATTATTTAGCCCCTAAATGTATGCAGCATCGTTATTTTCAGAAAAATTGTGAAAATAAGTTTTACAGACCAAAAAATTACTGCAATTCGTGTTTTAATGCGTAATGGTCTTTAAGGCATCGCAATTAATTTTAAAAACTATAAATTTTCATACGTGTTCATAAGATTTTTAATTAAAAACAAAGTTTGTTGAAATTTACCTCATCTGCTTCATTTACCCCTGAGGAGGGTGAAAATCGCATGTTTGAAGAAAATTAAATATAACTTAAAAAAAACAATAATTTTTCAAACTACACCAATTTGATGTCCCATCATCCTTAAAACTTTGGATGCATAAGAGGTAGGATTAACTGTGAACATAAGTTATTTAAAAGCCATTGAAGTTGAAAATTGTTGCATGTTGCCACAGTTGGCGGTAACTATTTTTTATCGAAACGAATGAAACGAATATTTTGATATCAAAGCTATATCTGAATAAGTTTATAATATCTCGTTGAGATGAGTTTGTGTAACAATTTTGATATGCTCTCCTGATCGGGTATACCTAAACGCTACATCTGTTAGACCAGTGGTTTTCAAAGTGGTCCCTACCGCCCCCTTAGGGGCGTTGAGAGCTTCCAGGGGGGCGGTGAGCTCAATTTTGAAATTTGGGGGGCGTTGGAAGGGCTCAGGGGGGCGGTGAGATCGTAATTCACATTTTCACAAACCACGAAACAACGTAGATTTGAGGCTCTCAGAACCAAAGGGGTATAAGTGACAAAATTATCGATTTTGAGTTAATAATGCCAAACAGTTTTTCATATTCAAAACTATATTTGCTGATTTTTTGAGATTTTTAGAATTTTATTTAAGTATTTTTACGTTTGATAGAAAAATCAAAAATATCGGAAAATATATGGAAAATGACCAAACACAAAAACTTAAAAGCGTGTTTTCTCGAAATAAGCTTTTATGCACTTATACCCCTTTGGCTCCAAGGGCCTCATTTGAAAACGATTAAATTCATTGCTAAACAATGAAATTTCGTTTCAGAACATAAGGTCAGGCTTAAGACTAAAATATCGGTAATGCATGCACATTTATGTTCTAGTATTCAATTTTTTTTTCAAAAAGTGTATCTAAAAGATGTTTTAATATTGTCACAGATTTTGTATACTCTCTACATGTTGATCTTGTTTTGTATGGTTGTTTTGGGTTATACTAAATAAGATTATGTTTAGATGGCAAAACTTGATAATTTTTAAAATCTATTATATTTAAAAAAAACTGAAAAACAGAAATAAAAACCTTCGAAAAAATCTGTATAAAATCTGTATCTGTATCATAATGTATATGTGATTTAGTGATAGCTCTTTGGAAAGAAAATTTGAAATATTTTTTTTAGGTAAGAGAATTTTTATTTTAAGTTCTTACTTGCTCATCTTTATTTCAATTGTGCCATTTGCAATCGATAAACTTTTAATCCATTCGGTTATCACTAACATTTCCGGAATTCAGTTGTTAAAATCAAATTTAATCTTGAAGACCATGTGAAGGCATAACTGGAACAGGAATCAAACTCAGATATCAAGAAATAATACTATTTTTTACGTTATTTCACCGGCTGGAAAGTAATCATATTTTAAGTTTGCATTCAATAATGCAATTTAATGGTGAATACAAAATGTTGTTGTATATGATTTTATATCAAAACGAACTAATAAATCAGTTTTAGTAATTGTTCACTAAATTTTACATTAAATAAAATGTTTCCTGGAGTTCAAACCTAAAAGCTTTTAAGTTTTTATGTTTGACCATTTTTCATATTTTTTTTTCGAAAATTTACATTTTTTTCGGACGAAATAGTATGTAAATAAAGTTCTAAAATTCTGAATAATCACGAAATATTGTTTAAAATATGAAGAATCGTTTGATATTATAAAATTAAAATCGACCATTTTTTACACCTACCCCTTTGGCATCAAGGGTCTCATATAGATTTGAATGAATTTTGAGTTAAGTCTTACAACAACATAAAGCCAAAAGCTAATGGTTTTTCAACGAACCAGATTATCATTTTTTAAGATTTTCTAAAAATTTGCCCAGGGGGGCGTTGAGCTCAAAAATTTTGTAAAAGGGGGCGGTGAATGAAAAAAGTTTGAAAACCACTGTGTTAGACGAACATAATTTTTTCATATCGAATAATTCATTCAGGTTCGAGGATTGAAACAAAAATATTTTCGAAATAACTTGTCCATATTATTTAAGGTGTATCCTTATAATTAGTAATGAAAATAGTATACTATAAGATATTTTTATCGGTAGCTCTCAGCTAGTAGTGATGATCCCACCAAAACTATCATCATCACCGAAGTTGAACCACGGAAGCCAACATTGCATCCTGGCGGCAGCGAATCAAGATCCTTAATTTCGCTCCTTTTGTCACCAAATGTCTGCTGCTGGCATTCTGCAAACTATACGGCAGCCAGCCAGTCTTGGTCATGATGTTTGCTCATGCTAAGGATATTCGCACATTCATTCCCACCCTATAATAACGCTGCCGCTTTCTGGGCCATCCTTAAACTCGGTCGGTCGACTCGACTACTGACTTGGTGGATCGACTACCACCTTCCGCCTCCGGTTTCCAAGAACGACACACACCGAGGAGAACTTCCATTTCCTCGTTCTGACTTCCCTGACAGTTCATAGCCGGGTGGGAAACTCGACTAATTGGAATAATAAATGGAAAACAGGGTGTGCTGCCTAGATAGGACCAAGAGCAAATGGCTCGTTCTGCTCCTCGTTTTCTTAGCTGCGTCATTATGTCTGGGAGGTTTCTTTCTTTTTATGTATCCTTGCTTCTGTTCCCAATTGTAAAGATGATTTGATTCCCCTTACACGCCTCAACGATAAAGGTGGATTTAAGTTGAAATGAACAACAACATTCAAACGCAAATTAAACAGAAGATACATCAATCAAACAAATAATTTTATATTTTACCCAGACAATCAATAGATGTAAGATTGAGAAACCATTGAATAAATTGATTACTAAATTTTACCTAGAGAGAATAGATAGCGGTAATGATGATGTTTGTAACGATTATAAGGTACTTCTGTAGATATGTGCAATATTTATAATATGTTTAAGTTAAAAAGTAGTATTACCGTCTTACGACATAAATTAACGAACATAATTTCTAAAATTCACTCGGTCCATGCCAACCGTTCTCCAATTTCTCGGACATCCCACATTCGCCAGATCACGATCCACTTGGTCTAACCACCTCGCTTGTTGCGCCCCTGCTCGTCTCGTTCCTATCGGATTCGTAGCGAACACCTGTTTTGCAGGACAGTCGTTCGGCATTCTTGCAACATGTCCTGCCCAGCGTATCCGACCAGCCTTCACCACCTTTTAGATACTTCGCCTCAACACTCCATTCTCGTGCACGCCGCCAAAGATGGTTCTTAACATTTGTCGCTCGAATACTCCGAGCTTACGCAGATCCTCCTTGAGCAATGTGACCATAGAGAATAACTGGTCTAATGATCATCATGTACAGATTACACTTCGTACGAGGGCTATTTCTTCAAGACCGCAGTTGCGCCGATCTCCAGTTCGTCGTTGTCGATTGTGACCTTGTTATTACTGGACAACCGGGTTCGGTCGATCTCGGATTCATAGATCAGCTTTGTCTTGGTGGTATGCGGCTTAGATAATGCGTAGGGTCTTGGTGTACACGGCATTTTTGAAGGTTTTGTCGTAGTGTAAAGATTTGGTCCGTCGTAGGCCGTTCTGATGACTTCCCATGAATCTGTTTGCTTGTGGCGTTAGGCAGCGGAGTAGGATTCGGGACAACACTTTGTAGGCGGCATTGAGTACAGTGATCGCTCGGTAGTTCTCGCAGTCCAATTTGTCGCCCTTCTTGTAGATGGGGCATATTACCCCCTCCTTCCACTCCTCCGGTAGCTGTTCTATGTCCCAGATCCGGACTATCAACTGGTGTAGGCAATCGGCCAACTTGTCCGGGCCCATTTTGATGAGTTCAGCTGCGATGCCATCCTTCCCAGCCGACTTGTTTCTATTCAGCTGGCGGATGGCTTCCTTAACTTCACTCAGCGTTGGGAGTGGCTCCTCTACGTCGTTGGCCACACCGGCGATGTACCTTCCCCCACCGTCTTGATCTCCTGCATGTGCGCCGTTCAGGTGTTCATCGAAGTGCTGCTTCCACCTTTTGATCTCCTCACGAATGTGCGTCAGGAAGCCTCCGTCCTTATCCCGGCACATTTCGGCTTGCGGCAAGAAGCCATTGCGGGATGCGTTGAGTTTCTGATAGAACTTTCGCGTTTCTTAGGAACGATGCAGCTGCTCCAGCTCCTCGAGGTCCTCCTCTTCCAGGCGGCGCGTTTTCTCCTGGAAAATTAGGACTCGCTGCCTCTTCCGCTGTCGGTGATTTTCCACATTTCGACGGGTGCCTCTTTGCACTACTGCCGCCCGCGCGGCATTCTCTTCGTCCATCACCCTCCTACACTCCTCGTCGAACCAGTCGTTCCGTTGAGTACGCTCCACATAACCGATGACGTTCTCCGCAGCACTGTTGATGGCTGTCTTGATGGTATCCCAACAGTCCGTCAAGCTCGCCCTCTGCCGGCAGCGCTGCTTCGACCGATTGCGCGTAGTCTGCCGCGACCTCAGGTCACTTCAGTCGCGCTATATTTAACTGAGACGGGTGTCGGTTCCGTATGTTGTTCACTACGGAGAGTTTTGGGCGCATTTTCACCCTCACCAGACAATGGTCTGACTCGATGTTGGCACCTCGACAGGATCTGACATCGGTGATGTCCGAGAAGTGTCGGCTGTCTATCAAAACGTGTTCGATCTGTGATTGCGTTTGGTACGGTGATCTCCAGGTGTAATTGTATGGGAGGCGGTGAAATCTATCAGTCTGAGGCAGGTTTCGTTGGTCAGCTGGTGCACGCTGGACTTTCCAAATGTCGGTTTGAATTCCTCCTCCTGGCCGACCTCAGTTTACCATGTTTTGGGCAACGGTCGTTTTTACGCTCCAACGGCGCGTAGAATTCGTCTTTGTCGTCACAGGTCTTTCCGAGATGAGGGCTGGGCACGTTCATGATGCTGATATTGAAGAACCGGCCCTTGATTCTCAACCGGCACATTCGATGGCATATGTTAGTTGTTACTTAACAGCATTACGAAACGGTTTTTTTTATAACTTGAAAGAAAAAAATGCAGTAGTTTGAATTTCTAAAGATATTTAGTTCATAAATGCTAAAACAGACATTCAATGTGTAATCGGATATATTTTTGGTACGTAAATACAGTTGGAGAACATTTTTTGAAGTGAAAAAATTAATCTTTCCATAAACTATCATTTGCAATTTTGCTTTAAATTGTTTTCAGCTAAATTTCGATAACAATAATACAATTCTTTAATATTCCCCCAACATAAAATTATTTATTGATTATACGCCCTTTTGTTATTTGTGTAAAAAAAACATCAGAAAATTTGTTGAAAAGAGCGAAAAAGCATTTTTGCGAGGAAACTTACTAACGTACACCATACTTTACCCTGCAACATTTCATTATTTAGGAGAAGTAGTACCGGGATAGAGGTGGCCTTAACCTATACAATGAAATCTGGTTGGTCCGAAGTCTACATGTGGTTAACACGTATACTCCGTATATTCAGAACTACTTTTCACCGATATGCCGAAAAACAAATTTACTAAAGGAAGATTTGATCTTAATTGAATTTGACATATTTTTTTAAACCAGATATCATATCGATTCACAGTGTTGAACAAATTTGTTCAATGAGTGATAATCTTTACTATTAAGTACTGAAAGACTTTCTGGAATGATGTCAGAAAAAGTTGTACTCTAATCTAAATTTTATTTTTGTTTTCAAAGTATTGTATCTCTAAAACTAAAATATTTAGTAAAATCTGAATCCTTCATTGAATGTAGTATAGTAAATTCATGTAAAATCAGAAATAATAATAAACTTAACGATACGATTGAAAATAAATCGGATCAGTTTTTCAAACCGATGCTTTTTCTGGTAAGCCATGATCAATCTACTCTTAATTATGTTCCATATTTTGAACTAGAAATTTGCAGAAAAATAAATTTAAAGCAGTCAAATTTCAAATCAATATTTGCGGAGCACAACAAAAAGAACACGAACATAAATTTAGAATTAAATCAGAATTTTAAGGTTCGAACAGTGCACAGTGCACAGAAAAAGAACGCATAAAATAAAACAACAGAGTTAAAAAAAAGTTGCAACCGAGTTCTAAAATAAATTTCAGAAAAAATCAGTAAATAACCATGATTAAAAATTTATAAGCAAAATGATGAATTGTGGATAATAGTAAATTTTCTATCATTCGATTAACAATTTATTTTCATTATTTTAAATGGAAAGGTTGATAAAAAAATTCCGCGGTTAGAACATGAAATAGAAAAAAAAAATTATTCACGAATTGAAATGTGAATTCTCCATTAGAAAAAAAAAATTATATTCAGTTATAGTTTAAGAGAAATTTATTCAGAACACATACGTTGCCGACGTTCGATTTTTTAATTTAGTTAGCCCAGCCAATTAAAACTAAAGTTGCTCCTTAAAATCACTTGTAGCACTATAAAAAGTTAAAAAAATCATGATCAATTTTGAAAAGAAGTTTTAAAATAGTAAAACTTATTGAGGCCTTTGCAGCAAAATGAAACGTACGAAACGTACCATGTTTTTTTTATTGAAATTTTGATCCATTGGATTTCATGAAAATTATGTTTCTGAACAAAAAAAAAAAAAAAAAGATTTGAAGAACCTAAACATAATTATTTAAAAATAAAATAAAATGTTAAAAGTTGGATCAGATAATTTGGTGAATTTATTTAAACATTAATACCAAATTAAAAAATAAAAATATTAGATTTAAAACATTGTAGAATGAAAAAAAATTAAAAATTTTAATTAAAAACTTGATTATAAAATTCAATTGATTACTTCAGGGATCAGCATTTTAATTTTGTTATTATTAAGTTTATAATCATAATCAAATTTAGGTGAAATCAAACATCATCATAACTCAATCATAACTCATAACTGATGACATAACTCATAACTGATGAAATGAAAAACCTATCTTAAAACCATAACTTGTTTCTGAATTGGTTCAGAATCCATTTACATTTTATCATTAATTTTTTTTTCCGAAATTTCACAATAATAATAAAACTTGTTGAAGAGGAAAGACAGTTTGACTTTTGCTATGCAAAATTTCTTAAGTTCAATTATTTCTCGATTTTGTATTAAAAATTTGTTAAAATTCGTATTTTACAGAATAAGGAGAAGTTAATAGAAAGAAAACTCTTATTACTTTTTTCGCAGAAGTCAAAATTACTTGAATGTAAAGTTGAGCATTTAGAGAAACAAGAATCACAAAATAAAGTTGTGGCCAAAGTTGTTTTTTGAAAAATATTTTAATTCTGGATAAAATTTGTGAAGACATGAATGACTATTATTTTTAATCAAAGTGATTTGCTATAAAGTAGAAGGACATAGAGTTTATAATATTTTTCTGATAATTTTGTCGACTATCATGAGTAGTAAAAGCCAATCTCATGGCTCCCAGCTTGTGGATGTGTTCAATAAATATTTTGATGAATGAATTTTGAAATTAAAATGGTTGGTTTAAAGTTCTGAGCTCATTTACTTACGCTTCTTGAAAAAAACTAATTCTCAAGACGAGATACAGATTTTAAAACATCGGTTTGGTGGAATTGCAACTCAAAATTTATAATTCATAGTTTCAAAAAAGTGTCTTAAAATTAAATGGATAAGGCTTAAAGAGATTTAATAGAGAATTCCATCGGAGGTGAGTCAATTTTCTGACATGTTTCTTAACACTTATTTTTAAATAACTTTTGGGTTCAATTAATTTTCCAGTGCTACAGTTCAATGAATCAACAGAAAATGTTATTTGAAAAAAATCTCCATAGTGTTCGAGATATTCATAACAGAAATTGAAATGCTTTTAATCGTTGAAATTTGCAAATCACAAATCATGCGTAAAGTTATGTAAAAAAGAAGGGTTTATAAAAAGTACCACCAACCCTATGTGATATAACGAAAAAAGATCGCTCATCAATCTGTAAAACTATCCGACTTTAATTTAGAATCAAATACTGCAAGTTTTTGTCTATTCGTAGTAAATAATTTCATGAAATTGCGTCATTTAACAGAGGAGAAATCTTCAGTAGATACTGTAAGAAATTTTGATAAAATAAAAACAACAGAAACAACTTTTAATGGCATCAAATTAGGCCGGAACAAATTTCAAATCCTTCTTGTGCCACTCGGAGTTGGAAAACCGCGAGGGGGGGGGGGGCTGATTTTAAAATATAATGCGAAAACTAAATATGTTGTAATAAATTGCACGAAAGCTTGTATGTTACAAAATTGCATCCTATATACTGCCCCTACTTCCATAACAGTCCCATATGCAAAAACAAGCAAGCGAGAAAATCAGCATTTTCTGTTTTGAAATATATTTTGAAATTGTGACCACAACTTTCAGCATAAGCGAAAAACATTTGATGGAATTAGTTCTAGGTTGTCATAATAAATCGTAAGACCTGAAATTTTCGAAATTGGGTCATTGGTAAGGTCGGGAGCACCATTTTTTTCGTTATGGGACTGTTATGCGAGCATTTTCAAACCTTTTTTAAATCTACTCGCATAACAGTCCCATACAGAATATGTTTTTCTCACCAAGCTTCTTTCTTAGACTTAAATTTGATCATTTTTGAACTTTTAAATACAATTTTCATTAAAAGAAACATACTTTTGGAAAAATATCGTGAATTCCGCATTGTAAGTTGAATCTTTTTACGATTTTTGATCGCATCTGATAGTTTTTCGCTTAGGAAGACATTCCTTCCTTCTTACTGACCTGGCTTCGAAAACTAGGGTGCATTATTCGACATCAAATGAGTTAAATCTTTTTTAAATGATTCAAAGCAATAAATCAAAGACTATTTCGACGGAAGAAGCATTGAAAATTAACCAAATCCCTGGTATTTCACATATGGGACTGTTATGCGAGTATATTCCATATGGGACAGCCACAAGTTGATATTTTTTTCGAAATTTCTAGAACAAAATCTCTTTTTTTATTGTTTTATATTAAAGCCCTATGTTCAAAATGACGAACTGTCAGGTTAGATGAAAAATGACGAAAATTCATATGGGACTGTTATGCGAGTAGGGGCAGTATAGGCTATATCATATTTCATCGAAAAAATCAAAGAATCAAGAATATAAAAAGTGAAATAACTCCCATCTTCCAATTTTTATTTATTGGTCTTGTAATCTTTCGAATATTTGAATGTTTTTTTTTTTAAATTTACATAAAATACTTCCAACTTTGTATATTTCCCATCGGGTTTTTTGAAAATTTCGAAGGGGCGAGGGGGTGACAAAAGAAGAAATTGATGTTTGTTCCAGCCTTATATGTATGTATGTATATGTATTTATTTGGAGCACGCTTTAAAAAAATAAAACACAAAAAAAAATATTACAAAATTATTTCACAAAATATTTTAAGATTTTGTGATGTAACGCTAGAATAAGGAACATTCACATTGATTTTTAAAAATGTATAGATGTATGAATTAAAAAAGCCATATTTTGTGCAACATACCGTTGTAAAGTGTAAGACGTTTCTGAATTGATTATAGTCAAAGCCTGTATTTTTCAAATTTAAAACAACAATTTCAAACCAGTCATTTCGCTCAAACTTATTTTTATCAAAAGTATCTTTTATATGGAGCTCAGCCTTCCAGCGCTTGGCCGAATACCATGCATCTCTTTCAAATTGCGTGACAAATGTAAATGTATGTAAATGATTTATGTAACCTTCAACTTAAAGGCACAGCACGTTTATTTGCCGATGATACAGCAATTTTTTATTCAGAAACTTCACCTGATATTATAATTCAGCACATTGAAGACGACCTAAAACTGCTTTCAAAATATTTCAATTCAAACCTACTTTCACTTAATTATACAAAAACCAAATACATGTTGTTTCGTTCTTCACATAAAAAACTGCCTCGTACTAATGACCCAGCTATGAATGGTAATACGATTGAGAGAGTTAGTTGTTTCAAATACTTAGGAATTTACTTAGATGAAACTCTTTCATGGAATCGTCAAATTGAACACCTGGAAAAAAAAATTACTCCTCTTTGCGGTGTTCTTTGGAAACTGAGAAATTTTGTTCCCCAACATGTTCTCTTTAAATTTTATTTTGCGTTTATTCACTCTCATTTGAACTACCTTGTTATGATATGGGGAAGAGCTTCTTTGTCTCACTTACAGAAACTTCAAACGCTCCAGAATAGATGCTTGAAAAACATCTTAAAACTCCCTTTGTTATTCCCTACCTTTCAGCTATACTCTTTAAGAACGCATAACGTTCTTCCAATATCTGAACTCTGTGATTTGCAAACTGTTATATATATCTATGATAATCTACACTCAACTGAAAATATTCAAAACCTCCATTTTACTACGGGGTTGCGAACTCATAACACTCGCCAGTCAGATTTCTTGCAACGAAGCCGATCCACAACATCATTAGGGCAAAAAAGAATTTCGTTTATTGGACCTACTAAATACAACACCTTACCAACTGATATTAAAAACATAACCAATCGTTCCATGTTCAAAACCAAAGTGATACAGCTTTTGAAAGAAAAATTGAACCATTAAAACAGTCGATCATCAACCAGTCTTTGTTTTGCTTACCTTTTGCATATTTGTAGCGTTAATTTCTAATATTATTATTCTTTAAAAAATTGTAGTTTGTATTTTTATCTTATTAAATTATTGAACATAACTTGATAAAATTAGTAAATATAATTAGTGTAATAGTAAATATAGTATAATGAATCTCTTCAAAGGAAATTATTTTCCATTGAGATTCATATTGTTGTCAATTTAGTTAAATAATACATTTCCTCGCACGACATTAAACAATTTTGTGTTCTCAGCATGATTAAAATTTGCTCGCGTTAACTTTTATTATTCATTGCTGCCAGACATGCTGAGAACAGTAGCGTCCATTACCAGGGGGCTCAATTGAGCCTTTTGGTGTGGGGGAGTGTGGTGGGCCGCTACAAAAATCATAAACGTGTGTGAGAAAACGGTTCAAGTTCTTGTATCATGTTCCATGCGGGTCGATTGCTGGCTGCCAGAAGGAAGTAACTTCTTGTCCTATTCCGTATATGTTGGGTTGGTACGACTATTAAAGGGGCTGGGACTACATTTCATGTCACGTAATTTTGGAGTGATACTTGGGAGGGAATAAAAGTGATCCGGTTAATTCATGTCATTCGTGCGTTTTTTTTCTCCTCTGTATCTAGCTATTATGAATGATAAAGCGTATACTTTCGGGCGTACGGAGTTCAGGAAATTTAACTAAGCGTTAGAACTACCTACCTATTGCTGCCGGCCTAATGGATGAGGTAATCGACAGGAGGCCGTTGAACGGGCGGCTTTTCAGGGATCAGAATAGTCCGTTCTTTATCTGGCCACGGCAAACATTGAATGAAAATGACGATGTGATAAAATTTCCTTTTTCCGTCATACGTAGAGTTCCACCAACATCAACAACAACCGCTGGTTTTTCTTCCTCCTTTACACTGGCACCTTCTTATGGTTTTCCACTGTCGGCAAGCAGAATTATCTGCTTATTCACTGCTTCTGCTTTATTCACTTTTTACCCAATCGAATGCGATTCGATTTCTAATTTTACCCTCACACACTGTACACAAGTTAGCGAATTGTTATAGTTTTGTTTTAGTAGCGCAACAACATACAGGAGTGCGGCTCGGCCGATTGTTCGAATTCATTGGTACGCAATCAGCGTAGTATTTTATCATTGATGGTTGAGAATCCACTCTGGCACGAAGCGCAAAAAACGCCCTGGGTACAAGATTACCGAAGAATTAATAAAAATCCAATTAGCATAAAACATGAGGAGTCGTTCTCTTTGAATACCATTCGAGTGTACTCCATATTAAAGGTATCAATAAAAAGTGTAGTGTAAAACACTACACAAACACAAACTTCTGTGCTTAAACCTGTAAATACGCTGGCCAGAAATTGGGAGCTCAAGTCCTAAATGTCACATTAATTAATTGATTACATTTCTTTTCCAATGATTAAAACTTTAATGAATTAATCTTTTGACTTACATGTTCCACTTCAAAACAAATACCTATTTCATTCCATATCGAATCATAATAACCTTTTATCCATAGACTTTATAGTTTCGATACGCTAGAATATGATTGTTTTGCACCACAGGTTTGTTTACATTCAACTGACATCACTGCTGTTGCCTAGCGAAGTGTTGCATGGAAAGTATTCACGCAACACCTCGCTAGGCAACAGCAGTGATGTCAGATGAATTGATTGTTTTTCAATTTCAAAAGACATACCCCTGTTTAACAGCTATTAATTTTTTTGCCTATGAGATACGAAGATACGATTTTCAACAAAGTTGTTCAGCAGAAAATTTACTTGACCGAATTTTTAAATCGGCACAATAACCATAAGCGGACCTGGTATCACAGAAAGAACAAAAGCGATGTTGAATCATTACAAAAAATCAAATTTCCCCATACAAATATAAATGTTCAAAGTTACTCATGTAAACGTTACTTAAAAATTTTGTAAGAAAAAACATGGATGGGTTTTGAATCGATACGAAGCATTTTAGACCCCAAGGTTTGGGAAATTCGAATTTGGCCCCAATTCGACTCAGTCCAGTGGAAAACTTTTTAATTTTTCTGACAACTTTAAAATTATATCCCATCAATTTTTTTTAAAAAATTGGTTCATAATGTGAACAAAGTTTTTTTTTAAATTGAAAAGTGTTGGAGGTTATCCTAGTTGATGCTACTACGTAAGTGCGATGCTAATTAACACTTTAAAATCTAGGACCGTTCTAAAAATTAAACCACCTATAATTTGTCAACTATTGACTCATTAATTTGGTCTTTTGACATAAACTTGGAGTGTCAAGTCTTAGTTTGTTGAACTGTTTTTAAAGCTTGTTTTGGGTCCAAAAATCCTTTAAAATATTTATCGTGGAAAGTCTTGTTTTATCCGTAACAGATTCGGTAGGGAGCACTCGAACTAAAATAAAAATTGTCGTATTGCAAGAAGTCAATCCTTTTTACAAGGTTAAGTTTTTACTCGGCATCAGAAAAAGTTGAATTTCTGAGAAATATTCTTTTATTGAAAATAAAAATTTCTTGAGAGTCAAAAACTTATAAAAGCTAGCTTGTGTGAGAAGCTATGCCAGCTTCATTTTGTAATCATTTGATAGTTAGGTTAAGTGAGTTTATATAAGGCTGCCAGATTGCCCGGATATATAATACAAAATTTGAGAACAGTCCAGTCCAACCCGCTAACTAGAATTTTATTGAAAAAGACCAGATTCTGTCCGGATTTATACACTTAATTTGGCAAATCAAACAAAAAAATACAAATTAATTTGTAATTTTTTTTATGAATGACTCCAAAACGAAATTTTTCAGCAAGTTTGGAAAAAAAATAATCGGGAAGTCTGAAATACGATTCAAAATCAATCAATGCATTTGGATGTTTTTTTTTTCATTTTTTTAAATTGATTTTTGTTGAGTAATTTCTTGGTTTAGACAAAATTTGCCCGGATAGTGCCCCTATTTTTTAACGTCAATTTTGAAATCAAGTTCCTGTATTTTGCCATGATTTTATTTTAAATTACCCGTATTTGTACGGCCCGGATTCATGCTGAAAAAAATCTGGCAACCTTAGATAATTATGAACAAACGCCGTTATGGTCAGGACAAGGTCCAAATGCTTTAAAAATCAGCTCTATCATTCCTTTCAAAAGTTTGTAACCGCTGTTACAAAACGCTTAAGATGTTTTTCATTGTTTCCAAATGTTTTGTGTAAGCTGTTGTGTTATTTGCTAAATTTAATTAGGAAACTAGAGTGACAAATTTATATAAGCTGGAATTTAATTGAAAAAAAAAATCACAAAAACATATGTTGTTAGATTAAGTCAGGCGGGCTTCAGCGAGGGTGTATATTCATGGTACTATGAACATGGAGGGATGGTCCTCCATATTGGGTGGCGTAACAAACCAAAACAAATTTTTAAGAAGGCAAAGATGAAGATGACCTAGTTTCCGTCATAGGTCAAGTTGTGTGCATGTTGTAAGCATGTAAATTTAGTGTATAATCTACTCGTGGCATGAGTTGGTCAGGACTCCCTGATCATTCAGGTAAACAGGTGATTCTAACCGAAATTAAGCAACCACATTAACATCCTGTTTTTATTCAGGACCTTGTAGTTTTCGATCGGATTTTCCGAGAAAATCCTCGAAACCTCACACGCACACAAAATTCGGCCTAGGTGGTCCCAAACTGCCTAAGCCTAAAACGTAGAGGACTGCACTCTCTGGTTCTGCAGAACCATAAACATTAAGGAGAAACGTCTCAGGCCATAGTGCCTTAATTTTTAAGGAGACCCCCTCTCGACGCGGCCAATACGGTCTTCCTGTGGTCCACCGATAAAGTCAAGGAAGGAAGACGCTAGTGCAAACAATTTCCGAGGGCCGAAAACGCCATTTTGGACCACTTACGCAAGCCACTTTTCAAGAACTACCAGCAACTAGCAGAAACAGAACAGTACCAGCAACCAGGAAGCGCGCCAACGATAGCAGTAAACCCGTCGACGGTATGTACTTCCTGAAAAATTAAATTTGATGTGTCTGAGTGTCTTAGTTTTCATAATTCTCGTGAAAATGAGAAGCGTTTCCTCGGAATATCGCAAAAATGTCGTGCACACACCATTTGTACCTTTCGGGCATAAATGGGTGTTCATTTCGCTGAGTCAGTTGGCAAACTGAAAGAAGTACGATTGGGGCGGTCCCAAATTCGATTCGGAAGAATGGAGTGGAAAGCAGCTTCGTGGACAAAAAAAAATAGGTGGAAACCGAATCCGGTGGACAAAACTTTGGACCGGAAAGTCATGCGTGTGTACGACAGTAGAAAGACTTCCTCAGGTCGGGATGTGGATGTGCCCAAAAAGTGGAATCTCTTCTTAGCACCGTCCATCATGCCAAGATAAGATTGGGGCTGAAGACATATAAGAAGCAGATGAAGCCGAAGTGGAGTCAAACAAGCTCCCTCTGTCAAACCAAGAGCTTGTAAATTATATGATCAAAGTTGTGTGGAAAATCGGTGTACGTTATCATCTACAACGAAACCTATTGCAAGTTTTGATAACAAAATGCTTCCGTGTGACCAGGATTACATTGTTAGGCATTGCCAATGTACTGACAAAAAGGGCACATCATTTTTCACCGAGGATCACCACGGAGAAAAAAGGCAACAGTTGTTCTATATTTCAGCTGTTTATACCATCATCAAAGCGTCAATAGTCAATAATCAATAGACTCAACTACAAGCTGATGATTGACTTTACGCAATCAACTACGAATATAATGGATTCAACTGTAATGGTATAATTGATTCAACTGAAAATATGTTAGATTCAACTACAATTGTTTAATTCATTTTAGAAGGCATTCAACTATAAATATAATTGATTCAACTAAAAACTGCTGTTTGACCATCCACAATCAACTATGAATAAAATAGAATCAACTGTAATTGTATAATCGATTCAACTGTAAATATGATAAATTCAACTACAATGGTATTATTTTTTTTGTTTCGGTTATAGTCGTTTTACCATCTTTATGGCATTCGCGAATTTATCAATGTTGCAGTTGGCGGATCGTTATTGAAAAACTTATCCGGTACAATTGTGTTCGATGTTTACTGTTGGGCTCGAACTCCCGGACATCGGCTCAGGAGACAACAGACTTGCCAACTGAGCTATATCACAAGCCACATGATGGTATGATTGATTTTAGTTATTAAACTACAAACACAATAGATTCACGAAAACAGAATAAATGATATTTAGGCGTATGTGAAAGTTTATTTGAAAGAAATATCTTGAAGCTGTTTTTATTGATAGGAATGAAACAGAAGATGCTGGAGGAGTTAAGATCGAAACTGGTATGCGCGAAAAGCTAAGATGTAAATTGTGGGGTGGGTGTTGTGTCTAATGGTCGCATTTCAATGACGGATGAGAGAAACGATGAGAAGAATAGAAGCAAATTGAATGTTTTCTACAGATTGTTTACAAGAGGTAAATTTCGTGCTACTGTTATTTCTTGGTTCATTGTGTATCAGGATAAGTGATTCAAACTGAGATCCTGTTAGAAAAGGATATAATTAAAAATAACGAAGCTGAATAGAAAGGAAATGTGTGTTATATTTTTATATTTCATGTGCGTAGGCTTGAAGAGAAGGTAGAAAATGGTAGAAAAGTAGGACATGTCCTACCAAAGTAGAACGTCTGGTAAGCCTAATATAGAGTAAATTTTCTCCCCACAAGGTCAATCTTCGCCGAGTGTAGAAGCACGGACTTCTAAGGACGTCTTCCGGGACCGATTAGTAAGATACACAATTTGCTTGGGAACGTTGCATGCAAAATGTTGAAATAATAAATTAAAAACAAATAAATCGTAGCCATAAAATTGTTCCGAAAAAAAATCATCTTATCATATAAGTATATTTGAATCTATCATATTTATAATCAAATCAATCATATATTTATAATTGAATCCACTATTATTATTGTTGAATGTATGCCATCAATTGTACATTATAGTTGAATAGATAAAATTTATTGTTGAATGCACAAAATTAATCATACAACCATAGTTGAATGTATTATATGCATTGTTGAAAGTTCGAAATCAATCGAATTGTCTATTATATGTATTGTTGAAATTTTGATAATTATAGTTGGTCGAGAATCAATCAGATATATGATTGAATATAAGTGAATTATTGTTGGGAATACTATACTTTTTTCTCCGTGACAGTACTGTTCTGGCCGGATTTGGCATCAATACGCTACTCAAAAGACAAGATGGCTTGGTACAAATTTTACAAAGTACAGATCAAGTGAGTCTGATTGGAACTTTATGGGCCCTTATAAAATTATTTTTGGGAAAACATGTTAAGCCTACAAATTCCATCGAAAAATTTTCAAAATACTGGAAAAAAGTGGTCGAAATCATTCAAATCAATCTGTACAGTACAGACTGTACTTAGGCTAATGAGCAGTCTTCAATCAAAGATTCGAACACTGGCCAACGATTGAATGGAATCTATTTTTTATTGACACCGGTAAATGAAGACTATAGAGAACCTAAGAGTGAAAAAAATGGATTTGCTCCTAAATTGTGTTTTTATTGCTCATTTAAAATCGTGTTTAAACATCATGGGAAACCCTGTATTTATTCCAAATTTTTCAAGACACTGAATACTTGTTTTCTAAGCATTAATTGAGGAATAAAAGTACTGGGTTACAAAAATTTTATCTTATACCATCATTCCATGATAACAACAACAATTTATTGCGTTGTTCAATGCCATAATAAGCCACTGCAGCTGAAATGTTCCCTAAAAAAATGTGATGAAAAATTGTCTCTGAAAATAATTATTATTCTTATATATCCTCTGATCATTTAGTTGTTCCATAATAAGTTTAAGTTAGACAAAGTTTAAAATAAATTTGAGACTTCTACATGAAATATTTAAATATTACGCATGAAATTCTATGCATATTTTGGAAGGGTGATATCAACTGCTAACGAATAGTATGGGAGAATGGGAATACTTGATCTCTTTTTCATTTCACAGTTTATGAGTGTCGGACAAAAATAATTCTAAAATTTTGTCTACTACGCATAATCCATTGTATACTTATAGGCGCAATTTTCTAATTTTAAGTTAAAATCACTTTTTTAAGTCCTTTTTATAAGGAAATTTTTGGATAAATATCAATCATTGGACAAATATATTAATAATTTCGTGCTTAGCAAATCTTTGTTGCTCATTATTTGTATCTATCCTCCGTAATCAACAATTTTACTTTGCATATTGAATAATGAACTACTGCAGTACAAAATTCATCAAACGATATGTGCTCGCCATTCCGTTCGTCCAAAATATTAGGTGTAGCAACTTGTTGCGTAATCCCATTTCCGTAGGAGAAAATACCGCAACAAGGAAGCTTAACCTGAAATGCAAAAAAAATCGTGCTGGACTTGATCAGTTTATACGTTTTGAAATGCACAAATATCTAAACAAAATATATATTTAAGTTAACCAATTTTGATGACACTAAATCTTTTGAAGAACGTTTTGTTTGAAGGCGTTCGCAAACAAATGTTGCCATTATAAAATCCTTCCACTCAAAATAAACTCATCATCCCGGAAAAGCGAGTTGTTCCCGGACGATTAGCCTGGCACTGGAAATCCGTTTCACATTAGCAGATATCTGTTGCTTGCACTAACGAGAAGGATGGAAAAAACCGGGTCGATTCATCGGCTACGAGCTCCACCTTAACTTTTGCTGCTTGCTTGCCTGCGTTCTGCTGTCACTGGCTCCGCAGATGGGAATTCCAGCTTCACACGAGATTTCACCGGAACTGGATAAACGTTCGAAAACACCACAGCACGATCCACCACAACACACAATCGTCAATCAACAGTTTGTAGAACACAATTCTAAACTAATCACCGAGATTAGAAACGCCGCGCCCCATCCGGATCGCTTAGAGAAATAACATTTTCCATGCATTATCCCAGCAGTAGTGGCACTTTGCTTCACAATCGTCAATTAGCGAAGGATACAACACAGCAGCAGAAGCAGCATCACGACCACCAACAACATCACCGTCATCATCAACATCATCATCATCATAATCAGGACCGAGGACCTGTCGGTTGTTATGTAATTCTCACCGGAAAAACTCTCTCAGAGTGAGACCGACGTCACTTTTTCATATTTTCTCTCCTATTCTCTCTGTTTCCCTCAGCCAGCACTGCCCGGTTTTACCAGTTTTCTCACAACACACGTGTAAGTATAACAAAAATGGCTCATCGAGATCCAGTTCTCGAGAAGAAACCGAAAAATACGGCGTGGTCCACGCGGATTCTGCTCTACCTTTGCCGCCCACCGCAAACCATCACGCCTCCGGGTGACACAAGAAGGATGCAGTGTCGACGAAGCAAAATCCTTTTGGTTCAACTTTTCTCAGCGAACGAAACTTTGTTGCTCCCACGATTTTTTTCCCATCGTCCTCCTATAAACACCAAAGCGAAATACATCCCTGAGATCATTTTGTGGTCGCATACGAAAACAGTTCTGGAGAGTTCGGGCTCATTTTCTCATACGTATGGCAGCGCCTTCAGTTTAAAACTTGAGCGAATCTCTGTATTATCGAAGAGTTCCCGGAGGTGTTTATTTGGTCGCTAGTGAATCTGTATGTGACAACTTCGTGTGTAAATGACTTCATATGTTAATCTCTGAATTAATCATTAATGGAAGCAACCTTATAACTTGGGACTAGATTCTGGAGTCGGAGCACTTAACTATGCCGAGGTAGATTATCCAAAATATTCCAATGACCAGGACCGTCCATCCAAGAGGGGGCTGCCGAATGGTAGATAATGTGCAACATAAGACCACATACACCCAACCTCCGGGTAGAGGTACCCCGACAGCGGAGGTACAGCTACTTGCCACAGTAGCTATCCAGGCAGTGGAAAGCTAGATGCACTTCAAGTGCCCACCACAAAACCAAGATGGTGCTGATCACCAACCTGATCTCGCCCCAAAAAATACCGTTGCAGTTGAACCGGGTGATATCGTGTTCAAACGCGCAATTATTCAAGTACCTATGGGTGATGTCGACTACGTGTGTAAAAGAGCGGCAATGACCATGACGGCACTCACACGGATGATGTCAAACTCCTCGACAATCCGCAGTAGCAAGGGGAGGATACTGTCAAGCGTGACCACGTCAATCTCGCGTTACGGAGAAGCGGCCTGGAGGCAGACCCTAGGAAGACAGTATAACCTACAAAGACTTCGCAGAGTTCATGGACAGCAGACACGGAGAGTTCAGCGACTTAAGATCCTACCAGTTATCAGTGGATATCGGACCATCTCATCCGAAGCCGCCTGCGTAGTGGTGGGCGTCATGCCCATCTCGGTTTTGCTAGAGGAGGATGTTACGACAATAAAGACACGCCTAACGTACGAAATGAGGACTCAATGTCCAACTGGCCGCTGCTGTGGGATAGCTCAGCGATCTTCTGATCCCGCACATCGGGTGCTGGATTGGAAGAAGACAATGTGAAGTGAACTTCCATATGACGCAATACCTTACTGGTCATGGATGCTTCATGAAGTACCACATCTGGTTTGGCTTCGCCATATTCCCCAGATTGTGATGACGAAGAGGAAACTCCCGAACATGTGGTTTTTGCCTGTCGGAGGTTTGCGGCGGTACGTACCAACATACTTGCCAACTGTGGGCACGATACGACAGTAGACAACGTGGTGCAGAGGATGTGTACGGACTCCAAAACTTGGCATGCGATCAGCGATGCGTTCACTCGGATCAGGACTGCAGAAGAGCTGGAGTCAACGGTAGTCCGCGAACGATATAGGATGACTCCATCGCCGGCGATAATCTGAGTAGTGTGCGATCGGTCCCTCGATCGAACGTACAAAGATAAGGCATATCCTCCTGCGTAGTGGAGGTCATGGGAAGCTGCGGGGATAAGACTTGACCTTCTCCGCAATATAAATCGTTGGAAAAGAGTTATTCCACGAGCGGTGAATACCCACGCGTAGAGTGGCTCTCGACGCCGGGTGAGCCATTCGTGTCGGAGAAGGATGACGTCTTCGTCGGGAATCATCCGAGTAGTTGCGTTAAGTCCCGCGCTTGTGCTGTGACAGGCGCGAGTCTAGCATAAGCTGCTCTCGATCGGCACTCGAACGGGCACAAAGGTGGCAAAATCCCAAACCTTTAGATAAGAGGTCAGGCTTCGAGTCATTAAAGGAGAGGTCAGGCCTCGAGTCTTCAGGAGGAGAGGTGTGCGTAGTCAACCCAGAGTCTTTGCGATAAGAGGTCGGGTCTCGAGTCGCAAGAGGTCTTCAGTCAACAAGAGGAGGGTCATAAGTGGTTTACTCGAGTCATTAGGAGGAGAGGTCAGATCTCGAGTCGCTAAAAGAGAGATCGGGCCTTGAGTCGTGCAGAAGAGAGGTATGTGTACGACAAACTAGAGTCGATGCGATTGATTGATTGTTGGATTTAAACTTAAAAACTCGTTTATCTCTGAAGAGTCGATGTGAGAGGGGGTCGAATTTCGAGTCGTAAGAGGAGAGGACAGGCCTCGAGACGCGAAGAGGAGACGTTTATGTGGGAATATCGAGTCATTGGAGTCGGTTTTCAAGTTGTTAGAGGAGAGTTCGGACATCGAGTCGTACGGAAGAGAGGTTTTGCTGAAAGTGGTCTCGTCTATGAATATTACGTTGGAGCGCACTAGCACGAATAGACCTCCCACTGTTGAAGCATAGTGTGTTATACAGTTTGAGGTGGGAACTAGGTCTGTGGCCCCAGGGCAAGTTCAGGAAGCAGGAGGTATACACGGAGTATATCATGAGTCTTCCCATTGTATCCATGGAACCAGAGTAGTAAACTAAGGGGACACGGTGACTCGCCGTGCCTTGAAAGACAATCCGTAAGCCGTGATTTACTACCTGTGGTTACATTTGGTTATTAATAAAAATATCACCTTTTATCTAACCAGAATCACCCCACCGTAGAAGAGAATTTTTGTAAAGTATATCTGATCCGATGTACTAAATTTCCTACTTTAGGTTGCAAAAGTTAAGTTTGACTTCTCGTGGTGAAGCCCAGGTTATGCATTATGAACTGAACACAAAACTAACCTCATGGTGTTAAGTGGGAAGAACTTAGCTATTTTTTTTTTAATTTAAATTATTAACTAAAGCACACACAACTACAACACGAATAAGAGGAACGCAGAGACTTGAGGCATTAGCTCTTATAAAGGATACAAAGGGAAAACGCAGACAAAAGTTATTGCGAGAAGAGGACTCCTGGCAAAAATAAATCGACACCGGACGAGGCATTGGAGTTGGTAAAGGATGAAGTCTCCATTGGGAATCATCCTAGTCGATACGTGAAGTCCCCTGCGTGTGTTGTGACAGGCACGAGTCCAGGAAAAGCCTGTTTGTTATAGTTGTTAATAAATGTTTGAAATATGACAAAAAACTATGCCATGGAGCACACTAAACAGTTCGAGTTTAAAACCAAGGGCTGTTGCCCTAGAGGAAGCTTAGTGAGTAGAAGGTATTCTGTTCGTTTCGGTGGTAGAGTGGTTAGCGTGGCAAGACGGTAATCGCTGATCAACTGGTCGCGAGGGTTGGATTCCCATCTCGGTACTGGGTGTTAAATGATAGTGTTAAGATTTCCACGTTTATTAAGTCTGTAAAGCCTTAATCTCAAGGGGGACGCCACACCGACGGGTAAAGAGGAAAGGGCCTCAAACCAAACCAAGTGGAGCCAAGACCTCAAGTCGTTAGAGGAGCGGTCATTGGTCTCTAGCAGTTGTCTCGAACAGAGGCGAAGCGCACGACAGTCGTGGTAACCAAGCGAGTTATGAACTATAGCTGCTCTCGATCTGGCACACGACGGACAAGGTGGCGAATCTCGAATCCTGGAGATAAAAGGTCGGGCTTCGAGTCGTTAGAGAAGAGGTCAGGCCTCGAACCTCCAGGCGGAGAGGTTTGTGTGGTCAATCCCGAGTCTTTACTATAGGGGGTCAAATCTCGAGTCGTAAGAGGAGGGACCAGAGGCTCTGTATCAACCAGAGGAGGGGTACAAGTGGTAACCTCGAGTCGTACGAGGAGAGGTCAGATCTCAAGTCGTTATAGGAGAGATCGGGCCTTGAATCGTGCAGACGAGAGGTAAACCTCGAGTCGATGCGAGGAGTGGTCGATTCTCAAGTCGTTAGAGGAGAGTTCAGGTGTCGAGTCGTAAGGATGAGAGGGGGTAACTCACAGAAGGCCTTCTTCAAACAAGAGCATTACCCGAAGCCCAAACATCAACGAGTGAAGGTCAAAGGATATGTCCTCACAACTTACGCGGATTTTTTTTCCGAAAGCTGCACCTGAAGCCAAAACTATTTGCGCTTGGTGAGAGTGTCACAAAACCAGATGTTGCAAACAAGCGAGTTGTTGTTGAAAGACCCGTTGTGAAGAGTGAGTTAAAGAAGATCTTAGATCTATCACATGGGTTAGACCAGTTGGAGCGTGATCTAGCGAAAGTGCGAAGCCGAAGGGATTGGAGGAGGGTTGCCACAAACCGATTTTTTTGGAGAATTTATATTCATTAAATTATGTCGTGATTATAACACTTCAGGGTGTAAGAAAAGATAGCAGGTTCAGCTACCAAGATATTCAAGTATCAACGCTATGGAGTGTTTTTCCATCCAGGAGGGAGTGGTACATTCGCAAGACGGATATTCGCTGGAATCTTGTAATCGTAAGACAGTCATAACAATTCCAGAGGAATGATGAAGTACCAAAGTTTTTGACAAGTCACTCTATGCTTAAGCTATAAACATGCAGGAAGTACAAATTGCTGTTCAGTATTTCAGTAAAAATGCTGTTCCAAGGTTACGGTGGGCATCTGTCTTATTGCCAGAAATTCGTCAAACTTTGCGCTAGCTGCCTATAAGCCAGAAGGTGCGTTCAAGGATACGAGAGATGGTACTTTCTGAATATTCGGTGACCCAAGATCGTCGACCAGAAAGTAGTCAGAAGAATTCGTTGTGCATCTTTTTTTTTAGAGTGGTGGTTTAAAAATGTCTTGACGAGGGATCATTCCCCTACCTGAACGAGCTTGGAGTTGCTGATATTGCTAATGAGACATGATCCCTGAGGCGCCCAATGCCGCAAACAACTTTACTGTAAGGTACCTTGACAAATCGAAAAATGTTTTTTAAGTTAGTTAACTTTGTTCAAAAATTTTACAAATCGAACAAACTGAGCCGATGTCCGCGAGTTCGAGCCCAAAGGTAAACATCGAACACAGTTGTACCGGATAAGTTTTTCAATAATGATCCGCCAACTGCAATGTTGATAAAGTCGCGAATGCCATAAAGATGGTAACACGACTATAATCGAAACAAAAAAAACAATTTGTCCTGTTTTTAACATGAAGAATAAAGAAACAGATCATTTATTCCAATATGTCAATTGACGAAGAATGATAATGATCTTCTTGTCGCCTTATTTTGAGAGCTAAACTCTCCATTTTTATTTGATAGCTAGTTTTCTAAAATATTACGTATGGGTTCAATAGATTCCTAGAATTGGAAAAGGTATATTTTCAATTTAAAGGCTCGTTTTGACAGCTAAGCATGTTCCGAGTTGCTATAATTTTTCAACAAGATCTGATGAAAACAAGAAATTGGATCAATTCTCACCATCCTCTCCTACCATCTACGTAGTATATGGTATAAAAAAAAACTTGTAAGAATCGTGCTTTAAAAAAATTTGCATCTTTTCTGTTGAAATGTATGAAGGGATATTTTTCAACATTATTAAAATGGGTATCACTCAAAAAAAGTTTTTCTTTTTGTGTTCACCTTAAAATTGATAGAATTTAATCATACATTCAAGTTTTAAAAAAATATATCGAAATTGAATAAGGCCGGAACAAATTTAAAATCCTTCTTTTGTCACTTGGAGATGAAACATCACAAGGGGGGTATAGTAAAAAATAATTTAAATTTTCAATAAATTGAAACAAATTGGACAACATCTTGCATACAATAAACTTACATACAACCTACATCGCACACCATCGAAAAATCGAGTTATTTTAGATATTTTGGATCGAAAATTTGGAAAAATGTCGATTTCCAAAGGTGATATTATTTTCATTCTCTACAGTTTGACTTTCACTCTTCCAATTGTTTGATTTATCGAAAAATTCATCATTATTTCTTTTCAATAAAATACGTTTAACATTATTTATTTTTCCCTTCTGGATTTTCGTAAAATATAGATAATTTCAAGAAAATTCATAGTGTTCTTTAAAATATATAGAAACCGTAAATTAACAAGATTCCCTATAAATAACTAATTTTCAAAATAACACAAAACCCCTGCAAAAGCAGTGTCGATAAGATTATAACATAAAAGAAATTTTAAGATAGCCTTGTATAAAGTTATCGTCGAAGTCGAATAAAAAAATGAGTTGTTCAGATTTTTTAATTCCAATTCGCTAACACTGCTTTGTAAAACATTTTTGTAATGATGATGGAAACATTTATTTTCTTCTTTAATCTTTTAAAAAAACACAGCGCTTTAGAAAACTTAAAACGCAATTTTTCAATTCGATATTCCGCTGGAATGTGATTACTTTTCAATATTTTCAATGGAGTCCTGAATGAATTTTTATGATGTCCCAGTTATAGTTACAAGGATCACAAATTAAAACCCGAAAAGGTGCCGCTCCTTGTTTTTGGAAAACATCTCCCCAACCGCAGCAACGATGATGACGGCGTCGCCGTGACGCCCAATTCTTCTTCTTCCGCAAGTTTTCCCCGTATTCTTTTCCACCCATTACACGCAACAACGAAGACGACAACAGGGAACTCGTTTGATGATGATGACGTCCTTCAGCAATGGCCAAAAAAAAACCCGCGCTTGGGAAAGCGTGACACGTGACGTCCGTTTCACTACCCTCGATGGCCCTCGGTTTATCTAGTGGTGATAACTCGATATTAAGCTGAAGATCCTAATCCTTTCCCCATTCCTCTCCGAAGCATAGCGGATTAGATTCGTTACCCCCTGCGAGTGTCCCCAAACAGTAAATCTCTCTCTTCTAGGCTGGCGGCCGGAAATTGAACCACCCAACTTTTTTCCGCCCTTTCGAGCATCAATATTTTCTGCCAAGGGCCCACCTTTTTTCGGAACCAAAGTTGCATTCAGGCTCCTTTTTTCCGGAGCCTTAAGCCCTGCAGAGGAAGTTCGGCATACATACACAGACACACGTACACTCTAGCTAGAGCTCAACTGCACTCGGATCCACCCAGATTTTCTTCCTTTTTTTCTTGCTCGGTTGCTTCACTGCTCCACACTTTGGACTGCACCAAATTGGCGGTGCCTCAATATTTGTAATTATTCTTCTTTGCTTCTCCTCTTCGGTTCCTCGGAATGGCTGAACCAATCGAGCCAAGCACCACTGCACTTTTGGCAAACACTTCCGTGGCGTCGAGCAACTGCTGCTGGATGCTATGCCGATTTCCCAATTCCCTTTCAGCACATATTTAGTTAGTGACGAGGAAAAAACTAGCGGAATCCGGAAAATCCAAAAGTCTCACCGGGCGACGAGACTGCCCTACGCCAAGGCAAGTTCGATTGACACAACAGACGACACCCAGCCGGATTGTTTTCTGCCAGCAATGCAATACCAGCCACCGAGTCCCTCCTAGATGTTTCAGGAAAAGAGGAACTACCAAACAACTATCCGGACAACCGTGTCGCACGTCTGGAGCACGCGAGCGCTTCGATGAGATTATTTATTTAGCTTCGATTCATCGGCAGACCAAGCCTGATTTCCCCTGGTTTTCCACGTTCGGGCACGCATCGGGAAGAATGACACAGGCAGAAGAACGCGAATCCGAACAGCACGTTGAGATCGTTGATGCTCCCAAAAACTTTTCCCTGAGCGTCTTTTCTCTCCCACATGCTCCTGCTGTCTGCTGCTCTAGCTAGATAGAGATGCTGGATCTCGGCGAATCTCGAAATCCTAGCAATACGCAAACAGCGGTGGATCCCGTTTCGGAAAAGATTCTCTCTGGTTCGAGCGAACGTCTCTTTTATGGTGTCGGTTCCTTGCTCCCCAAATCGGTTGTTGTCATAGATCAAGAACCGTGCACGTATCGCTGACTACTTCTGACTGCCACCGCAATGCCGCGGCCTTTACAATTTGTCGTTGTTATGAATAAAAACCTGAGGGAAATTGAGCGATGATTGGCAAGTTACGCGCTGTGTTGATTTCTTTTTAACTGACAAAGTGTTGCCTGTCGAATGCGTGAGCGTAGGGCGATTTCCGATGGAGACGCATCATCATTCGTCAGACGTGATACAATCTTCTGTTCTTCTCGAATCTTTGAGCGTTTAAAATTCATAAGTAGGGGAAAACTGTACAAGACGCACCAGTTAAGCATAATCGCTATTTACAGCGATACTCATCATCTATGAACCAAATTGAAAGTTCACGACGATTCAGGGATCACTTTTATATCTTTTCAAAAAGAAATAATATGTTAAATACACGATTTTGGTTATATTTTTGAGAAAATCTTAAACAGCCAGAAAACAAGCCGCGGGGTAGAACGCCAAAACTAGTGGACAGAACGCACCATACCGAATGGGTGGTGAGAAATGGAACAATGATTATACGGAATATAGTAATTGAAACATAAATTTTTTATCACATGTTCATTGTATTTTTGCAAACTTACCATACTTTGGCAAAAAATCAATTATTATTGCTTAATTTAACGAAAATTTTGCTTTTCAAAATACACTTTTTTATATCCTTATAGGTAAAACGCCTTCAGGTAGGCAACGAAATTCAATTTCTTGACTGATATCGCGGCAAACATGGCGGCAGATTATTTTTTCTAGTCAAATATTGGTGCACCTTTATAACTCAAACTAGGACGAAATTTGTTATAATTATGCATTGTCATCGTAATTTGGGAGTCAGCAAATAAAAAGAAACACATTTTGGTCTAACATTTGGATTTTCTCAAAAGTTAACAGCATTCAAAATTTGAGCCTAAAACACGTGGTTTTGCGGGCATTCTGCCCCAATTTTGATATGATAAGTTTTAGTTAAAATTTGTGGGAAGGTAGTGAAATATAATAAAATGTTAATAATCATTCGAAAGTGCATACGAGTGTTATAACGAAAAGCTGCAGTTCGATCAGATAGCGCAGACTGGTTTACCATAAAAGCTTATATGTTATTCATAAAAAATAACAAGTTTTAGGCAGAATCCATTAATCCTTTTGTTTCTAAGAATTAAAGTCGTTTTTGTGAACTTTTCATCTAAAAAATGATGAAAAAGCTCGTTTGCTACAGTAAAAATGGAGAAAATCACCATTCGGAGCCAAAGGTTAGTGTATTTTTGAGAAAGAATGGCATGGGCCATTTTACCTCGCTGGTGCGTCTTGTACAGTTCTCCCCTAGGTAGAACACTTCCTAGCTCCTCGTCACAAATAAAATTCCACTCATCGTAAAGGGGGAAGTGTTCCTAAATGCGCCAACGACCGTTTGACGAATTGGCTGACAAGACAACATATCTAATCAATGCAGGAAAAGGAAAAGATGCAGGAAAAGGAAAGAATTTTATGAATTTACCAACTAAAAAAAATATATTCATACAAGGGTTCGGTACCATTTGATGTAATATTTTGACATTTAAAAATTATATAAAAAGGAGCTCAAAACAAAAACTTAGGTGGTCTTGTTTTTGTTGAAAGCCTCTAGTGGTATTATTCTTATTTCGCACCCCTTTTTTCACATTTTTGGTCCTCAACGCCAATTGCTACGTCCAAAAAAAGTAAACTTATGCATGATTTATCCGTTAAACAATTCAGAACAAGCTGTAGAAGAATCATTCATATTTTAACAAGCAAAGCACATAGAGGTACTATTCTTATTTCGCTCACTGTATGTGCAAAAATAAGAAAATTGGAATAGAACTCTAATAAAACGTTTTTCATAACATTATGAAATGACCGATCTCGGTTTCAAGATGATTTGTTATTGATAACTTCAAAAAACTAGAAGTAAAATTTTTAAACATTTAAGAAAAAACTATCATAAATTATTGTGAATCTTAAAAGTACACAAACAAATGTTCTGAAGTCTTTTTAGAAATGTTTTACTTAGACATAACTTGAGTGAGTATACCAATTGTACGGGGAGATCATCCATCTTGAAAAGTAGGATAAACTTCAAAAAAGATTTTCATAAGATGGAAAAGGGAAGAGGTGGAAAAACGATTTTATCACATTTTCATATGTGATGAAAGAAATTAGAGAAACATGAACTATCAAAGAACGAAAGAACATAAGCCGTAAATATCATGAAAATTTCGAAAAAGATACAACGGCTCACCGACAGGACTTGAACCTGCAATCTCCGCTTCGGTACAACGGCGCGTTAGCCAATTCCACCACGGTGAACGTGATGGAACCGGCGAACACGAGCAATCGAGCTCTGCCGATCAACTGCTGGACCTTCTATCGAAACACCATGTATATCCCGCATGTGATCTTTCCCTCTATTGATCTCTCTTGTTTCTCTAACCCCACCCATCGACTCGGGATTTAAGCCGAACGAGCATTGCTCGTGTTCGCCGGTTCCATCACGTTCACCGTGGTGGAATTGGCTAACGCGCCGTTGTACCGAAGCGGAGATTGCAGGTTCAAGTCCTGTCGGTGAGCCGTTGTATCTTTTTCAAATTTTCATGATATTTACGGCTTATGTTCTTTCGTTCTTTGATAGTTCATGTTTCTCTAATTTCTTTCATCACATATGAAAATGTGATCATTTTCAGGTACAAAGATGTACCAAGCGATTTCATAACATCAGTATTGATTTCAACAGAGCAACACCTCCCTGTGTAACTGGTCTGCTCGGAACCTTGAGCGGCACTGATTGCTTCTTCATCTGACCGTAAGTTGCGGCAAACCCGAAGCAATCGACCATGTGCTCGTTCGGCTAAAATCCCGAGTCGATGGGTGGGGTTAGAGAAACAAGAGAGATCAATAGAGGGAAAGATCACATGCGGGATATACATGCAGGGATGTCAACCTTCCAGATTTTGTCTGGATCTTCCAGACTTTTTGACCTCCGGCCAGACTTTTTTTTTGGTATCCAGACTTCCAGATTTTAAGTATTTCTTCCAGACAATTCCAGACATTTTTTGATGGACAAAGTTTTTTTTTTTCAAAATTTTAATCTATTTTGGCATTATTGACTACTTTAACTGACTGAGGTGGAGCAGAGTTGTTCGAGCTCACTTCGCTCTTATCAACAGCCCGGTGGGTTTTGTTCCCACCGAATGGCTCTGACCAAGTTTGAATCATAATCGTCCGAAATCGGACGAAAACTGTCTAGAATTTGACATTACTCGGTCCGAACGTGCATACTGGGTGAATTTGGAATCATTTCGTCCCGAACTTATTTCATCACTGGGCCGTGTGACAAGGCATATTTAAATACAATGCGACCAGCCGGCGGCCAAGTGCCATTCTTTTCTTGGTGTTTCCGTGGCATGAAAACACGCGTTCTTGCGTCCCGTCCGCGGAAAGTGACTGGTTTTTCGGAAATTTTTGAGCAGTTTGAGACAGAGAAAGTGCGGTTTCGAAATGGTCAGGTTTGCTAGAATTTTTTCAATATGCCCGAGCTTATTTATTATTTCAATCTGAAACCTGAGACTGAAATGAAAAAACTGATATGATTTCTAAGTCAGAATACGAAAAACTCAGAAAAAATTGTTGAATGGGCATATTCCCCAACTCGAATCAGTTACTAGAAACGAAAACTCTGTAATCAATTTACATTTGTTTCTAGTATAAACATCACAAGTAGTTATTAAAAATTCATAATAATGTACCTACGTAACATTCCAAACTGGATCATCAACATACATCACAACTTATCATATTTTACGCCAGACACAAACGCTTCAAACTTTCCATATCAAATCAATACTATTTTTGTTAAAATTCAGCAGCTATGTTGTTATACATGTATTGTGAAATTGCAAAAGAAATTGAAAAACAGTTTTAGACGTTTCATAGCCATTGAAAAAGTAGACATTGACTAATTCAACGTCGCAATCTAGGCTCTGCTAAACTTGGCTGAGATTTCTCAAAATGGTGTTAGTTGTCTTTAACGAAAACTTTAATCTGAATAGTTATCTAAAAGTGAAATCAGAATATTGATATTCTGAATACATACACATTGAAACCTACGATGTCTTGTTTAAAATCGTACAGTGAGGGGCAAAATAAAGTGTCCAAGTTATTTTTTTTCAATTTCTTTTATTTTTCTGGTTAAATTTCAACGAAAACACATCTTAATCATTTTTAAAATATTGTTTATTATGTTCTTTTCAATTTTTGTTAATGTTTCGCTAAAAAAAAAGAAAGTTTTTCTGATAAATAAAAAACAGGTAATATTCCAAAAAAAACAGGGGCAAAATAAAGTGTCCAGATCAGTACAGCTTCAAATAATTTAAACTGAAGGCAAACAAGAACGATTTAATGATGGGTATGGCCTCCTTCATCCTTCAACACCTCGTGCAAGCGCTTCGGCACACTTTCAAGAAGGTTGTGCAAGTGTTGTGGGTCGAGTTCCTCCCACGCATGCTCCAGGGCATCAAAATAAGTATTTTTAATTTGTCACACCAGTCTTTTCAATCAGAGCATCGAGAATGGCCCACAGATTTTCGATGGGACTCAGATCAGGACTTTGTGGAGGCCATTCAAGGGGTTTGATGCGGCAGGAACGTGAAAATGACTTCATCAGATTGGCCGTATGCTTCGGATCGTTATTCTGCTGTAAAACGAAGCGCTCTTCGAGGCCCGTCTTGATGAGGGATACCTCGAGGTTTTCCCGCAGGATATTGCAATATGACTCAGCTGTCATGATTCCATCAATTTTTACCAAATTGCCTACCCCACCCCAAGAAAAGCACCCCCACACCATCACGTTACTTCCTCCGTGCTTGACTGTTCCTTGGATATGGTGGTCTTGGAGCTCCTCACCCGACTTGCGCCACATATGATCCCTCTTCTTCCGGTTGAATAGCTCAAATTTGGATTTCTCGGCCCACAACAATGTTTTCCACTGAATCAAAGCAATCGGAAGATTCCCTTTAATTCAACCACGGTAAATGAAAAGTTCAGATACCGGTTTTTCGATAGCAACTTACTATCTTCTTCAGTAAGCGTTTTCGATTGATATCGAGCACGGAGCAACGGAGGAAGTAACGTGATGGTGTCGGGGTTCTTTTCTTGGGGTGGGGTGGGCAATTTGGTAAAAATTGACGGAATCATGACAGCTGAGTCATATTCCAATATCCTGCGGGAAAACCTCGAGGTATCCCTCATCAAGACGGGCCTCGAAGAGCGCTTCGTTTTACAGCAGAATAACGATCCGAAGCATACGGCCAATCTGATGAAGTCATTTTCACGTTCCTGCCGCATCAAACCCCTTGAATGGCCTCCACAAAGTCCTGATCTGAGTCCCATCGAAAATCTGTGGGCCATTCTCGATGCTCTGATTGATAAGACTGGTGTGACAAATTAAAAATACTTATTTTGATGCCCTGGAGCTTGCGTGCGAGGAACTCGACCCACAACACTTGCACAACCTTGTTGAAAGTGTGCCAAAGCGCTTGCAGGAGGTGTTGAAGGATGAAGAAGGCCATACCCATTATTAAATCATTCTTGTTTGCCTTCAGTTCAAATTATTTGAAGCTGTACTGATCTGGACACTTTATTTTGCCCCTGTTTTTTTTTGGAATATTAACTGTTTTTTATTTATCAGAAAAACTTTCTTTTTTTTTCAGCGAAACATTAACAAAAATTGAAAAGAACATAATAAACAATATTTTAAAAATGATTAAGATTTGTTTTCGTTGAATTTTAACCAGAAAAATAAAAGAAATTGAAAAAAAATAACTTGGACACTTTATTTTGCCCCTCACTGTATGTACTCAAGTTATGTTATTTAATGTTACAAAAATTATCTCAACAAGCCTCGTTGGACAAATGCTGGAGACGAAGATTTAAATAATTTTTTTTTTTTTTTTTTTTTTTTTGTAGCGGCCCACCACACTCCCCCACACCAAAAGGCTCAATTGAGCCCCCTGGTAATGGACGCTACTGTTCTCAGCATGTCTGGCAGCAATGAATAATAAAAGTTAACGCGAGCAAATTTTAATCATGCTGAGAACACAAAATTGTTTAATGTCGTGCGAGGAAATGTATTATTTAACTAAATTGACAACAATATGAATCTCAATGGAAAATAATTTCCTTTGAAGAGATTCATTATACTATATTTACTATTACACTAATTATATTTACTAATTTTATCAAGTTATGTTCAATAATTTAATAAGATAAAAATACAAACTACAATTTTTTAAAGAATAATAATATTAGAAATTAACGCTACAAATATGCAAAAGGTAAGCAAAACAAAGACTGGTTGATGATCGACTGTTTTAATGGTTCAATTTTTCTTTCAAAAGCTGTATCACTTTGGTTTTGAACATGGAACGATTGGTTATGTTTTTAATATCAGTTGGTAAGGTGTTGTATTTAGTAGGTCCAATAAACGAAATTCTTTTTTGCCCTAATGATGTTGTGGATCGGCTTCGTTGCAAGAAATCTGACTGGCGAGTGTTATGAGTTCGCAACCCCGTAGTAAAATGGAGGTTTTGAATATTTTCAGTTGAGTGTAGATTATCATAGATATATATAACAGTTTGCAAATCACAGAGTTCAGATATTGGAAGAACGTTATGCGTTCTTAAAGAGTATAGCTGAAAGGTAGGGAATAACAAAGGGAGTTTTAAGATGTTTTTCAAGCATCTATTCTGGAGCGTTTGAAGTTTCTGTAAGTGAGACAAAGAAGCTCTTCCCCATATCATAACAAGGTAGTTCAAATGAGAGTGAATAAACGCAAAATAAAATTTAAAGAGAACATGTTGGGGAACAAAATTTCTCAGTTTCCAAAGAACACCGCAAAGAGGAGTAATTTTTTTTTCCAGGTGTTCAATTTGACGATTCCATGAAAGAGTTTCATCTAAGTAAATTCCTAAGTATTTGAAACAACTAACTCTCTCAATCGTATTACCATTCATAGCTGGGTCATTAGTACGAGGCAGTTTTTTATGTGAAGAACGAAACAACATGTATTTGGTTTTTGTATAATTAAGTGAAAGTAGGTTTGAATTGAAATATTTTGAAAGCAGTTTTAGGTCGTCTTCAATGTGCTGAATTATAATATCAGGTGAAGTTTCTGAATAAAAAATTGCTGTATCATCGGCAAATAAACGTGCTGTGCCTTTAAGTTGAAGGTTACATAAATCATTTACATATAAGAGGAAAAGTAATGGCCCGATATTACTCCCTTGTGGTACACCGATATCAATATTTCTTAATTCGCTTCTTGTATTTTCAATAGCCACAAACTGCTTGCGATCTTCTAGGTAGCTACGAAGGATATTATTTGCTGTTCCTCTTATCCCGTATTTATGCAATTTGGACAATAATATGTCATGATTTAGAGTGTCGAAAGCTTTTTTGAGATCCAAAAACAATGCCCCAACAACATTTTTTGACTCTATTTTACATATGATAGATTCCACTAATTCTGAGATGGCAATTTGAGTGCTCGAGCCTGATCTAAATCCATATTGCAGTTTATAGAGTATATTGTTCTGATTTAGAAAGTCTACAATCCTATTAACAAGAAGCTTCTCGAACACTTTACTAAAAACGCTTAAGGTCGAGATAGGACGATAGTTATTGACGTCAAGCGAATCGCCAGCCTTAAAAACAGGGATAACTTTCGCAATTTTTAGACAGTTCGGGAAAACTCCTGACTCTAATATTTGGTTAAAATATTGTGTGAGTATGTACGAGAATGTTTCATGGTTGTTTTTTAGGACATTAACAGGGAAGCCATCTGGTCCAATTTGCTTTTTATATTTACAGTGTTTTTCGGTAATCTATAACTTCCGGTCAAAATGCCCTAGAATCCACTGCATGGTTCGCATTCAAGTTATTTTATACACAAATTAATTCACGCTGTGAAAATATACTTCAAAAGTCGTGCTTAAAATATCTTTAACTTTTACAATTTCTCCTCCGAGGAAAAATTCTAAATCCATTTTTTAACCTGAATTTTTTGCATTACTTGATAGAAAGGTTTTAACAATGAAAAAAGGTTTTTCAATATTACCAATCTAGATATGACTGTATGCAATCAGAAAGGAACAAAATCTTTAACTTTATTTTTTTTTGCAATTTGGATCCCGATAACTTTTAATTTATAATAACAATAATAACAATTTATAACAATGAATCTGCGATTTGAAATAACAATTTCTAAATGAACCTGGATTCCGGAATGTAAATTTCTAAACAGATGGTTTATATTCTGAACTTTTAATTTTTGATATAACGTATTATTTTAAAATTTTAGTATTGAAATAAGCTTCTCAACACCTGGGTAGGGAGGATAGAAATTCGCTGCATCATTTTTCATAGCCAAACATTGAGATAGTGGTTGATGTGTTTCGATTTCAAGGATTTGTGATGTCCATTACCAACCAAATGCATTCTTATTTTTGAGAAATCATTTATTTTGGCAGAAATTAACCCAATAACTGGATAGATCTGTTGAAACTTTGCATTTTGGAACCGACAAAAGCTCAACGTGATATCATTTTTCAATATTTTCTAAAAGGAATGATAAAGCTTAATACAATAACCCAAAGAAAATAAAAGAATCAATGTTTGCACTGGTCGGTGAAATCATCAGAAAAATTTGATGTTCGGGCGTTTTTTTCGTTTTTCGATTCTATTCTCCCCGACTAGCTCAACACTACAATGTTCCAGACATTTATACCCATTTCCAGACATTTCGGCCCAATTGTTCCAGACATTTTTTGAAAATAGGTGGCAACCCTGTATACATGGTGTTTCGATAGAAGGTCCAGCAGTTGATCGGCAGAGCTCGATTGCTCGTGTTCGCCGGTTCCATCACGTTCACCGTGGTGGAATTGGCTAACGCGCCGTTGTACCGAAGCGGAGATTGCAGGTTCAAGTCCTGTCGGTGAGCCGTTGTATCTTTTTCGAAATTTTCATGATATTTACGGCTTATGTTCTTTCGTTCTTTGATAGTTCATGTTTCTCTAATTTCTTTCATCACATATGAAAATGTGATCATTTTCAGGTACAAAGATGTACTAAGCGATTTCATAACATCAGTATTGACGATTTTATCGTTTGAAGATAAAAATAAGGATAAATGTTTTTCGTAATAGGATGAATAAGCATGCATAGGAAATTATTTCAAATTACAATTAATACAAACCATGTAACTCTATAAGTTTTCCAATATTATGAAAACGATAAACGCAGTTAATAATCTCAATCAAATCTTTATAAAGACTAACAAAACTTACAAAGCTTACATGGCAAAACATGTTAAAATTTGTTATAACCAGGAATAAATAGCTTTCAAAAGTTTAAAATGTCAAACGAATCATTTTGATTTATATTTTATGTGAACCCGAGCAAAGTCGGGAAAAATCAGCTAGTATATAATATAGACGATTATGCAACACTACTCAAATACAAAATTCAAATAACAAACAGACACGTACAAGCACGTCTCATAGAAGAAAAATTTAAACGAACACAAAAATCAAAAATAAAATAAAATCTTAATTAAACTATACATATGAAGGTCCTTACCCAGTCGTAGAAGATAAGGGACCAAATGTCGAAATAAGAATTAAGGATAAAATTGATTCTAAAGCTTAGTTTCTTTAGAAATGGAACAGTTACGAATGCATCTATCTCAAAAATCATTTGTTGGAAATGAAATGAAGGTATTTCATGATAATTCATAAAAATGTTTGAAAATAAATTATCGCTTTTTTAGAAATATTTGTACTTTATTCTTGGTACCTCCCATTGGCCGGCACACACTTTTTTTAGATATGATATTTTTCAAATTATACTTCGCCTAATCTGTATTCTACTTTTCGGTCCAATACTACTCTTTTAAAAGAAACTGAAGGCAATTTCGTGGATGAAGCTGTTTCGAAATTAACACAACTTGTTTATTTTTTAGCCACTTTAAAGCGATTTTAATGGAATTCTGCTGGCAAAATCAGACAATAACGAAGAAGAACCATCATGAGATTGAACTTAAAGTATAATCGGTTTGTATAGATCGCAGGTTGCGAAGTGTATATATAACTCTTTTTAGGCTCGGCAAAACCCAAAGTTTTCGTTTTGAAAACTGTGTTTTTCCACAGGGGCAGAGTTTTGGCAAATCATTTATACAAAACAACCAGCAAATACATATATTATTATGTTCGGGACCTTGCCACGAGCAGACATGGTTTAGGATTCAAACGCTGGAATTTGTTTGAAATAGTGTATTACTTAAGTTTTGTCGTTCATCAGAAATCATATGTCCCATAGCCTCGGTACCAGCTATACAGCTTACAAGCTCTGGAACTAGCAAAAATTTGTTGTTTGAGGTTAGGTTTGCATGACTGAAAACGAGGCAACACTTTAAGTTTATCGGAGAAAAAAATTGCAGGACATTTAAGTGATTTACACTTTTTAAATAACCGGAAACTGAAATCGCCCATTTTATTTTATACTGAAAAAGGTTTTATTTGAGTGCATTTTCAACTTTTCCATGCTTTGACACCATTATCTCATTCATTATTGTGAAGAGTGATCAATGTAAAAATTCTTTGATATCAGTTGTTTGAATTCGTAATATTGATTTTATTTTACGTAATCCTGAATGTAGGCTAGGAATAATTGGCTAGCGAACGGTAGACAATGAGCAACTCGAGACCCCATACACCCAACCTTAGGGTAGTGGTCATATCACCTCTTGTCTGCAACTCCGATTCTCTACCTCTCCGTGGTGTTAGCTGGGGTGCGAGCAACCTTAGCGGAGATCGGGTACCCAACCCCGGTGGATGCTTTGGTCGCATGCAGACTGAGTTAGGGGGCTTCGTACGCGTCTGTTCTCCATGTCAGGGGCGGCGCGCGGAGTGCAACAACGTGCTGGTGGTGTTCGGGACGCAAAACAGCAACATCACGACGGTCCTCCTGCGAGATAGTGGGGTTAGCTGCGGGCCTTGCGAGCCCGTGACTACAGAAAACAAATTTCGGATGGAAATCGGCAAAGACCCACGCGACGAAAAGGGACAGAATTGAAGAGCCGCAAATTCGACATCGTAGCGCTGCAGGAGGTATGCTGGAAGGGCTTCACGGTACGAACGTACCCAGATGGTCGTGCCATCTACCAGAGCTGCGGCAACACACACGAGCTTGGAACAGCTTTTATAGTGATGGGAAAGATGCAAAAGCGCGTGATCGGGTGGTGGCCGATCAACTCACGAATGTGCCGGTTGAGAATCAAAGGCCGGTTCTTCAACATCAGCATCATCAACGTGCACAGCCCTCACTTCGGAAGTAACGGTGACGACAAAGACGAATTTTACGCGCAGCTGGAGTGTGAATACGACCGTTGCCCAAAACATGATATCAAGATCGTCATCGGGGATTTTAATGCTCAGGTCGGCCAGCAGGAGGAATTCAAACTGACAATTGGAAGGTTCAGTGGGCACCAGCTGACCAACGAAAACGGCCTCAGACTGATAGATTTCGCCGCCTCCAAACGAATGGCCGTACGTAGTACCTTTTTCCAGCACCACCTCCCACACAAGTACACCTGGAGATCACCGTACCAAACGCAATCACAGATCGATCACGTTTTGATTGACAGCCGGCACTTCTCGAACATCACCGACGTCAGATCATGTCGAGGCGCCAACATCGAGTCAGACCATTATCTGGTGATGGTGAAAATGCGCCCAAAACTCTCCGTAGTGAACAACCCACGAAACCGGCGCCCGCCTCGGTTAAATATCGCACGACTGAAGCAACCTGAGGTCGCGGCAGACTACGCGCAATCGGTCGAAGCAGCGCTGCCGGCAGAGGGCGAGCTTGATGAAGCCCCTCTCGAGGACTGTTGGGATACCATGAAGACAGCCATCAACAGTGCTGCGGAGAACGTCATCGGTTATGTGGAGCGAATTCGACGGAACGACTGGTTCGACGATGAGTGTAGGAGGGTGATGGACGAAGAGAATGCCACGCGGGCGGCAGTAGCGCAAAGAAGCACCCGTCGAAATGTGGAAAATCACCGACAGCGGAAGAGGCAGCGAGTTCGATGATGTTCAACGTGGCGCTAGAATGTGTTACTGACGAGCGGTGGGCGAAATGCGGGGCACGATTTTCAACAGATCCAGTCAACTTATCTGCTTTGCCGATGACATTGATATAGTTGGTAGATCATCTGCGGCGGTGGAGGAGATCTACCGCAAACTGAAACGCGAAGCAGGAAGGATTGGGTTGATGATTAATACGTCCAAGATGAAGTACATGCTGGCCTGCGGATCCGAGACCGACCGAACCCGCTTGTCCAGCAATACCAAGGTCACAGTCGACGGCGACGAGCTGGAGATAGTCGAAGACTTTGTCTATCTCGACTCACTGGTGATCGCAGACAATGACACCAGCCGTGAGATCCGGCGGCGAATTATCAACGCAAGTCGTGCCTACTATGGACTCCACAAGCAACTGCGGTCGAGAAGATTTAGCCCTCGCACGAAGTGTAACATGTATATGACGTTCATTAGTCCGGTTGTTCTCTACGGGCACGAGACATGGATATTGCTCGAGGAGGACCTGCGTACACTCGGAGTATTCGAGCGACGAGTGTTAAGAACCATCTTTGGCGGCGTACAGGAGAACGGAGTGTGGAGGCGAAGGATGAACCACGAGCTCGCGCGACTCTACGGCGGTCCCAGTATCCAGAAGGTGGTAAAGGCTGGCCGAATACGCTGGGCGGGACATGTTGCGAGAATGCCGGACGACTGTCCTGCAAAACAGGTGTTCGCTACGAATCCGGTAGGAACAAGACGAGCGGGGGCGCAACGAGCGAGGTGGTTAGACCAAGTGGAGCGTGATTTGGCGAACGTGGGTTGTCCGAAAAATTGGAGAACGGTTGCCATGGAACGAGTGAATTTTAGGAATAATGTTCGTCAAGTTATGTCGTGAGACGGAATGCTATGTAAATAAATAGAATTTAGGCTAATTATTTCACCTTAAACCTCGTGCTTGTGCCCCGTGCTACGAACAGTAGAAAGGCTTTGATTCAGGCTGATCTGTTAAGCGGTGTGGATTTGTATGAGGTGCATACAAACAAACAAACATATATAGTCTATTTCATCTTTATATATTAGATAAAGGGTGATACGGTCAAAATTTGGTCAATATCAACTTGACGTATTTCTTTCAATTTTGCATTTAAAAAAAAACCTAAACACCCCTCATTTTGAAGGTGTGTGTGTAGAATGTTGCTCCTATTTTGATTTTGGAATTCACTCTTCAGTTGTCAAAATGCCGTCTGTCGTGATTTTACGAATCTCAATTCAGAGATTCACTTAAACACGTCTGTCGCTCGGAAGAATAGATCAATGAATGACTTTGTTTTGTTTGATTGCCAAGTGCTGCCAAAATAGCAAATGTTGTCATAGAAATTTATTTTATTTTATTCATCTACAGTGTTGCCGAATACAACTTTTATTTTATTTTATTCCTAATTAAATTTGATTTATTTTCTGTATATTCTTCATCTCATCCCTACACCGTCCAAGGAAGAAGAGCAGCGTATCAAAATTTTGCTCGCGCCTCGCGAAAATCCGAGCTACTCGCACGCAAAGCAGGCAAAATCGCTAAAAGTTGCCAAATCAACCGTTACAAATGTAATTAAATTGTTTGGGGAACGTTTCTCGACAGACAGGAAGACTGGATCGGGAAGAAAATCGAAAACCGGAAGCCGCTGAGACGACAAAGAGAATTGCCGGTAGTTTCAAGCGAAACCCTAACCTCTCTCTCCGAGATGCCGCAAATAAGCTGGGTGTGTCGTCTACAACCGTGCATCGAGCCAAAAAACGAGCCGGACTATCGACTTACAAGAAGGTAGTGACTCCAAATCGCGATGATAAACAAAGTACGACGGCCAAAGCGCGATCCCGGAGGCTGTGCACGACGATGCTGACGAAGTTTGACTGCGTGGTAATGGACGAAGAAAACTACGTCAAAGCCGACTATAAGCAGCTTCCGGGACAGGAGTTTTATAAGGCAAAAGGAAGGGGAAAGGTAGCAGATATTTTGTAGCACATGAAACTGTCAAAGTTCCCGAAGAAATATCTGATTTGGCAAGCCATCTGTACCTGTGGCTTGAAAAGCAGCATTTTCATAGCTTCCAGGACTGTCAACCAAGAAATATACGTGAAAGAGTGTTTGAGTAAACGTCTGATGCCTTTCCTGAAGAAACACGGTTGTTCCGTACTGTTTTGGCCGGAGTCAAAAAAATTTGGAAGTTCAAACAAAATTTCTGTCAGATTTGTTAAAATATATTGAACTTTATTTATTGTGCGTACAGAATCTGTAAACAAAAATGTTAATAGTTTTTCTTTCTTATTCATCTGGAAAGCGGAAATTCAACAAATTGAAACTTTTGGTAAAGTTGTAAATTATAAGATATTGGAATAACAGACAGGCTTTGAATGCCCATACCAGGCAGGTAAAATACCTATATCAAGAAAAAATAGATTAGTCTTATAAATTTTTCACTATTTATCGTTGAAACATGAAATCTCGCTCAAATAACAATTTTACAGAGAAATAAGAAAAGCTTTCTACTGATCCGATAAACATACAATATGAACAAAATATTACCACGAAACATGGCCATTAGACCGCTGCAAGCTTTGTATGGAAATTTCAAATTCTTAAATTTTTACACCTCTCGTAACTTTTTTTGATTGTTTTTGCTGCCAGAAATAGCAATTAAAATTTTGGAAGCGATCCATTTAGTCCTGAATTAGCGCAGCGAGTTTTAATTTTGTATGGAAATTTGTATGGGAAAACAAATTTTTTCAATCAAAAGTCACCGAGTCACCAGAGATTTACTAAAAGTTCCGAAAAATTCAACTTTGGATGAAAAATATTCCTTGATTCTTGCAGTAAAATTCAAGTCAACAAAGCACAAACCTAACTTATTCCCTCAAATAAGTTATTCAATGTTTTAGGATTTATTAATTTTTTTCAAAATTATTTTTTTGAATTTTTGTGATTTTGTCTGCTTATTTGAAATCTGTGTAACCGTAGGATGAAAAGAAAAAATCTCAAAAAACTGCTTTGAATTTCCAGAGAATTAATTGATCTACATATATAACCCTTGCAAAAACATTCCATGGAATTATTAACAGCTCTTGCAAGCAAAGTCTGCCATTCTTTTTATACTTTTCAATTAATTCAGATTTTATTTTTTTAAAATGGTTATAACATTTTTCATGAAATTCTTTGCTGCTGTCATGTTAACAAAAAATGAAGCTTAAGAACAATCAAAACCAAAAATCAAAGACCGATTTTATTTCAAGCTTATTTGAGTTTTGCTAGATGATTTAATGTTCAAAAATTTCTATCTAGTGAAATATGGGAGAAAATGAGTACTCTCCTTAATATGCGCATTTAGCCCGCCTTTCCCCTATCAGACTCACGTTTGTCAGCCCATAAAAAATACTCTCGAACGAAAACGGGAATGCTACGTTTTGTTCGTACGAACTACGATCGAAAGATCGATCTGTTCTCATTCGTTCAAACGAAAACAAGAATTCGAAAATGTATTAGGCGTCATTCGATCGAAAACGAGAAATAAGGGTGAATATTCTTTTACATGGGTTAAAATTTCACGTAGAACTTATGCAGTGGTGCAGTATTTTTTTTTTTCGCACACCACTGCACATAAATAGGTTGCCAACTTGTAAAGTCGACAACCATTTTCAATCTACACTATTTATCGATGTGATAACTGGATATTTCGTGTCACTTATTATTGTTCAATTTTTCAAAGAATCTCAGCATTAACAAAATTACTATGCTTTTTATGTTCTGAGCCGTTTGGGACAGACATATGAGAGGTGTAGATGAACCTCGACCTCTTCATCTAAGAGTCATCGCCGAACTAATTTGAGGCGAAGGATTTAAAAAAAAAATTACGAACTTCAACGATGATTTTCGTTACAATTTGTATGAAAGCATATAAATTGGGACCGTGATACAAATTTTATGATAGTCAAGAACTGCTCGCATTACATACGTTTATTTTCTCAAAACTTTAGCTAAACTTCCTACACTTTTAATTTATTGTAAATTGTTATTATAAATTTAGAATGTAGGTACCTCCTAGCAACTTTGTTTTAGTTCACTTCACCTGTTTGTAAAACTGTTCTTAAAGATATGAATGTTCAGCTGTTGCTCTTAAATTGTTTTATGAATATAGTTTATCTTTCGGTTTGCCGAAAAAAAGCATTAGTCTATTACTAATTTATGTAATGTTGTTGTAAAAATTCTCTCCAAAAATTGCACAAACTATATTTACACAAGCATTCAACCCGTCTTATGTTCGCTTCTGAGGACAATCAGTATCTGAATTCCTTGAAACGCTTTGTTTGATTATAAATACTAAACTTATAGACTCGAAATTTTCGTTACAAGGACACTCTAAACCTATACGTATATGCTTAAGAACTCATCTGGTGGTATTCGACCAACTGCCAATAGGGCGGCTGTTTATTTTTGACAGATAAATGAAAGTTTTTGTTTGTGGATCATAACAAACCGTTTAAAGTAATTGATTTTTAAATAATGTTTGCTGGTGATTCAGGTAGTCACGTCGCAGGAATATTTGTACTGTAAAGTTGCATGATTTATGTTTTCAGTGTAAACTATCTAGCGAAGACTTAAACCGGCGGTATAATTTTTATCCCGAATTTGATTTTACTGCCACCTGGTAACGATTTTTTTCTGGCGCGCCTCTAGTGGCGAGTAGAAAAACTACTTGCATCTACTCTGGTGGCAAATTTGTTGTTGGAGGAGGCTTATGAGGACAGGCCGCTACCAGATGATCTTCTCCTTTGCAATGATGGCATCGCTTGGGCAAAGGACCCTGGGAACACATTTGGGCTATGTGGTTGGCAAATTCTCCACAGTTGTAGCATCTGGAAAAATACGAGAATCAAGAGGGAGGGTTACGAATAACTGTTGTAAATCGTTGAAAGATTTTGAACGTAAAGTTTTTTTTCAAAATTTTTATGATATACTAGCAGACCCAATAAACTTCGTCTCACCATGTTCAACTTGGCGTCTATTTTCCATTTTTCCTAGTTTTCTTTACATTTCCTTTTTTCCCTCCCTTAGTTCTATCAAAATTAAACCTAAGAATTTCAACTCAACGGGTCTTTTAAAATCCAATTTTTGTAACTTGTTCCCTAAATAACTGTATGTTGATAATATGTATGTTTCATTTGCTGTACATAATCCATTTGGTAGATTTATTCCGTTTTGTTCGAGTTCACATTAAGGTTTAAACCGAAATAAAAAGTTTCTCATTCATTGGAATATATTGCTTATGAACCTTTTTTAAAATAGAATTTTGAATATCGGGACAATTTTTGGAGTATTTGCCGAACATTTTACCTAACGCAGCGCTTTCAGCTCCCAATTAGCTTTGGATGGTGTATTTTTTAGAACTGTAGAAATGAAACACATAAGAAAAGATTTTTTTCTAACCATTTTCAAACAGCTTTTTATTCACCATCCTCATGCTTCGAAGCAGTTTGAATTAAAATCCATCTTTTCACCAAAATCATTTCCAAAAAGTTTCGCCTGATACTTAAGTTATAGACTTTACAAATTTCAACTTAAAATGTTCCCAAACAGCACTTGTCATGGCATTAAATCTAACGATTTTGTATACTGCAAATTCCTTTTTTTTATTCGTGCAAAAAATGCAAATTAATTCCTTTGAACTTTAACCCAATGAATCAACGAAACGTTTGATTTTGAAAAGAGGAAACATATGTTTAGATATATTCACCCATTATTTTAAAGATTCTAATTGAAGCATTGGGATGTTCTGATTTAAAAATTTCTTTAACATTGTTGGTGGTGATCTGTGATTTCATTTAGGATTATGTAATATTTTTAAAATTTAATAAAATTCAATTGAAAAGCAGATTTCTTAAAATTTAATAGATCGAAATGAAATAATCTGTTTAGGCTTCGATGGTTTCGTGAGTTCATTTCAAAAATGAAACAACTTTCATTTTTTCTGAAAAAAATTATGTTTTCAAAAAAAATATTAGTTATGTTGATAAAAAGAAATATCGAAGTAAACATTTGACCCATTTATTGGGGCAAGTGAAAACACATATGTCTTTTTAGATGCGTCAGTGAAAAGACTTTATAATGAATTATATACTTGTTCTTGTTTGTCTGTTTCATTTACTTTCATAGATATATCCTAAGTTTTTCTCCGGAATAAATTAATGCTTGTTACTTCAATTTCACTGAATGCTGTTCAACCAAAAGACCTTGATTTACAAAGACCTTTATAATAATTTTGAATACCCAATTCAGATTCAACACTCGGGATATCTTTCGGGCCATTTTGGAGATAAAATTCTTGAATTGAAGATGTTTCATTGCTAAATGGTGCGTTTTCGCTTTTTCCACCTCAGAAATTACAGGAATTTTTATTACTTTTAACACTTTCAGGGCATTTTAAAAGTTTATCATAAAAATCTGCTGCCCCTGGAATATCAATCACAAAAAAAACTTTTCAACAAAATTGTGAATCAAAAGTCTCTTTGTAGCCAAAATAAGTTAAACAAAAACATACTATCCATGTTAAATTCGTATTTGAACTGTGTGTAAACAAACAGTAAACGTGTTAACAGTTTTTTGATGAATGATTAAAAAAAAAGAGTTGAGTTTATTTAATCAGACAGTTTTTTTGGGCCCATCAATTTTTAAATGAAGAAATAATGTATACATTTTTTTGTAAAAGTTGAAAGTTTGTACTTGCTCTAGTTTACTTTCTTATTTGAAAATTCTTCCGAAAAATGCATATCCTAACTTTTTGTTATTGAAAAGTAGATTATTTTATTGACAACTTCAACTTACGTTTGCAGAAAATCATTAAGTTCATTCGGCCTTTAAACACTTCAATCCTATCTAATCTATTTCAAAGAACAGACTCTCGTTCAGTTAATGTGTTCAGCGTTCTAGGCGTATTGGATTATACGAAATTGAATGTAAAGCTTCCCAATTTCTTATTTTCAAACGTTCGCAAAGTGTCATTATTTCTCATTTATCATTACCAAGTTCAGATTTTTTGGACATCAATTTACTACTTAAATTAACACGAATTAAAAATGGTATTAATATTTGAAATCGTTTATATGGTTTTGATTCGATCGAAAGAATATCAATCCGTGTCGCATCTACGCGTCATTTATTTCCACTTGCTGTGTACAATTAAGCAAGAAAAAACATATCTAGGTTGCATATCGCCACCACGTGCATAAGAAATATAGGTAGGTACTTGGTTGAGAAACAGGCGCATAATTTTTAAATTTTTCCAGCATTAATGAACAGTATGCTTTGGTTACTATTATCTTGCAACGACGTTTGCTAGCGACGCCTCGCCCATGGAGCCGAAAAACAAACCCCTCAAAGAAAAGAAAATTTATAAAAATGGATGCCTGACTTTTCAATTTCAGATTTTGGCAAAACAAAATTTATTTGTTTTATTCGATCGGCAAAATGTCAATCTGAGTCACATCTAGGCGTCATTCATAACCATGTGCTGAAGAAATGAGCAAGGAAAAATCACATCAAGGCTTCATATAGCCATCCCTTGCATTGAAAATATGCTTGGTTGAGATATACGCGCCAAAATATTCTCACTGATCAGTATGCTATGCCATGGTTACTATCCTCTCGCGACGTATGTTCGCGACGCCTCGACCATGGAGACGAAAAACAAACCGCCCGGCCGGCGCCCAAAGGAAAAAAAAATTCGAAAAAATGGAAGCCTTGACTTTTATTTTATTCAAATTATTAAAAATTTAATTAATACGGACAATTGATGCGACTTTGTGTTGTTTTTATTCGATATAAACCGATTCGCATGCCTACAGAATATTCTAAAAATAATTTCATTCGAATCGTTTGGGTAATTTCGGAGGAGTAGTACTACAAACACCGTTACAAGAGAATTTTATATAATAGAGATTATTATATATCCTTAACCTGAACTATAGTTTATAACTGACAGGCTCACGGACTCCTAACAATAAACATTAAACATATAAGAGAAACGAAATTAAAGGTTTTTTTTTTAAATACTAGAGATAGTATGTATAAAATTAGTGCTTTGGAACATTTTCGAGATTTTTTTTCGGGATTTTCTGTTAATTAATCTCTTATCGGACATTCGGTTTGATAAAAAGGTACTGTCAAATTTCACAGTTCAGTTGCTAATTTGGTATCAATTACAGAGATATAAATTTAAGAACACTTATATAAAAATTAAATTAACAAATGCAGAAAAAATAAAAATATATACAACGTAAAATTCAATCATACCTCATTTTCCGGAATTTCCGCTTGGTTCGAGGCCTAAACTCGCTACCTTTGCACTGGGTCTGGGACGGTCCGTAAACTTTGGTCGCCTCGTACCCTTTGTCCGTGAGCTTGCTTTCGAATTCAACTGGCTCATTTTGTCCCAACGATCGAAATCCATCCATCTGAAGGACACTCTAAAATTAGCAGGAAATAAAAAAAAAGTTTGACGAAAATTGGTTCTGGTTTTCTTTCTAGCCAAACGCCAAACCTGATGAACAAACACATCCTGGCCACCGTCTTCCGGAGTGATGAATCCCCATCCCTTGATGACGTTGAACCATTTGCAGTGCCCTCGGCGAGGTCCTTGAGTCCTTCCATCTAGCAAAAAAAAACGAAACAAGAAAATATCAAAGCAAAAATTAGCCATACATTCATCAAGACTTCCCGAGAGGGGTCAAAACTATCGGATTAACGTCAGGGCAAGCAAAAGAAATTGTGAAAACATTGATTGAAGACTCGAGATAAAAGTGACACCCATTCTTCAATTTCGCGACCATGTAACCGATTTTCGGGGCATTTCCTAAGGATCACTTACCGAGTAGGATATGCGCGCAAAAATTTTGACACACAAGAAGGGGAATAGTTTAACTTCTTGTTCGATGGGGACGGACTGAGGGGAAGGAATTATGATTTGAAACCGATCCCGTACCTGTTTAACGGTCTTGAATACGAAATATGACAGGCAGATGCAAATCTGTTTAGGAAAAATATCGAGGAAAATGATAACTGAAGAAATCTCCTGTTAACACAGCTCTTACAAATTTCAAAATAAATAAATTAAATCATATCCACTACAAATGGTCTGGGATCTAACATTGCACCAACTTTCTCAAATGTTTTGGAAGCGAATGAATTGTTTTAAAAAAGTTTTTTTTATATCTTTGTTCTCTTAAAGTTCAACTTTAATACTGGTTCTAAAATATTGCTGAAGTTCTTTGTAAAAGTTCACAAGTTTTGTTTTCAAGTATCTACAAGGAATCAAAATAACTTCATTACAATTGCTTGTGACTCATTGCTTGTTTCGTTTGAAATTTATAGGTTTTGATATATTTCTGATGTCATTACGCATAAAGCACCAATTAGAATAATTGTTGGACTTGTTCAAATAACTTTTATATTTTGACGTAGAATTACGTCTTACGGCAACACTATAGGGGGGTAAATTGAAATCCGCGAACGGATTTCGCGTCACGAAAAACGCCTCTTTCAGAGACATCTTTCTTAAAAGACATACCAAGGCTGCTTAACGTTGATTGGCTATTCGAAAATGAAAAAAAAACTTGGACGCCCCGCCCCTTGATGATTTTTGGTTTTTCCAGCCAACGAAAGTTATAAAAGAAGGAGTCGACTGACGGTTTGTTTCATTCGTTAAGAGAAACTCAAACTTGACACAAGCAGTAGCAGAGATGCTCAACAGCGCGCCGGAAAAAATTGTGACAGCTGAGATATCACACACACACACACACACACACACACACACACACACACACACACACACACACACACACACACACACACACACACACACACACACACACACACACACACACACACACACACACAAACACACACACACACACACACACAAACACACACACACACACACACACACACACACACACACACACACACACACACACACACACACACACACACACTACACACTACACGCACACACACACACACACACACACACACACACACACACACACACACACACACACACACACACACACACACACACACACACACACACACACACACACACACACACACACTACACACGCGCACACACACACACACACACACACACACCATCGCACATCACGACCTACCCATCGCACATTACCACCTACCCATCGCACACCACCCCACACCCATCCAAAACCGCCCACTCAACGCACACGACTATCAAAAATTCAAAAAGATCAAAAACAACTCTTTGAAAGTTTATGGCCCTGTAAAGGACCGTTCATAATTGTATGATGGAATGAAATCATGGTTAATCTAACGCTTTCTCTGGAACCCTAGGTAAAATCAACATTTTAAGTTAGTGATTGCAATGTGATCTGAAGGGAAATGAAAACATAATACTGATTCCAACGAGACGCATGAGGCTAAACAGTTCGAGAGCTTTTGCACTGAGTCAAGCGTTTAGATCAAAGCAGTCATTGAAAGCTATTCTCGCAAGCGTTTTATACAAAGCTCGTGTGTTGATAACATTATTTGCATAACTGCCGGGCGCAATCATTTCGACGACATCGGCTTTGTTTCTGCTTATACTTATATTTAATTCGCCTTTTGTTATGCAGTTGAACAAGCTGCATACTATCTATATGGGTCGTTTTAGACCATTAATAGGTATTAAAACGACAATTTAGGGAAGACTGACTTTTCTTGAAGATTGTTTCCTTTAAATTCTAGAATGCTAATTTAAGACGAAAAACACATTGACACAAGACAGGCTGTCGTAATTCTACGTGAACTTATCGGTCGTTTCTTATATACAACCTCTGTAACTTTTTTTTTCTGTCAAAACTATTTTTTAAGAAAAAGCATAAGATTTCTTCAAACATTAGGGGTAAATATACTACAGAAAAATCTGCTAGCTGAAATCATAAACATTAATGTGTGGATAGATGAAATTTCGAAATAAACAAAAGCGTGATACAAAACAACCATATTCCAGCGTATGGAAACAAGGTGAATCTTTGATTGCATTTTGATGCGTTTTGGCCCAGACTGGTAACTGAATCAAAAAAAAAAATTATCACAATAAAATTAGGTGATTGTCCGAAAAATATTTTTACACCAACAGTGTTGGTGTAATTATAAAAGCAATCTGTCATAGTGGGTAAAGTTTTTTACGGCATCAAAAAATTAAAAAAAAAATACATCTTTTGTTCAGTTTTTTTTTTTAAAGTTTGTATGAGAATCAATAACTAAAAATAAAACTATTTCACGATCATCATTTTGTTTTCATAAAATAAGGGATTTTTTCATACGTTATATTGTTGATTCTTTCTCATATTAACCCCAATTTTTTGACTGAAAAAGTTTTATCGCAGAAAAGTTTTATGGCCGAGAAATTTGTTTTAATATATTTTTCCGTAATTGCATAACTATAGGCGCTTAAGAACTTAATTTTTAGTATTTTTTCGATTACAATTTTAACACACTTCAGAAAAAAATTTCTTCAATTTGGTAGCTTGATCAAGTTGACTTTTTTTTGACTTTATTTTTAATCATTTGTAAATTTTTGTTGAAATTGATACAAATAAGTGAGACATTTTGACTTATTTAAAAGGTAAACTCTGTACAATTGAACACTGTGCACATTTTTAGTCGATTTTTTTTTCTAAATTTATGATAAATTGAATGATTATAAATCTTTTATTTAACTGTACATTTAATTTTAAGATTTAAAACACATGGATCAAAAATTTCCGAGGCTATCCAAATGATATTTTTTATTATTTTAATAAGATCTATTCCCTGCTTTTCATGTTTTTGAGCTTTTCTTAGCGGTATCTTCTGACAACTGTTTTTTAACCAGCTGCCAATAGTATAAATTGTTGGATTTTCATGGTTGGAAATAATCTTTGCAAAAAGTAGGTGAAAATATTGATTTTCTTTGAATTTATGCCAGTTTTTTTAAAAAAACCTTTCTATAGGCAGGGTTGAGTTTTTGAAAGTTATATTAAATTATCAAGTGTGTCGATAAAGCTGATACTTGCTATTACTTTTTGTTGTTATTTAATTCCTGTCTTAATAGAACCATTCATTACTTTAGAAAAAATTAAAATGAAGTCTGAGATAAACTGTTCCAGAACCGAAACGGGATTTGAAACTTGTTCCGTATTAAAAAAAAAAACTGTTAAAAAATCTGATCGCCTCATTCCGGCGTTGGGTCACGCCATTTGATAGAGCTTTTTGATGATTTTGGTTATTTTTGGGCAGACTTGTGCTAACGTGAGAACTAAACTACACGATTAACACACGACGTATAGGACACGACACTGAACGTACTTACGAACCGAAAAATGGATTCAAAATTATGTACCCTAAACTGGGGAAACTTTGATCACCGGAGTAATTTTGATCAACATGAAATTTTTGCAGATAATCATCGTTAACTAAGTCTGAAGTTAAAATATCTGAAAACTGTTTTCTACGTTTTAAAGCCTATAAATTCAGTTTCAAATAAGCTAAATTTGGTTTGTAGTTGGAGATTTTTTATATTTCTTAAAATGTAGCTTTAAAGTTTTAAAATATCTGTTTTTCGAAGACTCACAAACAAACACCTCTTCTGATAAAATGGAAGATACGAAAAATATTTCAACAAATATTTGAGACCCCTCCCTCTTTCCAGTAGAAAGAGGGAGTGGGCCTCTTTCATATTTTTTTACACAACTTAAAAACTAATAAAGCAAATGAAACCAAATTTGGCATGGATGGGTATTTGGGAACGTGACATGATCTAATGATTGTTTGAGACTGCTTTCTTCTCCAAGCGCATAGTGGTTGAAATCCCCAAAAAGCCGGAAAAAAGTCCATTTTTAAAGTCAGCGACAATCAAATTTTTTATGTTGGAATCGAATCTCCAATATTCTAGGAACGTTAAGATGTATTTACATATTTTCTAGGACCTTTTATACACATTCTATGAAACAAACATGAACGACAACTTTAACACAAGAATTAAAAATAGGATTTTTTACTCTCAGTGCAAAACAACTTAAAAAAGCATATAAATCTTTAAATATTTATAAATGTTCATACCGAAGTGATGGATTATAATCTTATTCACAGTTTGGAGATAAAATAAATTCCGTAATATCATGAACTAACAAAGTTTCGCTTGATTGAGAATCCAAAATTAGATGATAAAAATCTTTCGATTTACTCTATTTATTTTTCAGAAGCAAAAATAAAGCTTGCGCCGCCGATCGCCGTGGTAAATTATACACCGTTGGATAGGTGAAAGTCTCATCAAAAACATATCCTAAAATCAGCTGCTAGTTTTTGCTATATTTAGAATACGATGTCATTGAGTGGAACGCTGTTTTGTTTAAAAATGCAAATTTTAATGTATTTATACAGAGTAAAACGAGCATTCCCAGCCAACATGAAATCGTAAAAGAAATCATCGTCGAACTCGTATTTTGGTACATCTCATATCGGATTCGTAAATTTGTGCACTTAACATTCAACCATATCGTATATTAATCGTAGAAGATGTTAAAACTGAATGAAATACGATTTAATTACGATCTGTTGGATGAAGTCGTATTTAGTTAAACCGATGTCAAATGAAATCTCATATCTATCGCATAAGATTCTTAAGACGCATTTTATTCAAACATAAATTACTCTCGTATCGAAATCGTAATTGTCTACAGACAGAATCGTAAAGAACCACACATAAGCATCATTCATTATCACTTTTGCGCACTGCTAACCAGCATCGCATAAAGGTCAATGCGACTCAATTATGTGTCGTATTTATTAAAGGGTTAGTGTGTATAAAATAGTAAGTAGCATAAACTTTGCTGGCCAGCGGCTATAAAGGTAAGTGGCACATTGTGACTGTCCTGTCAGAGCATGACCGACAATCCACAAAAAAGCAAAACACAATATTTTCTGAACATTCATTTTCTTCCCCCCACGCATCTAGGTTTAAACATCAAGAACCACGTCCAGCGATGCTGATCCGGTCAACAAACCGGGCTTTTTCTATAACTGTCAGCAGCAGAAACAAGTGTGGGTCCATGTTGGTCAACGAGGTGAAGGCCTTATCCGTTTATAAATAACGATTTTTTTCTTAATCTTAAAGCGTAAGTGTATGGAAATCCCTAATTTCAAACGATCAAACAACTATCCTTTTTTTTCATTTCAGATTGTAACAGTTACAACCTTGACTTTATTTACCAATGAGGCCGGAGGTAGGAAAATTAATGTGTGGCTCAAAATGACTTTATTACAAATTTAATCCAACCAAAATTCCATTTGAGACCACCAAAGCTCTACACAATGCAGCCTTTAACAAGTTCCTCGACCAGCGCTTCTTAACCCACTACTTTATCAACCAGGGTATAGAAAGACATTTCACGATTTTGCGTTCGGAATCCAGCTTCAGACTAATTACCAAAATCGTTCTAAAATTTGTAAGAAAACGCATTACTGGATAATTTAAACTAAATATGTATGAATATATGTTTTAAATTTCATATCACCTCTGGATTTAACTAGAATTTTATTTTTCAGTACGAAGAGAGACAATTTATAATTATGTTCTGGGCCCGGCTGACTTGAAAAAAAAATCTACAATTTACTTCAATTTAAGGTATCCATCTTCGAGCAAATTTCAAAAAACATCCCTACTACACAAAGAAAACCAAGTAAGGGTTACTTGGAAGAGTGTACCGGTATGCAACATCTTAAAGCTGGAAATTATATGAACATTGTTAATTCCGAAATTAATTTTTACGGCCTTATCGGTGAATGTTATGTTCTCATAGTGAGAACATTTCAAGAATTGAAAATTTTAGATGGATAGAAGAAGATTAGAAGAAAATTATAGGTGTTGAAATGAGCGGGTAGAAATTTTTAAGAAGCATTTTCACCACATACTTAACTTTTGTTCAATCACGGATCAACTATTTTGAAATGTTAGAATCGGACAGGGTTGAGTCTAACACAACACAATAGTTGATCTTGCGTGATTCGCACCGCGAAACTTGCAGTGCGAACGAACAAAAGGAAAGCATGTGGTCGCTCTGAAAAGCTCCCGTAAACGGTGTTGTTAATTGTTAATTCCTTTTTTATATTCCAGCGACGTGATAATGGGCTGAAATAGGTGATCGAGGAGGCCAATGTCGCATTATAAGTGAGGGTTATAGCAGCTGCTAGGAAAATTCCTTGAGTTACCAGAAAACATCAAATTTAATGTTGGGACATTTCATCCTGGTACGATCTGACTCATCAGAAATTGTATGATGTGTAAGTTCTTCTGGAAGCTTCACAAATTAGGTTCATACTAATTTATTTATCTTTCTCTATTTGATTGCATATGGACGCATATCTACTACTTTTAGTAGGTGATGTTGGCCAACTTTTGTTATAATTTAAGTCAAATTTGTCTAAATTAAGAAAAAAAAACAGCAATGTGATATTAATATTTATAAGAACAATCCATTGTAAATTAAACATACAAATAAACGTATTGAAATGCAAATCCATTTTTAATTTCATTTTCAGAATCGTATTTTAATCACAAAAATTCACATAACATGCTACATACTGAAGCACGCAAAATCGCTTTACGGTTCAAATCGTATAACATTAAAACAAACCTCGTATAAAGTGTGGTCTAAATCACCAAACGATCGTAAAATTGCCTCACATCGTAAAAGAGTGTAATACATCTCCTATAGAATGCGACTTAAGTTGTCAATCGATGTTAAAATCTCTGAACATCGTATAAGACTGCAACACATCTCGCATAAAGGGTGACATAAATCGACATTCCATCGTCAGATTGCTTCGAGTCATACAAGAGTACAAAACATCTCGCATAAAGGGTGACTTAAATCGCCAATCCATCGACAGATTGCTTCAAGTCGTATAAGAGTTCGACACACCTCGCATAAAGGGTGACTTAGATCGCCAATTCATCGTCAGATTGCTTCAAGGCGTACAAGAGTTCAACACAAATCGCATTAAGGGTGACTTAAATCGTCAATTTATCATCATATCGCTTCAAGTCGTAAAAGGGTAAAACACACATCGCATAAAGTGTGGATGGATCTGTCAATCCTCCCATCATCGTAAATGTGCATGAATCGAATCCTTTAATGTAACGTACAAAACGACGCCAATGCAACATAAAGTACCAAATTATTTCTAACATCGTAAATGACATCACATATGATGTTGTCGATGTCGTAAACCAGAAAATAACGAAAACATGTACGTATATTGCCTCCACTTTTGGTAGGTATATGCTTTTTTCTAACGTCATGTACGATGATTTATGTCGACATAGACGTACGTATATCTTTTGATATACCTACCAAATTGTTGGCTGGGTTGTTTGCTTCGATACATATGCAAATTCACCCTAAACATTAGTTTCAATGTTTATCTAACCAACCTACAGGAAGTTAGGAGCCCATACTTAATTTTAACAAAAATATTTATAATTAATTGAAAAATATTCAATTTCCCAGTATAAAGCTCAAACCCCGTTTTAGCAATTATTGAAAAAAAATAGCAAACTTTGAAAAAAAATTTAATTCATAATTTTTTTCAATTTTCTGCCTATAATCTTCAACAAAATAGCTTTTTAATAATTTTTTCCCACTTTTTTTGATTTTGAACCACTGTGAAGCAGGGAGAAGGAAAGAGGGAGGGGAGTTTCATATAATTTTCACTGCATAACTCAAGAACAACAACAGCAAATGGAACGATATTTAGGTACGAGAAATGCTTCAATGAATATTTGGTATAACTCGCTTCTCTCAAGCGGTGGATGAAAAGGGGGAGGAGAGGTCTTCCTTGCAATTTTCAGTATAACTGGAGAGTTGACCGAGCAAATTGAACCATACTTGGCATGTGAGGGTATTTGGATACGAGAAATGTTTCTATGATAAATTGAAGCCCTGCCTTTTTTCAGCGGAAAGATATAAAAAGTGAAAGGGAGGCTTCCAAACAATTTTTTTGCATAACTAGAAAATTAATTGAGCAAATGAAACCAAATTTGGCATAAAAAAGTATCTGAATACGAAAAATACTTTTTCTATGTGAAACAACTCCTTTCTTGCTGTGAGATGATAGAATTCGGAATATAGGAAGGGAAGAGGAGGCTTACATTTAACTTTTTTTTTTACAAAATCCGAGAAATAGACAAAACTTAACATGGAAAATCATTTTGGTATGATTATATGATTATCCTTTCAGTAAGTAGGCACATAGGAGGAGGGAGGTGAGCCCAATACAATTTTGTTAGCATAAGTTCTCAATTTATGCTAACGAAGCCAATAAATGGAAACAAATATGGCAAAGAAAGGTACTTGGTTACGAGATAAGTTTCTACGATTGTTGTAGACCCTTACGTTTTACTGTGTAGAGAGGGGAAGAAAGGAGGAGGATACATATACATTTTATTGTAAAGCTTGAAAACTTATCAACCAATGGAACTATATTTCATAAAAGAGGATTTTTGGGAACGAAAAAAACTGGGTGTGATTATTAAAGATCACGACCTCCATTCAGCAGGGGGTGAAGGGAAGGACAGATGAGGAGGCTCTCTTATCAGTTTTTTAGCATAAATCCAGAACATATCAAGCAAAAACAACCATATTTTATAGGTTAGATTGTTTGCGTACACTCTCCAGACAGATTAAAATTATCAGATCTTTAACACAAATTTATAGAGCATGATTCAGAATATTAGTTAAAGTTATCTTTGTGTTTTAATTCGAAACTCCAGCTGCAGCTCTCATTTTATAGCGGTTTCTTATAAATTATGTTATAATTTGATTTAGTAAAAATGCCAATAAAACAAGAAAAATTTGAATAATTTTTGAAAATATCATTTGATTTTGTAAGGTGTAGCAAAGCACACAGGGTCAGCTAGTTATATGATATTTTTTGGATATTTACAAAAACGGACAATTTCTATAAGAAAGCCTGTACAGAACAAATGGCTAAAACCCCTATCAAATGGTTAAGTTTCAATAAAAAAAAGAACATAGTTACAGTGGAATTACCTAGGAAATTGCATAATTGTATTTTTTTCCCTTTCTGTGAGGCGAAAAAATATTGAGAAATTTTAATAATTTTTGCCCTTAAATGTATGCAGCAATATTATCCATCTTTTGAGTATCTTGTTTTTAAGAGAAAACGTTAAAAAAATCACTTAAGTCCAAACAAAACATTACGGTTATTAATGTTTTAAGCCATTTGTGCTAATTGGCATCAATACAATAATTTTGAAGATACGAGAGATACGTTAAAATCATATAGTGATCAAAGCTATCCCGGAACATGAAATCTGGTTTTGTAACAAACTTTTAGTTATAGCCACTAAAATGTCGTTTGAATATTCTGCTTTCAATGAACATTAGACTGCCCCAAATTTGTATGAGAAATTCCAAGCTTGTGAAATGTTATGCGCTGCAGGCTTAAATTGATCCTAGGCCTAGTACAAGGTCTCATGCCAAATTTGGGCCAGATCGCCAACGAGCCTAAAGTTTGTATGGGATTTTGAGACATTTTGTTCGGGAAGAATATGAAAGTCCAGTTTTTTATGCATAACTTTTTCCCCTTTGACCGATTTCATTTAAAATGGTTTTTCGTAAAGCCAAAACTATGACAAATATTTCATCCGAAGACTGCATTTCTATTTGACTTATTATAAAAAAGTTATTAAACTTCAAAAATGGGGTAACTTTTTTCAGGGTGATATTCATCACTGTTAATGCTGAATCAAAATGTTATAAGCAGTGTCTCTCATTAATAGTGATGAATATCACCCTTAAAAAAGATAACTATTTTTTGAAGCTTAATAACTTTTGTGTATTAACTTGAATCTAAATGCAGTCTTCGGATGAAATATTTGTCATAGTTAAGGCTTGGAGAGAAAACCGTATATAAAATAAATCGTTCGAAGGAGACAAAAGTTATTAATGAAAAACTGGATTTTCTTGTTCCTCTTGAACAAAATGTCCCAAAATCCCATACAAACTTTAGGCTCGTTGAGCGACCCCTTCCCGTGATTCGATCTAGCCCAAATCTGGCATGAGACCTTGTACTAGGCCTAGGATCAATTCATGGCTGCAGCGCATAACTTTTTCAAATGACGGGTCATTTGGGGCACTCTAATGAACATGCTTATTAGTTCTTACCTTAATAAGTATTTTAATTTTTTTTAGTGTTACAAAAAAGCAACCCCTTCCAAAAATTCGAAAATGAATTAAAAACGTGATCAATGTTCTTCTAGTTTACGATAGTACAAATAATAGAGATATTTCAACTTATAGAAAAAGTAGACTCTGTACAATTGAACACTGTACACATTTTCCAAATTAATGATAAATTTTCTCTAAAAAATCAAACAAGAATGATTAACACTATTATATGTGACTGTAAATTTTTATTTTAAGATTTAAAATAGATGGAACAAAGATTTTAGAGGCTACCAAATTGATAGCTTTCATTTTTTAAACAGACTAAAGTTGTTTTCGAGGTTCTTTTAGCGGCTGTTTTTCAAACAGCTGCCGGCTGCCAATAGTATGCATTGTTGAATTTACATGTTTTCAAATATTCTGGGCACAAAATAAGTGAAAATGATGAATTGCTTTGATTCTATGCCGATTTTATAAAACCCTTTCTAAAGGCAGGTTTGAATTTTTGTTAGTTAAATTAAATTATTGAGAGATTTGATAAATCCTTATGCTTGCTGCTAATTTTTAATGAAACTTAACATCGTTCTTGGAAATTGAACCATTCATTACTTCAGGATCAAATTAAAATAACGTCTGAGATAAACTTTTACAAGAATCGTAACGTGATTTGAAACTTGTTCCCTATTTTGAAAATTTATAATACAGCTAAAAAATCTTATTGACTCATTCCAGCGTTGCGTCACACTATTTAATAGAACTCTTTATGATTTTGATAATAGCTTAAAGGTCAGTTTTGGGCGGACTTGTGTCAACGTAAGAACTTCACTACATTATAAACACGAGACGTATTACAGGACACGAAACTTAACGTACTTACAAACGGAAAAAGGATTCAAAATTATCTTTTTTGTTCGACCGGTTTCAGGTTCGATGTTGCCCATCTGCAGGACGTTGTTTAGACAACGATTTAGTAAAGAAAATCCCACTTCAGCAACGCACGTATAAAATGCACATTCAACGTATAAATTGGACGCATGATGCATACAAAATATTCAAAACGAATAACTCGGAGCAGCTTAAATAGAAAGGCAATTTAAACTTAATCAGATAGTTTATTACATTATTGCCGTTTTTAGGACGTGATTCATATTTAAAAACATAGAGTTACACATTGCTCACGTTGGCTATCATTCGAAAAGGTTTTATTCAATTGAACGGATGAAGCTGAGAGGTTTATAAGGGAAGTGTTTTTCGAATAAGATTTGAAATTTTTCATGAATTAATGTGTTGCAACTTACACAGGGTTAAAGTAGTGAGTTGGTAAAAACTTTAATTTTTTGTTCTCAATTTGAATTTTGCAACTGTGAATTCTACTTCTATTATTTTGTTTTATTATAGTCACACACATTTGATTCACAAGAACATGTTTCATGCTTTTATCTATATATATAAAAAGCAAATTCTGTATGTTTGTTTGTTTGTTTGTCCTCTATAGACTCAGCCGTTTTAAGAGCTCGGAATCTGAAATTGGGCATGGATGCTCATTAGGACCAGGAAGGATGAAAAATGTTTTTCGGTGACCCCTTCTGAAGGGGGTCGTCCATACAAGACAAATATAGTTTTCGCGATATTGACTTTATTTTTCGTTGGATTGTGTTGAAAATTTGCTCATGAGTGTTTTGAAAGACAAGCAATCGATTTCAGGTGTCAAATTTTGTATGAAGGGTCAGCCAAAGGGGTCGTCTATAGTAACTGTTCGCTGTTTTTGCAATTTTGACGTTATTATACATCGGAATCAGATGAAAATTGGTACACGAGAGTTTTGAGGGACGAGCAATCGATTTGAGGTATCAAAATTTGTGTAAGGGGCCGGCAAAAGGGGTCGTCCACATTAACTATTCCCTGTTAATGCGATATTGTCGTTATTATACAACGGATTCAGATGAAAATTGGTGCACGAGAGTTTCGAGGGACGGGTAATCGATTTCACGTAATAAATTCAGTGTAAGGGGCCGGCAAAGGGGGTCGTCCATTAACCTTTCAATATTTCTGCAATATCGTCGTTATTATACATAGGATTGGGATGAAAATTTTCACTCGGTAGTTCTCAGGAACGGACAATCGATTTCAGATGTCAAATGTTTTGCCAGGGGTCGACGAAAGGGGTCGTCCATATAGATTTTTTTTTCACTGCTTTTAGTTATATTGACGTTGTTATGCGATAAATGGCTTTGAAAATTTGCACACGGGAGTTTTGAGGGAAGGGAAATCGATTTCAGATATCAAAGATTGTATGAGATACCACCGAAACGAGTTTAACTTTTCGGCAATAATTGCGTTGTTATGCAACGATCGAGTCGAAATTTATACATGGGGGCTTTTGGCACATTCAATTGATTCCTGATTTCAAATTTAGTAGCAAACGACAGAAAAAGTGATCGTCCAATATTTTTTCAATTCTTACTAAACAATGAATTCGAAAGTGCACCTGGAAAATGCTTGCCAATTGGCGTATTCATACAAACTGTTCATGACAAATTCCAAGTTTAAAGCGAAACGGAGTTCGTATGGCATCAGCTAGTGCTTGATATTTTAGTTTGTGGGGAAAGATATAATAAAAATTCGAAACGTTGGATGAAGAGCTCATAAAAAGTGTTTTAATTCTTGACCGAAAGACCGAAAGCCGAACATAACTAATATGTTTGAATTAAGAATTGCTGCTCGATTTTTTTTCATTTTCAAATCAAAATTCAGGTCCTACAGCTACAAGATTTACGTTTCTGATTGTTCAATCCAAAGATCGCTAACTATAACAGAAGGTTCCTATCATAATCGCAAACGAAGCGTTTCTTCTTTGCCGCCGCGTGATTGAGCTCGGGCAAAACCAAGCAAAAAAAAAATCTAGGCTAGTTTCCGTTTCAACTAAACAGGCAAGGTGAAAGCAGGACAAGATTTTTCCTTCCTGGATCCTAAATCAAAATCTTGATCATCAAAGGGGAAGACTGCGAGCATAAAGCCAGGCTGCAAAAGGAAAAAAAACCTTGGTAAAATCTGTACCGCGCAGAAAATCGGAGAATGCGTTACGCATATTGTCCATTCGGGATCTGAAATTAGACCACGCTTTGTACGCAATTCAGCCAACCAAGAACAAGAAGCTGACAAGAAAACGAAGCATTTATTAGGATTTTTTCCGAACCTGGCCCCGGCACAAGGGGAAATTTGAGAAGTTGACGACGACCGGTCACCTTTCGAATGATGGCTGTCCGTCCTTCTATCATATACATATTAAGCGTAGAGGGTTTCTACAACAACTATTATTTTCCGCCAGGTTTCTGGACAAGAAGGAAGACTTCATGGTTCTAATTTTGTTAATAAAGGATTATTCAAATCTGCTCAAGATCGCGAACGAAGGGACGCACTTTTTTCCTATTTTTGCCTCATCACAAAATCAAGGAAGTAGGTAACTGCTGCCAGCAAGCGACCTGATGCCAGTTTGTAACATTTCAACTTTGGGGATTTATGTTTCAAGAACGAACAAAACCCAAAGGAGGTCCTGGTTGACTAACCGAATGGTCAGTTGTGACGTTCGTTTGATTAATGTTATTGCAAGAATTTGGTTCCGCAAGGTTCTTTTATGGTTTTTATCATATCTCGTCGTACTTTACGGAATGACAAGAGTGGTAACCATTTCTTTTTGAATAGGATGTTTAGCTATTCGTCTTTGTTGTAATGAACTCCATACTTTAAATTTAGTATAACTAGTGTAGACGGGAAATAAGGATCAATTCAATTTTTTATGGTTTCATTCAATCTGAAGGTCCAAACCTTCGTTTTCCAAAATATGATATTCAAATGTACATATATTTGATTTTCCTTTTTTTTTTAATTAAAATCAAAAAATTAAGTCATTCAAGACAAAATTTAGCAAACATATTGCTATTGAAATTTTTAGCAAATGGATTAAGATTATTGTTATCCTTCAGAGGGAAATGACTACTTTATCTATAATTGCGTTAAAATTAGTAGATATAAACTAAATTTTAATTGTTTTGTGACAAATATGACATGGAAACACCGAAAACATTAGTATGCCATTACTCTATGGAAAGAATACTTTTGATACATTTTTGCATGAAAAGCACGACTATAAGTTTATAGTGAATAAAGTTGAAATCAGTTTTCGAAGATTGTGGTTCTCAGCAGTCACGGGAATTCCAGAAAAATTGGTAATACGGAATTTGGAAAAAAAGGATAGGAAATCTATTATAGATCAATCTGAACATTGGTTGTGGCAGTTCAAACCATTGTAACAATAAGTCGGACATCGTCCTGTAGATGGGCAACATCGAGCCCAAAACCAGTCGACAAAGAAGGTAATTTTGAATCCTTTTTCCGTTTGTAAGAACGTTAAGTGTCGTGTCCTGTAATACGTCGTGTGTTAATTGTGCATTATAACGAGCTGCAGAGATCTCTCATCTCTCAGGCAAAAACGCTCCTCTATTCCTATGGACATTTCGTTCCACATGGGATTGGTACCATCAACTGGGGCATCATGCAATAATTTTCAACTTCAATGGCTCCTAAACACTTAATGTCCACTGATCATCAAAGAGCGCCGTGTGCATCAAAAGTTTTAAGGTTAGTGAGACATCAAATTGACGTAATCAGGAAAATTGTTGGTTTTACCAGTTTTTTTTAATTTACCGATTTTTACCCTACAAAGAAAAAGGGGTAAGGCACAACAAACTTTGGTTTTGATGGAAAATCAGATGAAAACGTTCGAAAATTTATGGTGTTTATTAGACTTGTGATGTCATAACGCATAAAGCACCAATTTAAGTTATTTTTGGCTATGTTCGAATAAAATTTAATATTTTTTCTATAAAAATTGTTTTTAAAAGAAAAAGCACAAGGGTGCTGCATACATTTAGGGATGAAATTTAAATGAAAAAATGTAAATAGTGCTCGATTTTTTCAATTTTCCATGAGTATAATAAACTTTAAATAACTTGCTCACAGTGTGAAAAACTATATCATCATCATTTTGTTAAAGTAAAATGATAACCTAATTACGTTATATGAAAATCCAAAATTGAATAAATGATGTGATATACAAATGTTGCATGATGCTCCGTTTGACTAAGAACTAAACAAAAATAGCTTTTTTGAAACAACTGTATGTGTATAAAAACATAAAAATATAGGTGGTTCAAGAAGTGTGGCCCACGATTCCCCACAAGCTATGATTTGCAAATTGGTTGCGTTTGTGTGACTTATCTATGTTTCATCAAAAATTCCTTTTCCATGTGAAAGATCATGACAAAACTAAGATCATAAGCGTACGAGCATATTTTTGTTATGTACTTTAGGTTCTCCACCGATGCAATTAGCGGTTTTTTTTTATAAGTAAATTTTTCTAACTTTTTTTAACTTAATAAATAAAAGAAGCTTATGATGCGTATTTAAGTCAACAACATATAGAAATATATGCTCACGCAAAGCGACGACTATGATAGTTGGTTCGAGATTTTAATCACAACACACATCTGAGATATTAACACGTTCGTCGCCACGTCACCCATATATGGGTGACGGCTCTCTTAAGCAAGGTTGCCGCTCAGTTCTGCCACGCGTTGTAAATCTGAAGCTCTCTCGCTTTACTTTCATGCTCTGAGATTTTTTTTGGGCGACGAACGTGTTAAAAGTGGCCCACGTTTCCTCATGGCCCACTATACCCCACTCTCTCCTATTGCTTAAAATCTTCAACCGTTTTTTGGAGCTTTATTTAAGCTAGTGATTTTCAATGGTTTTTGAGGGCAAATTTCAAGTTTGTTTTTCAAAATGAACGTTTTAATAATGAACCTTTTTAGTCAAAACAAATGGATTTTTTCTTAACAATTTATAAAATTCAATTCAACATTTGAGTTAGGCACATAATGAGTATTAACTCAATTAAAGATATATTTCAGGTAAAAGAAAATGTTAAATTATTTCAATGAGAGAATAAAAATTGTAACAAACGGAAAGATAAAAAAATAACAATATCGCTACTGAAAATCTATATAACACCACATTTTTACGCTACTGAAAATCTTTATTACACCACATTACACCAGAATGAGAAGACTCTTTTTTTGTTCGAATTCAGCCTGAAATCTATGTTTTATCATTTTACGTCATGTTAATGAAGAAATTAAGCAGTTTGATAAAGTTTTAGCTCAAATGTCAAATTTCTTAGTACTAGCGGAAAAAAATCTTTTAAAACCTTGGCTTGTGATATAGCTCAGTTGGCAAGTCTGTTGTCTCCTGAGCCGATGTCCGCGAGTTCGAGCCCAAGAGCAAAAATCGAACACAGTTGTATCGGAAAAGTTTTTCAATAGCGATCCGCCAACTGTACCGTTGATGAAGTCGCGAATGTCGTAAAGATGGTAAAACGACTATAATCGAAACAAAAAAAATAATCTTTTAAAACCATTGGAAAACTATAAAATGCCTAAAATTAGGATAAAAAATCAGTTACCTATTCAAATAGGTAGTTCCTAAAGCATTATTTTTAACTTTTACTCAATAAATTTTAAGAAACAACTTTATTATCGACTTTGGTTGATATTTTTCGGCGAAAATTAAGTCAAGTCCAACCAATTTCTCTACGTTTCGGCTTACTATTTTGTTTTGGTCATCTTCAGAAAAACTGTATTTCATTTTTTTAAATAGGAGAAACTCGAGGAAAGAGTCATCCAAAATCTGCGAGCTGTCCACCTATCATATTCATGTATCGTCGAATAGATTCCTTCCCTGCTACTTCAAAGATCAAAGAAACACTTAAGTCTAAAAAGCTGTCAGAAGTTATAAATAATTTAAACATTAAATTGTTTTTCGAGACTTCTTCATTCGGAACCAACTACAGATAATCTAGAAAACATACCTTCTAAGTGAAAATAGGTTAACATTTGCGGCCAGGGGAACGTCAACAAAATACAGGTCGAATTTTCCCGAAACGGATACTTTGCGAACCGCTTGGGAGGTTAAAGCGGGGTTATTAAAAAAATATTGATTGCAGTTTTAAGTTTTCCGTTGGACACTATCATATTTGAGGCCCTTGGCGCCAAAGGGGTATAAAAATGCATAAAAGCTGATTTCGAGAAAAAAGCACTTGAACTTCGTTCCAGTAAATTCCATTGATAATGATGAGAATGATCTTCCAAAATAAAATGAAAGCATTTTACATCATTTTCACAAAAAAAAAACGTATATTAGACGTTAGGTGTGGCGTCATATGTTTTTTGATTTTTACACTCATAGCCATATGACTACTAACACATGCGATTATACCCCTTTCAAAAAAAAAAACGAACACACACATGAAGGATCTCAGTGAAACTTCATGTTTCTTTGCAGAGATCTAAATTCTACTTAAGACTAAAGCGTATATATTTCAAGGATATAATGGCTAGCATCTCCCCAACCCTTCGTGTCATGGTATTTTTATTTTTCCTTAAAAATCATTTTAAACGATTGAAAATGATGAATACATCAAGAAAAAATTTTAAATAAAATATGATTTTTCCATTTATCCATACATTAATTGTTGCAAATTTGTTACTTTATGAAACGAAGGGATAACTAACACCACCAACCCACAGAAAGAGTAGGGTAGGTGTTCCTAATTTGGCATGTGTACCTAATGTTAACATACCGTTCGATTTTAACTGTTTTTGACGTTATTTTTCACTTATCACAATTATAAAAAATGATAATGTAACGGATCATGTGAACTTTCATTTTACATACCAATTAGTTTTCTAACTTTAAAAATTGATGATAAAAGCTGAATTTGTCAACAGATTTTTTGATATTTTTCGTCGGATTTTTTTTCATCATGATTTAAGTATTAAGTATGTTAGAACTATGTTTTTTAAGTGTAAAAACTAAATAAAGCATATGTCCACAATTAGGAACACTATTTTCAATGTGTTCCTAATTATGGACATACTCAAAGTTTTCCAAACTATATCAAAGTCATAGAATTTATTTGAAATAAATTTAATTGATTTGATTGTGTTTTAACTTAATTTTTAACGATCTGTTAAAATAAACTGTTTTGAGCTAATAAAACATGATTTTTTTTTTAACTTCAGTGTATCTCAAAGCTAAAAATGTTAAAAAAATATTTTCGCCAGGTTGTAAAGAACGAACCCTTCGCAACAGAGAAGAAAACCATCAAGTTACAGAGAGCTTCTCAACGAGAACAGAATCGAAAGGAAAAATTTAAAAAAAAAAATCTAAATAAAATACGTTGTTTACCGTCATCTGGGGCATCATGCAAAACTTCACAACCTCATTGGCTTCTTAATACCTAATGTCCACAGATAATGCTACCGTTTGTACATCAAAAGTTTTAAGGTTAATGGGACATCAAATTAACGTAGTCAGAAAAATAATTCGTTCCACCATTTATTTTTGAATTTACACAATATGCGATTTTTACCGTACTAAGAAAAAGGGGTAAGTTGCAAAAACCTTTGTTTTAATTAAAAATAAAAAAAAAGTTTGAATAGTTATAGTTTATGACATATTTGTGATGTCATTACGGATAAAGCACGATCTGCAGTTATTTTTTATTTTGTTAGAATTAAAGTTTATATTTTTCCTGACAAAGATTTTTCTTCAAAGAAAGCATAAGGGTGCTGTATACATTCAGGGATAAAAAATACTACAATAAAAAATTACATCATATTCTGGCAGATAGAAACAAGATTTAAACTGTGAATCATTGATTAGTATGTCGATGCATTTTAGCCCAGACTGGTACCGGAATTTCAAGATTATTTATTTTAAAAAATTAAATGATTGTCCGAAAAATATTCATACACCAATAGTGTTGATATAGGATAATAAAATCCATATAAAGTTTGTAGCCAATCCGTCCCATTGTGTAAAGTTTTTTACGGCATCAAAAATGTAAAAATTTAGATTTTTCAAATTTTTCATGAGAATCAAAAACTTCAAAAAACTGTTTAACGATATGAGAAACTATGGCATCATCGTTTTGTTATCAATAAATGATAATTTTATTACATTGTATTAAGTTAAATGCGTGCTATGGTACACAAACGTTGCATCGAACCATGCTGTTGCATGATGCCCTGTTTGACTGTACTTATTTGTATCCATTACAATGAGTTTTCTTCTTCTTAAAACATAACAAATGTATCCATTAGAATAGTAAAAGATTGAATACATAAAATAAGCTCGACATCCACTACTTCCTTCAAAACTAGCGTAAAGGAATATTGTGTAGGATTAAAATAGTCCTTATTTCTCTATTCACATTCCAAAAACGTTGTAAAATTTTAAAAAGGTAAGTTTTGAGATTTTTCTCATTAAAGTATTAAAAACACATACTTATATGCAAAATCAGGAATAAATAGTGTAAAATTGGGTACGCTGATACATTTTTCCTCATATGTTAACAGTAGGAACAATTAGTGTCAAATTAGGAACATCGACACACTTTATAAAACATGAAATTTTTCGTAAATTAAGGCTTGAAATGTTTATTTTAAACCAAAACATAGTTTAGAAAAAAATTTGGAATCTGATTACCAAAAAATTGTACAACTAAGTATTAAAGATTCGGCGTAATAATATCATATCTAAAAACCTCTGACAAAATATAGTGAAATTAGGCTCACTTACCCTACTATGTATGCCGTGACCGAGACTCGATCTTATGACCTCTGTATTAGAAGATTTGAACTAGGCCACGGTCGGCGGCTTTGCTTTACTACCAAGAAAATTCAATTATACCCCTTTGCCAACAACAAACTTTTACATTCAGGAGTTATGATCTTGATGTTATGGTTAAGGAAACATATTTATTTATTTTGGTAACAGCCGTTTTATTGTTGTATAAATTTAAAAAACGTTACGAATTTTTTTTTTTTATTTTTTGGTTCCAATATAAATCTTGTTTGAGTTTGGTGGCAAAGGACTTGGAGGGACTGTGGAAACAAATGATTAAAAGTGCTGCACATACCCTTTTCCTCCAAACTGAATGTGGCTTTCGGTTAGTAGGGTTTTTTCACAAAGACGAAAACATGAGCAAATATTGCATAAAATTATGATTTAAATAGGACATGCTGTTTGACGGTCAAGGATTCGTTCTAGATGCTTATTTCAGGTTTATTTTTTTCATTTTGTCACTTATAACTCTTTGGCTCCAAGGGCCTAATTTGTAATAATTCAATTACAAGCAAAGTGTTTCCAACGTATAACTATCGATTTTAATCTTGAGCAGCTGATATTCATTTACGAACTAAGGGCAGTTTTTGTAATTCAAAATAAATCAAAACAGAATGAAAACGGTTGTCACTCTTTCCAATTGGATCGCGCCTCAAAAAACACTTGTTTTTACGACTATACTCTTTCGTTTGTTTTTTCATTTCCTCCCGGGGAATTCGTTGAACTGCAATCATTCATGACCCCTTGTGTTTGACTCGTGCTCAACTTGAAAAGATTGTTCGGCAGGCCATCCCAAGACGGCACCACGCCACTACTGACTGCAGGCTGCTTCAAGAAACTTTCAATCAGTCCTAAGGAAGGTATTTAGATACATTTCTACGTCTTCCCCTATGCGTGTGCGTCGTTGTCGTATTGTGTTTGCCTTTGTCTGACTTGATCTCTTCTCGGAGCACACACAAAATAGAGCCAATAATATGAATGGAAACAAAAACACAGAACTAGGGATGAAGGAGATATACCGAACTTATGGGTGCTTCCGAACGGAATGATTTTGATATACCTGCCAGGCACCTCTGCTGGCAGGGTCTCTGACCCTAATTGAGATACTCTTAACGAAGGTTGGCCCCGAACGAAAAAAAGGTCGTCTGCAAGATTTTGTTTTGTTTGCATATTTTTAGTAGTGTTTCCTTTTGCTTGGTCTTTAATAAATGGGAAAATATGAATGTTTCCCTACCTTCTAGTTGTAAGGTCCCACTGTCTAGTGGGATTTGATGTCCAACAAGAAATTCCTGATTTGAAATCATCGTTGTATCCTTTGGCATACAAAGCATGCACTTGCTACAATGTTTTTTGATTCACTTCCAAACTGTTATTGCTGCACGAATCATTAGCTCTCGTCGTAAAACCCGCTAGGAATGTGGCACTTTTAAAAACTATCTATTCCTTCTAAAATCCATCGGTCATAACAAGCTCAACAGCCAAAGAATCTCACAACAACGCAATTCGATCTTCACCTTCACTGAAGTCTTGTAAAACCCCACCATGCTTAGGCATGAATCATCGATTCGATCGATTTCGTGAGCAAAACAAATCACGCGGACATTCCTTCAACGACGAAGTTTATTATTCCAAAGCGCCAGAAACGAGAATCCGATCCCCGATCAATCAAAGCACCACCAAGAGCAGCCAAAGAGCCAGGAAAAGCCAAAACGAAGACCTACGCGCACACGACCCGTTTTCACGATTTCCCATCCACCGAACGACTAAACTTTCAACACTCGGATGCGCGCAATCTATGCTGCTGCGTTCGAGTTTAGTTCCTGGTCCTACGTATAACAATATCTATGCTCCACTATTCGTGTTGTTGATTTTTTTTTTCGTGTGTCTTATATTAGAAGCATAGATTTCTAGAGCAAGCGAGACAGGTGCTAATGGTGTCGGTTCATTCGCACTGCCACTATGATTAGGGAGGAAAACTAAACTGCTCGAATGTTGAATTGTGCGTGGGGTTACCAGATATTGGCAAAGCATGGAAAACTTTCAATTAAGTTTTGTTGGTTATAAAAATCAGGATTTATATGGAGGAAGCGCATCCGAAAGTTGAGGAAGAATTACCTGTTACTTGTTCCAGAAATTATAAGCATACTTCAAAAAAATAAAAAAAAAAAGTTTTATGAAATTTTATTTATTTGATCTGGCACACTATATCATTTTTTGTGTCCTACCTAACACTGGACTCTTATTTGATGAAAATCTTTAATCATAAGCCAGACTTCGCACTTTTCCTTGAACATAACTCATAAGCTTCTGCACAGTTGCATTACCCACCATTTCCCCCACTTTTAACCAATCCTTTTTTTTAATTTTTCGATGTCATCAGGTGTTTTTATGTATTTTCGAAGCTTTGCTTTGGTCAAAGCCCAAAAAGTCTCGATTGGCCGTGCCTCGGGGCAATTTGGCGGATTCATGTTTTTTGGCACAAAATAGACATTTTAGCTTTTGTACCACCCTAGTGTGTCTTTGGCGTAATGACATGATGCCAAATCGGGCCAAAATATGACGGGTCCATCATGCTGCTTGATCATCGGCAACAAACGCTTCTGGAGGCATTCCTTGATATAGTTCTGGGTGTTCAAGGTTTCCGATGTGACGTACGAGCTAGATGTTTTGCCGCACTCGCAAATTGCCTGCCACACTATCACCTTCTTGACAATTTTTTCGGTGAAAATGGCTTTCTCCATTTCGGAGATGTCCTTGTACTAGCGTAAAGTGAAGTAATGTGGCCCAGGAAGGGTTTTATAGTCCAATTTCACATACGTTTCATCGCCCATCTAAATGCACCCCAAACTTTTGCAAAATATTGATTCATATAGTTTCCAGGCTATTGGTTTGACAGAATTGGCTTGATTTGGGTTTCTTTTAGGGTTTTCTCTGCTTCCGGTACGCCTTAAGCCCAAGTCGCTCTTTGGCACGCATCACGTTAGACGTCCAGGTCCCATCTTTTCGCGTCACATCCCGAACGGAAGCCGATGGTTTCTGTTTGTAGGCATCTCAGACCTTTTTGTTGATAGCAGGTCTTACAGGACAAGATTTTAGACCACTCCTAGGTACATCTTCAAATGTACCTTGTTCACCAAATTTTCAAATAGCTGTCCGTACCGCTCCGACGCTCACATACTCTTCTTTGGCCAATTTTCTCGATGAGATTCCACTCACAGTACACCACTTGTGCACGATACTTTTTCACTTCTCCGGAGTAAGACCACAGGAACAGTCTATAGCATGATAGAAGCAGCTAAAGTTTTGAATTACAATACAAAGATGACATAAACTACTTTTCAGAAACTATCTTAATTTGTTTTCAAGCGTTAAAATTTTGTATCTGTTTTTATAAGTGTTGATGAGCACGATTTTCGGATGCTGCTCCAGATGTGAATCCGCCCCATCTGCACGACCAAAATAGTTTGGTTTGGTACTGTTCGTTTACATCAATTCGCTATTAAGCAGGGTTGCCAACTGTTTTTCGAAAATGTCAGGAAGATTTTAAAAAAAATGTCTGGAAATGGCTGAAAAAGTCTGGGCTTTTAGGAAAGTGGGGACCTTTTGTTTTGGTCTCCAGATTCCAATGTTGCAGATAGGCACTTATCATTTGTATCTCACACTATCAGCTACGTTTTCTGTTTGACTCTCAAATTAACATATATCTTCGAAGAATTTGCAATAATTCATAGTTTTTAACCTCTGCATTCATATTTCATAAATTTGAATCATTTTCTGCCATATTTTACCATGTTCAATTTGAATTTTCATAGAAGTCTGGAATCCTGAAAAAATATCTGGCAAAAGTCCAAAAAGTCTGGAAGATCCAGAAAAAATCTGGAAGGTTGACATCACTGCTATTGAGAACAATGGATTGATGATTGCTGATGACAGGTGATGATGATAAATGAGACACAAATGTTTACATCATTACACTGTAAAGCAAACCTACTCAAACTGGGGTTAACAGTAACATTGCAGTATTGTATGATAAGAATGAATAGATTTATCAGATTTCTCATTCACAAATGAGTACATTCCCGGATAGGGAACATGATAAGTGGAAAGTGCGACAATAGCAATCGCTAATGAATTGTGTAGTTATGTAATGACTAGACTGACGAAACATGAATAAAGATAACTCTTTTCCACCACTAAAACTTGCGTTTTCAACAATAAGTTTCCCACGTTCTTGATTAATTTATTGATATAAATTTCCCACCATCTACCCCTTTAAATATAAGAGGGGCTCGTGGATAATACTTAGAAATATTTTGAATTTCCGCAAAATGTGTAACCTCCTCCTCCTACTAAAACTGGGTTTTGGGTATCTCGGTGACAGTTTTGCCCTGAATATTAAATGTCCGCAAATTTAAATTTACACGCAGTGAATAGTTTATATTATGTTAAATAAAAATAATATTCAAATAAATAGGGCATTTGAGGTTATTTTGGAAAATTGGAGGCAAGCAGATTTTTCTCAGTGCAGCAAAGTAGCTTTACTCAACTACTAGAAACTGCATGTAGCTGAGACAATAACCGCGCCAGACGGGATACACGCCACAAGCGGAAACACTGTGGAGATTATTGTTTATTGTTTATAAAAATAAAACCATCTGACAATAATGTCTTAATGATTAACTTAATACTATGGTTAACATATTTTGCACATTTAGAACTTAGAACTATTCAGGCTAATTGTTTCTTAATTGATCACGAAAGCTGGATTTTGGCGTTTGAAGGGTGTAGCTTAAAAATTAAAATAAAAGAAGGAATAATATCGCAAGAAGGTTATTTTTGCAGACCGCAAGGGATCGTTACTCGTTAAAGTCAGTAACGACTGCGCAGTGCTCTTTTTAGAGCAAAGATGTAGCAGCGAGAAAGTATCCAAGAACAGTCGATTTCATTCCGAAGAACTGTCGCTATGGAATGGAATGACGATCTGACAGCTGTTTAAGTCCAAGTAGAGCACAACGTTGTGCATAAAGCGGTAGGTTTAGAGGGTTGTCCCACGGTAGAACTCGCAGAGCATAACGCACGAATTTTCGTTGAATAGCTTCAAAACGAGCTGCCCATACAGCTTCAAATGGCCACCACACTAGATTTGCGGATTCCAAAATTGAACGGACTAGGCAGTCGTCCACGTACAGGAGCGCCCCACATCCAGCAAGTAGCAAGTTTATATCATTGCAGAACCAGGCTTCCGAAAAGTACTGGCGAACGACAATATTCTTGCGAACGTCGCACGTGCACCTCGATGAAAGCTTCCCGAATATTTCTTCCCCGACAGTTCTAAAAAGAGCGGTCGTGCGATGTACAGCGAGGCCTCATTTTATCTCATGCGAAAGTTTGTTCGTGGGTATGAAAGTTTTTTAAGCTTCATGACAGTTTTGGGAAAATCTTCGTGACAGTTTTCAATGCGTTGAATTTCGCATGACAGTACTACCTACTCCGTCCGACTGTAGCCGAGATTTGCTTTGGATTATCATCCACGCTCGGGCTGAGTTAATTTCGAACGAGCGTAGGTATGAATTTCTTTCTCGCTTAAGGGGGAGAGGGGGGTTGATCACCCCGATCACCCTCCTCATAGGACCCCATAGGATAGAAGGTAATCATATCGCCTAACCTGCACCGGCACCACTCATCGCGTTTCGCCTCGGTCGTATGCTCCTGCTCGATGGCTCGTTCGATCTATTCGAACCGAGCAGCAGCGCATACGGCCGGGCATGGGTACGGTATGGGCACGACAGTCAACCGTGACAGTCCTGCCCAAAACTGTCACGCGCTGCAGCCGACAGTTAGATGAAATTATTTTAGAAACGGGAGGCCTGAAAGGATGAAAACCGAACTGTCGGTTGGGTTCGCTACAGCTTAAAGCACAACATTTTCGGCAACGCATGCTTTGAGCCGATTGTTCAGATACAGCCTGGGTTCTCGCACGTGTGCGATGTAGCCGAAGCGTTTCGATTCGTTACCGACGGTACAGCAGCAATCGAGTGGTAAGGAAAACCGAGACAGTTTGTCCAACAAGAAAAAGGCTGTCATAGCAAAGCTGTACTTTTCGGAAGCCTGTGCAGAACAGCGTCAAAAGTAGAGGGCTCAAATTGCTACCCTGCGGTACCCCTGAAGTCGGAATAATATCTAGAGATTCAAAAATTCCAATTTTAATAGCCAAACGTCGATTAATTAAGTAGCTTCTGAGCCATGTGCAAAGTGTCACAGATAATCCCAAACGTTGCAACTTTTCAATCAAAATTTCGTGATTACGGGGTCAATGCAGCATTGATGTCGGTGTAGATTGCGTCGACTTGTTTGCCACCATCCATATTGGAAATGCAGAATGAAGTAAAGTAAACTGACAAATTTACGTTACTGAGCGTTTCGGGAAAAATCCGTGCTGATTGTCTAAGATCCAGTTCCGACAAGCTGAAAATATAACATCATTTACAATCCTCTCCAAGACCTTTTAGCAGGCAGCTAGCGATAAGACGCCTCGATAATTTCGCACTCCTTGTTTATCATTTTTTTTTTAGAATTGGGCTCATATATTTACGAACTGAATTACGTATTTCATAACATCAGTATTGATTTCAACAGAGCAACACCTCCCTGTGTAACTGGTCTGCTCAGAACCTTGAGTAGCACTGATTGCTTCTTCATCTGGCCGTAAGCTGCGGCAAACCCGAAGCAATCGACCATGTGCTCGCTCGGTGGTGATAGAGAAACAAGAGGGATCAGTAGTGGGAAAGATCGGCGGAGCTCGATTGCTCGTGTTGGCCGATTTCATCACGTTCACCGTGATGAAATTGGCTAACGCACCGTTAGCCTGAAGGGGAGATTGTAGGTTCAAGTCTTGCCTGTGAGCCGTTCGCGTTGTATCTTTTTCGAAAAATTCATGATATTTACGGCTTATGTTCTTTCGTTCTTTGATACCTCATGTTTCTCAAATTTTATCCATCACCTACGAAAATGTGATTATTTTCAGGTACAAAGATGTACCAAGCGATTTCATAACATCAGTATTGACAAATTTTAAAGTTGTTTTGATAACTTTTGCTGCAGTTTTCTATGGATTCTTAAGATGCTTCATACGCGAGATATACCCTTATACCCCAAAAATGGTTCCATTTGCTTGATGAGTTCTCGAGTTATGCAAGAAATAGTAAGAGAGCCCCCCTCCTTCCTTCTATCGCCCCTCTGGAAAAAAGAGAGGCACCAAATCATCATAGGAGCATTCCTCGTACCGAAATACTTTCCCATGCCAATTTGTTTCCTTTGCATGATCAATTCTCGAGTTATGAAAACTGGTTTCTTTAATTTGAAAGGGTGTCTTTCCAGTGAAAGGGGGGTGTCTATTTTAAGAACCTTTCCTGGCCTTAGAAGCCTCCACCTGCCATATTTCACGTTAATCGGTTCAGTAGGTTCAGTAAACAGACACACAGACAAACAAAAATTAATTTTTTTAATAACAAAGTCAAAAAAAGGCTTACATTATTTTTACAATTTGTGGAGTTCATATTATTTATCCGTAGTTTCGATTTTTTTTTCAGACAGCAAATGTTGCTTCGAGAAAACATTTGATCCGATTCGCCAACCAAGAACAAACCATCATGTCAAAAATGGAGTCAATCATGTAAATGTTTTGTTTTAATTTACTTATTTCTGGGATGAATCATGCAATAGGGTGGAAATCTCTGGGGTTTTTTTTTTGTTTCGCTTAACTGTATGTGAGGGATGGATGGAAATTGATGAAACTTCCAGTAAAGCTGTCTAGTAATGTAATGTCTACATGTGCAAAATTTTGTGACGTTCTGAAAAGTGATTTTTGAGATAGCGGGCACCACGTGCGCTATCTATAATGTATACTTTGAACCGCCATTTTATTTTTAAATCTAGGCTTTTTTGATTACATTTGCTGTTTCCTGAAGCTTGATCCTGAAAATAACTCAAAGTTTCTAATTCGGTCGAAGTAATGACAAATTTAGCCGACTGTCCTCTTCCAGCCCAAAATCAATCAATTTTGCATTTTTATCATTCCACTACACTTCTCGCGTAATGGCACTTTTCCAGGCACAACTAGAACTGAGAATCAACTATTTTAGGCCTATTAAAGTGCTATGTAGGAAAAATGGTCGCATTTGGAGGCAGTCTTCTACCATGCATCGTGTAAATCAGTGGTTTTCAAACTTGTTTCACTCACCGCCTCCTTTTTTCGATATTTTCGAGTTCACCGCCCCCCTCGGAGTATTTTCGAACAAATTTGTATAGAAATACAACACAATTAGGTTATTCTGACCAACTTCACCGCCTCTTGTAGGTTCTCAACGCCCCCCAGAGGGCGGTTGGGACCACTTTGAAAATCACTGGTGTAAATCATTATGACACGCTGACTGATTCGCAACTTCCAAAGATCGTTAGCTTCCTCAAGTACTGAAAGTAAATTTTTAAATTTTTTCCTTGTTTATCTTCGAAACATCCAACGAAATGTTTCTGGCTGGAAATCATCCCGATGTCCGCTACTGTCCATATTATTATTTTTTTTTTTCAAAATATTTCATTGCTATCGCTCTGAATATTTTACGCATGATTTGACCACCGTATTTTGTTAATTTTACTAGTGGGCAGCTTTTTTACGTTGTAGAAATATAGCTAGACCTGTTTATTATTCAGGTAGACGAGTGATTTTCAAACTTTTTTCACTCACCGCTCCCCTGTCTCGATATTTTGGAGCTCACCGTCCCCCTTGGATTATTTCTGAACATATTTGTATGAAAATACAACAAAAAATAGTAGTTCTGAGCTTTTTCACTTCCTTCTCAACTCTCCTCCGGGGGCGGTAGGGCCCGCTTTGAATATCACTGAGCTAGGCGAACCAGTCTTAAAAATTTACGTTTTAATCACGTCCCCAATTTATAATTTCAAATTACGCTTGAGAAAACCTCCCACATTCCTTAACTTCATAGAATCAATCATATTCACTTTTACTCAAATTTCAACTTACTGATAGTTCCTGTAGGATTCATTAAACGATTCACCACATGAATTCTGGTCGAATAATTGATTTCCAGCTGTTTTTGGGTCTCCTACAGGGACTTTCCTGGATTTTTCTCGAGCAGGTCTATTTTTTTTGTTATTATGAGCTTCTGTATTAGACGCTATCTCAAAAACCACCAGACAAGCTGTTACAAAATACTGTACACTAACACATTACTTTACTTAGTAACTACACTGAGTATTTTATCGATTTCTGTTCATGAATTAAAAAGTTGTTCACAAATCAAAATGCTCATTTTTTTTCGAATACACTCCTTATATTGTGGTAATCATTTTGCTCAAGAGTCACAAGACAATCATGTCATCTTTGGAGCAATGCATGTTCAGCACATTTTTGGCATTAAGTTAACTCCAATCGACATACAAATTTTGCCAAAACCTTTTTCGGTGTAGTAAAGCTTAGCTCTTTTAGAGATGGAACAGTAACGATTGCGTGTATCTCAAAAAAAAAAAAAGAAAACAACGTATCACAAAACCATTTATTTGATCGAAATACATTCTATGAAGGAATTAAAGGTAATCTTATGATAATTCAAGAAAATAAATAAATATTTATTTTATATGATCAATTTCTTTTTTATTCTTGGTACCTGTCATCGGCCGGCGCACACTTTTTTCAGTCATGATATTGATAAGTTTTTCAAGCTTTTTTGGTGGCTACATCCTCCTCCTTCAATTTCTGCTACTTTTTGATCCAATTCTTCTCTTTTAAAAGATACTGAGGGCAATTTAGTGGATACAGCTGTTTTGAAATTAATAAAACTTGAATATTGGTTAGCCATTTAAAGCATTTTCAGTGGCAAAATCTGGCAATAACGAAGTAAAACCATCATGAGATTGAACTTCAAGTATTATCGGTTAGTATTGATCGTAGGATGCGAAGGGTACATACAAGATTACTCATTTTAGGCTTTTAAAAACAGCGAAAACCAAAGTTTTCGATTTGAAAATTGATGATTTTTTTTCTACAGGAACAGAATTTGGACAAATCATTATACATTTAAACATTTATTCAAAACAACCAGCAAACACATACTTTAATATGCTATGGACCTTGCTACGAGCAGACTCCTTAGGGGAACATGCTCTATTATGCGTCACCTAAGCGAATCGCTGATTTGCTATGTATTCCACATACAATTTGTGTAAAACGAGTGTAATCGATGAAGAAAAGTGTTTTCTACAAATTACTATGATTTTTTATTACTCAAATTACTTGAGTTGCTTCCAAAACTTGATTTTTAAAAACCATATTCAATGCCACAGAACAAAACTGTGTGGCAAATACGCGCCTAGCTGCCGAACACACCCGAAAGCAGCCAAAGACCGAAAACACACCAATACTTACAGACACTTTGACTGAAAAGAAAATCAAAATGGACTAATCGAAATTAAAAAAAAAAGTGAAAAGTAGTTTTTTTGTGCTGAATATTACGAATTACGATAGGCGCGTTATAACGAGCGCATGGGTCGTGATAAAACATACCCATAAAGTGCATATCTTAGCGAGTTCAGTACGATTTTTTAGCAAAAATTTATAGTTTAGATTTTCCTCTTTCGATGTTTTAGACAATATTGTCTAAATGTATTCTCTGCATGGTGACACCTTTAAGGAAAAATTCATATTTGCCATGGCCTATCACAGCATTTAAAACAAATTGGTAATATTTTGCAGGCTTAATATGTTACAAATTCTTCAAAACAAGAGTGGCGAGTGGCACGTTATATGAACTTTTCCCCTATATGTTTCATACGCTGGAATTAGTTGAAAATAGGTTTTTTTTATGTCTTTATTAGTACCAATTCATCATTACATTTATATTACATTATTACATTGAATTAGGTGTTCAGTTGAATAATGAACAGTCCAGAGCCCTATTGTTTACTAATCACTAAAATTTATTTATTCGACTTTAATTTGCTGAGCACAATCAAGTTTTTTTTTATATAGGAGAACATCCTGTAATGTCAAAAATATTTTAAATTTACAACTAAAAACTTAAACTATCCTAAAATTAAACTAATTGTAGAGAGAACGAATCTCTGCGATGGAAGACTGCATCGATTTGCCTCTGAAGTTTAAGATGATTTTGTTGGTCAGCTCTTCGTTGAAAATAGGTTTTTCATAAGTTTTGTCGGTCATCAGAAATCATCTGTCGCATAGCCTCGGTACCGGCTATACAGCTTACGATCTCTGGAACTAGCGAAAAAATGCTCTTTGGTGTTAAATTTTTGGACATCTCAGCGATCTACACTTAAATAGTTTTCGTTTATTCAAAACTAAAAATGCTTGTATGATGTGCCTCACTCAAATGCTTGATTTGAACTTTGTGGACATTTTTGAAGGTTTTTGCATACTTTTCCACCACTCATACACAGTAATTTATTGAATGATCAACGATTTTGTCAGCTATCTATTTAATAATGACGAATTTTGAAGGAAACTGTGCAAAATATTTTTTTCTTTTTCTTTTACATCGTAAATATCTCAAAATCGTATTACACACTGCAATAGTTGTTCCACTTCTTCTAATCGAAATTAAAAAAAAAAGTGAAAAGTAGTTTTTTTGTGCTGAATATTACGAATTACGATAGGCGCGTTATAACGAGCGCATGGGTCGTGATAAAACATACCCATAAAGTGCATATCTTAGCGAGTTCAGTACGATTTTTTAGCAAAAATTTATAGTTTAGATTTTCCTCTTTCGATGTTTTAGACAATATTGTCTAAATGTATTCTCTGCATGGTGACACCTTTAAGGAAAAATTCATATTTGCCATGGCCTATCACAGCATTTAAAACAAATTGGTAATATTTTGCAGGCTTAATATGTTACAAATTCTTCAAAACAAGAGTGGCGAGTGGCACGTTATATGAACTTTTCCCCTATATGTTTCATACGCTGGAATTAGTTGAAAATAGGTTTTTTTTATGTCTTTATTAGTACCAATTCATCATTACATTTATATTACATTATTACATTGAATTAGGTGTTCAGTTGAATAATGAACAGTCCAGAGCCCTATTGTTTACTAATCACTAAAATTTATTTATTCGACTTTAATTTGCTGAGCACAATCAAGTTTTTTTTTATATAGGAGAACATCCTGTAATGTCAAAAATATTTTAAATTTACAACTAAAAACTTAAACTATCCTAAAATTAAACTAATTGTAGAGAGAACGAATCTCTGCGATGGAAGACTGCATCGATTTGCCTCTGAAGTTTAAGATGATTTTGTTGGTCAGCTCTTCGTTGAAAATAGGTTTTTCATAAGTTTTGTCGGTCATCAGAAATCATCTGTCGCATAGCCTCGGTACCGGCTATACAGCTTACGATCTCTGGAACTAGCGAAAAAATGCTCTTTGGTGTTAAATTTTTGGACATCTCAGCGATCTACACTTAAATAGTTTTCGTTTATTCAAAACTAAAAATGCTTGTATGATGTGCCTCACTCAAATGCTTGATTTGAACTTTGTGGACATTTTTGAAGGTTTTTGCATACTTTTCCACCACTCATACACAGTAATTTATTGAATGATCAACGATTTTGTCAGCTATCTATTTAATAATGACGAATTTTGAAGGAAACTGTGCAAAATATTTTTTTCTTTTTCTTTTACATCGTAAATATCTCAAAATCGTATTACACACTGCAATAGTTGTTCCACACTTCTTTAGAAAAAACTTTATAACCTGTCCTCTCGACACGCCATTTGGTTTCTCGTATGATGGTCCTCCCAGAGATTAATTTTTGTTTATTTGCCTCGTTTTTTCTACGTTTATTATAAATGGTCCTCTCAACACTCTTTAGAATAAAATCGTCTTTATTTAGCTTTCTTCTCTTCCGAAAAAAATTTTGTTTGCGGTATTGTAAGTTTTTATCTTAATAGTCAACCAGATTCAGTAAAGCACATTTATGGACTCTTATATCAATTTTTCATTCAAGTTATATCGTAGTTAGTTCTAAACTATAGTTAGTAACCCGATTGCTGCCTCGATTTGTTTTTTTTCTGGACATGTTTTCGGCAGAGTGAGCTGCTCTACGCACCAAATAACACGGAGAAGGTCATCTGGCTAGTCGAACGGATACGTGTGTATGTAGCTTTTATGCTTTTTCGCTCACACTTTCACCTGGCACAGGCAGAGCACGAAAAGGACAACCCCATTCACGCAGCATAACTGCTCGAAAAATTGTGCGTATTAGAAGAATTCCTCCTAATCTTTGGGCAGCGAACAACATGCGAAGGGGGCACAACTATGTATGTTGTGTTGTTGTGGGTATGCTGCGCGCTGTTTTTGTTTACGCACCAAATCGAGTGACGAAACAACAAGGAAGGGAACATGGGATTCATTCGGGCGACGAGCTAGTAGTAGGGTAAATGATCTTGAGCGGAACTAGTCAAAATCTGATCTTGAGCGGAACCATTTACTTTTTCTAAGTTCTAGGCAATGTGTGTTTATGAATCTTACCAAATTGTTAAAAAAACACTTTTTCAAGATCTTTTCAATCAAGAATTGACATTTTTGCTAAAATTTATCAACTGAAATAATGTTATTAGAAGATTTAAAAACATACCCATTTCTGCTGCAATTTTCATCAATCTACGCTGACTTTGAACGTCAATTTATGTCACCTTTGATCGTTGTAAACTGATTCTCAATGATTAAAATGGTAGAAAAACTCATAAAAAAGCATTATTCGGGTTTTTGTAACAAGTTTTCCATCAGAATATCAATAAAAAGCGTAGTTTTTAAAAGTAAAATATGATCTTGAGTGGAACCATCTTTGATCTTGAGCGGAACTACTAGCTTCCGAAATAAACCGCTAGGTGCGCTGCCTTATGCCTAATGTCTCACACGCAGTTTTTACCCCTGAATGTATGCAGCACATTTGTATATTTCTTATTCTATCAACTTTAGGGAAAGAAAAAATGTAAAATTAAGTTCGAATTGAACAAAAACTAATTAATTGGTGACACAGCGTAATAAACAAGGCACACAAAAAGTTTAATTTTTTGGGGTTCAAGACATGTGTTTTTGAATCTATCTTTCAGAGGTACGGCGAGAAGGAGAAGAAAGGCTTTCATACTTATTTTTGGCATAATTCGAGAACTAATGAAGCCAATAAAGTTAAGTCATTATTTCAGAATAAGAATCAATCTTCTTTGCCATTACTATTCGTACTTTATGAAGTAGCTTTCTTCTAAAGAGATTGTTTTAGATGTCTCATTCAAATTTAAAACGATATACTACTTAATGAACAAAAATTCAAATTGTTTTTTACACCCATTCTTTCAGTTTTACAAAGTGTAGCAAAGCACACCGGGTTAGCTATTTTATAATACTTCACGATTCAATTGGTGGCCTGGTATTGAAAACCTATCCGATTCCCTTGTCCCTTGACTTTACACTTGAGCTCGAACTGGAAATCGGTTTGAGAAATAGTTGTTTTATCAATTGAGATAAATAATTAATGTTTCCATTAATTTTTAATATAAATAAATGTGAACGTGATTCATAAGAAACTGGAATTTGTTATGAACTTTATTCTATGAATGAGTTGCTTACAGCAAGGTTGTCAAAATCACAGTAAAATCTGTTATTTCACAAAATTTTGAGGAAACTTTTATCACAGCATCTGTGTCACAGAGCACGATATTTTGAAATATTTACAGATTTCACAGAATTTTTTAATTCCGAATGGATTTCCAAAACTATAATTTTTTTGGTCAATATAAAATTAAGGTTTCTTACTTTGAATTAGAAAACTATGAAAAGATTTTCAACGTAAACTGATTTTTCCCAACTAAAATTTAAAAGAAAAAGTATGAAAAGACTTTCAACGTAAACTGATTTTTCCCAACTAAAATATGAAAAAGACCCAATTTATCATGAATTTCCAATAAAATTAAAGGAATTAAAGGAATAGGGATTAAAAAAAGCAAGAGTTTTTTCTCAAAAACATTGATTCAGAGCAATGTACAGTTTTTTTTTTGCCAAATCTGTAATTTAATGCATCTTTTTTTGTATTACTTACTTTGTCGTTACCTTCAAAAGTTGTTCGGGGCAGTATGATCCTAAACACGCACATTCAAAAAATTAATCAAATATACTAACGTATTTAATTTTTGAGATTGAAAAAAACTTAAATTTGAGTTTAGAGAATCGATTCTTTCAAAATAGAATACAGTGCATCAAAGGGAAAATTGGACTTTTTTCTAGCAAGAAATAAATTTTAACGGATATTTTGAGAACAGCTTTGGAACGCATAGTTTATTTGTTTCACGTAAAAACATTAATTTTTGAACTTTAAAATCTTCAAAGATGAAATTTAATTGAAGTTTTCACAGTTACACAAGTATTAGGAATAAGAGCTATTAAAGATGTTGACAGAAGAAAATGGTTCCGCTCAAGATCATATTTTAGTTCCGCTCAAGATCAGCGTGGTTCCGCTCAAGATCAGAATTCTTACTTCAGTAAAACAGCTCTAGAGTTATTAGAATTTACTTTAAAATATTAAAAAAATCATCATTAGAAAGCAGAAACCAAGATCTATCCGCTGAACTTAAAATTTTTTTGTTCGGATAAAATCCAAAGCCATACCGCTTGGTCAACTGTTCCGAGTTGCTTCGAATTTAGCCAAATGGTTCCGCTCAAGATCATTTACCCTAGTAGGATTTTTTTTTCGTCTCTCGTCTTCAATAGCTTACAGACCGTTGTTTCGGGAGAAATTATGCTGTCAGGTTTCGTTTGGATGGTGAATAATTTTGGAGGTGGGTTTCGCTTTATTTGGGTCTCCCGCGTGAGGTTATTTTTTTCTTAATTTTTCTTCTTCTTTTTGGTTACGGCTGCTGCTGATATTTATTGCGGCAAGGTAAGAGTAAAATAGCTGATGGGAATGTTGGGCGGCGGTTTTTCTTTCTCTTCCACGAAGAAGACTCGCGGAATGTGAGAAATAGACATGAATTTCGGGGGAACACGTGGTTTTGTACCGAAAATAACTTGGAATGCAGTGAATAAACAATGTGTTTTCTGAATGATTGTGCTTTGGAAAGAGCATTGTATAGCAGGAAGCCAAGTTTAAAAATGTAGATTCGATTTAATCAAATTATGTAGCTTTCTTTAGGATCTATTATACAATATTGTTGAATTTTTAAAAATTCTAACTTTTTCATGGAAAATTCCGGCTTTTAAAAATCGTGTTTGCTCTAAAATAGACTGCAAGCCGGAATTTCCCAAGAAAAACACCAAAATCAGTCGATCCCCAAACATATAAAAATTCTAACAAAATATATCAAATACGAAATAGAACGCACATTTCAAGAACTTTTGAAACAATCATGTTCACAGTTAAGCTTCTTTGATTCAGAATGCATATCAAGTTCGTTTTTTGAAACAAGCTCGTAAATTACGTGTTCAAAATCAAGTGTTGTCAAAATCGAACGGTTTATTGATATTTTGTTAATTCTATTTCTAATTTGTCAAATTAATAAAAAGCATAATATTAGCATGCATTTTTTTTTAATTTGGCTTAATTATATTGGTATTAATCAGTAAAAAATAGAGAAAAAAAATAATTCAAAACTGTTTAAAACTTATATGATTAAAGGGTGATACGGTCAAAATTTGGTCAATATCAACTTGAAGTATTTCTTTCAATTTTGCATTTAAAAAACTTAAACACCCCTCATTTTGAAGGTGTGTGTGTAGAATGTTGCTCCTATTTTGATTTTGGAATTCACTCTTCAGTTGTCAAAATGCCGTCCAAGGAAGAAGAGCAGCGTATCAAAATTTTGCTCGCGCATCGCAAAAATCCGAGCTACTCGCACACAAAGCTGGAAAAATCGCTGAAAGTTGCCAAATCAACCGTTACAAATGTAATTAAAGTGTTTGGGGAACGTTTGTCGACAGCCAGGAAGTCTGGATCGGGGGGAAATCGAAAACCGGAAGCCGCTGAGACGACAAAGAGAGTTTCCGGTAGTTTCAAGCGAATCTCTAACCGTCCTCTCCGAGATGCCGCAAATAAGCATACACCCTGCTTATTTGCGGCATCTCGGAGAGGACGGTTAGAGATTCTACAACCGTGCATCGAGCCAAAAAACGAGCCGGACTATCGACTTACAAGAAGGTAGTGACTCTAAATCGCGATGATAAACAAAATACGACGGCCAAAGCGCGATCCCGGAGGCTGTACACGGCGATGCTGACGAAGTTTGACTGCGTGGAAATGGACGACGAAACCTACGTCAAAGCCGACTACAAGCAGCTTCCGGGACAGGAGTTTTATTCGGCAAAAGGAAGGAGAAAGGTAGCAGATATTTTCAAGCACATGAAACTGTCAAAGTTCACGAAGAAATATCTGGTTTGGCAAGCCATCTGTACCTGTGGCTTGAAAAGCAGCATTTTCATAGCTTCCGGGACTGTCAACCAAGAAATTTACGTCAAGAGTGTTTGAATAAACGTATGCTGCCTTTCCTGAAGAAACACGGTTGTTCCGTACTGTTTTGGCTGGATTTGGCTTCTTCCATTACGATAAATAGACCATGCAGTGGTACGCCGCCAACAACGTGCAGGTGGTTCCCAAGGACAAGAACCCTCTCAACACGCCAGAGCTCCGCCCAATTGAGAAATACTGGGCTATTGTCAAGCGGAACCTAAAGAAGACCAAAAAAACTGCTTAGGACGAGCAGCAGTTCAAGGCAAACTGGCTTTCTGCGGCGAAGAAGGTGGACAAGGTGGCTGTACAAAATCTGATGGCAGGGGTTAAGAGGGGGGTAGGGTCTAACACTTTCAAAAAATCGATTTTTTTATTTTTTTATTTTCTTATTGTAAAACATTTCAAGAATGTTGTGTCAAATTTTCAAGTCAATTGAAGCAAAACTGTAGAAGTTATAGGCCTTTATCTCCTCCTATCTAATACTGCAAGAAAGCAAGAGCAGAAACTTCAAACGCGTTTTTCTCGAAAGCACATTTTTAAAGCCCGTGGACATCGTCATTTGAAAACTACTTATCCGATTCTTTTCAAATTTGGAACATATTTTTTACATATAAAATACCAGACCCCAACGTTTTTCTTTTTTGATTTTTTTACTTTGGGGAGATTTTACAGGTGAAAAATGGCGGATTTTTAAGTGAAAAATCGTAGTTTCTACTTCAAACAGCCACAAAAATTTCATAAAAATATTTTTAAGTTAAATAAAAACGTTGGGGTCTAGAAAAACATCTATTAAAAATATTTTGCTCTGATTTTTTGACTTCAGATGATTCTGTGCTGAGATACAGTGTCCACCGCAAATCCTGTTTTCTAAAAGGCATTCTCGAAAATGCTCCGTCACCGGCTCATTTTTCAATATTTTTCTTCGAAAAAATTACTAAATGTTCTTTTAACAATGCTTTGTATAATGCAAAAAATTTGAATACATTTGTTTGAACGATAGCTCTAGAAAAAAATCGTGAAAATGGTGTTTTTTTTTTATACCCGTTAGACCCTACCCCCCCCTTAAGCGTAAGGCCCAGCAATTTGGATTTGGAAAAGCGGAAGCCTAACTGAACATTTTTCCTGAATTTTATATCAATTAAACTTGAAAAAGAAATTTAATTTGATTTTTTAAATAAACGATTTTTTCGATTTACACGCGTTTTCCCTTGACCAAGTTTTGACCGTATCACCCTCTAGGTCAAATATAAAATTTCATGCTTATATTATGTTTAACATTAATTCTAATTAATTTGAGAAAATATCTGGACGTGACACTAAAAATTCGTCTTTTTCGTATGTTGCCAAAAAAGAATGTCGTCAAAATTGAATGTTGCCAAAATCGAACGGGGTTTGTATTTAAGATTCAGAGTTCAGAATTCAAATTCAAATTATAATTTCAATTGAGAAGCTAGAATCTGAATTCGAAATCAAAACTCAGATTCGCATAATTTTAAAGGATAATACAAATACTGCGATTGAACTCGAAGAACGATTACCTTACGAAATCATGTGAATTGATCCAAATCTCGAATCTTAATTCTGAACTGAATCATCATGAAGATTCATCTGGATGGAGTCCATCGATGAGCTTTTGAAATCCTAGTTTCATTCGGCCAAAAGTTTCTTCAAACCTCCTTCACGGAAGTTAGTCAGAGTCACAATTTAGACTTCAGATTGAGATCTGAAATTCAGAATCCAGATTCTTAGTTCTGAATTAAAATTCAAATTTTCACTGAATAAATCATTGTTGAACTATATGTATGTTGGCTATTCCATTTGAAAACGTAATTCGATATCAATTTCCACGTTTAAATATCAAGTATATTTGAGTTCACTTCCCAGATACAAGAAATTCAAATGTATACGTATTGGGAAGAGGTTCGATTTTTCTGAATGAAATTCCATGCGTATCTTCGAGCTAGAAATGTGCATTGGGAATACCGAAAACGTAGTACGCGCCACTCGCATCACCACGCACCACACATGGGGGAAACATAACAAATAAAGATGAGACGAGAAAGAAGAAGCAATTCGAGCTGACCCCGAAACTAGAAGCATTGAAGAAAACGAGAGCTAAAGTGTGCGTGTTAGCGCCTAGGGGAGGAGAAAGAAATAACAGCGATGCGCCAGCCAGCATAGCTGCATATTTAAATCTCTTCTTTTTTTGGGTGAACGTTCCGTAACGTTAAAAATAGACTAAACGTAGCGGGATTCCTTCATTTGCAGCTTATCGATTCGACGTTATTACCACTTTGGTTGAGTTTAGTTTAAGTGTACGAAAAATTTTTTTTTTACTTTTTCCTGAATGAATTTGACTTAGGTACGTGGAATACGCTATTGGAAATGAATGAAAAAAAATCTGATTATATTTTGTGTAGAGCCCGTAACGATAGAATGTAAGCGCCACTTTTGAAATACTACTAAACAAACAGCATACAATGTTCAACCATTGAAAAAATCATATAGATAGCCCAATTTGAAGCTGGTTGTGATGTGTTGGTAAGCTACATATATAGATAAGCGCTTTGTCGAGCTGCTAAACAGCGTAAACAACTAACTTCAGAACCCGAGATGTGATAGATAGAAAACATTCAAAGCTTTTTCATGGTTTCGTTCCAACATGAGCAACTTTGCCTTTTCACAGAAATTCTATGTTTTTTCATGGGATTCATGGGATTTTAAGCTTTTAAAAACGAACACACATAAGGCATCTCCGTGAAACTTCATGTTTTTTTTTTATAGAGAGATCTAATTTACTTGAGCCAAAGGCGTACATATTTTGAGGAAATGCTGCAATTGCTTAAACCACCAGCCCATAAATGTGATGAAATGCATTATATTACAACGATCTTGAGTATAATCAGTTTAACGTGTATCAGAAGAAGACTGATAATCCATTTGTTTCATATTGGATAAAAATTATCAGAACAAATCGTTCGTGAATTTTGAATAGAGCGAATGCACCAAACGTAAAAAATGGAGTTATCAGCTGGGTGTTAAAGTACGTTCGAAGACCTACATTTTGAGTGTACAACGTTAACCAAAGACTATTTCGTTTCCGAGTATTAAAGAGAACAAAATCAAATTTTTTCTGGGAGCTTATGCAGCTGTCAAACTTTGAACGCGTTTTTCTTGAAACCGTGATGTTGGCGCATTTGCCGTATTCAAATTTCGATAACGAAATAAACAGTTGCCAACTAGGAAGGTATCTCAACGTGTGCGTGTACGTACCTGTCACAGATTATTAACATTGAAAATGTTATTATATAATTTTAAAACGGTTGCGTGAGTGATTAACTTGTTCATTCGAATAACACATACATCTACACATATTGCATTAATTTCATAACAGTTCACATGAAGCCATAGTGTCGGGTATGTAGTGATTTGCATAAAAAGATTTGTCAGATTAGTTATCTAAAGAATGTAATTCAGCGCATTCGTTGGTGAAACTGCGGTGAGTCTATGCACCCATGGTGGATTATCTACATACATATATACATAGTACTGCAGAATCATTCGGGCATGTAGGACCATGTGGATTGTGTTAGAAAGAAGACTAACATCCACAAGGAAGTCCGGAAAAAACTCTCCAACGTAATGGCGATGTTCGTTTAGGCAAACCGAGCGGTGATGAGTCGGAGTGCCGGAAGAATGCACGTGAAGACGTGGTTACCTTTCTGCGGGCGGATACCATTCGACCAAAGAAGGTAAGTGTCTGCGTGTAAACGGATGGTGAAGGGGAGTTTTCCGGAAATGGCAAACGAAAAATAGGGTCCCCAGGGGAGACGAGGCCCGGGTCATGAACAAACGAGCCCGGGATCCTAAGGTCCAACAGGATCCGAGCGAAAAAAAAGAAGAAGGGAGAAGCCAAGTTTCCGAAGCGCCAACCGGGTGGCAGACGGTTGAGCGTAAAAGGAAAAAGGCCACGAAGGTCAAAGCCAAACCTAAGTCCAAGCCCAAACTCAGCCGGGTCAGGGACAAGGAAGAGGCGTTGGTGGTGAGGCACCGGAAGGTACCTACGCCGATGTCCTTTGTCAGTTGAGAACAAGCGATAGGCTGGTGAGCCTACAAGGGTATGTCAGGAGAATCCGCCGAACACGTTCTGGCGAGATGATCCTGGAACTCCCACGTGGCTCAACGGTGAAAAGCGCGGAGTATTGTGCGCTTACCCAGGAGATAGTTGGCGAAGCTGCGGAAATCCGAGCCCTGAGCTCCACGGTTATCGTCAGGGTTAAAAACCTCGACGAGATAGCCACGGATGTTGGGGTTAAGGATTGTTGCGGCAGATGGTATGTGAGGAAAAGTTGGATTGGCGTTAGTGGCAGACCCGTATCGCAGCCAAGAGGTGGAGTCTGCTGGAGAGGAAGGCTTAGTGATAGCCAAGGTCAACGGGATCTTTGTCTGTAGCTGCTACGGCAATGACAAACCCTGGGGCGACGCTCACAGGGATGTCATGCCCAAGACACAGAGCGAAGGTGCGCCACAGGAATCGTGCCCGAACAAACTGCGAGAAATCGTCAACGAGCTGTTCCCACAGCACGGGAAAGTTACATGGCCAAGGGTCCCATACGACTGGGATACGATTGAAGAGGAGCAGATTTCGCTGGAGGAACTGCGCGACATCGCTAAGTCTTTCCAGTTGAACAAAGCTCCGGGTCCGGATGGCATTCCTAATGTAGCAGTGAAGGCCGCGCTCATGGAACATCCAGATATGTTCCGGTCATCACTGCAACAGTACGTGGATAAGAGGGTCTACCCAGACCCTCTCTGGAACCGGCAGCGATTGATGCTCCTGTCAAAACCGGGCAAGCCACCAGGTGACCCATCGACCGATATGTCTCCTGGATACTGCTGGAAAGGTGCTGGAGAAGGTGGTCCAGAGCAGGATCCAGCTCTACAGCGAAAGTGCGAACGGCCTATCTGATAAACAGTTCGATTTTCGGAAAGGCCGCAGTACGGTGGATGACATTCAACGTGTCATCGAAGGGACAGACAAAGCTAGACTGAAGAAGAGGAGAGGAGACCGGTTTTGAGCAGTGGTCACCCTGGACGTGAAGAACGCCTTCAACAGCGTCAGTTGGGCAGCTATTGCGTCGTCGCTCATTCGTATGAGGATTCCGGTATATATCTGTAAGATGGTGAAGTGTTACTTCCGTAACTGCCAACTAAAATATATGACCAACGAGGGGCCGGAAACAGTGAGTGTCTCGACAGGGGTTCCACAAGGATCGATACTTGGCCCGATATTGTGGAACATTGTTAACGACGAACTTCTGAGACTGCGTCTCCCCACGGGAGTGAGACATCGGGTCCATCAACCGGAGAGGTCCAGCTACTCGCCACAGTAGCGATTGAGATGGTGGAAAGTTGGATACGCTGCAAGAGCTTGAGTCTGGCGCACCACAAGACCGAGATGGTGCTGATCACCAACCTGATTTCATTGTTTGTTATATGATTTTAATCGCCGTAACTTGTATGATAATTTTAATGGCCTGGCGGCGGAATGAAAACTAGAGAGAATTTATTTTATAGAATTTGAAAGAAAGGTGGATAGACAGATATTAGTGTGCCAATAGGAGCTTTTCATCAACATGCCCTCTAGCCTAAAATTTCAACATCTATCTATTGGCGCACTAATGCCTGTCCATCCACCTTTCTTTCAAATTCTATAAAATAAATTCTCTCTAGTTTTCATTCCGCCGCACATGCCATTAACATTATCATACAAATTATGGCGATTAAAATCATATAACAAACAATCATTGGCAAAAAGAAAAAATACAACAAGAAAAATACGGTTCAAAAATTGACACTTGGCCAAAAAGTAAGAACGCGGCATAGATAAAATGTGAAATGCGAAAAAATCGACAAGTAGTGACTATTCGCAGCAAGTCAGAAAAGATGGCAACGTCGCTAGAACTGTTCTGGCATAAGGAAAGCTCAGTAGGCCCATGGGTTGCTACGTTTTTGCTCGTTTGAAGTGTGCGTAAACACACGCTCTCAAACCACTGGGCTCGCTATACATGGGAATTCTCTTTCTGGGTTTCTCGTGTATAGTTAGCTAGTGCAGAGCAAAGGCGGGAGCAATTCATGGGAGCTTTTCATCAACATGCCATCTAGCCTAAAATTTCAACACCTATCAAGCTTTCTCCTATTGGCGCACTAATGCCTGTCTATCCACCTTTCTTTCAAATTCTATAAAATAAATTCTCTCTAGTTTTCATTCCGCCGCACATGCCATTAAAATTACCAACCTGATTTCAGCACAATCAGGGACGATTGCAGCTGGACTGTGTGCAATTTAATCCAAGCGATCGATCAAGTACCTGGGGGTGATGGTCGACAACCGACTGAGCTTTACGGGCCACGTCGACTACGCCTGTAAAAGAGCGACAATGGCGACAGCAGCCCTCTCACTAGCCATGTCGAATAACTCGATGATCCGCTGCAGCACAAGGAGGGTCCTGGCGAGTGTGATCTCGTCCATTTTTCGGTACGGAGCGGCAGCCTTGAGCAGGCAGTGCAACCTGCAAAAGCTCTGCAGTGTGCAACGGCTGATGAACCTGCAAGTAGTCAGCGCATACCGAACGGTGTCCTCGATAGCTGATGATTTTCTGGCGCGAGTCATGCCTATCTCGGTCTTGCTAGAGGAAGATATATTCTGCTATGACCATAGGCACATGCCCGATGGCGGAAACATGCAAGAGAGGCCTTGATGTCCAACTGACAGCACCAGTGGGACAGCTCGGAACGTGGCCGGTGGACCCATCGTTTGATCCCTAACGTCGTACTCTGGATGGATCGGAGACATGGAGAGGTGGATTTCTGCATGACACAGTTCTTGACTGGTCACGGATGCTTCATGCAGTACCACCATCGGTTTGGACCCGTGGCCTCGTCATTCTGCCAACCAGCGGTTGTACAGTAGAGACACAAGAGCACGTAGCGTTCAACTGCCCGAGGTTTAAAGAGGTACGCGCTAACATGCTTGTCGCCTGCGGACCAGACACGATAACAAACAACATCGTGCTGAGAATGTTTGAGGATGCCAATACTTGGCGCGTGGTGAGCGATGGGTTCACCCGGATCATGGCTGCCCTGCAGAAAAGTTGGAACAAGCATCAGTCCGCGACCGGTGTAGGGTGACTCTTTCGTCGGGGAGCATCTGAGTAGTGTGCGTCCGATCCAGGCATTAAAGCACATAAAGATAAGACTCTATCTTCTGCTTATGCCGAGCTGCCTGGTACGTCGCGCGTCTGTGTGTAGGATACCTCCAACATTACCGTCGCGGAGTATCTGAGTCGAACGCGCCCTCTGCGACAGAGGCTGTGGGGATAAGACAAGACCTTCTCCGCAGTCGAACTCGTAGGGGGAAGATTATTCACGTCGCGGAGTACTCTCGGGTAGAGTGGTCTTACGTCGCCCTCAGATGAGCCACTCGAGTCGGGTAGAATGACACCACCGTCGGGATTCATCTGAGTCGCAAGCGTAAAAGACCCGTACGTGTGCTGTGACAGGCGCGAGACTAGGATAAGCTGCTCTCGATTCGGCACACGGCGGGCAAAAAGCCTAGGGTTGCCAGCCAAAATGGAGGAGGAAGACCGGACCACGGTCGGAGTAGAATGCCCTTTCTGCCGGAGTGTATTCGAGTAGTGTGCGTCCGACCCTAGCAGAAAAGCATTCAAAGATAAGACTCTACCTTCTGCATATGCCAAGCTGTTAGGTACGTCGCGAACGATGTGTAGGATACCTCCACCGCCACGGAGTATCTGAGTAGAACGCGCTCCCTACGATAGAAGCTTGACGGGGAAGCCTACGGGGATAAGATTTGACCATCTTCGCAGTCGAACTCGTAGGGGGAAGATTATTTACGCCGCGATATACTCTCGGGTAGAGTGACTTCACTTCGTCGGCGGGTGAGTCACTCGAGTCGGTGTAGGATGACGTCTTCGCCGGAAATCATCCGAGTAGTGTGACAGGCATTTGTCCAGGATAAGCTGATCTCGATTCGTTACACGGACGGGCAAAGAGGAGAGGGCCTCGAGCCAAACCAAGCGGAGCCAAGATTTCAAGTCGTTAGAGTAGAGATCATTGGTCTCTTGCAGTGGTCATGAACAGAGGCGGAACGCGCAATAGTCGTGCACACCAAGCGAGCCTCGAGTTACGAGTAAAGGCCGGACCTCGAGTCTTCAGAGTAGAGATCCTTAGTTGAATCGTAACAAGAGGCAGGGTATATATGCTGGGGCCTTGACTTGACCAGAGGCCCCAGGTGGACATTATGGCGAAGGGGTACATAGTATCTAGAGTCAACCAATTGCACCCATAAACCCAGAGTAGCAAACTGGGGGACGCGGTGGCTCGCCGTGCCTTGGAATGCAATCCTTAAAAAGGATTTACCACCTGGGTGATCAACTAATAAACTGCCAGTGTCGAAAAAACGTTGATTGCTCGCAAGGAAGTAGGTATACGCCAATTCGTGTTTGGAGAAGTCTGCTGAAAAGCGCTACAAAGATACTACGAAAATGATGTATGCTTCTAACAACTCTTTGGCTATGTAATGGGTGGATAGCCAAAACAAGAAAAGGAGATTATGAAAAACGTGCGAGAATATTTTACTTTTCATGATCAGTTGTCGGAAGTAGATGGACTCATCTTCAATGGTAAAAACTCCATGTTCCAGAATCGGAAAGGAGCCGGTTACTGAAAGTCACCATCGAAGGCCATTGTGGTATTCAAGCATCGATAAGAAGGGCCCGTGAATCCGTATTTTCTCCAAGTATGACGCGCGATGAATATGTAGAAAATTGTAAAGTTTTTCAGCAAACATAGTTAACTAAACAAAAAGAATTCTTTATGAAGAAGATGCCGGAGCATCCTCACCAGGTTGTGGCAAGTGATCTATTTCATTTTGGAGGTTTCACATTTGTGTTGCTTGTTGATTCAATCAGTGGATTTTCGAGTTCAGGAAGCTGAGAGAAATCACATCTGAAGAAGTAATAAAGTTCTTGAAGGAAAAATTTGCTTGCCTTGGATGCCCAGAAGAGTTACATAGTAATGGTTGCCCTCAATTTTAATTCAGATCCTTTGTAAAGTTCGCAAAGGATTGGGAATTAAATACGAAATTTCCAGTCCAGGATTTCCTAGGGCAAACGGCCTTGCTAAACGTTATGTCCAAAGCGCCATAAGACTGATTATGAATTGCGTATTGAGCGGTGGTCATATTTACCATGTTTTGCTGATGTCGAGAAATACACATGAAGATAGTCTATGTTCAGCTGCTAAGAGGCTTATTGGTCGTCGAACACGTAACAAGTTATGTGCAGGAAAAGAGCTCGTTAAACAGCTGAGCTTCATATGAAGATGCTGCAATAAAATCGAGAACAACATAAACGTTACACTGATAGGGATGCAAATCAATTTGTGGGAATTCCAACAGAATCACGAGTGTACGTACAAAACTCTGATGGTCTACAGGATCAATAAAGGATTCGATCGTAGCTGGTACATTTGGACGATGGGCGCAAATTGTGGCGCAATAGCCGAAGTGGCAAACTCGAGTAGAGGAAACCATCGTTTCTCAGCGGTACGTTCCAGTTCTGTCAGACATATGCGACGGATCCGAGACGATTCCAACACGAGAGATAGGTCTAATCGACAGAAAAAGGAAATAGATAGATAGAGGAGTTGAGGTTCGGCTGGTGGAAACACTTGATTCCGTCAGAAGTAGCACCCACTCCAGGAATTTCTTCGACAGTGCAAAACGATGGTGAGAGCCGGTTTGTTACCCGATCTAGTCGTGCTGTTAAACCACCTCTCCTAAGTTGGTAAACGTAAGCATTTCTTTTCGAAATTAATCATTGTTATTTTTCAAAACGAGGGAGATGTGATGAAATGTACAACGTTCTTGAGTATAATTAATTTGACGTGTATCAGAAGATCAACAATAAAAACTATGATCGTATAACGTTGCATATCCGTGCGTCATGGTCAGTATGATGGACCCACTTCTGTATTTTTCTTACCGTTTTTTACCCTTTTGTCAATAACTAAATTTAATAAATTTCTAATTTATTAAAAAAAATTCTTATCGGGGAAGCACCCAAATTTTTTATTTTTTTTTTTTTTGTACAAACCCTAAAAATTGGACTTCACTTTTTAGTTATCTTTTTGAGCTCGGGTTGATACAGTTTCACGGTGACGAAATGTTCAAAAAAAAAAAAAAATTAAAACTGTCCATGGAATGCGTCGCAGGCGTCTCAATCCGGCAATGTGTGTGCGTAGTTTACTGATAGAAATGCGTAAGAAGCTGTGTGGTAGATGGTTGGAAACTAAGCCGTTGTTGTTGTCGATAGTCGCTCGCTAGTTTACTTTACGACGCACAAAATCGGATTGGTAGAGGGCCACTCGTTAGTTCTTACTTCTGGGGGTTCGCGATGCTCCACAATGCCATACTTAATAGTTGAATGTCCACTCAGTTGGTGTGTAGGAATTTTCGAACAGTTGTCGGACGTCGACGATGGCGCTGCGTCGTGAGGGGCATGTTCAAATATAGCACGTCTGTTGGGGAGAAAAAAAACGAGACCGAAATGTTTGCTGTTTGTTTTGCTCTGGAATTTTGTTTTTCGGTGGTTTTGTTTTGATTCTTACCAACACTATAGCAAAACCAATAAAAAATGCTTGGCTTTGCCGAGTCTCTATATTCGAATTCGACTACTAAAGTTGTTACCTTTTGTTCGATTGAGTTTCCCTAACCGAACTATCAACATCTAAAAATAAACCATAAGACAGGAAGCATCTAGCAGACGTGTGGCACCGGAAGTCTGCCGAAATGATAACTTCTACATGGGAGAATTTGATTCAATAGCTTCGATCCATCCACCACACTGCAATAGGTTCTCATTCACACATCACAGAGCAACAACGATTAGATTACTCCCGAGGGTTCCTGAAATTGACCCAATTTCCAGATTCAATTGTTGTCTTAAGAATCTGTTTCCAAGTTGTTTAAGCGAAAGTGATGATGGCATTGGAAGGAGAAGCTGTTTTTTCAACCGGGCTTTCCGTTCTCATGCCCTCATGGGTAGCACGTGGATGAGCGTTTCTGATATCGAATTGGTTGGCGGTTACCATCTTCTTTACAAAGATATCAAGTTATCGACGAAATTGGGTCATGGGATTTTCTTTGTCGGGTTCCCGCATAAGACACCTGTAACTCGCGAGAAAGCTTCGTTAGCTTAATTGTTTCCCAATAAAAGCTTTGAAGGAGTGAAAAAACTACTTCTATCTAAAAACTTGAAATTTAAAATCGAAGTGCATAAAAATAGTAAGAATACTGACTATAAAACCAACAACCGTAGATATTCGCTTTTATCACGTTTAGAAAAAATGCGTGTGAACTTGCCGAAAACGAAATATTACATCTATGTGTTTCTGACAACGCTGATGAAAGTCTTCGAGTATTTTACATTTTAAATTTCAATTCATTTTAGAACTCTGCAAAACGTTTAAACTTTTGGTTTAAGAAATATCAAAGATTCAAATTAGGTTAAATTTTTTTTAATATTTGAAAAGTTACCGTATTTTGTAAAATTGGAAAAACTTTTAACTTTTTTCTCAGAAATCAAAATTACTCGTGATCTTCGAGAAAGTTGATCAATTATTTAAAACCTTTAATTTTCAATTCTTTGTAAGGTTCTACAGTTTTCCCAAAAAGTGCCCAAATTGATTAAATGAATTTTTACTGATTTTCCAAAGTTATCTCGAAAACAAGAGCTGCTAGTAAAAAACTTATTCCATATTTGAAATCAGCACTCCCAAATTAGCCTAAATCAGTTCCTAAGTTCTTTGCACCTCGGAAAAATGTAGATTTTGTTGCCTTGTGTAATTTTGAAAGTCATTGTGATAAATGAAAAAAAACCCTTTGATAACTCCAAAAACATGATAAACTTCAAATATCTAAATCAGAAGCAGAGGAAACAATTTTTAATAAAGTTCAAAATGGTACAGGACACTTAACCCATAATCAAAGTGTACATTTCCTTGATTCGTTTGTAAAATATTTTGATTTCTGTATCATGTTGAACTACTCATCATACTTCAACAGTTTTTCCCCAAATGCTTGATTGCATAAAATATTATCTAATGACAAAAAAACATGTTCTGAAACATTGAAACTTTTCATGGAGTATTTTTAAAGCTTCTAATAAGCACAAATGGATTTCATGTGACACTAGTGAGCTAGATCTGGAAAATTATTCAACTATTAAAGACGGACTTATCTATCATGTAATCAATCAGTGAACTAAACAACTATAAAAAATACACTTACAAATATCTTTGATATTTTTGAGTTACATTTTAATTCGCTAAAGGATTTTTCTAACTGATCTACTTTTTTCTTAGACAAGTTTGATAAAATAAAGCTTGAATTGGGCGAGTAATGATAAAAACGGTTATTGATCAAATCGAAAAACAATTTAATTGTTAAATAACACACATTTAATAACATCACCGTTTATCAGTGAACCTTTAAAAATATACTAGATTCTTTCAGGATATTTTATGCCATCTATTGCAAACCATTTTGGGAATACAAAGACGATTAAATGTGCACCCCAATCTGATAGGCAATTCAGCTCTTTCGCTTAGCAGCTTAGCATTTTTTTTTTGATAATTCACAGATGATATTTGTCTCACAACAGATATTCAGTAAAAACCTTAATGAACTTACGTTCCTCTAAAAGGTATAAATAACAGTTAACAAAGATGGGATTTAAGGGCTATCATGCTCAAAATAACCGCTCTAAATAAGCTTAAAAAAATGAACTTGAGACTTAAAATAAAGGTACATTACTGATATTTCTGATATCTGCACTAAGACGGTTGTACATATTTGGACCTGTTGTGAGAAGTCTCCTTTCTCCAACTCTAGTTGATGCATTTTCAACAGAGAGCCTATCGAAGAACCGGGTGTTATAATGTTGTACATCGAAGTTAAGATGGATATTCTTGATTCTAACTATTCGGTACATCTTTCTAATATATAAAGATGAGTTGGACTATATATGTTTGTTTGTTTGTATACACCTTATACAAATCCACACCGCTTAACCGATCAGCCTGAAATTTGGTACAGTTATGTGTTTGGACCATGGTAAGGTTTTAGTAATAGTTTTGAGCCCTTCCCACCTAAGGAAAGGGACCCTCCCATACAACTTTCATTTTTTCTTCCACGAACCAAAAGTCATGGCACCCATTTTGTTGACCGATTTTCGTTTCCTTTGGCGGGGCTATTGCCGTTTTGTTCAATTCTACCATCCAATTTTGAGAAAACCGTTTAGTATTGCAAATTCAAACAAATGATATCTAAGCATTTTAACATTGATAACTCTTCACAATAATAAATAGGATGATTGTGTCCGAGAATATGTAGAAAAATTTAAATAGAACTCAATAAGACCTTTCCCATGACTTTAAAATGGTAATTTCGGTTCAGAGATGATTTGTTTTCGATAACTTCCGAAATTTTCTACCGATAATTTCAACATTTAAGAACAAGTAATCATAAAACAGTGTTAAATTAAACAGCAAAAAAAGCACACATACAAACATGCAAAATGAGTCTTAAACATCTTAAACTTGAATATACCATTGTACAGGGAAATCATCCATCTTGAAAAGTAGAATAATCTCCAAAAGAGATTTTTATTAGATGGGGGATGAGAAAGATAAAAAAATTATCATTTGAAGATAAACAATTTAAAGCCAAATCTGTGTGAACCCGAGCAAGGCCGGGTAAATCAGCTAGTAATTAATAAAGTTTGCATGTCTCGCATGCAACTTATTGGAAAAATATTATGTAATGGTATATTATACAATTCTAAAGTGAGATAAAGGTAGGAAATTTAAATATTGATTTTCTATTCTGCTGGACCTTCAACGTACATAGATAAATTTGATACGTTTGTGTGACCCCAGGCACATATGTGTAGATATCTACTGTGTACAAAACTATGATAAAGCTTCTGTAGAACGTGCCTTGGCATAAAATATAAATTTTTTTATATCGTTCGATATATGTGACTTCCAAGATAAACGATTGTCTTAATGTACTCCCAAATATTCGAAGCTAGAAACTTCTTCTACTTTGTTTTGCTAATGGATCAGAGGAGAATGCGGTGGTACTTTGGTTTTGATTTTTCGAAAAATTATGAATTTTGTTTAAGCAGCCTTCAATGTTAATAAGTTATTTCAGAAATATTTATCTACAATATCGAGGTTATTCTTCATTAGACTAATTGTTGTTTCTACATACTTATTGGAGTATTAATCATCGAAGAGTTTCGGGATACCACCCATAGGAAGCTTTGCCAAGTCATTCACGTAAATGAGAAAAATTAATGGCCCTAAATTGCTACCTTCTGGCACACCAACAGTTAAAGGTAGTTGAGAACTTAAGGTTTTGACGACAGCTTCGCATGAAGTCGTTGACTACGCCTCGTATGCCATACGCTGCTAATATTTTTAACAACAGATTATGATCTATTGTGTAGAAGGCCTTCGAAAAATCTAGAAACTGTTCACTAGTTCCAGAACAGCAATCTCTGTAGAGCCACCTTTACGAAATCTATGTTGATCCATCTTTCACCCCCAAGAAATTCCATCAACCTTGATGCAATCAGTTTCTCGAAGACTTTACTACTATTAACGGATTTGGGATCTCCAGACTTGAATACAGGACGAACGACAGCAAGCTTCAAACATTCGGAATACTGGTCCATCGACACGCTTTCGTTGAAGGACGAGGTAAGAAAAAGGACTAGTTCCTTATGGTAAGTTTGCAGTCGGGTATAATGGATATAATCGTCGTGACTTCCTGGACTGTGCGTGGGTGGCTGGAGATGAATAGAATTTCTAATGCGCTTAATTTTGCGGTACTCGTGGATACTCCCAGTTGATTTGGTGTTGGTTTACAAGATGTTATCCAATTGAGGTGAAAAAAAATTGTTGAAAGCCTAATGCTCCTACAACTAATGGATCATCTACAAAATCACTCTTTATATCCTGTACTAGGTCATCATGTTTTAGGTTCTTTCCAATTATTTCCTTTATTTGTTTCCAAAGCAATTCCGCGTTGAAGGTACGCATCAGTTGTTCGTAGTGTTCTATTTTTGTCTTTCGTTTTAAACTCTGCAATATTTTATTAACATGCATGGACGAATTGTGACCTTTGGGTTTATATTTACTCAAGATCTTGTATCTGGATTTTGAAAATTGCCATACTTCTAGTATCATCCAGGTGCCAGGTTTTTTTTTTCATTTTAACCGTAGCTATAGATATTTTGGTGTGTTTTTCAAAAGTTGCTGATATCGTTCAGATATCGTTCGGTGTTTAGGATTGGGATCTAGATTTCGTGTATCGAAATATTTAAGTCAATGAAGTCTCGATTTAGATTTATCCAATTCGTATGCCGCCGTGATAAATGTTTAATTTTTGCCCCAGATTTTATAGAGCAATACGTTGTGAGATCTGGCCTGTGATCACTAATGTCCCACTCAACAGTGTAGTTATTGATTGCATTAAGGTTGCTTAGACACTTCCATCTGTACCGTTGAGCCGTCAACACGTACGCCGGAGCATCGTATCGTTGCTGTGTACCTGCAGGAACATTTTTACATTATTTATTTTTTGCTTACCTGTTTTTCAATCAGCACTTTTCAGTGCTAAAATTATTTTCATTTTCTTTTATTCATATTTTCTCTTTTCTTTCCAGCATGGGGAAGTCTTCGGCCGGCTCAAGGGCTGGAAGAAAACGGATTGCTGAACCTAATCCAGGGCCATCTGCCAAAAAAGTTGAAATTACCAATTCATTCGATGTCCTTCATAACATCGGTGATGAGGAAATATTCATATTTAATTCTGATAAGAGTACTAAGAAACCTTCTTCTTCTTATACTCTTAAAAACGAAAAGGTTCCACCAATTACGGTCACGATTCCTGATTTCAATGCCTTTCGAAAAGAAATCGTCACTTCCGTCAAGGATGTGAAGATTTCTTTTCAGATCGGTCGAAGGGGAACTGCTCGTATTTTGGCGGAATCTTTTAATGATTTTCAAAAGGTTTTAAATTATTTGAATAATAAAAAACACCAATTTTTTACGTACGACACTAGAAGTGATCGTCCATTTAAAGTTATACTTCGTGGTCTCACTGGCGATCAGACACCGGATGAGATCACAGCTGAATTAAATTCTTTGTTAGGTTTTTCTCCAATTCAAGTAATTCAAATGAGGAAAAGAACCAACACGAATAATACCAGTAGTGTTGGTTTTGCTCCTGAACTTTATTTGATCCATTTTAAAAAGGATCAAGTTAATAATTTGCAAATTCTTGAAAAGGCTCGTCTTATGTTTCATTGTCGAGTCAAATTCGAACCTTTTCGTAAATCTTCTACCAATTGTCTTCAAAATATTACGCAATGTCGTCGTTGTCAAGCTTTTTGTCATGGCACTAAAAATTGTAGAATGAATGCCAGATGCATGTTTTGCGGCTCATTCGATCATGAAAAATCTAAATGCCTTTTTGGTGGCGATAAGCCAAAAACAGAATTTTTTAAGTGTGCAAATTGCGCAGGTAATCATTCCTCGAATTCGCTAGACTGTCCCATCAGGGCAAAAATTATTGCTTCTAGGAAAAATCCCAAAGTTTCCAGAAAAGTTTCTTCTCCTCCTTCCTCTTTTTCGTCTACACACGTCACACCGGCAAACAACCTGCCTGTTCGCAGTCAGCCTCGGCCTACATTGGAATCACGGCTGGGTAATACCCGAAGTGATTTTAATGTTACCTGGGCTGATTCTGCGCCACAGACTCGTTGTTTATCGTTCTCAGAGGTGGTTGAAAATGGGTTGCCTTCTTCAGGTTTAACTAATAAAAATGGGAAAAAACCAAGTCTCAACGTTCATGCGAAGGCTTGGGAAAATCCCCGAAATTCAAATACTTTTTCTTCTCCTTCCTTTTCTGATCCTAACAATTTTGTTGATTTGGGTGAGATTACTGAGGAAAAATTAAAATTTTTGCATCAAAATTTAATGGAAATGATGCAACTTATGTTGAAAGCAAATTCAATGTTTGAAGCTTTCCAAACTTCTTTTAATTATGCTAACAAAATTATTATGACTTTACGATTCCCTCATGGATCCAAATAGATGTTTAAATATTATGAATTGGAACGCTAGATCTTTGCTGGCTAACCAAGATGAATTCTTTTTATTTTTGAAAACTCAAAACATACATATTGCTGCCATCACTGAAACTTTTTTAAAGCCAGACAATAACTTGAAAAGCAATGCTTTCTTTAAAATTTTACGAAATGATCGACTTGATCGACAAGGTGGGGGTGTAGCTATTGTCATCAATAGTCGTCTCAAATTTAGACTTCTTCCTTCTTTCAATACAAAAGTCTTAGAAACAATTGGAATTGAATTAGAAACTTCTATGGGGAAAATTATAATTGTTGCCGCATATTTGCCTTTCCAATGCAGCGGTGAACAGAAAAATTTTTTGAAGGGAGATTTACAAAAACTCACCAGAAATAAATCTAAATTTTTTATTATTGGTGACTTTAATGCAAAACACCGATCTTGGAATAATATTTCATCAAATTCAAATGGGAATATTTTATTTAACGACTGCTCTGCAGGTTATTATACTGTTGAATATCCTAATGGGCATACTTGTTTTTCTTCAATTAGAAATCCCTCCACAATTGATTTGGTTCTAACGGATTTAGGCGAGCATTGTAGTCAATTAGTTACTCATGCGGACCTCGATTCAGACCACCTTCCAGTAACATTTTCTTTATCCCAAAGTCCCATTGAAAACCCTTTAAAATCAGCTTTTAACTTTCAAAAGGCTAACTGGGAGCGATATATGAATTTTATTGAACGTAATTTGAATGTAAACGTTCCACTTAATTCAATAGAAGATATTGATTTGGCTGTAGAAAATTTGACAATTTCAATAGTCAATGCTAAAGCCGCTTCAATACCTAAAGTTAAACATAAATTTAATCAACCTTTAATTGATGATGATCTTCAGTTTTTGATACGACTGAAAAACATTCGTCGACGCTAATATCAACGTACTAGGGATCCTTATTTGAAATTTATTTATTGCGACCTTCAAAAAGAGATCAAACGTCGTTTAAACTTCATTCGTAATGAAAACTTTGCCAAAGCAGTAGAGGACATAAAACCCTACTCAAAGCCTTTTTGGAAATTAACTAAAATTCTGAAAAAGCCCCAGAAGCCAATTCCTACTTTGAAAGACGGGGATAAACTTCTTTTAACGAATGCAGAAAAAGCTCAAAAATTAGCCCAACAATTTGAGTCTGCTCATGATTTTAATTTAAACGTTGTAAGTCCAATTGATGCTCAAATTTCCCTTGAATTTGATGATATTATTTCTAAACAAAATGTATTTGAAAGTTCTCATGAGACAAATATTGATGAACTTAAATTGATTTGCAAAAAATTTAAAAATATGAAAGCCCCAGGGGAAGATGGGATTTTCTATATTCTTATTAAAAAGTTGCCTGAAAGCACTTTAAATTTTTTAGTTAAAATCTTCAATAAATGTTTTCACTTGGCTTATTTTCCAAATAAATGGAAAAATGCCAAAGTAACTCCAATTTTAAAACCTGGAAAAAATGCTTCAGAGCCTTCGAGTTATCGACCAATTAGTTTGCTCCCTTCTTTAAGTAAACTATTTGAGAGAGTTATTTTGAATAGAATGATGATTCACATTAATCAGAAATCTATTTTCCCTGATGAACAATTTGGTTTTCGTCATGGACATTCTACTACACATCAACTTTTGAGTGTAACTAATATGATTAACGCTAGCAAATCTGAAGGATATTCAACTGGTGTTGCTCTTCTTGATATTGAAAAAGCTTTTGACAGTGTTTGGCACAAAGGTTTAGTAGCTAAATTAGCTCGATTTGATTTTCCTGTATATCTCACCAAAATTATTCAAAATTATTTGACTAGCCGAACCTTACAAGTAAGCTATCAAAATTCATGCTCTGAAAGGACACCCATTAGAGCTGGTGTCCCTCAGGGTAGTATACTTGGGCCAATTTTATATAATATTTTTACTTCTGATCTTCCTGATGTACCAGAAGGAAAAGGTAGAAGATTATTTGCTGATGATACTTTGCTTTCAGCCAAAGGTCGAAATTTACGGGTGGTACGCAGTAGATTGCAACAAAATTTAAACTCCTTTTTGAATTACTTGAAAATGTGGAAAATTTCTCCTAACGCTTCCAAAACTCAACTTATTTTATTTCCCCATAAGCCCAGAGCTCAATTTTTAAAACCTAATGAAAATCATTCCATAACTTTTAATGGGGTTTCATTAGAATGGTCTGATCACGTGAAGTACCTGGGACTTACACTTGATCGGAATCTTACTTATAAAAATCACATTGAAGATATTCAATCTAAGTGTAATAAATATACTAAATCTCTTTATTCTCTCATCAACAGGAAATCCAGGTCGTGTCTGCGAAATAAGATGTTAATCTACAAACAGGTATTCCGACCAGCGATAATGTATGCAGTTCCGATTTGGTCTAGCTGCTGCGCGACGAGGAAGAAGGCCATCCAGAGGATTCAGAACAAGGTTCTGAAAATGATTTTGCGGCTTCCACCTTGGCACAGCACCGAAGATCTTCATCGGATTGCGGGCATTGAATCGATCGAAGAGATGGCCAACAAAATCATCTCCAACTTCAGAGGCAAATCGATGCAGTCTTCCATCGCAGAGATTCGTTCTCTCTATAATTAGTTTTAATATAGGATAGTCTTAGTTTTTAGTAGTCAGTTTAAAATGTTTTTTGACATTACAGGATGTTCTCCTACATAAAAATACTTGATTGCACTCAGCAAAATTAATACAAATAAATAAATTATAGTGATTAATAAACTATAGGGCTCTGGACAGTTCATCATTGAACTGAACACCTAATTTAATGTAATAATGTAATATAAATGTAATGATGAATTGGTACAAATAAAGACATATTTAAAAAAAAAAAAAAAAAAAGGTTGCTTAGACGCACAACGCTGTGATCCAACAGGTTATTGCTGGATGGTCTATTGATTATGTTGTTTGAAACAGTTAGACCAAAGCAACTCAGGAGACTTTGATACTGCAGAACTGAGACATCGTTGGTTCTATTGATTGGAACATTTAAGTCACCCAAGATATAGATAGTCTGGTGGCCTATAGATACCATAATTTGTAATCGGTTCTCCGTTCGAGACAATGTCAATTCCTATCGAGTGTTTCGTTTTGTGTTGTACGTTACTTCATCTCTAATGTCTATCGCTAGTCCACCACCTTGGCTACGTCTTGATGAAAAGATAGCCTGATATCCAGGAAAATTGTAGAATGCAACATTCTTTTCCTTTTGCAGCAATTTAGATTCCTTCATGGATTGACTTTGAATATCAGTAGCAACGCAGAAGGTATTTTTACATTTATGTGTTAGTGGTTCATCGGTCATATTTACTTAAGTCCAGGACTCAATACTCAAACAATAGTATTATTGTTGTATGATTTTCATCCTATCAAAATGTTACCGAACAACTACTGGTATCGAGTTTGTGGTTCTTTTTAAGCGTATATTCCCACCGACACAAGGCCAGGTGAATGCAACATTCAGTTAGTTCTGTTTAGATAGATCGTAGTTCTTGCAGAAGTCCATAATTGAAAGGAGTCATTTCACTACGAACTGAAACATTAGATTGTCCAACTTGACTTTGCCAGCAGATCGTGGCCTAGAGGTTAGCAACCTTGTCTTCTAAGCCAACGTTCATGAGATCGAATCCCGGTCGTGACATAACCTGGCACACATAGTATGATGAAGGTTGGCGGTTTAGGCATTAGTGAAATGCTAGCTTGCTAGCTGCTAGCTTGGAATTGTACGCCTCAATGATGCAGCACATGCACGTGGATGGATCTTTTCAAAGGAAATTAAATTGCACATGGAGATTCTACTTAGTTATGTGTGTGCTCGTAGTGCTACCGGTACACAACTGCAACTTCAACCAATAGTGCAGGGGTGTCAAGTATCATAGCAAAGTAAAAATAATAACGCGGGGTTATACCACAATAGATCAACTTGAATGGTCGCAGTTGACCAATCTTAGGATTTTAGAACGGCTTTAACAGCTAGAAACTACATTAGCTCTAAGTTCGTCAGTCCACTTTAGTTTTCTGGTGTAAACTTAAATTTTTGAATTTTCTCAAGAAAAAAAAGTCTGGTACTGTTAAATCCAGGGAAAGAGGAGGCCAGAACAAATCACTATTTTTGAGTTTTTGCATTTTTACATTCTTTTCACAGTTTTCACAATTGAACAATCGTATTCGATGTTAAGCGTTCCGATATCTGCGCGTTCTGTTAGTGTGTTTCGCCTCATAAACTTGGACAAAAACGAAATTAACAATAACAACGGGCGGATAATTCCCTTGAGAAAGACTACTAAAAATGGTCGAAATGTCGGGCATTTTAAAGCTTAGTTGTTTGATAGAATCCCTAGACCGAAAAAAGCCAAAATAACTCAAACAAAAAACCATCACGGTTGAAAACATGAATTCAGCTAAAACAGCATCATCGTTTTGAAATTGTGTTTATCTGTCACAATCGTCTTAAAAATGGCGAAGTTATTCGACGTTAAAATTGGTTACATCAAGATGACGCACCCTATAACAATTTTTGGATTTATTTCAAGTTAAAAGGGTTCCAAAATTTGCCATCTGATGCCTGAATTTTTTGAAAACGTAACAGTTCTAAATTGAAAAGTTCGTTTGATATAAATTCAATTTTTTTTTTCAAATGATTGAAGAGTGTAATTTGATATATTTTCAAAAAAAGTTTGCAATAATAAGTAGGAAAAGCTGACTGAAATAGGAAGTGGGTGGGTGTGTTCATTCTAATTTTTCGTAAGGGGAAAAATGGAGAGATTTGATCCCATTTGTATGTTTTAATCAAATCTTTTTGGAAGAAAAACTTGTCGTCTTTTACAATTTCTGACAGCATGTAGTTCCAAGCTTTTAAGCTGAAATCAGATATTTGAAATTTAGAATCTGAAATATATTAATTGATTTCAGAAATCTGAATCCGTAAATCTGAAATATTGAATCCAAAATATTAGAACTGACTTCAGCAGTCTGTATCCATAATGAGTATCTGAAATTAGTATTTTAGTTTTAACATCTATGAATGGTGGTGGAAATTTTTGATGTGAGCACTAAAAGCTCAAATTTGAGTTTTAAGATTTACATAGTGTTTTGCTGTTTTGCTTAAAATTTACATATATTTTTCTGCTGCATTTATTATAGTTATTTAGGGAAGCCTCGAAGAACTCAAAGTTACAATACTTTGTCATTCAAAAATCAATCAAATCAATCAATCAAAATCAAATTCACAAATTGTTGGCAAAAAGTTGTTTTTCCTGGGAATTTTTCGGAAAACCAGCGAATTTACATGGTATATTTCAGAGTTGCCTTATAACATAAATCATTAATCAATCTATTGGACATGTTAATCATTTGAATGTTTATGAGACATTTTAAACATCACTTTTATAAGGTTAGATATCCAGATACTATCCAAAATAAAGGTAGTTTGAATAATTAGCCTAAAACCAAATAAATGGATTAAAAATAAAATTGAATAGAAAAGATTTTATTTAATTTTATTAAAGAATTTAAAAAAACTAGTGTTAATTCGAGTCCTTACTTATTAAATCGGTACATAACACAAATAAAAAAAGCCTTACAACTAACACAATATTGTGATTTTATTAATTTTATAAATTTTGGTTACACTTCTTGGGTGTATGCCAAGATATCGCCCAAATAGAATAGAATTTCCATGTCAAATAACAAGTGGTTGTGAAAAATACGAAATTACAACAAAAATGTTGAATGTAAAGAATAGCAAAAAGAGGCATTTCTGAATCATTCATTTTTTTTAAATTAAATCAGTGAAATAAATGAATTTTAATACGAACAACAAAGTTGAAAGTCGTTATTTGGAATCGTTTAAAACAGGGGTGAGCAACCTTTTCTGCTAACGGGCCACTTGTAGTTCCGAATTTTGGTCGGCGGGCCGCATTTGAAATAACACTGCAGATAATAAGCAGTTTGTAAGAACATAAATCCACTTAGTTTTATAACTACAAATATCTGACGAAAAAATTAAAAAAGTAAAATTCAAAAGAATGCATTTCACATCATTCAACAAATTTCAACAGGCAATATCAGCCGAAATTGATAAGGTAAATCACTAAATAAAAGTCAGTTTTTGTAATCATTTTAAAATAATTAGTTTTTTTTTTTTCAAATAGGCAATTTGATTTTTTTTCATACCATCGTCTTTTTAAACATAGATATCATTTGATTTTTTTTTTCTCAAAAACGTAATTTTTCCAAGGTAATTTTTTCTTTCGAAACCGCTGTCTTTTCAGAGTTGGACGTTGTTTCGTTGATTAAAAATTAAAAATTGCGATCTGGGCCCTAATTTTTTTTTTTCATTAAACGATGAAAGAATTTTTTTTCATGAATTTCTTAATCAGATGATGAGCAAAAGCTGTCGATATCCGAGAAAAAATATAATTTCACAGTATATTGATAAAATTTTGTGAAAGAACCTTGGTTACAGTTTACATTCTTGATTGGTTGTTGATTGTTTCTTAAGATTCGAAAAGATTTTCTAAGCTAAATTTTCATACTACTGGGGAAGGCATAGGATTCAGAATTAAAAAAAAAACGTTTTCTCACAACTCTGAATATCCGGCAGTGAAATCATACCCTTGAGAATAAATTGACAACGGTTGGAGTTTGGCTTGGAAAATGCAAAATTCAAGACTGAAAAATTGTAGAATGAACTGCAAAATCTGGAGATTTTAGACCCGATTAAAAACAAAGCAGAAGAAAATATATTTAATTTTATAGAATGTATAAATACTTTTTATAAAGCTTAAAATGTGGTCGGCTCAAAACGATAAAATATCAAGAGTCTTTATATTTTATTTTGTAGGAAAAAAATATTGGGATAGGATTTGTATTGCTGATTTATGAGATACTTTTGAATTTGTTATTTTCAAAGTGAAAAGATTCAATTTCTTGTAACAAAAATATTTTATTTGCTAAGGATTCAATTTTTTCCAGAATTTAAGTGTCACGAAATAAGCGGCTTTTACCTAATTTGACTTGAAAACATTATATTTTTGAACAAAATATCTGTTGAGCCGATTTATCAAACATCTTCTTCTTTGACGGAAGTGGAAAAAATAATAATCATCGGCAAGTGCTTATTAGCAGTCTTTAGATTTTTATTAATTTGCATTTGCTTTTTTCGAAGTTTGGAGTCTTTGAGAAACATTAGGAAAAATATACTCTTAATTTTAAAAACGCCAATAATATTAGTCAGAACTATTGGTACTGGTATTTTATGATAACTGACAATCTATAGTAAGAAAATTGGAAAAATTAATTCAATTAGAGAAAAGCTTCGCGGGCCGCATAAGAGGGTCTCGCGGGCCACATGCGGCCCGCGGGCCGCGGGTTGCTCATTCCTGGTTTAAAAGTAATGACCTATCAATGTTAAAAAATATTTTTTGAAAATGTTTATTTATTTCTAAACGACTTTTTGAGTTTCTTCCAAACATTGCTCATTACGTGCAGAATGATGTTTGTGAATGTTGAGGATTGATTTTTATTTAAGAATTTTCTGAACATGACGAAAAAACAATGATTTTTAAAAACTTAGAAATAAATTATTTTTGCGAATTTTTAGCATACTCTCTTCGATATCTCACACATTCATTTTAATATCGTTATAAAATACCATGGATCAATTTTGTTTAATCTGTACAATATTTTTTGTGAATATTGAACTTAAAAATACCCTCGTGTTTCTTCGATATTTGAATTTTAACTAGTGTTGTTTCGAAACACCACTATTCACTAAAGAATTATCTTATTTTTTTCGTGTTTATGGGAATTATTTCTCGTTTTACGATGACTATGTCTGAGTAAAATACCAACTTGAAAATCAACTTTACTATAAGATGATGGTTAATTGTGAAATCAAGAGGGACTCTTCCGCAAATGTAACATGATGCAGTGTAACGAATTCCCGAAAGTTTTTTTTCTGTTTCAGTACAAATATGAACAAATCCTCGATGAGGCTATTTTTCCGACACAACTTCAAGTTCAATGTTGATTTCATCTAATTGACACTCGAGTTAGCAAATACAATGCCGCTGTCAATCAATGTCCGATATTTCGATGAGTGAGACCCCCTGACAGGATTTGCATCCGAACTAGAGTGCTGGTTTTTTTTCCTTCCTTTTTGTCCTCATTGATCTACATTACCGTATCTCTGTGTCCAAGTAAAAAGGAATCGCCCTGACTGGTGTTTGTTTGTTGCAAAAGCCGATAATATCTTATTCAATAGTTTCCTTCCCCCAAAAATCGATCGGCCAGCAGCGGTTGGCATATGTCGATCGTGCCAAAAATCTATTGTCGGTCCACCTCCCGGGCAGGCACACGCTAATGATGATCCGAAAATATTGCTAAAAAGCATATAAATAAAAAATTAACCTCACTGGACCGTTGCATTCCATTCACGTGCCAAAGCAATTGGGCTTCAAATTTTAAGGGCCCGAAAGAAGCAAATTGCATCCACGAGGGCTGATGGACCATACTGGAACTCAATCGATAGAAGTTCCTTTTTTCGAGTTGAGCAAGCGTTAATCCGCTTTTCTTTTTTTGGCCGGATGCTCTTGATTGTGCTTTACAATACACCTTCCGTTTGGTTTGGTATTACTTTGATACCAGCTGGTCATTTCAAACGGTATTTTTGAGGCAACAAATAATACTGTTTTGCTTCTTATGAACTTTTTTAAAAAATATATGAATTGTATACATTGAACAACTAATATAAACTATTGTAAGCTACGGTTTGGCTTATGTGTTAAGAAAGGACCAAAAATTGGAACATTAACTCTTCAAAATGTAAAGTGAAGTTTTGACACAACACTTAATAAATCAAATTATCTCGTAAACGCGTGGATATTTTTCAGTTATGTATTCACAAAAATTATTTAAGAGATTCAAACAAACTGGAGGACGAATGACTGGAAAGGTTAAAATCCTCTTAAAACAAAACAAAAATAGAAATAGAAATAGTTTTAAACACATTGACTCATAGTATTTTTGTTCATGATTATTCATTTTTGTATGAGGGATTTGAGAATTTATGCACAAAATAACAACAACAAAATTTAAAATTTGATTTTGGAAAAAGTAATTTTTTTATTTTTTTTTCTTATTTATGCGAAATTCTTTCAAAATTCAAGTCACAATAGATTACAATCATTTTCCTGCACCTTATTAACGATGTTTGGTAGATGATGTCGATATAAAAAATTCATTTTTTCGAAAATGCTTAAAAACAGCAATTTTTGTATAAATCATTATTTTGAATCGTGCTAATATGTGCAGCTATTTTTTTTTTTCATTCGATTAGAAGTTTTCAGCAACGCTGGAATTTTTCCTATGGACCAAAATGTTTTAAACACCTTTTTTGTTAGCCGTGTAAAAATGAAAAATATAAAAAAACGTTTAAAAAAAATATCCAACAATGTATTAGAAATTGATGTTATCTGCATATTTTTAAAAAAAATTCTAAATCCGATGTATGTGAAACCAAAAGTACAATCAGAAAAGTTGTGGATATCTTAGTTAAATTTGAAGCTACGAGGTCATAGCAAATATCTTTAAAATGAAAGTAATTTTTTACTTTTTGCTGCCTCAAACCCCATAGTGTGATCCATACAAAAGTTAATCAAACATAACAACAGATTGAAATGGAATTTGTACTAATAATAACCTGACTGTATAAATTACTATCAATTAGAGATGTATCGGTCGGCCGAATATTCGGCGCCGAATACCGCGAAAAAACCGTTAAGCCGAATATTCGGCTCACCGAATAGTTGAGCTAGCTATTCGGCCGAATACGCCGAATAGGCCGAATATTTACTATTTTATGTTTCTTCAAGAACAGCCTTGTCAAATATTTCAACTGATGTTAGATAATTTATAAAATATCCAAAAGTAATTTTGAGAAAATCAATCAAAAGTAATCAAATCAATCAAACACTTTTGGTTTCAGTGAAACATTTTAGATGTTTCCGTGTATTTTTCACTGTAGATATCCAGGCTGGCTCATAAACCAAATAAAGGATTCGAGAAAAGTAAAGTCTGACCGGGATTGCCACATATTTTCATAGACTTTCCTGATTTTAACCGGGATTATTTAGAATTTTTTCTAAATCAAATAAAAAAATCAAATGTTTCTTTGAAATTTTTTAAATGTTGTGTTACAAAACGTTTTTTTAAAGTAAATTTATTCGTTAAATACGATTTGAACACTGCTATTGTAATTCGATGAAAACTTTAAATTTCATGTAAATTATGTAAATATCTTGTTTGTTTGAGAATAATGCCTAGTTTCTGTTAAGACTTTCCCTTTTTAAGAAATGTTTAAAAAAAACCCGGCCTTGTGGATACGTGCCGTAGAAAGTATTGTATGTTAAAAGTTAAAGATCATCGTTCTTTTAGGCAATTTTTTTTATGACATCTAGCAAAAAATAAGACATTCATCGAAATCGATTAAATAAGCAATTTCAAATAGCTTGGTACCGATTTTGACATGTTTTGTCCCAGATTTCACTGGAACCCAATCTCTTTTGAGATAAACGTCCTAGAAGCGACTAGTCATCTGATGTACTTTCAAATAATGGAGACATTTTGAAAATCAAAGAGACCTCTACTTAAAAAATATCTGATACATCTGGTTGGGGAAAATCGACTAAACGTGAGGGGCATTAAGATGGCAGAAATGGAAGATTTCTATTAGATGTAGATGAAGAATAAGAAGTATTTCTATTGAAAACTCAACAGAATATTCCTGTTATTGTCCAGTTACTGCGACTATATGACCGGCGTATCTGTCTGTTCCCTAAAGACTCGGAAACTACTGGACCGAAGTGCGTGAAACTTGGTAGGTGAGACTATTGGAGGCAGGGGAAGGTTCCTTTTATGGTTTGAGACTCCTCACTCTCTCATGAAGGGGGGGGGCACCCAAACAAAAGACTATTTTTTTTGCATTACTCGAGAACCTATCAATCAAATGGTATCAAATTTGGCATGGGGTGATATTTGGGAACGAGGAATACCCCCCTCATCTATTAGTGGAGTGATAGGAAGGGGTGAGGGGCTATCTTACAATTTTTCATATAACTCGAAAACTATTCAAGATATTGGAACCAAATTTGGCATGGGAAGGTATTTAGATACGAAAAATATTTCAATGATTATTTGAGGCCCCTCCCTCTTTCCAGTAGAAAGAGATCATTTATAATTTTTTACATAAATCAGAAACTAATAAAGCAAATAGAACCAAATTTGGCATGGGAGTGTATTTGGATACGAAAATATTTCCATGATTATTTGAGACTCCTCCCTCGTTGAAGTGAGGAGATATAAAAGAAGGAGGGGCCTCTTTTTAATTTTTTACATAACTCAAAAACTAATTAAGCAAATGGAACCAAATTTGGCATGTGCGGGTTGTTTGAAACCCCTTGCTTCTTCCAGCGGGGAGAAAGGAAAGAGGAAGGGGAGTTTCATACAATTTTTACTGCATAACTCGAGAACTAGAACAGCAAATGAAACCATATTTGGAGTGGAACGATATTTGGTTACCGAGAAATGCTACTATGAATATTTGGTATCCCTCACTCCTTCAAAGAGGAGGATGAAAACGTGGAGGAGAGGTCTCCTTTACAATTTTCAGTATAACTGGAGAGCTGATCAAGCAAATGGAAACATATTTGGCATGTGAGGGCATTTGGATACGAGAAATGTTTCTATTATAAATGGAAGCCCCAACTTTTTTTCAGCGGAAAGATATAGAGTGGGAAAACGGGGCTTCCATAAAAAAAAATTTGCATGACTCGAGAATTTATTGAGCAAATGAAAAAAAATTTGGCATCAAAAAGTATTTGAGTACGAAAAATACTTTTATGCATATTAAGTTCTCACCCCTTCATTCAATGGGGAGAACGGTAGGGGGATGGTACTTCCTTTCAAGTTTATGCATAACTCAAGTATTTACTACACACTTAGAAAAATCCACGTAGATTTACATGCAACTGCATGGGTAGAAAGGAATCGGCTATTTGCAAGTGATAAAACTGCACGTTTCATGTAAATTCCCGATAGCATTTAATGCTGTTGTTTACTGTACATTTACATTATTTAGCACACCTCACGAATCTTATTGGACAGGGAGTGGTATCGCAAAATCAAAAAAATCACCGTTTTTATGCAGGAAAAAATTTATTTCACGTTTAAATCACACTTGCTGATTGATTAACAACAACTGATCTTCGTTTCCGATTCCGCCGACGACGGCGGCTCGACGGCTGGTTCGATAAAACAGCAGAAAATTGTCGCACGGTTGGGACTTTGGGTTTTGGGGATTCAGCATCAATATTTCCTGTAAAGAACAGCAATTAGTATGAAATTATCAAGTCAATCACAGTTATTTTTTAAATTGATTTACCTTTAATCAGCAACCACGGTTTGATTGAAAAAAAAACTAACATCTTTTGCCGACGCAGCACGGGACGGGAAACGAACAGGAATGAAAACAAAACAAAACTGACAAACTGACACCGGCGCTGGAATAAGCGTGCTTTGACATGTAATTTTCATAGAAATGGTTGAGCTGCTATACTCTTTTTCGAAAATTGTCAAGCGACGATGCAGAAATGTAAAATCACTTGTATTGTAAGGTTACATTTTTTTATCTGTGTACGCAAATAAAACCAATTTTGGCATTTAATGGTATTTCAATACGAACAATTTTTTATGTGAAGCAATTCCTTTCTTGCAGTAGGAGGATAGAATTGGAAATATAGGAAGGGAAGAGGAAAGCTTATATTTAACTTTTTTTTTACAAAATCCGATAAATGGACAAAACTTATCATGGAAAATCAATTTGGTATGATTCTATGATTATCTGACATAGTTGAGTTCAGTGAGTTGGAAGGGGGGTGAGCCCAATACAATTTTGTTAGCATAAGTTCTCAATTTATGCTAGCAAGGCCAATAAATGGAAACAAATATGGTACTGTGGTACTAAGGTACTTGGTTACGAGATATGATGCTACGATTGTTAAAGACCCTTACGCTTTACAGTGTAGAGTGAGGAAGAAAGGAGTGGGCTCCATACAAATTTTGTTAAAAAGCTTAAAAATTTATCAACCAATGGAAATATATTCGATATCAGAGAATTTTTGGGCTCGAAAAAAATGGGTATAAATATTAAAGACCACTACCTCCATTCAGCAGGGGATAATGGGAAGGACAGGGGGGGCCAACTCATCAGGTTTTAGCATGAATTCAGAACATATCAAGAAAAAACAACCATATTTTATAAGTTAGTTTGCGTAAGATTAATTTAAGACCCTTTATTTTCAGGGCGAAGTTCAAAGAAACAGATTAAAATTATAAGAACTTAAAGATCAAGATTCAGAAATTTAGTTTAAGTCATCTTTGTATGTATAGCAATTTTAAATTCCAGCTGCAGCTCTCATTCCATAGCGGTTGCTTTTGAATTATGTTATAATTTGTTGCAAAATAATGCCAATAAAACAATAAAAATTTTAATAATTTCCGAAAATATCATTTGTTTTTGAAAGGTGTTGCAAAGCTCACTGGGTCAGCTAGTAAAATATAAACTTGAACGCAGTTGAATAAGTGTCGATTGATATTAACATCGTATGATATTAAGACACGAATACCCCAGGAGTGGTAAAATGTCTATAATAAACCATAATAATAATCGTATGATATACATACAGTTTTACCCGTCTTCGTCGCCGTCGGTTAGTTTCAGACCTTCTAGTTGAAGAATTGTTTCGTAAACGACCCGACTTACTCAATTCGTTCGAGCTGTTATAGGCGTTTAAAGGCGATGTACGTGAATATAGTTTTAAATGTGAAGTTTTTTTGTTCTTATTGTAGTTTTTTTCTCTGTCAACACCTGGTGTCTTTCTTGAGAGCTCTGACGTTGAATGTAGAAGCCTGAATGGTCGACTTTATTATATCGTTTCATCAGGAGAAAAAATATATCATTTAAAGAAAAATGCTCAAATTGCGGCTGGGGAACAAAATATTATGAAATGGATGATTTTGTATTTCAGTAGAATCTCTCTTATTCGCGCTACCTAGTTCATACAAGACTTCGGGAGCCGTTCAAATATTGCGTAACGCAATTTTCGAGCATTTTAAACCACCCCCCCCTCCCTCCTACGTAACACATTCATCGCAAAATTTCTAATTAAAATCCTCAAAGCGTAACAAAATGCTATCCACTGACTTTTTTGGCAATATTATTTAGTTTTCATTTCACAGTTTATAAGCATCAGACAAGAAGAATTCTAAAAATTTTTCTACTACTTGCATACTTAAAGGCTCAATTTTTTAATGTTCATAGAATAGCACTTTTTTTGAGTCCTTTTTATAAGTGTTTTTTTCGATGAATATAAGTCATTGGATAAACATCAATAATTTCGTGCTAAGGAATGATCATCATCCATTCAGATGAAGAATATATATTTTTTGACTCGAGGGATCAAGTGAACCCATAACATACCTACATTTTGGAAAACTTTTACTTGAAAAAATTGAGAGTTTAGTATTGTTTCAAAACCGTGGCGTTAAGAAGTTCATATTATGCTCTAACGGTCGACATATTGGAATAAATGTTTTCATAATGATGTTTTCGTGTGAGAAACATTTTAAAATGATTAAAAAAGATTTCAAATCATATTTTGTTAGATTTTTCAAACATCGTGCAATAACACAAAAAATAAAATTTTTTAAATTATTTGAGATAACAGGTTTGTTGTTTTGTTCTATTTGGCCAATTTTTTTGAACGCTTGATCTATGTAAGACATTCCAGTTTCGAGATGTAGCTGAGGAATCAAGTATCCCCATGAATCAAGTATCTTAACTTTCCCCTACAGTTGTGATGAGGAAAAATTACCAATTCCTTAATAAAAAAAACCAAATATTTACAGTTTAGATACTTTAAAAATTGTAATTGTTTATAAATTCAGGCCTCATATTATTTTACAACCTTTTTGTTAAATTAAATGAGGCCCTTAGAGCCGAAGAGATATAAATGTAAAAATGATCAGTTTTGAGTGAATAATGTCAAACGATTCTCCATGTTTCATACTATAATTGGTGATTTTTTCGAATCCCTCGAAAAATTTACATTTGAAAGAAATGCAAATGTTCGAAAAATGTATGGAAAATGGCCAAACATAACTATTGAAATGCGTGTTTTTAAGAAATTAGTTTTTTACACCCCTATGGCTAACATCATTTCAACGAGATTTTCAAATCTTTGTTTTGAATTAAGTTAGTGTAGATTCAGATATGTTGGTTGATATATACAACCAGTTATGCAGAATTAAATCAAGAAATTTTTCCGACGTCTTTTTAAAGAAAAAAAAAAGATGTACCAGCAATCATGTGAAATATATTGAATACGATATCTTAAATATTTATCAAGATATTATAAAAACAAACCTGTAGTCACCCTGAAAGGCGGAAAATCAATTCTTGATCACAAATAAAATAGAAGCAAACTCAAATTGCTAAATTCAGAATAGAAGCAAACTAATTTTGATTCATTATTAATTTGCTTCTATTCTAAATTCAACTTTTTATTTTTATTTTTAACAAAGATAATCATAGTCTCAAAACAAAAAAAAGTAACTTTTTCAACATCTAACAAAAATAACTCGCGATCTTCGAAAAGGTAAGTTGTTTATTCAACTTTTCATTTGTATTACTTGAACAACACTCTCTAACATCAAATAATCGCGATCAAATTCGTGAATCAAGATTGAAGGTTCGAATAGAAAAAAAAAGTTACATGGGATCGTAGAAATTAAAAAAAAAGTTTTCACATTTCGGGCTCTAAAAGTTTGCGAAAGATGTTTGGTATGAAATGTTTGGTGCTTTGGATTGGTTATTCAGAAAACCAACTTTGAAAATTTCAGAATTATAATTTCGAATTGAAAACAACAGCGTTCCTATTTTTGATTTGCTCTCAATCTTCAATTTCTTTTGAAATAGAGTTGGATGAACCAAATATACATACAATAATGAAAAAAACAACCGCCAAAAAGATGCAAACGTTACCACCAAGCAAACTGCCACCATTCGCATCCCCGAATTAACAACTAAAGCGTGTATCTGACTCCCTCCTTCCAGGACCATAATCGATAGTTGCAGATTTTCTTCCTGCCCACACACCAGTGCAGTGCATTGAGTCGACATGGATTTGACGCTTATCGGCTAGCAGTTGCAAGGTTGTCCTGTGCCACAGAATGAAACTTCCAAAACATTCTCCTCAAACAGACTCAACGGACGAGGGTGCATTTCATCAATCGTTTCCAATGAGACTTTGGAAGGTGATTCTCGAAACGGTCCACACACTTTACGCTGAGGGGTTGTTTCGCACCCTCCGTTTGGCCTTTTCCCCTGTTGGTTTTTGGACATTATTATTATTCCTTTCGTCAGAACTTTTATGTCAGATGTTTTTGTCGGGTGGAAAATATCGATCATCTGGCAGTGGGACGGCAAGGGACAGTCGGTTGTTGGCAGCTTGTATTTCGGGCAATCGTTCTTCAGAGCATGCGATCTCGGGATTGGAAAATTTCTTTTCAGGGGAACAGCTGGGAAAAATGTAAAAAACACAATGTTAAAAAATGAACCAATCACCGTCTTCCAACCAGGGGGTGTTTCGTATTTTTTTTATTGATTAAGGATTTCGCAGCGAGTGGTGGGGATGAATGTTAAAATGGAGAATTTGTTTCCAGTTGGGGGAGTTATTATAAGTGCTCTTTTTCGTTCTAATTCGGAAACATTCTAATTATGCACTATTTGAATAACTATACAGTTGTGCAAACGATAAACTTAAAAACAAATTTCTTTTGTAACTATCAGATCTTTGTACTTCAAATAACAATAGAAAATATAATTTATACGAGTAAGATACTTTTAAGAGTTGTATCGTAAACTGAGAAAACTTCCTTTTTTCTTTGTTTCAAGTGAAAAGGTTTCTAAACACTTTTATAAATTTTTCTTGGGCTTTTATTCCTCCTAACTAGTAGGTAACACGTAATGAAGAATACCGCAAACCCGGGTAACATACCGTCAAACGATCCATCAAGCAACAGCAGGGTTAGATGCAAAATTTGTAAAACTCAATACTTATTAAATTTTTATTGTAATGTAATGGAACAAACTTATCATTTAATGATAAAACAAAATATGTTGGCATAGTTTCTCCCGTCGTGAGTTAGTTTTTTGAAAATTTTTGATACTCATAGAAAATTTAAAAAAAATCGAGCAAAAGATGTATATTTTTTTTATGCCGTTAAAAACTTTACCCATACAACCACAAAGTTTATACCAACGATGTTGGTGTAAAAATATTTTTTGGACAATCGCCAAATTTTTGTTGAATAAATATTTTTATAATTCAGTTACCAGTCTGGGGCAAAATGCATCAAAATGCAAATAAAAAATTCACCTTTTTAATCTCGATTCCATATGCTGGAATATAATTGTTTTTGTTAATTTCAAAATTTCTTCTATCAAATATATTTTTTTATGATTTCAGCTAGTAACATTTTTGTAGTATTTTTACCCCTAAATATATGCAGCACTCCTTCGATTTTTCTTTAAACACATTTTTGACAGAAAATATGTGAAATTTATTGGGGCAATACAAAAAATTACTGCATTTGGTGCAATTTATGCGATAAGACATCACGAATACCGTAAACTGGGTGAACATTGATAACTTTTTTAATTAATTTTCGAATATTTTGGAAGAGGTTGCTTTTTTTAACACTAAAATTGGGGAGTTTCAAGCGTGATTATTAATAGCAGTTTTTTCAAACGACATTAGTGGCTATAACTAAATATTTGTTACAAAACTTGATTTCATGATTCGGGGTAACTTTGATCACTACGGTTATAACGTATCTCAACATCTTCAAAAATAATTGTCTTGATGCCAATTATCACATAATGCTTAAAACATCAATAACAGTATTTTTTTGTTTGGAATCCATTGAATTGTTAAACGTTTTCTTTTAAAAACAAATATACCTCAAAAGATGGTCAATGTTGCTGCATGCATTTAAAGGGTAAAAATTTTAAACATTTCTCGATATTTTTTGGCCTCAAAATAAATAAAATTTTACTGTCATGCAATTCCTTCGGTCCTCCCACTGTTCTTATGTTTTTTTTTTATTGAAACTTAACCATTTGATAGGGTTTTAGTCATTTGTTCTATACTAAGCTTGCCAGATTGCCCGGTTTTATCCGGGTTTGCCCGGATATTTGATGCAAAATTTCGAGAAAGTCCGGTCCGGCCCGGTTGCCCGGATATCGTGAAAAAAGTCCGGATATTGCCCGGATTTTTTAACAATTTTCACAAAGAAACCAAAAAAAAAATCAAAGTTTTTGAGTATGTTTCAGCAAAATCGATTATCGGTATGGAAATTTTCAACGGTTGTTTCAAATAATTTTACTGATTTACTTTTATAAACCTTTAAATATTTAAGTGATCCAAAAAGTTGTTGGAAGTCTGCAATTACATTATTAAAATATTGATTTCATTTTTTTTTTGCATTTTTTCTTTGCTTTTATATATAATAACACCTAAATTTTGCCCGGTTTTTGGATTTGAAAAATTGAAATCCATGCCCGGATTTTGCCAGGTTTTTTTAAAAAAATGCCCGGAAATGCTAGGCCCGGATGGTAGTGAAAACAATTCTGGCAACCTTATTCTATACAGGCTTTCTCATAGAAAATGTGCGTTTTTTTTAATATCCAAATATTATCACCACATGACTATATAAATAACTCTATACCTATACAAAGGAAAATAGTTTTACTTTCAAATGAAATAACCCATGTGCTTCTAAATGCTTTCATTTTATCGGGAGAGGTGTTTGTGAGTCTTCGAAAACACAGATATTATAAAAATATTTTAAAACAACATTTTAAGAAATATAAAAAAAATCTCCAACTACAAACCAAATTTATCAAAGTAAGTCCGGTGATCAAAGTTACTTCGGTGATCAATGTTTCCCCAGTTTACGGTATATCAAGAACTATAAGTTTTCGTAACGTTAGTAAAAAAAATTGATAAAACCAATTCCCTGGTGAATTGAAAAATTTACAGTTTTGGTTTGTATTTTTACATACTTTTGCTGAAGACCCGTTTTTTGTTTGCAGAAATCTTTTAAAACTATCTCAAAGAATTCTACCAGAGAAAGTCGAAATTTAAGATAAAATATTATTTTCATTTTAACAGCCCAAAATTTCTAAAATGTGTTTGCTTTTAAAATGTACCGTGAGCTTAATTAGTACGCAAACGCAACATTTATGTAGGTAATTCCCGTTGAAAAGTTTTTAAACCAAACGAAAACATACTTTTATGTTTTCATTTTCATAATATCTATAGTATAATAAGCGTTGAATTATATTGGAAAAGATCGCTTCATGAAAGTAAAAAACTTTTCTCACCCATTTTTGTTAATGTCTTTCAATTCGAAATACAGAGTTAAGCTACGTAAAATATATTTCGCTTTAATTCCTTGACCCTAACTATGATTTTATATCGATGGGCTGACGTTAAATCAATAAATCACAATTACAATTACAATTTAATGTGAATAGTTTCCAAATTCATTTCTCTATGATAAATTCCTACCGCATTTCCTAGTTTTCCAGTCAAAAACAGTTAGCGCTACATGTTACTTGTACTATTTAACGCAAATAACGCAACAGAACACACGCATAGCTTTTTCATGTCGCTGTTTGCGTCATCTGTTATCAAAAATTGCATAGTACTGCTAGTCGGCGCTAGATGTCGGCGCTAGTATCTTAAAAAGCATGATTATCAAAGCTTCCAAACTTTCGCTATGGTATGTTATGGTGTGTCAGTTATTTCATATTTTGTTGATGCTTGTTTTGATAAGGGTGAATGATCTTGAGCGGAACTAGTCGAAATCTGATCTTGAGCGGAACCATTTACTTTTCCTAAGATCTAGGCAATGATTGTCAATGAATCTTATCAAAATGTTGAAAAAAACACTTTTCAAGATCTTTTGATACAAGCATTGACATTTTTGCTAAAATTTATCAATTCAAATAATGTTATTAGAAGATTTAAAAACACACCGATTTCTGCTGAAATTTTTATCAACCTACGCTGACTTTGAACGTCAATTTATGTCACCCTTGACCGTTATAAACTGATTCTAAATTAATAAAATGGTAGAAAAACTCATAAAAAAGCATTATTCGGATTTTTGTAAAGAGTTTTCCTTCAAAATATCAATTGATGGCATAGTTTTTAAAAGTAAAATATGATCTTGACTGGAACCATCTTTGATCTTGAGCGGGACTACTAGCTTCCGAAATAAACCACTTGATGCGCTGCCTTATGCCTAATGTCTTGCACGCAGTTTTTACCCCTGAATGTATGCAGCACTTTTGTATATTTCTTATTATATCAGCTTTAGGGAAAGAAAAGATGTAAAATTAAGTTCGAATAGAACAAAAATTAATTTATTGGTGTCAAAGCGAACCAAACTAGGCACAAAAAAAAATTAATTTTTTGAGGTTCAAGAAATGGGTTTTTATTCTTTCTTTCAGGGGGACGACGGGAAGGAAGAGGAAGACTTTCACACATAGTTTTTGGCATAATTCGAGATCTAATGAAGCCAATAAAGTGAAGTCATTATTTCAGAATAGGAATCAATATTCATTGCCATTACTATTCGTACTTTAAGAAGTAGCTTTCATTTAAAGAGGTTGTTTAGATGTTCAAATTCCAATTGAAAACGATATACTACCTGTGTGGGTCAAGGATGGACGAGAGAATACTTCTATGGATTCTCTCAGGCCAGACTCGAGCATCGCCAGCAGTAGCAACGCGTCATTCGACTGAGCGAGTTGCAGCGTCGGTCCGGAGGACGACATTACCTTGGTGGGTGATTTCATGGTGCATCTGGATTGCACATTTGGCGACCGACAGGACTGAGAATATTTACAGATTGTAGTGATAAAGTGATTAGTGCGTTTTTTTTACGTCGGAAAGTTTTATCGTACAGTAAAAGAACCTGGGGCAGAGATCACCCACCAAGGAGAAAACAAAACACCAGAATCGAAAACGACCAGTGTTGCGGATAGTACATATTTTTCATCAATTATGTACAATTGACTCAAAAGGAAAAAAATCGAAAAATTATTGAAAATCGGAAGTCAAATTTCAGAGACAGCCAATTGCAGTTGTGTTGGTGAATTTATAATTGCGTATTGAGAGGACCGCAAAGATTAAATCTGCGTGTTGGGAGGACCGCAAAAGTAGAGTCAGCGTGTTGAGATGACAGCTGAAATGAAATTAATGGCGAGTTGAGAGGACAGCCAATTATTTGCGTGTTGGGAGGACCGCAAAAGTAGAATCAGCGTGTTGAGAGAACAGCTGAAATGAAACTAATGGCGAGTTGAGAGGACAGCCAATTATTTGCGTGTTGGGAGGACCGCAAAAGTAGAATCAGCGTGTTGAGAGGACAGCTGAATTGAATATTATTGGCGAGTTGAGAGGACAGCCAATTATCTGCGTGTTGGGAGGACCGCAAAGTAGAATCAGCGTGTTGAGAGGACAGCTGAAATGGAATTAATGGCGAGTTGAGAGGACAGCCAATTATTTGCGTGTTGGGAGGACCGCAAAAGTAGAATCAGCGTGTTGAAAGGACAGCTGAAATGAAACTAACGGCGAGTTGTTAGGACAGCCAATTATTTGTGTGTTGGGAGGACCGCGGAAGTAAAAGAGGATGGCCAATCATTTGCGGGTCTGAGAGGACCAAAGAACTAAAATCAGCTGAATTAAAACAAGTGAATTGAAGAGGTAGAAAATAATGTGCGTGTTAGAAGAACCGAAAAGTAAATTCAGCGTGTTTAGAAGACAGCTGAATGGAGAATGAGATGACAGATAATATTAAGGGAGATTTGAAAGACAGATTATGAAGTACCAAGTTGGTTGTAGAAGAAGATGATCTCACGAAAACAGGACGTTATATTGTAAAGAGGAAGGGAAACATGGAACATGACAAGATACGAACGATGAAAAGCTATGAAGAAAAAAGAAGAGTATGAAAAACGGTTAAATAATAAATACAAAAATTAATTTATTGAAGAAGAAGAAGAAGATAGATTAATAATAAAGTGATCAGAAAGTGAGCTGTCAGAGCGATGAAGCGGGTCAAAGTAACAAAGACGAAAAAAATATGGCAAAAAAATAAACAAATAAGGGAAGAAGTAAAAACGCTTAAAAGATCTTTCGTATCTAGTTGATAAAAAAAAAGAACAAAAAAAAACCCGTAAAAATAACAGCCTGATAAGATGGAAGTGAATATAGGTATAGCTAGGAGGAAGGAACTATTACGCTGTTAAATGGATAAACAACCATTATAACTGTAATGATTTGTTTTAAAATGAATATCTAATTGGATGCAAGAATATTCTAGAAGAAATTCTATCAGTTAAGATGGCTGTTTCCACATTTCATTCATGAGAGTTATATGTTGAATGCAACCCTGAAAGATAACGAAGAACAATTTTCGTGGATAGCCAAAACTCAAGAATTCGTTGGAAAGAATATTTAAAAAAGAATCGTGTTTACAAAACTAACAACACTTTTATAGAAGGAGGATACTCAATTCAATGGAAGTTCGTTTGTGTCCTCATGGGAAAAAAAAGTTTGAAACAATAATATTTAAAAAAAAACTATTTGGCAATCTTGGCTTGAGCTTTTCGCAGCTGATCAATATAACATGGCCTCGCTGTGGTCAGTGGAGATTTAGTCTTCCCAAAACTTGAGAGAGTTAGCTCTATCTGAGCTTGCATATGTGTGTTAACTGACGACAGTAACGACCAGCGTTGTCAGATCTACGGATTCCTCCGTAGATCTACGGATTTTAGGCATTTCTTCGGAGCTACGGATCGATGCTCAAAATCAACGGACATTCAGCATTTCCTACGGATTTTCTACGGATTATCGAAAATTAACGGGATTCTACGGATAAACCAAAATTCTACCTGACGACAAAAAAAAGCTCATCATGCTTCATTTAGCAAAATCAGTACATTTTTCGATTTTCGTCAAATCTACGGAATTGAGCGGTTTGCAATCTGGCAACGCTGGTGACGACTACGCTCAAGCGAAACGCAAAAAAAAAAAATGGCTAGCTCATCTGTGCGTCCATGAGATAACGATACGCCGCCGTTCTTGGCTTTCTTTTCTGCGGAGAGGGAGGGGATGAAGATTAGAATCCGCTCTTTCCTTTTCAAAGAGACGCATATCCTCCCACTAATGTATTGTTGTGTAGGTAAATCGCTACGAAAGCTCTCAGCAGCAGCGAACGTTTCCCAACAGCGACACCGACGTCCATCAACGACGTCCTAGGCATTCAGAAAATGAAAGCGCTGAAACAAAGTGAGCGTGCGGCGCTAAGAGAGTTACCTCGTTCTCACCTAGAGGAAGCCTGGAAGCATTTAGGCGTTTTCCATCAGGCTCAATGACGTGGTTTTGTGCTTCCACGACAGCATATATTAAGGCGCATTGTTATTGCGCAAAGTGATGAAATTCTGTGATTGCGGATACCATGTTTGATTGAGCGCGCATTCGGATTGCGTGAAATCCTTAAGTGTTTGTATAATATGTAGTGCCCCTGAAAGATGTTTTTTAAATGAAATTCAAATACAACTAAACATATAGGTATGCCACAAGGTCTCTCGGTTTCGTTTCTTAGAGAATCGTAACTCGATAGGCTTGAACCCTGCACAAACATTTTTAATTTTTTTTTCTTCTTTCCCGAGAGGAAGGGAGATGTGTGGGTCAAGGATGGACGAGAGAATACTTCTATGGATTCTCTCAGGCCAGACTCGAGCATCGCCAGCAGTAGCAACGCGTCATTCGACTGAGCGAGTTGCAGCGTCGGTCCGGAGGACGACATTACCTTGGTGGGTGATTTCATGGTGCATCTGGATTGCACACTACCTAATAAACAAAAATTGAAATTGTTTTTCAACATATTCCTTCAGTTTTACAAAGTGTAGCAAAGCACACCGGGTTTGCTACTCCACGATTCCATTGGTGGGCTGGTATTGAAAACCTATCCGATTCCCTTGTGTTTGATTTTAAACTTGAGCTCGAACTGAAAATCGGTTTGAAAAATAATTCAGCTAAATAATTAATGTTTCCATAAAATTTTAAAATAAATAAATTTTATCGTGATTCATAAGAAATTGGAATCTATATATATAAAAAGCAATTATCTGAATGTTTGTTTGTTTGTTTGTTTGTTTGTTTGTTTGTTTGTTTGTTTGTCCTCTATAGACTCAGCCGTCTTAAGAGCTACAGATCTGAAATTTGGCATGGATGCTCATTAGGACCAGGAATGATGAAAAATGTTTTTAGATTTTTGGACGACCCCTTCTGAAGGGGGTCGTCCATACAAGACAAATATTGTTTTCACGTTATTGACGTTATTTTCCGTCGGATTGTGATGAAAATTTGCACATGAGTGTTTTGAGAGACGATCAATCGGTTCCAGTTATCAAATTTAGGGTCAGGGGTCGGCAAAAGGGGTCGTCCATATCCACTGATTAATGTTTTTGGAATATTGACTGTATTTTACATCGGATTGTGATGAAAATTTGCAAATAAGAGTTTTGAGAGACGAGCAGCCGATTACAGTTATCAAATTTAGGGTCAGGGATTGGCCAAAGGGGTCGTCCATATTCACTGAATAATGTTTTTGGAATATTGGCGTGATTATACACCGGATTGTGATGAAAATTTGCACATTAGTGACGAGACGAGCAATCGATTTCAAGTTTCGAATTGCGGATCAGAAGTCGGCTGAAGGAGTCGTCCATACCCAACTTTAATGTTTTTGCAATTTTGACGTTATTCTACATTGGATTGAGATGAAAATTTCCGCATAGGAGTTTTGAGGGACGCTCTTTTGCTTTCAGGTTTCAAATCTTGCCTCAGAGGTCGGCAAAAGGGGTTATTATCTGTTCACTGTTTTTACGATATTATCTTGATTGAGCATAGAATTGTAATGAAAATTGACACATGGTAGTTTAACAGAAAAGATAATTGATTTCAGTTGTCAAGTTTTGAATCGTGGTAAAAAAAAAGGCCGTCCATGTTAGTTGCTCACCGTTTTCGCGATATTGTCGTGATCATGCATCGGATTGAGATGAAAATGTTCAGATGAGGGTTATAAACTATGAGCAATTGACTCCAGGTAGCATGTTCCGTGTCAAGGGTCGGCGAAAGGGGCGTCTATATTTACTGTTCACTGTTTGCAAGTTCCTGACGTTATTTTACACATAATTTGAAAAGAAAAATGGCACAAGGGAGTTTTGAAGAACGTAAAATTGGTTTCAATTATTGAATTTCGGGCCATGGGACAGAAAAAGAGGGTTTCATTGAAAGTTCAGTGTTTTGTGCAATAATTTTGTTGGAGGCAGTTAATTGATACCAATTTAAGTGTGAAGGTCAGGCAAAAGAGTCGTGCACACAAACAAATAGAACATGTTTCTGCCATAATGTCTAGATTTTGCAATCGATCAAGAAGAAAACACTCTCACATAAATTTTAATAAAAAGCCAATCAACCGTTTAATTTGAATTTCAAGTAATAGTAATAGTAGCGACTTTAAACACTGTTTAATTTTTTCCCCAAAATTGTCGAAAGAATGTTTCAAATTCATTTTCTAAACTCATTTTGACGTACCAATGATTTAAAGCGAAACGAAGTTCGTACGGGATCAGCTAGTTTATTATAAACTTTATTCTATGAATTAGTTGCTTAGAGCAAGATTGCAGAAATCTGTAATCTTTCAAAATCTGTAATTTTTCAAAATTTTGAGTAAATTTTTATCACAGCATCTGTGTCACAGCACACGAAACTTTAAAATATTTAAAGATTTCACAGGATTTTTGAACTTCGAATGGATTTCCATAATTATTAATTTTTGGTCAATATAAAATTTAGGATTCTTAAGCGCCGATGTGATCTAGCGGATAGGCTGGCGCGAGTCTGGTATTGGTACGCCAGGCGTACTGGGTTCGATTCCCGGTATCGGGAAGAAAAACTTTTGGGTTCGAATCCTGTAAGCGGCCGACAGGTAAGATGTGTTTCATTCTATAACTGACTATATAATTGGAATGTTCAATCAGTTGCCAGCTGGCCAGGTATATACACGGATGCCGGAATACCTGTAAGTAAACTAGCCTACCTGATTGATTCGTTCTTCCAAAATATACCTACATCAACACAATACATTCACTACATAACAGTTCAAACGAAGCCATGGGGTCCGGGTATGGTGTACGCGCTGCATTGGAGATTTGTCGAACTTAATAATCTAAGAATGCATGTGAGCACATACTTAGGCAGAAACTGCGGTGAATCCGTGCACCCATGGTGGATAATCAACATACATACATACAATATAAAATTAAGGTTTCTTACTTTGAATAAGAAAAGTATGAAAAGATTTAACTGATTTTCCCCAACTACAATATAAAAATGACCCAATTTATCATGAACTTCCAATGAAATTTAAGAAATCACAAAAAAATCAGATTTTTTTTATCAAAAACATTGATTTAGAGCAATGTACAGTTTTTTTCTGCAAAATCTGTAACTTAAGACATCTTCTTTTGTATTGTCATTACCTTCAAAATTTGTCCGGGACAACATGACCCTAAACACGCACATTCGAATAATCAATACATACTAACAAATATAATTTTTGAGATAAAAAAACTTAAATTTGAGGTTAGAGAAACGATTCTTTTAACATAGGATGCAGTGAATCAAAGTGAAAATTAGTCTTTTTTTAGTAAGAAATAAATTTGAACGGATATTTTGAGAACAATTTTGGAACGCAAAGTTTCTTTGTTTTACGTAAAAACATTAAATTTTGAACTTTAAAATCTTCAAAGATGAAATTTAATTGAAGTTTTCACAGTTACGCAATAGTATTAGGAATAAGAGCTATTGAAGATGTTGACAGAAGAAAATGGTTCCGCTCAAGATCATATTTTAGTTCCGCTCAAGATCAGAATTCTTACTTCAGTAAAACAGCTCTAGAGTTATTAGGATTTACTTTAAAATATTATAAAAATCATCATTAGAAAGCAGAAACCAAGATCTATCCGCTGAACTGAAAAAAATTTGTTCGGATATAACCCATAGCCATCAACTGTTCCAAGTTGCGTCGAATTGAGCCATTTGGTTCCGCTCAAGATCATTTATCCTATACGATATTTTAACACCCTATATCTCGAAATTGATCGCGTTGCTATGATTTTTTTGCGATTATTGAACAAATATTTTTGAAAAAACGTTTTATTTTTTATTATTTTATCATAAAAAATCATCTATTTTCCGTTCAAGCACTGTGTTATTTGCGATTTTTGGTTGCTGCAACGTTATATGCGGCTTCGCATATTGGTCGACAACGTGAGGTATAGTTTACAGTTTGTTGTTGAAAATCATTATAGTATAGCTTTTTCTAGTAAGCCACAGACAGCGCTAGCCTATCTAGGTTGGTTTCACAGCTGCTTGAAATGTGTCGACCCTGACTCGTGATATTGATAACTTTTTTCAATATTTTTCGATCATTTTTTCTGTAAAGGAAATTTTAGCATGTTTCATATTTTCAAAGCCAGAATTGAACTCCTATGAACGTAAAAGAAAGTTGCAGAAATTTATTAAACTGCTTAAAATTGGATTTAGAAATCGATTTCGTCTCTGTTTAGAATTCCAATAGAATAGAGCCACTTTCGTTCGCGCCATAACTAAATAGTGAGCATTGTGGACCTTCGTCGGTTTCGATCCGGAAGAAGGCTACGGCACCACGCCTGCTCGCTGGCGTCGACGAATACATGCAGTTGTAGCGACTCATAGGCGACTCCGGTGGAGCATTCTGCAGATAGCAACGGGGAATTCTCACCTCTTCAATCAACGACAGTTTATTTCTCCACTGTGACCAACGTGTATAGCTCTCGTCATCGATCTTCTCGTCCCAATCACACCCGGTACGCCACAGACGTTGAAGAAGGATTTTGCCATGAATTGTGAATGGAGTAAAGAATCCGAGTGGGTCGAACAAGCTCATCACACAGCGGAGGGCTATCCGCTTTGTCGGTCGCTGATCATCATTTAGGAACGGTGAAAAGTCCTTCCCCAGATTGGTCGAGAAGTAAAGATGTCTTCGTGGGTACACCAGATAATTCCCAGAACGCGTTCTCTTGTTTTGTCATCTTCTGGTTGCGGCGGCACTCGTTTGTCGTCTTCTTTTCCTCCCAGGGCTCGAGTAAACGATCTATCATTCGAAACCCAGCTATGCAGCTCGAATCCAGCTTGTGAGTGCACGTAGCGGACCTGCTTCGCACGGTTGATGGCTTCCTCAGGAGTATCGGCACTGTCGAGATAGTCGTCAACGTAATGCCGACAAATAATAGCTTTCGCAGCGTCCGGAAATTGATCGACGTGATGAGATGCATTCAAATTTTTCACATATTGGGCAGACGTCGGTGAGCAAGCTGCGCCAAAGGTACCCACATCCATAACGTACACTTCGGGCTTGGTGGTAGGGTCTGTTCGAAAGTGGAAACGCAATACATGCTTTTCAGCTTCTCGAATCTGGTATTGGTGGAACATTTCGCGTATGTCCGCCTTGAAAGCCCCGCGACCGGTCGTTCCCGAAATTGTTGAATGATAGCTGGCAGCTGCGGTACGGAGTTTGGCAAGAGTAGCCGACTACGGCGGATTCCAGTGCCGGTCCTTTAAGGCACTCTTGCAGGCGGACGAGGTTCTCGACGTTAGTGAACCCGCAGGCTTCTGTCGAGTTGGTGTAGCTAGTATTGAACAGCGGCCATTCTTCGCTCCTTCCGGTGAAAATCGGTAGCTTCTTGGACAGGACCTGACGGGCGGCTCGTAGTGCCTGGTGGGCCCCGTCCCGTCTCGAGAGCTGTACCTTCCATGTCTTCAGTTGGTTCCCAAACCTGGTTCTTGCAGATGATATTCACGGTTGCCCGGTTGCCACAAAAGGATGGGCTCGCGCGGCGCATCTCTTGGATGGGAGTTGTGTGATGGTGCTGTGCGGGTGGTTGATCATTTATCGCTCGCTTAGCTGGTACTTCCGGATTTCGCCTGGACGTGAGGCACTCACGAACCTCCTGGTCTTCGGTTCCGAACTCGTTGAGATCTTTCAGCCTCGTTTCTGGATCGATGCGGTGAATGAGCCAATCGTTCACCTTTTTTCGACTTTCGCGTTCAGAAAAATCGTTCGGCTCTCCACCAATTGCACCATCGTCGCTTCATATTTCTCTAACCGCCAGTTGGTAGCTGTCACGCTGCAATTTTTCCTGCAGGGCGCGCTGCTTCCGTTGGAAATCGATTTCTTCAGCAAGCTGCGTTTCGAGCATCGCTTTCTCCTGCGCCAGTCGTTTTTCTTGCAGTTCTTTTTCCTGTTGAAAGTGTTTCTGCGCTAGCCGCTGCTCGAGCTCCATATGCCTTTCGCTGATAATCTTTTCCGCCTCAGGCTGCTGTTCCTTTATCGCGAACTCCTCTTCCATTCGACGCATTTCCAGCTCCAATCGTGAAGTGGATCGTTTGCTGCTTTTTGACGCAATCGATTTGCCGTCATCTGGTTGGCTTGCACGGGTGTATCCCAGATCGGAGACGGTTTGATGATTCGATGGTGAATTTTTGCTTCCGGTGGGCGCTTGATTGCCGGGATTCGCCTAAAGAGGTAAGAGTTTCGGAAGAGTTCCGGCAGTGGATTTCTTACCAGACTTTTTCCGAGCATCGGAACTCACGGTGTTCCTCACCGGGTGATTCACTCACGCAAACGAAGTGGAACCATGCCCCACAATCGTCGCAGGCAACCATTTCCTCGTTGTCCGGCTCGGCACATTTGCTGCAGCTTCCCATCTCAAAGTGAGGTTATGCACCAATAAATCTTTTGAGAAATGTTCGGGAAAGTGAAACGCCTTATGTAGCTGCTCGTTTGATTCAGCTCAAATTAAAAAGATAAAGTTTTATTCAGTTTGATAGCTCAAATAGAGTAAGTAAGTTTTGCCGACTTACAGATTTTGATTCGGCTACTACAAAAAAATGTGCCCGGATTCGTGAGTTGCTGCTACCTAATCTGACATAATCAACTATATGAAATATATTTTAAGCTAATGGATACAAAACAATTCTTTTTAAAACTTACATTGTTTTCGGAAATATAGAAATTAACTTTTTACTTTCAACAACTTTTCAATCACTTGAGCTTTTCTCTTCCGATCGCAAACGAAAAACAGTCTTTGCGCTTTTTTTCAGCCGCTGTCACTTACATCCGTCCAGGGAGGCCAGCTGAAGAGATTTTCGCATCTGTGCCCAGTGGTTTTATCAAATAGCACTACAACTATACAAACTGAAAGAAAAAAAAGTATTTTTTTACAATCAACAACCCGTTTGCTTCTAAATACTTTTTGGTTTCATCAGTTGAGCTATTTGTTTGTGAGCCTTGGGAAAAATAGATATTTTAAGATTTTGAAATTGCATTATTACTTATAGAAATAAATTTCAAAAACTAATCAAATTTGCCTATTTGATATTAAACTAATAGGCTTTCAAACGTAGAAAACGGTTTTCAAAAATGCGAACTATTGATGATAATGTGCAAAAATTCATTGTTGGCCAAAGTTACCCCGTTTTACGATACAAGCATTTGATACTCATTTAAAATGCATTAAAAAGAAGAAATCAGTTTTCAGATAATTAACCTAAGAAAATAAGTTATTGATGATTGTGTGGAAGTTGATCAGAATTTCCCCGGTGATCAAATTAACCCCTGTTTACGGTACAGGGATAACACCAGCATAGGGATAACAGTAATGCATTTCTCAAAGATAAATAAAACAAAAAATGTTTCAATGAAGATTTTTATTTTTATAAAGGTTGTTTTGTTTTTCTCATAGCTTGGGTTTGCTTCAATAGGTTATTATCGTACTGCGCATGTATTTCTGTTGCTGCTGTTACCTCCTTCTCGCCAAACTGTGGTTTCTATAATTGTTTGATAATAATCGTAATCATTAGAGTTTAATATTATACAAAGTCAGTACTGTTGTTCCTTTTTCATGTTTGCTGATTTAAGTTCCTAGGAGCTAAGAATACTTCCTCGAGTAGAGTTGTTTGTTTTTAATGTTTCATTAATGTTTTTTTGTGAGATTTTTCTTTGTCTTCTATGCTTTATTCTGTTTAAGCCTAGAAAAACTTTTCTCAGCGCTTCTAATATAAAAGTCTCAACTGTACAACTGCCGTCGCCGATTTGTTTAACTTATTAGATTTTGCTTACGTTTGCTCTCATTCAACTCAACTGGTTTCTTACAAGCTACGCATTCTCGATCATTCATCACGCTGCTTCATAAAGGATTGTGGGCGTTTGTAAATGTTGTTGAAATTTCGCACGTGTTATCTTCGCTTTACTCAGGATTTGTTTTGTGTTTAATATCACCAAAGCTTTCGTACGAAACATATCACCAGTAAAAAGATCCCTTAGGATTTTGCTATATTGAGTTTGGAAGCAAAAACAAAAGGATTTCATAATTTATACGCGTAAAAACCCACAATTGCAGTTAAGCGCTAAATGAACTACGTTTAATCAGTCAATGCTCTTCTCTCACAGATATTTTGTTTTCAATGTTTTCCTTCTTTCTAACAAGCAACTTGCCTAATCCTTTTTTTTTTGTTTTGGCTTACTTCTCATCGACAAACAGGAAACAAAAAAATCAATTGCCAATTTCGATTGCAACTCGGTTTCATCATAACATGTTAAATAGAAATACGCTACTTACTGGTAGTAATATAATAATAATAATAATAATAATAATGATAAGTTGACAGTAAAAATATCGGTCTCCAAAATGGGGTATCTTCCAATTTCGAATTCAGTCTAGAGAGTGTTTTGACCATCCAAAGTTCCTACTAAGAGAGGGAAATGAGAGTTTGGGGGGAGGCGAAAAATTAACTTCCGTCCGGCAGCGTTCCATTTTTCGTTCATCTAGCTTAGTATCTTTTAATTTTGCTGTTTTAACTATCGTAATTCGATTCGAATAGAAATTTCTTTTTGTGTTATGTTTTTTTTTCTTTTTTTTTGTAATATATCAGCATTTACATTTTTTGTTATTTTTTTTCCAGTGTTGAATAATTTATTTCTGTAGAAAATTTCTTACTTAATACATTTCTTTTCTCTCTCCAATGTACACAGTACACTATATGTTTTCTAATTTGCATACTTATTTAACAAATTTACAACATTCAAACAAAACTAATAAGGATCAACAAACATCACTTGAATTTACGGTTTGAGCCTCAGGATTTTCACGGGGATAAACTAACCTCTCTTTAATGAGTCGGGTTGTTCGAAAAAAAAAAAATCTTTTTTGGGAATCGAAGAAAAGGTTAAGCATAAGGAAAGCAAACAAGTTTTGAAAGTTTAAAAATTGGGCTATTTCAAAAAGGTAAATAACTTTTTTTTTTCAAAATACTTGAAATTTGAGAAAAAGAATTTTCAAGACCTCGTTAGTGAAGTGACAAAACGTAGACAAGAATTGTATAATTCGGGGATTATTGCGTCGAAATACACTTCAGCCTGTAATTGCAAACATAAAGTTTTCTAGACATTATTATACGTTTGACATAATAAGTTAAGAAGTTTTACTTTAGGTTTTAAACTAGCTAATTTTGTGTTTAATTTGCATTGATTTTCTGCACCTTCCTATGGATTTTTGTTCGCTTTACACAGGCTGGGGCCTTCTCTATGGCTGTTCTACGAAGTTTAGAATTGTACCAGGCTAAGAAAATTTAAATAATTGATTAACTTTTTAACTACATACATATGTGTCAATATGTCTTCTGTTTGGCCACCGTAAATTGTTCCTTCATTTCTCAGTTGGATTTTCCTTTATTTCACATACAATTCATCTCCCTCTCAGGTTTTTTTTTCAATAATGACTCAACTTTCTTCGTTTAAAATAGTTTATTACACTTTAAATTTGATTGGGTTTCCATTTTTTTCCTTTGACTTTCTTTTTTGCTTACTTCTCGCCAATCATTTTTCTGAGATAATATTACTTTTTTTAGTGTGTACTTGTCTGTTATCCGTGTAGGTTATCTTTAAATCCGAACGTGGAAGAGAGTTCGACTTCTTCTTTGCAGTTAAGGCTCACCTAGCTAGAATGTAGATAAACCCACAGAAAAGTCCGTTGCAACTCTCTCCTCGAATCGTTCGCTTAAACTTACTTCTTGGGAAAAAGCACCGATCTTCAGCTAACTTGTAATAATTTTTCATTTAACGTTTTCACTGTTTTTTTATTACTGATTCCATGGAATCTTTATTGTTAATTTAAATTTAAATACAGTTTTTTGTTTCTCGTTTTTTCATTGACTCTGTACAATTGGGATCGATGTTAAAGTTGAAGGATCTTCGTGGGTTACTGTTATTTAACGTCACAAATTCTAGAAACAAAAAATTCAAAATTCCAGCAAAAAAAACGGATGATGTTTTCCATTTTCTGAAAAAAACATTTTTAATTTGAAATTAAACTCCGTTGTACAATTTTGATTTTGTATAGGATATTGGACAACAGTTTATTTTTTAATACTGATCATGGAATCTCAATTGGAGAACTATAACTGAAACTGTATTCTGATTCTCAATTCTGCAGCATGATTCTGAAGTCTGGATGATAATTACTGAATCAAAATTCAGAACCTGAATCCGGAACCCCTATTCGGAATCTACATAAAATCTGATCTCAAGTCTGAATTTGAATCATGCATTCTGAGTTTGGAACCATGTGTTCTGATTTCTGGGTATTGAGTTTTGGTATGTTTATTCTGAGTTCTGAATTCTCAGTTTAGGGTTCTGATTATTCATCTTTAAATTCTAATTTCTGAATTTCGAGTTAAAATTTTAGGTTCTAAATTCCGAGCTCTGGATTCTGAGTCCTGAATGCGGAGATTTTTAGATTTTGAATTTCGAGTTCTAAATATTTTGCCCTGAGTTCTGAGTTTTGAAGCTTTGAATTACTAACCCTGAGTTCAAAATCTGAATGCTAAAATTCTGAATCTGAAGTTTTTAAAGCTGAGTTTTGAATCTCTATTCTTAATTTAAATCCGGAATCGTGATTCCTTATGATGTTTCTTTTCACAGATTCACAGCTTTGGATTTGAAATAAAAAAAATCTGAGCTCCGAATCCTGAGTTCTGCATGCGGAGTTCTTATTTTTAAATTTCAAGGTCTAAATATTTTGCTCTGAGTTCTGAAGTTTTGAATTAAAAAATCCTGAGTTCAAAAACTGAATGATAAAATTCCGAATCTGAAATTTTCAAGTTGAGTTTCAAATCTCTTTTCTTCATTTAAATCCTGAATCGCTATTCCTTAAGATGTTTCTTTTAACAGATTCTGTAAAAAATTGTTTATATTTTTTATAGAAAGTACTTTTTAAATAACTAAAAGCATTTTTTATAACTTATGTGTTTCAAATCAACATATTTTTTGAGAATTTGAAGAAAATAAAAACAAAGTTTAAAATTCATTCAGTTGAAATTATAAAATTATCAATTCAAAAATATGACTGAAAACGTAAAAACAACCATACCTCCAACAGAGCTGCAAATACTGGACACCTAGCTGTTGGAAAAAATGATATTGACAATAACAGAGGTGAGTTTACACATTTTAGAATAGCTCACTTACAATGCTCATAATTAATTATATTATAATAAACTTCCAGTTTCCTTGAGAAAGACCACACAAAATGGTCGAAACGTCGGGAATTTAAAAAAAAATGTTTGATTAAAATCTAAGACCATAAAAAGCAAAAAATCATTAGTTAAAAACATCTTCACTGTCGAAAACATATATCTATAACTTAAGCCAATGTTATGTGTCAGAATAAAAACTTGAAATCAAATTATAAATTTCTTCAAAGTGTATCAAAATAGAAAACATCAACCTAAGATGACAAGTTTTGTTTCAAAAATTTATGGTTTAAATTGAATTGAAATTAACTGATTTTGCTTTTGGACTAGACAACATTTTAAAGGAGACAACTTGTTCTTTTGACGTTTTTAATCATTTCCGCATTTTCATAACTGTTTCCACTAGGGAGCTAATGCGCCTAAAAGTATTCTATTCCATGGATTTGTTAGAGATTCTCCAACCACTGACTGTGTTATTTTATAAAGTTGTTGTCTTATAGGAAAAAAATTGCAAAAAAAGCAGCGAAGGCTAAGTTATAGTTGTTTATCATATTGCGTGTACTACATATAGCTGAATTACGAGTAAGTTTACTTTAAAAGAGCTTGTTAACATTGGAGTCCAACTAAGTTAAATTCTCCGACTTTCTTCTGTTTTTATAATATTACAAGACTGGAATTTATTCACTTGTTCGAAGAGTTTGTTAAAAAAATTATACATCAAATATTCATTCAATCAGGGATGTATTTTATAATAATTCGATAATTTTTTTAATCGTTCTTAATCAAATTTCAACAGCATTGATTTGTTCATTAGAAAAAAAACTCCGAATTATCTCAGTCAGTCAATAAAATTATTAAATTTAATCAACCAAAACAATGGCAATGCGAGAGTTTAATTTCCGTTCCCGTTATTTCCATCAATAAACTTACAGTTTATATTTACAAGATTTGATGGAATAGTTCAGATGACGGAAACCAAATTTTCGCATCGTCAAGTTTCGGTTTCGTGTTCAGCAAAAAGCAGGCCCTCGAAGATCCGTCAAATTTATGCATTCGATTTCCCTGGTTTTTGGAACCAAAACAGTCGCCTAACTTTAGTTTGCGTATTTCGTATAGCTACGGGTTGTCAAATTTAAGAACACTTAACAAGTAAAGAGTTGTTTTGTTTTGCTTTGCTTTCGTTAGTTCTCTTAGTTTGTAGATAATAAAAATAAATATATGTATATATAAACGTATGCTTCTGCCTTACTCGCTAGAGCTGTATGTGTTTTTTCATGTTATTTTTTTCTTATTTTCTGATCATTTTTTCCTCTCTTACTCGCTAATATTCACAGATGTTCAATGCTTACAAAACCTAACATGGGGTTGCGCGACCGTTAGCGCACTTCAAAGATCATTTTCTGTTTTGCCACTGCTCAATCGTTCATTGCAAGTATACTCGTCGATCGCTGCCAATCCGGATAACACTATCGAGTCGTGACGGCTGCTGGGTTCCGGATCCGGATACCGGAAGCTACGTGCACTCGATGATCATCGGCTGGCTGGATTCGATCACAGTGGGTCGAGTTGTGGCCTCGGGTGCCTGTTGTTGTTGATGTTGCGAAGGCATCTGACCACCTAGATAGTGCATCTGTTGGCCCTGCTGTGGCGGGATGTTTCCGTTCAAAACGCCCGGGTTGTTGTTATTAAGGGTTGTAGTGGGATTCGTGCTGGTGCTGGTGGGGGTTCCGCTGTGATGATGATGATGAACTTTGCCGATCTTCTGAATCACTGCTTCCGAACCGGGATGTCCCGGATGGACGATCATCTGATGATGGTGCCCACCAGGATGGCTCAGATGGGGAGGTTGATGATGCGGGGAAGATGCCAAACCGACAACCATGTGCGGTGGAGATCCAAGGTGCCTTAGCTGGGCGGGTGAAACAGATGGGGGCGCTCCCGGGTGACCCAGGTGCGGGTGTTGCATCTCGTGGTACTCCCGGTGATCCATTTCCGATGAGTCTTTATCTGTTGTAGAAGGACAAAGAATTAGTTTTTATGAAAATTATTCAACAAATATGAACTTACCGATGCTTTCGGAAGTGGCGGCGGCGGCCAGCGCCAGTTCCTCCTCCAGATTATTTGGCTTGCAGCTCGTCGTCTTCCAGTGCGTCCGCAACCCGGAGGCGCTGATGTACTTCTTGTCGCAGCCCTGGCACACGTAAGGCCGATCGTTGGTGTGCAGCCGCTTGTGCAGTTTGAGGTGCACGAACTGGGTGAACTTCTGGGGGCAGAGATCGCACGCGTACGGCTTCTGGCCGCTATGTAGCCTCAGGTGCGTTTTAAGGTTCGAAGTCGAGGAGAATCGCTTCTTACAGATGTCACACTCGTGCGGTTTCTCGCCGGTGTGGACCAGGTGGTGCTTCTGGAGGTGGGCAAGTTGAGTGAAGGATTTGGTGCAAACGTTGCATTTGAAGGGCCGCTCTCCGGAATGCGTTCGCAGGTGGACTTTGAGGTTGGACAGCTGACCGAATGTTTTGCTGCAGACGTTACATTCGTAGTGCATTTTGCCATCTCGCTTTCGCAGAGGATACGGTAGACTTCGGTAGCCTCGACTGTTAGGGCTCTCCGGACTCATGGGACTTCCACTTCGTGAGTAGGATCCCCCATCGGGACTCAGGCTTCCAGGTGGAGACAGTCGCCCTGGGGACATGTGCGTTAGTGGTGGAAGGGGATTCATCAGCGGGTGACCAAGGGGTAGCTGACCCTTGGCTTGTAGCTGGATGAACCCAGTCGACGATTGGATTGTGTGCGTTGTCAGTCTCTCGTAGTGACCACCGTTAAGAGGTGGAGAGTAGGTCATGTTGGAAGTGCTGTTGATTACAGTGCCATTTGGAGAAGGGTAGATGGAATAGCCATGCTGGGAAGGATCGAACGGCACTGGAGAGTGGGACGGTTGAGGCCTCAGCTCAGATTGGCTGTAGATGATCGTTGGGGATTGAGATTCTCGATGGTCGGTGTCGATGAGTTTGGATTCATGAATAACTTGAAGTCCGGGTTCGCTGCTCTCGACGGGGTTTTGCGAGCTAGAATCTGGACTGCATGCGGTGCCGTATCGTTGAGATTTTTTGTACGAATACGCCATTTCAGTAGGAGAAGTGGGAGGAGGTGTTGCGTTCGGCTGTCTTCGTTGAGGATCATCCGGTTGAGGCCGATTTCCTGTAAGTATCGTTTCTAGTATGCTAGAGCTTGGTGGTGTATACCGTATGTAAGTGGCCGGAGTTGATGTTTCAGCTTCGTAATACGTTTTGACCGGTGCAGATGCTTCTGGCGACGTGTCCACCACAATCACTGAGCTAGTTGCTGGGGTAACTTCAACGGTCGTCACAACTTCTTCCTCCTCTCCGACTTCCTCCGATTTGAAATTCTTATTGTTTTTGAATTCATACTTTAATGGCATCTTCATCTTTACTTTCCTGTATTCATTCTTATCACATATTTCTACCTTTGCATTAACGGTAGTTTCTTTCGGTTCAATTGCTTTCTTAGAGCAATCCAACACGTAGTTGTGCTCACTTTCACTATCACTGGAGTCCTCTGGAGGCGTAAGGCCATCCTCATGGTATCCATTGCTATGGTATCCCTCGTCTGACCTCACAGAACCATCATTGGGCGTCAGCTGATGTTCGTAGTGCCCTTCCTTACTGTTTTGAGAGATCGGTGAGTTCGCGTCTACCTCTTTTGCACTTTCCCGTAGCGGACTTTGCTCCTGGATCACAACTCGAACCGGAGACCTCCTTTGTGGCGCTTCAGTACTCCTTGGCTCTCGTAGCACTGTCGGATGTACTTGGTGATGCGGTTGATGATGATGATGCTGGTGCTTGTGAGGAACTACAATAGTTGTTGTTGTGGATGTGGTGCTTGCGACAGGCGGCATCGTTGCTGCAGGAGGTGAAGGGCTGGGTGTTGGAGTATTCCTCACCGCTGGCAAATACAGACCCATAACATGCTTCACATGATTGTAGGCCACTTCGCTAGGAACCGGAGCTTTCACAATGGCTCCGTACGTTTTCTTCAGCGCTTCCTCCCGACAGATCGAGTAGGTTGCACGCTCCGGATCGATGTCGTAGCCCAGCCGCTTGGCAAAGTCCCGACAGTACCACACCATTAGCTCCTCGTTCGGCATAATATCACGGATTGTGTAGAAGTAGATGTGCTCCTGGTGCTGACAGGCCACAAGATTCATCACCGAAAAGCTGTAGGCCGATGCGACGTACCGCATCCAGTTGGCCTGCGACGGATCTGACCCGTCCAGGTAGAAGAAGTCGCTGTCTTTGAATATCTGAGGAGGTTAGGAGAACAAGTTTTCGTTAGTTAGTTATACTGGTTACTTATTTAAGAGTCAGTTAATAGTGATAGACCGATAGATACCTTAATGTTGCCATAGGAAACATGTCGCAGCTCCTGCACCTATAAGCGTTTTCCGGTTGGTAGAATTTATGTACAATTGCGAAGACAGAATATGTAAGAAAAGAGAAGAAACAAGTTGTTGGTTTAGTAAGCTTCCTTTATCCTGTTAGATATTTAGAGTTGTTAGTTACACAAAAACTAGTTAAGATCGTTTTGAATTGTTCCCACAAAGTGGAAAATTAATTCGGATCAATGACAATTTTCATTAAAACGTTTTAATGCATTTTCCTCTGTTATGGTGAAAAGAAGTCTTTGTCCAAAGTAGACAAAGTAAAACAGTCCCACTTGAAAGTTAAGCTGTGTTTCGGTGTCCCGTCATCATATTCAACTGTTTTGATAGACTATATCGGAAAACTGGTTGCTCATCTACTAATGGAAGATGGGGCCATCAAATGTTTTTGTTTTTTTTCTCTGGATCGTAATCATCCTAGTCTCATTAAACTAGCCATCGTATCGTTTAGCTAAATGTTTAGCCCAGCCAACAAAGGATTCGTAAAATGGCCAACCACACACATCTAATCGTTCAACAAAGACGTGTTGGGTGGAAAACTGAGCTGCTGGAAATATGAGAAGTGAACCATTTTACGCAGGGTGATGGAATAAGTGATAAAACAATTCTTCTTTCCATATCAATTTGATCCTGAAAAGAACGAAGCTGGAGCGTAAAAAACAAGGTACCATTTTAGCAGTATAAATAGCTTTCTCATAAAAATTACTCCAAACTTAAGTAGCATAAATCTCGCGGGGGTGGGTGCGAAAATGTGGATTTTTAAACCCATGCATATAATTTTTTTTGGAAATGACATAAGTGTCCCTCCCATTTGGGATAGGCCAAAATTTGAATGCTTTCCTTCATGTTTGGGCCCTTTTTATATACACTAGGATTGGTCGATTTTGGCTTCTTTGTCTTGGAGAAACGATTAAATCGGTTTATTTTTTTCACTTTTTATTCCTGAGATCTTGGGATTCAGTTTCGTGCAGAATTTTGATTCCTGTATCATTTTAAAGACTGCTTTTCATTATTGGTGCTTCCATTCCAATAAAAGTGAGACCGATTTAATAGGTAGCATTTTACCTCTATATTCTTGAGTTAAACCAGAATTTTTATCAACTACACAAGTAATCGAAGTTTCATAGAACAATCACTTGAAAGCTTAGTCAGTCTTGAATGAAGCTTAAATATTGTGTAGCAATTTACCCAGTTTTAGATTTAAATTTTAGTGTTACTTTGAAATTTCATAGTTAGGTTGCCGAAATCACAGAATAATCTGTAATTTCACAGAATTTTGGCAAATTTTTGTCACAGAACCTGTGTCAGAGATCACAGAATATTGAAAACTTTTACAGAACTTAAGAACTTCTGCATTTTGTACATACTTTTAAGCTTGAGAATTTTGATATCACTATCACTAAATTTTCTTTTTTTAATGAAATTAAAAAAATACGATAAAATTTGTGTTAATTTTATGTGACCCTTCATAAATTTTATAACAACAGGATCACAGAAAACCGTCACAGAATTTTGAGATCAAATCACAAAATAACAAATTTTTATTAGTAGAAACAAACAGAAAGTTTTCAACAACCTTGTCCCATAGTCGACACTCGGTAGAAGGCTGTTTAGATTTTAAATGAGACCACAATTTAAAAGTATTTTTGGAAAAACAAAGACTTCATTTAATATTTAAATATTGCCTCTACTCCTTATGAAAATCATGCTTGAAAAAATTGGATGCTTGAAGAATTGAACCTTAGCCTTTCAGATGTTAGATGAACACGTTACCTTTGTGCCATGACCTGTGACTGAATTGATGGTATTAAAAACACCAGCGTTTATTTAAAACCCTTAGCCTTTTTAAAATAAGTATTCCACCAAGTGAACTAACTTAAAATGGTTGAATTGCTTTGATAAGTAAATTTGCGATATTGAGACTTACTCCTATATAACTTGCTCATAATTTTTACTTTAAAGTATATCATATGGAAAAAATGCATACATTTATTCTGTTTTTGAAATTCTATATAATTCAAGATTGCCAGATCTTTTCAGCTCGTATCCGGGTTGGACAAATCCAGGCTATTTACCTAAAAACCTGGCAAATCCAAACGTTTGATTTCAAAATTTGTCAACCGAAAATCCGGACAATATCCAGGCAAATTTGGTCAAAACCCAGGAACAACTCAACAAGAATCAAGAAAAAGAAATTTTAAAAAAAAATTTGTATCAAAACTCATCAGTAGACTTAAAATCTTGTATTAGGTTTCCAAAAAAATCTTTGATGATTATTTTTATAAAACTTGCTTAAAAAATTTGGTCTTGTTCGCATGAATTAAACATTTTTACAACACAATTTGTTTTTTTTTTTGTTTGGCAAATAAAGTGAATAAATCCTAGCTTTTTCAATGAAACCGGGAAACCGGGCTGGACCGGACTTTTCCCAAATAATGTATTAAATATTCGGGCAAACCCGGATAAAACTGGGCAATCTGGCAAATAAGCTTGACACTCAACCAAAGTCATGAAAAGGTCAATGTTGAATTTGAAAACATATTTTTTTTATTGCTCATACATTTGCTGTTGAAATTTTGAGCCTTCCTATCGTTTTTCACTATTTACTCCAGCATAAAGCAGCCCTCATGCAGCACTCCTTACAAAAATTTGAAAGATCGATCTTGCAAAGATCGATCCTTTTGCTTCGATTTTTAGGTAGATCGATCCTAGAACTATTCAGTGAATCGATATTTTCCACCTTGGTATCTACTAGTGAGTCTGGATTTCGTAAGATTGTCTTGTACTAATCTTATACCTTCATTCCAGTATTTTCATAAAGGCAAATTTTGTTAATTTTGTTATTTAGAGCAAGCTCATTCGTGTTGAAAGAAAGTGGTAGAAATTTGGACACTTGTAGCACTTGACACTTGACACATTTTGAAAATTTTACAATGCAAAACAGTTTTCAAGATTTGCTGCCGTCATATTTTTTTTTGCAGCATTGTTTCTAATTCAGTCGTATCTGATATAAATCTTACTATTTTTTGCATCACAGCTTGCATAATTAGACATAGTGATGTAAAGAAAATTAATGACCGCAGATATTGAAAAATATATTTTTAAATTTCAAATTTTTCAAAATGTGCTTGAAGTGTCAAAATGTCTACCATTTTCTTCCAACACGAGTGAACTTGCTCTTATGGAGTCTGATATTTCAATGAATATCGCACAAATGGAACAGCCTACTTTTATGGAAATAATTCATTTAACACTAAACATACCGGCACTTTGTATATACCTATTTATACCGCCGGGGGTCAAATGACCCCTAACACATTTTCCGCTAAAACTCTGTTGTTTCTCAACCGATTTTTACAAATTTTATAGTTTTGGAAAGCTTGTAACGTGACTCAAATATTGTTTTCAGACAATATTCAGCTACAATCATGAATTTTGAAGTTATTCGTAGTATAAGAAAAAAAAAATCCAAAAAACATGCTTCGGGAAAATGGCTGTAAGTCAGTTTATAGGAGCGCGAAAAAAAATTCATTTGGTGCTTGAAAAACCTGAAGTTAGAAGCTATACGTTGCACATATGGAAAAAAAATTAAAATTTTTTTAAGATCATGACCACAAAAAATGTAAAAAAGTGGTGTAAAAAACGTACTTTTTAATGAACCAATCACCAAAGCTGTCCCAGTCACAGTAGAAATTTTCTGAAAAGTGAATTGGAAAATTGACGTAATTTGTGACATTTTGGCATCTTTAGATTCATAAAACACGAAACACAGAATTTTTGACAGATATTCAAATGTAGCTGTTTTTAGACTTTTTTATCAATTTACTTTTTCTGAGACTATTCTTACACTTACGATCGGCTTTGCACTGGATTTTCAGTATGTTAACAAAAGATTTAAAGAATAAGTTTATATGCTCAAGAAAGGAAATTTCATACCAATTCTAGTGATGTAATTATATTGGCGGTGCAATGCGTGACAAAAATATGATAAATATATTTCTGAAAGTAAAACCAGAAAATTTGAGCGAATGCTCGTTTGTTTTTTCGTTTCCTTTCGCCCGTCTTCGTGTGCAAAATAGCTGTGAAATATTACCACCCACAGTGCCCGTCTGCCAAGCAGGAATTGGTGCTGACTTTTCAAAATTCTGAAACTACTTCACTATTTTATTTATCATATTTTTGTCACGCATTGCACCGCCAATATAGTTACATCACTAGAATCGGTATGAAATTTCCTTTCTTGAGCATATAAACTTATTCTTTAAATCTTTTGTTAACATACTGAAAATCCAGTGCAAAGCCGATCGTAAGTGTAAGAATAGTCTCAGAAAAAGTAAATTGATAAAAAAGTCTAAAAACAGCTACATTTGAATATCTGTCAAAAATTCTGTGTTTCGTGTTTTATGAATCTAAAGATGCCAAAATGTCACAAATAACGTCAATTTTCCAATTCACTTTTCAAAAAATTTCTACTGTGACTGGGACAGCTTTGGTGATTAGTTCATTGAAAAGAACGTTTTTTACACCACTTTTTTACATTTTTTGTGGTCATGATCTTAAAAAATTTTTAATTTTTTTTCCATATGTGCAACGTTTAGCTTCTAACTTCAGGTTTTTCAAGCACCAAATGAATTTTTTTTCGCGCTCCTATAAACTGACTTACAGCCATTTTCCCGAAGCATGTTTTTTGGATTTTTTTTTCTTATACTACGAATAACTTCAAAATCCATGATTGTAGCTGAATATTGTCTGAAAACAATATTTGAGTCACGTTACAAGCTTTCCAAAACTATAAAATTTGTAAAAATCGGTTGAGAAACAACAGAGTTTTAGCGGAAAATGTGTTAGGGGTCATTTGACCCCCGGCGGTATAAATAGGTATACCACATACGTATTTCGAAATCTACAAACTTAAAAAATAATATTTTGATGCAAAAATACGTGCATTTTGAAAATAAAAATAGTCATGAAGAAAAATTTCCGAAAAAAGGAAAACAAAAGGAGTTATAGTCATTTGAAGTTCAAAAAATGTCATTTGACCCCCTCCGGTATAAATAGTGTTAAAAAACAAAAAAATGATTATTTCAAATATTTTTTCACTCTCACTCTATTCCTATGTTTTCAAATGTCAGTATTTTTATTCAAAGAGATAACCAATTTCAAAATTTCAAACCAAAGCAATGTACCCAGCAAACATAAAATCGCATAACAAATGATAGCTCAAGTCGTTAAAAATGTTTATGTTTACCGCCATGGATGGCAAAACTGCTCAGATCAGCGTGTCCAGCGAATGAGAGTGCGATTTTTTGGTCTGCTCCGCACAAGCTGTGCGGACAAAGATAAATAGCACTGTAAACAAGAGAGGGATTGTTAACACATAAAAGTGAGCGAGAGCATTCACATTCACTGATGAAGTGTATTCTCTTCTCCGGAAAAATCTATAGCGCATTTTGTCGAGGAGAAGTCTGAGAACTATCCTGATTTGTCAGGATTTGTCATGTTTTTCGAGAGACCGTCCGGATTTTTGCAAAAAATTCTCGAAATGTTCTGATTTTGGAAAGTCAGTCTTCAAAACGTCCTCATTTATTATGATTTTCAACAAAACATCTCAATTATAATCGAATTAGTAGTTAAATGATGAAAACATCGAACGAATCTGTAAAAAAAATAGTTTAAACCATTTAACCGGTGGAAATCATCGGTTCATGCGATGTTTAATTGGTGTTTTTCGATAGAAAATTGCTGGCCAGCTCAGAGGATGCTTACTTCTGTTGCATAGATTAAGGCGTTTACAGCACCTGTGATTCGCCTAAATTTATGCAAAATATGCAGAGCTACATACAATATCCAGAAATCTAATGGTGTGCTGAAAAATCCAGTAATTGTTTGGGATGTCCTGATTTTTGACAAAACCACCTGGAATCTCTGGCTACCTTTAACAGTTTTTTTTTCTCAAGAAATAAAGGCAGTGGGCATGGTTGTCACACATGGCCCACAAGTACAGATTAATCTGAATAAATACAGATTTTTGCATTAATTGTTGTACAAATTCTGTCCGATCAGAAGACAAAAAAAAACAGATTTTCTTAGAAATATTTTGCACTGATGACCTTTTTGGTTGTTGGTTCACATTTCGGAGCAGCTATTTTAATAATTATTTCTAATGAGATTAAAAATTTAATAGGGACAAAGCTGTTATTTTGTTTTTACGGTTTTCCGTTTATACTGAAGTGTATGACCGAAACACTAGGGCAGTCTTGCAAAGGGTTCTCTTTCTTTCACACAGATGCGAAAGCTCTCACACTTGCTGTGTTGTGAGTTCCTTATAGCCAGAGATGCCAATGTGTCTGAATTTTCAAGATTTGCCTGAATTTTCATGATTTGCCTGATTTTTCAATGCTTAACCTGACAACCTGATAAGCCATTTTGTTTCCGAGATTTTTTAAAAATTGGCCTGATTTTTGCGAATGTAATGAAAAATGGGTTTAAAAAAAACTTCATTAGATACTTTTGGGCTTGTGATATAGCTCAGTTGGCAAGTCTGTTGTCTCCTGAGCAGATGTCCGTGAGTTCGAGCCCAAGAGTAAACATCGAACACAGTTGTACCGGATAGTTTTTCAATAACGATCCGCCAACTGCAACGTTGATAAAGTCGCGAATGCCATGAAGATGGTAAAACGACTATAATCGAAACAAAAAAAAAAAAAAAAAATTAGATACTTTTGCTGAAGTAAAAATGCGAAGCGCTGACCAAAGAAATGTCATACCTTTGAGCGAAATTTGTCATTACTTTCACGTATCCTTGATTTTTGAAAAAAAAAAGTTGGCAACCCTGCTTACAGCGATCAGCGAAAAAGGATTGCACTCAGAAGCCTTACTGAAAACAATCCTGTTTTCTGCCGGCTCTTTGTTGTTTGAGGGGAGCCAAACCCAATATGTTTATTGCAATCCCTACCAAATAAACGATCGTTAAAATGGTTACTTCAAGTCGGTATAAATCGGATGTGATAAAATGTCCGCCATGTCTGCGACTAGCAGTGTAACCAGATTAAAAGAATTACCCAATGAGAGAAGCAGCAAACATTGCCACCGGCAACGATTTGCATGCATTGAGAGAAAACTGGCGCTCTCTTGAATACTTTTATACGAGTAAAGTGTTGAAAATCTTCCAAATAGTGTAGTTATTATTAATCTGGATAGAAGTTATGTAAGACATGTATGAATTTTGCCTCCAATTTGGTAGGTAAATGCTTTTTTTTTTTTTTTCGAATTTTAACGATCATTCTAAAATGTATATGGACCGCATAACAAAATTGTTGAGAAATATACCTACAAAAATGTTTGTAAATTCAATGAGGCGAAAACATAGACATTACTGATAATGTTTCATAGCAGTCTTTTCGTAGCCTTAATATATATTGTTTTAATTTGAAAAAACATTCATACTGAAATGAAAACGATTTCAAAAAATTTTAAAATTGGACCCAAAAACAAAAAAATCCTGTCCATTTTTTTTGTGTTTTTTTTTAACAAAAAATGTAACTAAACCTTAGAAAATTACGCGAAATCTAGACCAGATTCTGAATTTTTGAAAGAATTATTTTCGCATGATGCCTCCTAGAAACTTTTGCACTGAAAATGAAACAGCTAGGAACTCGAAGGAATTACAACTTCATCAACAATGTCAATTTTGAAATTTTCAAAAATGTTTTTTTTTGTTTTCCTTATGTTAGGTACCTTCACATGGTTTAATCGATCAATTTCAATGTGTGTTATGGCTTGCCTTTAAAAATTTATACTAAAACTTCATGGTTTTCCTTGAACAAGCATTTGAAGTAAACAAACATTTAGTCAATGTGATGAAGGAAATTGATCGAATTTTAAATTTCCCCTAAAAGTCTCCTTTTTTTGAGACTCCAAAACTGCAAAATTTGTTTACATGGGACTGTTCAAATTTGTACATTTGCCCAGCTGTCCAGCTGATTTGACTAATTTGATAAGATGAGACTCATTTCAATGGTAAAATCGTATTTAATCTATTCTATTTTGATTATGTAAAGGTGATTTTAACTAACTAGGTTTTTCGACCTCGTAATACGTATCATCACTTTTAAGATAATTTCGATAAGTTTATTTTAAGACTATCATTCGAGGAAACCAAAAAGATTTGGCACTTTACATGAAAATTGTTATTAATATTAGAATGTTCGAACGTAAAAAGTTCTTTTAATGATATAAGTTAACTGTTAACAACTATCAAAAGTGAAATATTTTCAGAGATTTTCAATATGTACAAAAGAAACATAAAACTGCTTGATTACAAGATTGTTAATGAAGTTAGGATCTAAACAATTTAAAATAAATTAGGTCTGTACAAAAGGGTTCAATAAATCGTCAATCAAACTTACCCTCCAGAAGTACCGCCACAGGGTTTTATCGCTGGGGTGGCTGGGCGTCCGAATTCCCTCGAATGGCCCAAATCGTGTTCCCCGAGGGATCACTCCGGTACTCCATACTCCTTCCGTCTTTTGCGGGGTGATTTTTGTTTGAAAGTTAAAAAAGAAAAATTGTGGAATTTTCTCGAATTAGTATAAATTGTTGTTATGGATTGCAATTTGTTTATTAATGAATTATATTTTCAAAGTGATAAAAGGAAAGTAACTCACCGTCACCGTTGGCGTCGACAGGACCAGCGACGGCTTCAGGGTAAGGCTGCGGGGTAGCGTTTTGTCGGCCCGGTTGGGCACTCCCTTCTCGCAGGGCACATCCGGCACGATGTAGACGGCCAGTCGTTCAAAGTCTTCCTCTCGCATCCGCGTTACGTCGTAGTCCTGCTGGACGTTCGGCGTGACGCTCCGGGGTGGTTGCGTTCCGGCCATGGTCGTTATCTGTGGGTGGTGCAGGGAGAAAGGAGAAGAAAAACCCCAGTTAGTTGAGGGCGGTTCCGGTTCCGGGAAGTGAGTGAGTGAGTGGTTTCTTTGTTCAGAACGGGCAAAGGGTGTCTGGTGAAAAGCGAACTTTTCCCTTTGTTGTCTCAAGGTGAATGACGATGAGCAGCCGTTCCCTGCTGCTAGCTCATGTGGTGGTTTCACGACGACGACGACGCCGCCGAGGGGAGCGTCGTGAGAAAAGTAGTGAATCCAGACGATTCCTGGCCGAGTAGGGGGGCAAGGGAACAGACTGTAGAAAATCAAGGTCAACCCGATAGGATTATGCAATCATCGGCTTGTGTGTCTGGTCTCTCGATTTCAACTGTGGCGCAGTGCATTTCCTTGCGCTTTTTAGATGACGGCATATGTGCATGCCATGCATTCCGAATCCCCCCTCCTTTTCATATTTTCTTCCTAGAACTGACCTTTTCCTATTACGCCATCAAAACCATAACTTTGGGGAAACTTCCCACTTAGCATACGTTAAAAGGCGGAAATTTATCGATTCACCAGCCCGATTGCATGCTTGCTTTTAGTAGAACTTTCTTCACTTCTGTAACCGTTTTTTTTGTTACCAGGCCTGACCGGGGCTAAAGGAAAAGCACCGTCACACACATCAAACATGCATATCTACACAAAGCGGCAGCGACGACAACGACGTTCACTTTTTGCCCTTTTCTGCAAACGAAAGTGAAATATCAAAGGTTGAGGCTGAAATTAATGCCCCACCTTGATTCACTTTTCACTCTAGCTTTTGCGCCAACCTTGTACGAGGACTGTTAAAAATTTATGTTCTCATAGTTCTCACAATTATTTTTAAACTCTTATGCAACGCCAAGTTCCAAAAAACTGGACACTTGACCAACAAATCCATAGAATTCCTACACATTCGATACCCGTTGAAAAAAGTCACAACCCTCGATCGAAAAAATAGACCCGAAAACCGATGCAGCAATGCGGATTTTCCAATTGCGTAAAAGCTGTGGCAATCCAATAAAGTGTGTCAAATCCAGCAAACAACGAGGACCGACAACTATACGCAACCAGCCACTAATGATAGTAGATGAAAATGATAGGAGAAAACCCTGATCCATTCAAGAGTCCTCCTAATACTCAGACAATTGCAATTGCAAAAAAAAAATCCCAACCAACGACGACGGAACAGACAGTTGACGATGCAGGAAAGGATGCAGCGTCCACCCGGGGTTTTATCATCTGCATCCTTCTCCGCAAAATGCATGTCCCAACTCTGAAAAATGAATCGGGAAAATCGTTGTGGGAGAGTTGCGATTCACGTCCCACCAATAAGGAAGTCGTTCGCCATCGAAAGTGCTGAATGGAATGGGGGGATGATTTGGCGTTCCGAACCTTGGGCAATGTGGCCTCTGTTAGGATGAAGCGAACGGTCGGATGCATTTTGCTTTCGAGAGTATTAGTGCTAGGATTGCGGGTGTATTGGGTGGACTGACGAGAGAAAGTTTTCTTGTATGGGTGCCGGAAGACTCGTGGATTTCGTATAGTTCACTTTGTTGGAGGCGCTTAGATAAATGTATTTTAAAATTTAAAATTTGATCAAACATATTTTTAATACCATTTTCCGAATTGTTTCAGTTCGTTATCAGAACTTTCAATGATTTTTACAGAAATAAAAAAAACAAGGTTAACGTTGTTTAATTTAAACAAATGTAAAAACTTAAGAAACTAGTGAAAAAATCATCTCTCTTGTATTTATTAAATTGTGCATTTGGAAGCAAGTCCTCCATAAGCTGATCAGTTAATTGCATTTGATTTCTGTATGCTTGCATCTGAAAATGTGAATCTTATCCTGTTAAATTAATCAGAAATCAGTTAAACTATTTTAAAATTCCCAATTCCGACCGAGAGCAAAAGTGCCTCGGCAAATGAGAGCGAAAATGGCGGCACTTTCCGCTTCCTTTTGGCGTTGCTGCTGTGAGAAGGAGGGAATCATCTTCCGGGTCTGGGAGCTGTCGACGACGACGACGTCTCGCCTAGACTTTCGGTGTGTGGGTAAGTGCAGCTGCCCACCGATCGACAAAGCCAAATTTGTCTCTACTGACCCAGTTACAGCAGCAGCAGCAGTGGGTGGGGTTGGATTGGTGGAAAGTTCCGACCTACCTCAACTTTGTGAATATGGGAATCGATTTGTTTGGCAGAAATTTCTCGGTGGAATGGGAGGATGAAAGCAGCATTCGAGAGCAGCTTTTTGTGGACCGGAAGCGTCGTGAGAGCGCAGCATCTTTCCGTCTTTTTTTTTAGTGTGGGTGGTTGGTGGTGCGATTTTTTTCCTGGCTGCAAAGCTAGTTCTGACAATGAGGAAATTGGAGTTTCCGGTTGGCTTCGATTCGTTTTCAAGTGACGATCGGGGAAGAAAATTGGTAGTGGTGCAGAATAAGAAGGAGGATTATGGAATTTTTCTAGAGATTTTAAATTGAACGTATGTGTTTGACTGATAATGCGCTTTTTATGAAGTTGTGAAATCCAAAATTCAGTGAAAAATATTAAAAGGTAATAGTCGTTTTCTAAGTTCAGTATGAGGTTTTCTCATACTTTTCATTAATTTTCTATAGAAAGTTTAGGTTGTTGTTGTTTGTATCTAGAAATAGTTGTTTCATTTGCCTTAAATTTAGCATTGGATTTTCCACAGGTTCCAGGGAAATATTGTAAAATTATCTTTCTATATAAATCGATTTATATAAAAATGCTTCAATTGAGCTCTTGCAGATAGGAATGCACCATGTTAAGTGATATAAACTTAAATAATTACAGTCTATCATTCCCATAATCAATTTTTATAGTAAAAATCCGTATTACTTCATTTTATCACTTTGATTTATTAGCTTCAGGATCACAAAATACACCTTCTTTGCAAGGTTGCCAAAAAGAATGTTGTGTTTTTGCCATAAAAAATCCCGAATTCTGTTTTTTTTTAATTAAAATTCTGTGACGGTTTTCTGTGACATTATTTTTAAAAAGTTCATTGAAAATAATGTGAAACATCAACAAATTGGAAGCTACTTACAGTTTAAATAGAAAAAAATCGATTAACATTACCTTTTTTTTCTATATTTCCATGAATTAGAGTCAGAAATAAAAATGTCAAAAGTGACATAAAATATATGATTTTGAAAATCTGTACAAAATTTGCTGTGATCTGTGACACAGATTATATGACTCAAATTATGTGATAATACAGATTTTTCTGTGATTGCGGCAGCCTTCTAAGATAAATCGTTAACTGAAAGAGCTGAAATCAACAGAAACATTACGAAAATAATGTCCAAAAACTGCTCCGATTCACCCCACTTTACGATACTGAAAAATTCGTCAGAAAAGTGAGAAATTGGCATTGACTCAAATGTTGTACAAAATAATTGATAAATTGAGTTCATCAGCACACATTTGAATGGCTTTTCAGCCGTAGTAAATATAGTTTATAAGAACAAAATGTTGTTTTTGGTTGATTCTATTAGATTATGACTTATTTTATGCACTGGAACTGCATTTAAAATTACCGAACTTAAAATTGATTGTTTTAACGCCTGAAGTTAAGCCACGGTATCTCTGACAGAACAACTTTATTAATCGAAAATTAGCATCGCAAAATTTTGCACCATTCGACAGCTGAGGCTTTCCGCTTTTATTTGAGCCCAAATGTAAAATAATCCATCGGGGGGTCTAGAAAACTTTATTTTTTTTTAAAGATTTTAACCTTTTCAATTGTTTTTTTTTTCAAAAAATAACTAACATACTGATAACTGTTAAAAAATTTGTCTTTCCCCTAGCGTTATTTCAATTGCATATTATGTGAGTCACATGATCGAGTAGAAAAACTCAGTAGCAACAACTTTGTTCAATACTTCAAAGTGATACAAATTTTGAGAAAAGAGTTGTAATGTCGCCAACAAAGTGATTATTTCATTTGAAAAATCTTGTTAAACTTATCACTGATTGTACTTAGACCAGAAATAGTACCCAGGTGGCTTAGATATTGGTTGTAGAGTATGCAAATGTTCAGAATGGTTTATTCACGTTAAAAATCAATCTTTCAAATAAATATAATCAGGAAAATCTGAAGTAAAGAACATTTATGGGGTTTTATTATGAAAACTATGGCCTCTGCTTCATTTGAAAATTTTGTTTCAAAAGAAATATCTTAAATATATGTGCAAAACCTCGGAAAATAAGTGTAGAGAAATTATTTTAAGCCTTTCAAGCCACTACAATAAATTCCGTTATTTAGTGATACGGTGTTATTTTTGGTTTGCATAGAAAAAAAATATTCCAATGATAACCGAAAATGCAAAAATCCACAGGAAATGTTTGCTAAAAAATCCACGTCCAAGAAATTAAAAAAAAAAACTAGTATTTGCGAAAGTTTGAACAAATGCAAAACTTTTAGGAATCAAAATTAAAAATTCTAAAAAAAAAAATAATGAAATTAGGCCCAGTCAACAAATTAAAAGTTAAATTAGAAATTTACAGACATTAGGTTCAGTTCGTTTACTTTTGGAAAAAAACAATCCTGAAATTTGTGCATAAACTCAAATTCGACCATATTTTTACAATGTACACAAATTTCTCTAAAAACGCTAACTTATGCAATCAAACATCAACAAAATGTTCAAATGATTTGATGTGGTACATTAGAAACGGGTTGAACAACCGATTAACAGTGAACAGTAAAAAATCGTAATAAAATGATGAAAAAATAATATAAAAATAAAATGATGAAAGATTTTCAACAAAGATATTTCGTTGTGTTTTCCAGTTGGACTAATTTGGGCTTAAGTGTTATAAAAAAGTCCTAATTGTTTGCTGTTCCCAAATTTAAGTTCATAAAAGTCATAGCACAAACTTAATTTCAACTATTAGTTACTAAACTTTCAAGAAAAGCAGGCGGCATTTTTTTCATAATTAAAACCCATGCATGACAGCTTTTCCCTTCAGATTTTCCTGATTATATTTATGTAAAAGATTGATTTTTTATGTAAAATTGCCATCCTGAACATTTTAACACTCCACAATAAATAACTAAATCGTTTGGAAACTAGTTCTGGTCTTAGTACAATCAATTAAGAGAAGATGAATAAGATTTTTAAAATGAAATGATAATAACTCCGTTTGGGACATTACAACTCTTTTCTCTCAATTTGTATTACTTTGATGTCTTGAACAAAGTTGTAGCCAGCAAATTTTAAAATTAAACCATGTGATTGACATATGGAGTTGAAACAACGTTTAAGGTAAGACAAGAGTTTTAACAGTTAGTAGTATGATGCTGCCTTAAAAAAAAAATCGTTAAAAAGGTTAGAAAATATTGAAAAAATAAAGTGTTTTATAGGATTATTTCAAATGAAAGAGGAAAGTCCCAGCTTTTGAATGGTTCTCAAATAGGCTGTGTCAATTTTTGAAAAATAAAATGTTTTCCCAGGGACACCATGAATGCATTATCAGGAACTTAATTTTGATATGGGTTAAGTTGTTTAATTTAGATTGTTCTACACAATCTTATCTGCTTACTAACTCAAATAGTAAAATCAACGTTGTTTCAAATTTTTAAAAGTGCCAATTTTTCTAAATTTATTTTTTTCCTTTACTTCACTAGGGGGTCTTTTTGAATAGATTTGATGTATTTTCTCTTGTACAGTAATGTTTTTTTTAAAGATCCACGAAATACATCATTAAAAACCGTATGGAAAATTTAAAGAGCTGAGTTGGTGAGAACATAAAGAAAAGTAAAATCAGTAACTATAAGCAGTTCCGATTTACCCTTTTTTAACGATCCCTACCTATTTTTAAGCATGTCAGTGACGATTAAGAATTCAAAAATATATTAAAGAAATTGCTTATCACTAACGCAAAATTAAAATCCGATATGCAAAACAATACATAATAGGTTTTAGGAAATTTTTTACATGATATTGACTGGAATGTGTTGCTGTTTCAGAATTGTTTTTTAAATATATCTGATCAGCTCAGCTTTGTCAGCTCCCGATCGATTTGATTAGTGTGTTCAGGGAAGAACAGAAGGAAAAACACTTAAAAAAAAATAAAACAAAATATTCCAGTGCAATGTTTTGTGTTTTGTTCAGCAGATGCTCTTGTTTCACCCAACCCAATTTTTCAACTTTACTCATGCTCGATTTTAATGAAGAATTTAATTACAGCAAGTTCTGTTTATTATTTAATGTATCGGACTTATCGGTGAAATTAATTTTCTATTAGTAAGAACTTTTAAAGATGATAAAATTTTAGCTTAACTAAGCATAGTTGACTACTCATATCCACCTTAAATCCTTGTACTTGAACTGCTCAGATATGGCCGTTCATTTAAAACTTCAGATAATATATTTGATTCTAAAGATCATTAAATGTCATAGACGAATAGAAAGTATGTCAAGTTATTGAAGCCATAATTTTTTTATCTCTTCTAACTTTCTAAGCCTCTATGAAATTTCTTTGTCTTGAAATGTTCTTACTTAATGAAAACAAATATCACCAATAAGGCCGATAAATTTTTGACAATCCGAATAACATTTCTACTATTTTATATAATTTCTACTCAAATCAAGATCCATTTTACCTAATCGAATATATGGTTTATGGCATGGCCGTAGGAACGGGATATGAGGAAAAAAAAGCGTGGTATTCTACTCTACACTCAAAATTTAAATTTAGAATCAAATTATGACCATAGAGTAAGGTTCTTCAAGAATAACAATCTAGAATAAAAACTAATGCCGAAAACCTCAAAAACCTATCCCAAGTTCTAAATTTGGCCTCACTTTTTAAAATGTTCCCACTTGTTTATTAAAATTCAGGTCTGTATATTAAATTTTAAAATAAATAAAACCCATTTCGAAGGTTCTGATTCCATATTTCTAAATTGCATTTCTATTTTGGTATTTCGGATTATGTATCCAGTTCAGGATTCTTGATTTTCAGTTCTAATAATCATAAAAAAAAAAAATGAAAAGCTTTTAAATCCTGGTTCAAATTTGGTTTTGAAATTCATATCAAATATAAATCATGTTTTTCGAGATCATATGCATTTGAAATATTTTGATAGAAGTTTTCCAAATATGAAAATAAGAAAATTTTGGTTTAATATTCAAATCAGAAGTTCTTAAACATAATTCTTACATTAAAAATCAAACAGTTAAAGCTTCGAAAGGGAAATCCAAAATTGAAAACTCATATTCAGATTCATCATTTTAAATTCAAATTATCATACAGATTCTCCATTCAGATTTAAAATAAATAATTTGAAATGTTTATTTAGATTAAACCTGAACTACAGAATCTTTATAGTTAATTCATGAATTAGGGCTGTAAAACTTGGCTAATAAAATTCTGATCTAGAATTAAGATTCAGAATTCGTATTTTTTTTGTACATTTCATGAATCGTTTAGAAATTTGGACACAGATTCAATGCTCAATTTATGAAACAAGGTTCAGAACTCAGATTCAGAACTCAGATTGAAAATTCAGTAAAAGATTTAGCTTGTAAATACATTTTTCAATCAACATAAATTGTTGAGATTTTCAAGAGATCATAAACTTAAGATTGCTTGTCAATTCATTTTCCAGATTTCAAATTTTTAATCAAAATAAGTTTGTACATACAATTCAGCTGAAAATCACAAATAAACGCCAGAATTTGAGTAAAATTTCTTAGTTTTGTGTTATACAGAATAAAATCAAAATTTTATTTCAAAAAGTTTTTCACAGAATTTTCAATATGGAATTGATTATTTATGCTAAATATTTGATGCGAAACATCTACCTGATCTCCATCTGGAAAATCTGCATAAAATTTTATATTTTCACGGTGTATTGTTTAACATTATGAAAACAGAAAGATAAAGTCTAAGCCGCCAGACATCAAAATTCGTCATTTTATTTTTAAGAAAGCAATGATCAAAATTCTGTTAATTTAAAATATTTTAGTAATGAGAAGTGTTGCGTTAAGTTTTATAAAATAAGGTTTCATTATAAGATGCAAACATTTGAATTAATCTTTTTAATGCAGTATACTAGCAGCAAGCAAAAAAAAAAATAACTTGGTCCGCAATTTGTTAATATGTGTTAAACCAAGCTACACAGCAAATTTTTTTTGCTGGAAACCAGCAAAATTTTGCTGGTTTTTGTCCCACTGACTTTCCAGCAAAATTTCCAGCAATTTAAATTGCTGGAAAAAACAGCAAACGTTAATGCTGGTTTCCAGCAACTCAAATTGCTGGAAAATCAGCAATCCAGATTGCTGGAAACCAGCTATTTTTCTTTCAAAATAACCGGCTGTATTTAGTACCAAATTTATATTTCAATTCTAAATTAAATATTGAATACTGGCTGTGCATATAATGAGCAATGAAACAGAATTAGTTTCCTCCATTTTTAAATTATGTTTTGTTGTTATTTTCAACAATTTTTTTTTTAATTTTCCAACACCGGCTCTGGAGTGGTAGCTTTGTGCCAGAGTGTTGATCATTCGCTACCTAAGAAAAGAGTTCTGATTAGTATCTTTTATTAAATCTGTCCAATAAAAACTCACCCTTGACTTGTGTCTGGTTGGTAAAATATAGAGGAAAATAAAAATAATTATATTAATCCAACCAAAATTCGTAAAATAAAGTCTCACCTTGCTTCAGCGTACGAAAACAAACAGACTCCAATATGACAACTCGATTGCTGATTTTCCAGCAAACTAGATCAATTGCTGGAAAGTCCAGCAATTTGAAAACCGATTGCTGATTTTTCAGCAAAAATGACAAGAACACAACCGATTGCTGAAAAATCCAGCAATTAGAAATCCGTTTGCTGGTTTCCAGCAAAAGTTTGGATTGCTGAACATTTCCAGCAATTTTTTTTGCTGGAAATCGAGGCAAAAATTTACAGTGTACAAACAAAAATCAATAATTTGGTTCGAGTTTGCATCAAGCAAATTTGATGCAAACCTTTTCTTCTCTTTCTTTTTCTGGAAAATTTGATTTATTTTCATCAATTTGGAAGATTGGGCTTGTTTAGTTTGAGTATAGAATTTTTTTTCAAGAAAAGGAAGGCTCTTTTTAAAAAAAACACTTATTTGATGCTCAAATCAACTTTGTTTGATCTACTAAATTTTTAAACATATTCAATGATTTTAACCACCGATGAAGGCCAATTTAGCTCATTTTTAAGGCTTAAAAGTTGTTTCTCCTATCGAGTCCCTTCATGAAGAGGCCAAGAGCTTTCTATCAATATGTCGCAAGTCTCAATCCGATAATTTTGGTATATTTCGTTCCGTAACCGGACAGATTGGCCATGGCCACGGCCCAGTGCTCTCGAAGCGATTCTCCTATCGATTTCCTTAATGAAGAGGCCAAGAGCTTTCTTCCAATATCTCCCAAGCTATGATCCGATGCGTTTTAGTTGCTGTTTTCGGAACCGCTTATCCTTATATTTTTCAATAGCAACAAACGAATGTTCTGGAAAAATATTATCGGAATCAATCAGCAAAGAAATTTGTCTTTATCGTTCCGAGCGTACGACAACGACAAAGATTTTTTTTTGTCATGAAAAGTTCAAGTTAGGACAATACCATTATCATTCGATAGTAGGCGATTTTTGATTCACTGCTTAAAACCAATTAAAAAACCAATTTACTAAAGTTCGATTTAAACGCAATCTTTTAATGTAAAAGTACATGTTCATGCGAATGAGAATGCAAAAGTTTTAATGTAAAAGTAATTAAAAATTAATAATCAAATAGTTACAACTTAATTTTTTTTTAACTTTTTTGTACCTTGTAATTTTGGTGCATTGCTGGGTAAAAAATCATTGGTAAAAATCAGTCACCAAACCCCCCCCTCCTCCATCCCCATGAGTCGGTTTTTCCTACGGCCCTGGTCTGTGGTAAAATCAACAATTTTAGGATCTATAGTTCTTCAGTTAGCGGAAAAATGAAGAACTCTTATACCAACTAGCTCGCTGAATGGTCACTGAGAAATATGATTCGATAACCAAATATAATAGGGCTTATTGTTCAGAGCGGATTCGCGTTTTTTGTTTTCAAATGTGTCTGTTTCTTCCGATTTAAATTGCTCATCAAAAATTCATAGACACCAATCAACCTACCGAATTCCTACCAGACTTCTAAGGTTAATTGATCGGCTAAAGTGCAGTTACAGTTCCACTTGCAACCATCAGTTGCCACCATCAATCTTTTGGGGCGGGGAAATCACTGCCACTAGCCGTTGAATGAATAGTTTCCGACCAGCCGCGCCAACCTTGAAATATCCAATTTCGAATTTTCCCGATCCTCAAATAAGAAAATGGAAGAGATCCAATGGTCTACGATCCCTCTTGGGTAGGTTAATTTTGCATCATCGAAAAACGCAGCAGCGAACGTCGGTGAAATAGTATTTAAGCACCTAATAAAAATACACTTCACTCTTCCCGATAGTTGATTCGCCGATCCAATGGCGGCGGCGCTGGGTCGCGTCGTTTTCGGGATCTACAACATGATTCATGTTGCTAGAGCAACATTTGAAGGTCCTTCCTGTTTGTGCCGGCTGCCAAGATCGACCGGGCGGCTGCCAGAAACTGGTGTAATGCTATGGGTTACGCAAAATATAAACAAAATTTTTGACGGGACTGGCACCGGGACAGGGGTATTAAAATAGTTTGCACTCGGTGCGTCTATCAAAGGGTTGGATCCGAATGTGACACAGTGAGTGGGACTCAGAGGAATTTCATTTTTGAATGTGTTGATTGAATATTTTCATTGAGAAAAGCTTTAATCTTCACTTCGGTTGATGATGATTTGAAAAACTCTATTCCAAAAAAAAAAATATTTTTATATATTTCTTAAAAGCGTTCAACTGTTCACGATTACTTAATTCATACTTAAGAAAATTGAACGGGCGACACACCCCCTGACTTCCCAGTGAGAGGGAATGCGAGTTCTAACCCTTTTATTCATCAGGTCAACTGGCACCTACAAAAACCCGAATGACTAAACTTGGCAATGATATCAGGCAGGACATTACTGAGTGATGATCACCGTCGAAAACAAACTTTGTTGGGCCGAGTGAAAACACATTTTCAAAAATAAACCATAATATTCGATGGAAAGTAACAGTGCAGTAAAGACGTTCGGCATACAAAAAAAGATTTTAAATTTTAAAAGCACAATCAAATAATATTTACAAAATAGTATTCCGGATAGCTCATAACAGTTTGAAGAGGCTTGATGCTGATAAATATGTTTAAAAATAATATCTAAGTCCACAAGATTAAATTCTTTTAAGTAGGTCAGTTTCTTATCTTATTTTATTGTTTTCGTGAAATTTGGATAGGGTTGACGTTTTAAAAATAGTAAGTTTTTTTTGTAATATTCAACATATTATAAAATTTCAAAATATGTTGGATTAAAAATATTCAAAAAAAAAATTAATAGGCAGCGATTCAATAGCAATATTAAAACACAAACATCGCTCTTCTATCTCTCGCATTCTAAACCCTACCTTTATTTACAAATTCATAGTTGATCTTCCCGTAACTGCATATCTACATATTTGCGCTAACGAGTGGCAAATTAAACCGACGCGCAAACTGACGCGCGCAGAGCACCACACAATTTATGACCGCATCACAAGTGCAAGTGCAAGTGCAAGTTCAAGCAGAATGATCCAAATCATAGCGGAAAATGAAATGAAATGATTTCATTCAGATGCATGTTTGGCGCGATTGCAACATCATTGCTTTACGCTGAAAAATATGAAATTTTGATGAATGATATTAATGATTGGTTAAGGGTTTTGTTGAAACAGTATTATTTTTCTTAGTTTTAGTCAAGACGTTGAAACTCCTTTCTTCCAGAGATTACGCAGTTTTGCATTAATACATTAATGACCAACCCCGCCTTCAGACGAGATATACTAAAATAGTCATAAAACCGCATCTAATAATTGGTTTCACATTTTTTTAAACGATTTGAAAAAGTTAATTAACGAATCATTGTTACTGAAAACTTTTTGGTAAGCAGTTTTCAAAAGGTACAGCTTCAAGAAGCTTAAAAACGTGAGAAAACTGCAAAAGGACCTATTTTTTTTTAAGTGATCAACTTGGTAGCCTTTGGAAATTCTTGATCAATGTGTTTTCCGATCGAAAAAATGATTGGCACTTAGGTCAAAGAGTTACCAACATTCTGGAATGATTTTTTACGATAAAAAATATCCTAAGTAAGATAACATAAACCCCGTCTAAAGGTGAGGTTGGGAAAGTAGGACACCAATTCGAAAAAATGCACAAGATTTACTTCTCAAACAAGCTGAAATATCTGAGTTATTTGTTGGCCAGTTAAAAAAATACATAAAAATTAACCTATGAGTCAGTGTTAATATGTGTAAAAAGAACAACCGAAAAAGTACTGAAAGTCAAGTTCCTTAGCCCCTGTAGTTATGCAATATTCAAAAAAAAAAACAGTAAAAAAATTTTATCAGAAAAATCTATCGACTGGTTGGGTAATGAATAAATTGATTTTCGGCGATTTCAGTCACGTGACTGAAATCGCCGAAAATCAATTTATTCAAAAAATTTTATCCATACAGTTTCGTAGAACAAAACTTGTTTGTAATCATGAAAAATCTCAGCCACCCATGCCTTGGAAATCACCATTGCAAATATACATTCAGATCCAATGCATGATCACAACAATACTGGAAACAGCTTAAACATTTAATATGGATGCACCCTTTTATCGACCCTTAACCTAAGATTCGATGCCAACAATCAATTTAATATCTTTCAAAACACACCTGTGTAAATTTTTATCTCAATCTAATGTTAAGTTACCTTACCTTGCCTGTCATGGTTATTTTCATGAAACTTGCACAAAAAACCTTATATTTGTTTATTGCTTATTTTACAATATATTTTTTGCATTATATCCTATTTTTATATTGAAAAAAGATTATTGATCAGGTGTAAAACGTTGTACAATTTTAATTTTTCTATCCATTGCACACCGTGAGTGCAATCGGCTCTTAGAAATGTTTTAATTCTAAAGAGCGGACTACACACACACTCTGTGTAATGGAGAATTTGTGTAAATTTTCGGTTGAGTTAAAAAAAATTACTGAACACGTTTTTCAGATAAAGATTGATCAAGTTGAAGGAAAACAAAATTGCAATTGAGGTGCAATTGCCGTCTCGAATGGGTTAAACTAAAGTTGCCCGAATTTCTGCGCGCGTATTTGGGCTGTTTTACCTAAAAACCTGGTGAAATTCAGGCATTCGATTTCAAAGTTTTCAACACAAAAACCTGGAAATATCCGGACAAAATCAAGTAAATTTTCAACATAACCAAGAAGAGAAAAATGCTTGAAACTTTTTTTTTCCTTAAAAATACATCAGTAGATTTCAAATCGTAATTAAGGCTTTCTTAAAACCGATGATGATTATTTTGATAAAATATGCTAAAAAAATCATACTAAAAGAGATCATAAACTAGGTATAACATTTTTTTTTTTAGTTTTTGTTAGATTCTGCGAAAAAAGTGTATAAATCCGAGCATGTTTCAACTAAATCCAGCCTACCTGACCGGACCGGATTTTTTTCCAAATTTTGTATTAAATTTCCAGGCAAGTCCGGATAAAACTGAACAATCTGGCAAGCTTAGGTTAGACGGCTTAAAACACAAAACAAGGGATTAATTAAAAATACAATTGGTAAAATTGGACAAAAGCTTGCATGCAACAAGCTTGCATACAATCCACATAGCCCTAAAGAGGAAAATCGAGGTATTTTAGATCGGAAATTCGAAAATCTGGAATTAAAAAGTTGATACAATTCCCATCTTCTACAGTTTGATTTGTGCTATTGCTCAATAAAGCACCTTAAATCTCGTGGTTTTGAAAAAATCAAAGTGGGAATGGGTTCAACAAAAAATATGCAATTGTTTTTTCCTTATTAGAATATTTTTATGCTTTGTTGAACTACCAATATTCTGAAATATAAAATTTATTTCAATGGTTTCATTTTTGTTGAAAGGCGAATTAGAAATGAACTTTAAAAAAGTATGTAGCGCATAGTGATAAGTCAATAGTCTCTCTTCGAGGAAACATCATATTTCATTGGGATCCCATAAATGTTTGTGTTCAAGAAAAGATAAATAAAACTCATATTCTTCACAAATATTTAAAAAAATTCCAAATACTTAAAAAGGTCGAACAATATAACTGTATGCTTTAACAAGGCTGTACAGGGTGGTAATTTGAAAGTGACACACCTTTTTTATTTCATGAATCTCAAACTAGTTCAAACCAATTCAAATCATGAGGGTTAGGATTTTCTCGCGTTTTCATTATAATTTTTTAAATATTTTTTCTTTGACGGGAGGAGTTTTTTTGTACTAAAAACTATCTGAACATGTGAATGAATGAAATTTCACAATATTTGATGAGATTTACTTGTCAATAGATTGAATTATAGCGCTATTGATCGTATTTTACGATTATTTTGTATGGGAGCCCTCCCTTTCTTGAGTGCGACGGACTTAAAACTCCACATATACCTTTTTACACTCACTGAACTACTCCATGCTGAATTTCCCATCAATCGGTCTATTAGTTTCTGAGTTCCTTGAGAACAAATGGTGGGGATTCGACCAGACCGAACTGAACGCCATCAGCATTTTTTGATACACTTGAACTTTATGGGCATATATTTCCATCAAAAGACAAAATTTTAAATGTTTATGAGCCAGAATCGGTTGATTATAACTCAAGGAATTCGTTTCTGTCAATCATATTCACTCTTTCAACCTGCCAAATGAATTGCACGAGATGCAATTTCTGTTGATTGAAAATTTTCTCATGGCGCTCAGTTCGGTCTGGAAGCCCGGCCAAATGTAAAAATTCTCCCTTTTTATGGAGGATTTGACGATTTTTAGTAAATTTCATACAACAATTTAACGCATTTATTCAAACACATATCTCCAGTTTTTTTGATATTGTAAAGATTGCAACATGAACTTTTAAATGCAATCAACAATAATATTTTTGGCTTGTTTCATTACAGGCTCTTACAGGGTCATTTTTCGACACATAACTTCAAAACAAAACCAAATTTTGGTAATTCGTTTTCAACAAAAAAGCGCACTATGATTATCTAAAATTTTGCTGAATTAATTATTTTGATCAAATATCACAATAAAAAGATATCAATAAGAAAAACTGATGTTTATAGAAACACCCTAACTTCATACGAATAAGTTGTCATAAAACTTCCAGTTCAAGAGATTGATGTTTGGTGTCTTCGACAATGTTTGATGAATTATTATGTTCTACAGTATTTTAGAATAATGTAGGACCATATCTTATCACAGATAGGAAATAATTTCCGGATCTCGGAAATCTAATGGACCACCCTAACTTTTTTCCAGTCACAATGACCGCCTTTAGTAAAGGTAGTGGAGTAGCTTAATAAAAGTTTGTTTAAGACATCAAATGCATCAAATCTTGGGGGATGACGCTAATCCTTGTTTCTCGCTAAATATCATTCCTGGACCTCTGAAGTGCAAAACTCTCCAAATAAACAAACACGTTACAAACCAAGTTCAACACTCGGAATAAACATAAACGCCATTAGTTTGGAATTTTGACTCAAATCTTCACCAAACGTTTTCAAATGTTTCCAACCTCGAATGCCCATCGTCGTTCAACTTCTCTAGCATATATACCCTGATACTGGAGTCTAGTACGTCCAAATCCGGTGAAGATGCAGGCCTTTCGGATGAACTGATGAAAGAGGGCAAATTCAGATTTCATCATTCTGAACGATCAATGCTTTATGTCCTGGTACTGAATGCCGTTGAAAACAAAGAGTGACTTTGTTTGTCATTAGACCACTTTAGCGCAAGGATGCAAATGGCCTTTGAAAATTTGTTGAAAGTAGTCGTTCTTGTTTATTTTAAAGCCCCTATAAACTCAACTGCTTTTTCACCGGCTGGTTTATTGGGAAAACATGCTCCACAAACACGGTAATTTTGCTTGTTGGATGTTGCCTATAGAGTAAATAACTTTTCTTCCGAAAAAAGGGAAGCTTCGTTTAAGTCCAAAAGTTATCCATAATTTTTTGCTGAACTTTCTAGTGAAGTTCACATGAGTAAATTATATCTCCAAGGTTTGTATAGGAAAATTGAATTTTTTTTTTCTGTAAAATCAACAGAACTTTTGTTCCTTTTGTGAAACTAATGGTTTTCATGCCAATTTAGATGTTCCTTAAAGTCATTGAAAAACAATCGATTCAATTGACATCAATGCTGGTGACTAGCAAGCTACTGCATGAATACTTTGCTGGCCATACTTCACTAAATACCAGCAGTGATGTCCATTAAATCGATTGTTTCTCAATATTTAAAGACAAACCCCTTTTCAAGAGCTCATATCTTGTTTGCCTAATAAGATACGAAGTAACTGTCTTTGGCAAAGTTGTTCTGCGGAAAATTTCCTTGGAAAAATCATAAATTGGCACAAAAACCAATGGCAGACTTGGTTCCTTAGAAGAAACAAAAACTATGTTGAATTTAATGAATAAAATATTCAATTTTCCTATAGAAACATGAAAGTCAAAATTTACTCAACTAAACGTTACTTTAAAATTCTGCAAAAAATCATGGTTGAGTTTTGAAACAAAACGAAGCTTTTAAGGGCTTACGGTTTAAAAAATTCAAAGATGAACCCAGATCGACTCAGTCTGACATACCATATCCTTATCCCAAACCATGAAAGCTCTCCTTAATGCTGATACACATCTTGGGAATTTGTGGAATCTTACTTGATATTCGTTTTCTTCAAAAAGTGATGTTAATCTGGGATGTTTTTAAAAGAGGGTTAATTTCACATCCTTATTTTCCTTACCACCTTTCCAGTCATATGAACATTTGTTCAACTATAGTTAATCATACATCTTCAAAAGTGCAGTTGGCAGCTTCCGGAGATGCTTCTCCATCACCCAACTGTATTCCGACTTCGGAGACCTTCAATCTAATATTTCCGGCTGAATGAGAGTGACCGAACAAGTGTGGGTATGTAGCTAGAAATGTGTTCGGCATATTGTGTCCGATAAGCCTAACGAGTAAGTAAGTATTACGCGACGACGACGACGATTAGTTACACGTGACCGGTATGTTCCTCCTAAATATGTGTATGCTGCTCTCGGTTGCATTAGAAACCGGGCGTTCAATCGTTCAGCATGCACCCAAATGGATGGAGACGCATGGTGTTCGGCTCCAATTGCGACGTACCTACCCAAAAAGGTTTTCCTCTGGCTTTGGCTCTGGATGCATGATTAGGGGAAACTTTCGTGGTGTGCGTGCGTGTAGGAGTGAGAGAATAAGTTGGAAGTGAGAGAGAGATTGAGGAATTCACGATGCACACTTTAGTGGATGGGGTGGAATGCGCGTGAAAACTGCAGTTTTCGAGAGTGGGTGGACGATGATAGAGCCGCCGCAGATGCGTGGGCGAGTGGGTGGAAAGTTTTGGATGTAGACGGCGATGTTTGCCGACTGTTCCAGTAACCTTGAATTTCGGTGGTGCATCGTCAATGAGTCTTTAAGGGGAGAAACAGTTGCAGGAAGACAAAAGGAATACATCTCGGAGGGATGATTTGATAACAACTTACTTTGGAATTATAAAATTTCTCGATGCCTAAAGGACAGGTGAAGAACAGAACTGGGAACTCTCACTCTCGATCGCATCCGGTTTCATTGGGTATAAAAAAAACAGCACCTCATCTATGAACTTTCACTTGTTAGAACTGGGAACAGTTGTGAGCAAAGTCTAAAAATAGGTTCTTCTATTGATGGCAGCACCCTTGACTTTTGCACTTTCGGAGGGATGAAAATCTATTTTTCAATCCCTCGTAATGTCTATAAATGGTCCATTGAAGATTTTTTCCTCCCACTCAACGTTGTTTAAAATAAGCACTGAACTCGGGTACAAACTAGTTAAGGGAACTGTGTGGCTGCTGTTGGTAAAGATCCATTGAGTACTCTCGGCCGGAAGCAGAAATGTACTCTTCCGGTTTCCATGACATGGAAAACTTCCGAACAAAGAACTTGTACCCTAGACAGGGGTAGACAGTTATCCCGACGAAGATCACGGATCAACTCACTCTTTCACGGTCGCGGTCTTTCTTAGAACTGAACACTAGTAAACGCTCTCTCGGCCCAAGTCGGTACGAAAAACCTCCCTTCGGACGCAGGGTCGTCACAAAACAGGGAAAATGTTACACAATTTTTCACTACCACTATTCTATCTCGGCAGAGTGGCGTGAAGCTTCCATATCTCACCCGGGTTCACCCCAATTATGCACCCGCGACATCTTCACGCGGCTGCGACTATCAAGTCAGGCAGGCATCCACAACAACTATTCAAACGTGGACGTCGCCGTCGGCCCTACACATCATCAAAAGTCACAAAGCACCGGGATGTGAATGGCTAATAAACCAACTACTAGCTGACGATGACCACCGCAATAACGACCGACGACAGCTCCCGCAACTGCATTCGGGAAGCTGCTGCTGGATGGCGCACTTTCGGGAGCGAATCTTGCGCGTGCCATATTCTCAGCCGGGGTGAGATGCAGCATCCCTCCCTTCTTCCACTCGCAAGGGGCATGAGGCAGCCAGAAGAAAAACTAAACTACTGAAAACCTCATCCCCCGACGAACGACTGCCACCTTCTAGTGGGGATTGCATCTTCCGACTGATGATCGGTGCAGCGGAAGTGGGAGAGTGAGCGCAGGCAGCTTCCGGGGGAAGGGTTGGGGGGTTCAATGTCAGTCGCCATGTTCCTCGGTGAGGTGCGGCAAATGATTTCACTTTTCTGCTACCTACTCGTTACAACTAACAGGGAAGTGTAACTATTGCATGTATGTAACGTAGAAAAGAATAAAAAAAAGATGCTGAATGTGTATTGAACAGTTCCAACCCAGCAGCATTGCATTCGGATCTGGACACGAGTGCATTCCGGTTGTTACATTTGTTGTAAACTAATAAACCACACACCGCGACAGCAAGCACCCGGACTGGACAGACTAAGTGCAATATTTATAAACAGACTGATTAGAACAGAGATCGAAAACATCAGAGTAATTATCGATAGCAGTTTTTTTCTAAATAAAGGAAATTTTCGCTAGAACTGGCAAATGTTATGGGTCATCAAGGCATTTCTAAAGCTGATGAACAGAAACATAAGGAAACATATTTTAAATTCAAAATTTTGATTTGCGTCCTGTTAACATAATCATTTGTATAATCTGACTGAAGTATGACTCAATGTAGTAAACAGTTTTCACAATGAGATTTATTGATGACGGGAAGAATCTTAGATGCTTGATTCAAGATAGCTGTAGAGTGTCCCACATCAAATTGCATCACAGTAAAAACGCTGTTGACCGATTCTTTTGAAATTTTCGCTCAATAAACTTCCATTTGTGATCTTTTGGTATAATTATTTCATTCCAGTTCAATACCATATTTAATACCAATTAGGCGCACTTTTACCCAACCAGTTTTACGCAACATCTGAAAGCAGTTTTTTTTCGCAGAAACCAAGTTTTTCGTCATTCCTTACTTAAAATTATCCTCTTTGAGATTCTCACTACTTCAAAGAAGCACAGTTTTTTTCAATGGGTCTTTGTTCTGGTGCTTTGGGTGAATTTATGTTCTTGGATTTAAAAGTGACTTTTTAGACTTCATAAGAATTCAGGGCATTCTTTGTATAGTGGCGCGAATAAAAATTAATCGAAATGTATGCATGTATGTATGATGTATTGGTCCCCCATCGGTAGCAAGGTCCAGCCTATGTCTGTGTGGCTTGGCCTTCGAATTTCTTTTAGAGCTTCCACGGCCGATAGTTCGTCGAGGGAAGTCATTCAACCTTCAGAGACCTACAATGGTTGGCAATCCACTCCGCTTGCAATAGTCTCTTCAGTTTATCCCAAGATGTATTCCCTCTGAAGTATTTATTATATATAAGAAGTTATTAATAATGATTGAAACACATCTTACCTGTCGGTAATTTATGGGATTTGAACCCAAAAGTTTTCTTTCCGAGACGCTTGGGTTACCAGACTTGCGCCAACTTATTCGCTAGACCACCTCAGCGCTTGAATAAAAATTAGTCGGAATGGTGCAGAAAACCACTATACAGCTTATTTTGGACAGTAAACTGACCATAGAATGTAAATGTTGTTATGGTTAAAACAAACATCATTATCGGACCTTTTTGCAAGTATTTTAAATTTTATGATGCTACAAAACATAAAAAACAATGGTAAGGCTAGGTATTAATACGATTCCAGAATGGTATTTCTGATGGAAATCGATCCAGTAGTTTTGCAGATAGAACCAAAACTGTAAACCGTTTTTTTCGTATTGTGTTTTGAATCCAGAAGTTTGCTAAAATCACTTTCAAATGCTAGCTATACGGGTGGTGTGCTGTTAAAATTTAATTTATGTAAATTTTATGATTAATATCATGGATCATCATAAAAAAAAGCAAAAAAAAGTTTTGGTCAAAACTTTGTATGGAGCAACTCTGTAGTTTCCTCAGCGAAGTATATTCTGGTTAAAACTGTGCTCACCCACTTGTAGGTCCTAGCTACTGCTAAAAAAAATCATTCGGACCCCTATTGTTGTTCTGATGAATCTCAGAACTGCGTAGCAACGTTGAATCACAAAAATCATAGTTGCAGCATGACAACGAGTTGTTTTCGAACGTCCCGTTCTTTTCCATAAGTTTGCGCAAAATAAATTTGCCCCATTGCTCTTTGATAGGCTCTGTTTGTTCAATTTCCGAAATACAGAAAAATTAAGAAAAACGTCAAAAATGTTACACTTTCAGCTATTTTGTGCAAATTTTCAATTGCAAAATTAATGATTTTCTACAGCGTTTGCAAAGTGATACAGTTTAAACGAACATACACATATAGGATCTAAGTGAAACTTCTTGTTTCTTTGAAGTGATCTTAATTCTACTTTAGACTAATGCGTACATCTTTCAAGGAAATAATGGCTAGCATCTTACTAATGCTAACACCATCAGTCCACAGACATAGTTATATGTACGCCATGACCGAAACTCGATCTCACGACCTCTAGCTTAGAAGACTTAAACCCTATCCTCTAGGCCACGGTCGGTTACAATTTGACGCGAGATATCATTTAAATAAAATTTATAAAGTTTTGATCTTTTCAGTTATTTTGTCAGATTTTTCCTGTCACTATTCATTTTGTGTCTTTGATATGGATAATATTGATAAAGCTAGTTTTTCCGAAGACTGTTGAACGGTCTTTACTTTTGATTGAAAAAAGTTGGTATGAGACGGAACGACACAGCGAAAATGTTGATGCTATTTTATGTTTAATTTACACTTCAAAATTTTTCAAAGCCAATGAAACTAAAATACTAGAAAATAGTTCCATTCCCATGGAAAAATCTTTTCTTCAAATTTCACGGCCATGTTTGATTGAACCGGAAGTATAAAACATTGCATATCTTAACACGTTCGTCGCCACGTCACCCATATTCGGGTGACAGGTGTATTTCCTGGGAGGCCCCGTCACATCAAAAAGCAAGTGACGCTCTCTTACTCAAGTTAGCCGCTTAGTTTAGCCACACGTTACAAATAGTGGAGTTCTCCCTGGTTTGCTTTCTTGCTCCGAGATTTTCTTTGGGTCCGGCAAGTAAAACAACCAAAATGAGCGTGGCGACGAACGTGTTAAGGTTGCCAGATTGCCCGGGTTTGCCCGGATATTTTATACAAAATTTGGAAACATTCCAACCCGGCTCGGCTGCCAGGATTTCATTGAAATTGCTCGGAATTTGCCTGGATTTATTCACTTTATTTGAAAAATCAAACAAAAATAAATCGAAATGTGTGGTAATTTTTTTTATTTATGCCTCCAAACCCAATTTTTTTTGCAAAACCTCCTAAAAGATTTTTAATGGCCTAAAAGCAATTTAAAATCTGTTGATGAGTTTAAATGAAAAAAAAAAACAGTTTATTCAATATTTTTTTCTTGATTTTTGTTGAGTTGTTTCAGGGTTTTTACAAATATTGTCTGGATTTATAGTCGTCAGTATTGAAATCAAATTCCCGGAGAAGTGCTGAAAAAATTATGGCAACTTTATGCATACAATTAAATTGTATGAATCGCGTTATAATATTTCGGTTAAACTTAGCCTTCGATAAGACAGCTATGTTATGTTTTGTGGATTTGATCACGAGAAATGAAATAAATGAAAGTGATTTATTACTTTTTAATGAATTTTTAAACAGCGTTTTAAAAAGCTGAAGCTAAAACTGAACCATTCCGTAATAAAAAAAACACTTTGATCAATCCACTTCACAAACATATTTTAATTTTTTTGTTAAATTCGAAGGTATCACCCCGTTGCATTCAGGGGTATAAAGAATCATTTTTTTCACTTGGCTTCCAGTTGAACAACTTTGTATTTATCCTATTGAAAGTTGATGTTATTTCCGTTGAAAGAGATCCTGATATCTGTTTCAATTATATCATGATTAACCCAGTTATGATATTCAAACTTAGATATTTAATTTGAATTAGCTTCCTTAAAAAGTACCGTTTTCTAATATGTCTAATACAAACGTTAAAAAGTAAGAGAGCTTTTAAATAGAACTATAACTCAATGTTTGGATTTTGAATCTGATTTTCAAAAATCCTGAAGAACGCCTTAAACACTTACGAGAGTTTTCTGATTTTTAAACAAATATTTTGATTGTATTTTAAAGTGCTTTTTTTTGTTTCGTAAAATAACACAGAAATTTATATGAGCTATACTCCCACAGATTGATGTTTTTAATGAAACATGAATCATTTTCATCATCATGAGAATTTTTCGAAAAGAAAACTAAATATGCAAGTATAAAAAAGGCTCTAATATGAAACAAAGAATGCAGTACACATTGAGAAACAGAAAAAAATGTAACCAGACTTGAAATGAAAAGAAGAAATTCATAATCCAGGATTTGAAGGTTCTAAAAATTAACAGGATAAAAAATCAGGTTTTTTAACGAACACTAACACAAACATGATCTCACTCAATTAAACTTGATGTTTCATCGAAGAAATTTTTTTTTAACTTCTCTAAGCGTAAGACATCTTTCGATGATATGATGGCTAGCATCTTACAAATACGAAAACCACCAGACCACAGAAAGTGTACCTTGTATGCAGTGACCGGGATTTGATCTTATGACCGTTGGCTTAGAAGACTTGAAAGCCGCCACGGGATGCGGATTTGAAGTATCAAAGTTATTTCGTTTTTAAAAAAAAGAGTAGATTCTGTTACAGTTAATTAAGTATCAATGTTAATAAATTTGGCCTAAAATTTCGAATTTATGTACAATGTAGTAGTCTCGTAGAGTTGATGAGCAAAATTTTCATAATGTTTTAAATTCCAATTCATTTACAGTCGAACCTGGATAAGCGAGAATCCTCTGTAAGTGAGAGAATAGGCAAGAAACCTTAATTTTTTAAGCCAAAAACCTTCATAAGTGAGAATCAATCCGTATATTTACACCCAAAATTCAGCGTTTACTCCAATCATGAGTTCTCTGTATTTCAACGTTATTGGCATAAGATGGGAACGCCAGTGGCAATGATTCGGTTTGAAACCGCCGGCATGACAGATTGCGTATGCTGAAGGAAACAAAATAAAAACATTTCCATGTTCCTCCCTAACCCATCACAAGATAAAGGAGGATGGAAATGAATGAATAAATTGATCCGCTGGGCATGGTTGTCCATTCCTCCCCGAGCGGCTTGAAAAATGCAACTCAGTGAACTTTTCGTTCTGAACCACTTGCTCTGCTCTGTCAAGACGCCCAATCAAAGAGCAGAGAAGCCTTCGCCAGGGTGAGAGCAAGAGAAAAAAATCATCACATTAAGTGTAGGGGAGCAGCGCTAAAGCAACTAAGTAGGTTTGGTTCTTTACCAACAAGAAAAGGAAGAAAAAGAAGCAATATCGTTTCGTGCTGTTTGTTTGCCTACTGTGGTAGGAAGAGAAGGAAAAAAATGCACTTCAGTTGTGTGTTTCGGGAAATCTCCTTCTCACACAGTAGTGTTGCTATTAGGGCACCGGTTTAGCTCGACACTTGGCTTCGGCTGTACTCGGAAACGAGTGTAGAGCATTTCGGAAGGATGTGTGGTACTCTAAAAATCGTAGAAGATAACGGTGCGATTCACACAGCGCACTGTCGGAATTGAGAAGTGCGGACCAACCATCCCGCTGGGTCAATGCTGTGCGTGCGAATGTAAGGCGAAGGGAAAAAAACATATCCTTGTTTCAAACCACTGGTAAACAACCTCCTGCCAAGCTGCCTTCGTGTGTTCGTGTGTATGTAACCAGGCAGAAAAAAAAAGCAAAAAACAGTTTCTCGTTTTCAATTCCCAAAGCCAGACACTGTGCGTTTTATTTTTTGATTAGCTGCGCTGAACGACTATGCCAATTAACCGTCTTTCTCCGTCTGCCTCAGGTGGTACACTGGTTAAGCTGTCAGATGGGCAAGATGAAGGTAGAAAATTGTTTTGACTTCGATTTTCACCGTTGGCTTTTTTTTTTAATTTTCTTGTTTCTGGGATGATTTATCTAATATGATATGTTTTGCTTGATTGTTTGTATGTATCATTTTGTCTGAGAGCTCGAATCTTCATGTCAGTTACGAGAAAGCAATCATATCATCTTTGGAACAATGCACATTTTGGTGAATTTTCGGCACTTAGTTAGCTCCGATTGGCATTGATATTTTGCAACTTCTTCTGTGGGTGTACTAACAATTTGACAGCAAGTGACGCATTACACATCTGGTTTAAAAAAAAAAACGACTCAAAAACATGAGGGGCAGAACATAGGACATGTTAAACGGTTTTAAGTTTTTCGATAAAACTCTGAAATGTATAGATTGTAAAGGAGTTTAACAGAATAATCAGAGTTGCAAAAAGATATTGTAAACTTTTGAAGTATTTTGGTCCAAATACTGTGCTGCGCGTGTGATGACGATAGTCGAGTCACCCGATTTCAAGAGCCACTTTAGGTGGGCAACGTCACTTCGAATGAACTTAGGGAATAAACCTCCTTCACTTCACTGGCACCAACTATCGGAATAATGTGACTAGAGTCCCGTGACGGTAAGGTGACTCTACCATCATCACCTCAAGAGCGGCGCAGATTAAGGGTCATTCGCGGTTTAATAAAAAAAAGTTTTAACACATCGATAGTTAAATACTTATGTGAGTTGCATCACTGGATCGAGTTCAGACACTTATAAACGTGTGCCACCTAAAGATCAGTCATTTTGAGGGGTAACATGAGAACCCTTTGGAGCATAATGAGCATTCTTTTAAATATAAGTTTGTATGGTGTATAGAGAAACTTTAACTATAGGGGAGAGTGGGGATACTTGATCCCCTTTTCTTATTTTCACCATATCTTTTTGGAAAAATTTAGCAACTCGCTGTCTTTGACATTTTCTGACAGCTTGTAACTTCAAGTTTCTATGCTCCAAAAATTAGAAAGATCCTTGAACCCGTTGATGAACAAGAAGCATTTTCGTGGGAGTAAAAAAATTGCGATTTTTCTGAAGTTAGGGGAGACTTGATCCCCTATTAAAGGAGACTTGATCTTTTATTCAAGAAGCCCTAATCCTTGTATGAAAATCAAACAAAACCCTAAGATAGAATGTTAATTGACTATTTTGGTCATGTTTGTTCTCATTTCACAATTCATAGCAGACATAAGAAGAAAATTCTATAACTTTGTCTCAACGCTAATAACATTGCATACTTAAAGGCGCTATTTTTTAAAAATTAAGAGAAAATCAATTATTTTTGCTCTTTTCTTCAGACAATTGTTTGATAAATATTAGTTTTTGGATAAATATTAGTAATTTCGCAATCAACATTCATAACGATCAATTCAGAAGAAGAATATGCCGATTGGAAGGGGGATCAATTGTACCCAACTCTAGGGGATCATTTGTACCCATAATCAACATTTTAGAAAACTTTTTCTGAAAAAAGTTGAGAGTTTTCCATTACTTTGAAAATATGGCATTGTGAAGTTCATTTTACGCTCGAACGATTGATACATTGGAACAAATATTTTTTTCATAATTTTCCCATTTAAATAACATTTTAAAGTGATGAAAAAAGATCTTCAAGTTACATATTGTGAAATTTTTCAAACAAAGTTCAATTACTCAAACAATTATTTTGTTAAAAAATTTTAAACTACAAGCATTGTTATTTTGCTCATTTTGGCACATTTTTCTAGAACATTTAATCTTTGTAAGACATTCCAGTTTCGAGATATAGCTAAGGAATCAAGTATCCCCAGGGATCAAGTTTCCTCATTCTCCCCTACTCATACTCATACGATACCCTATCCTTGCACATATTCACACATTTCAACATTTTACATACACATATATTTTTGTGGTGTTTTGATTAGAGAATAATGCTGTTAAGTTTTCCGTATTGATTTTGGGTTCGTACATATATGACCATTCGATATTCCTTGTGTCACTGAAAATAAGCTTTGATGGAATAATCAAACGACATTACAGGCCTGCCCAATTAGATAGGCTGAAGGATCTTACGGCAGAGGGTGATAAATCTGCCAAATCTTGGTGCCCCTAGTCAGCAATTTTAATTTAAAAACAAGTTATGACATTAACTAAAGTGAAAAACCAAAACTTGAATGAAAGTGAAACTTCAGGATTTATGTGTACATCATGTCACAGTGTGTTTTTTTATAGATCAAGGTGATATATTTATCCCAAAAGCTTATTTCATTGAGCTTAAAAATTATAATTTTTTCTTCACTTTGAAAAAAGCTGGTTTTTTGAATAAATTTCGGTTTATTAGTCAAGATGAAAAAAAAACTAATTAAAATTTTTCTTTACCTTATTGATAGACCTAATTCCTAATTCAATATTTAGAAGCATATATTGATCACCAAAAAGTATAAGTTTTTAAAAGATCGTTGATTGAAACTATTTGAAGGTGATAGCTCTGAATGCTTTGTCACTTAAAGGTGAAAGAAAATACTCCAAGAAGAATACTCCAAGAAAGATTCATACATTTAGTAGTCATACTACTAAACATTTGATGACGCCAGTGACAAGTTCAAAGGTCGTCAGTTGAATTTGTTTTTCCCCTTTCACAGTGATGTCTTCAATGTTTACAGAATGCATTTTTCCTATAAACATAAACAAAATCTTTGTCGCAAACTAGACTCCAATGTGACTGATAAGGCGCGTGGCAGGCAAACTTTTGAAGGTTACCAGATGCGTCCGGGTTCATCTGTTTATAAAATTGAACCCATTAATTTGCTTCCACTATTAAAAAAGGAATTATGCCTAAAATTGGTCAACACTTAACCACCCCCATTCGATTGGCCTTATTGCATTGCAACTTGCAGGTGCTAACGAAAGCACGTGGAATCCACCGAAAAACGTGACCAGATCGGGATCCGTGCGACACTTCCTTATTAGCCGAGTGGCGTCTTAGAAGTGTGAGCTAGGAAAGAAACAGATAGATCCCTCTATCTAAATAGTTGAAAAGTCCGATAGAATGGACGCTCGCTGCTGGTCATCGCAATTGTCAGTAGCGGCTATCTCGCGCTATCTGTGTTGTCGTTTGTTGTTGATCAAGCAGAAGCATCACTTGAATCTTCCAGCGCGCGCTCTGGAAGCAAAAGCAAAAAAATGGCGGCCCGCCGTTAAGCTGAGAAGTGCGAATGCAGGCGCAGGCGGCCGCATCTGGAAGGGAACTTTGCTTCGCGTGGCATCCGAGGGTTACCAGATGAATCTCAAGGTCACAGGAAAGCATGAAAAGTGAATCTTGTTTCTTGAAAAAAATTATACATTAGAAATTGAGATACATTACCGGTTGAAAGTTTCTTCAGCACAATTGAAATTGAGTTTCGGTAAGATAAGTCAGAGGAACGTTTGAAAGGGGAAACAATTTTCAATCTAACATTTTTTCCATATTTGAGCTGGTAATTCTAACAAGTCAAGTAGCGTTACACAACTGATAAGAATATCAACAAATCGCAATCTTAACTGCTGTAAACTGCATAGAGCCGGAGAATGGCGGCGGCCCAATATAAATATATAGGTACCTACTCAGAGGAGATGCCATTTGTAGAAGAATGGACGCCGGTTTGCTGGAAAACTAAATAATGCGACAAACATCGGTTTGAAAAATTGGCGCGCAAAAAACCATTGCTATGAATAGAAGGGCTGCTTGGAAAGTGATAATAATTATAAAAGAAGCTGACTAATTATGTTCGGCGCCATGCATCTGCTAATCTTGATGCAATTGAGTGATTATTTCCATTTTGTAATCTTAAATCGTTGATTTTCAATACTGGTCTATTTAGTTCACCGCGGTATGGATGTTTGTTTATATGAAGAGTTTTGTAGAATTTATTGCACAAAGTGTCTCTTAAAAGTATATTTATTGAACTTTTTTCAAGTTTTGATATTTTTTAATGAACCTCATTTGAAGATAGGTTAAGATGGATAAAAAATCTTCCACCACAGTTTAGTTGAACATCAATGAAGCAAATTCAGCTGCAGATAGATGCCGTTTTTACAGCAGCTACAATTCATATTCAAAAACAAGAACTCGCTGCACTAAAAATGCGTTAAGTGAATTTTAAAATATTATTTTGGATGCAACCCTGTGGGTAGTTTTGAAGATTTAGGCAAAACAGAAATTTTCATTCAATATTGAGGCCTGTGAGTTGGTTGTTCAAGACAACAAAGGGCTTATGATTTGATTTACTTACTAATTCATATGGTTGGATCTTCCGTGCCACTGATACTGAAATAAATTTTGCTCAATCAGTAGATATAATTATTGAAGATTAATTGACCATCATGGTAAACATTAGTGCATGAATTTTTCAACAATTGATTTCTAAAAAAGTGGCGATGTTGATGTTGATGTCGATATTTCATTGATATTTCAGGGTTATTTGACTTGACATCATTTATTGCTCATTAATCGATTTTTGAAAAGCAAAAGTTTAAATCTAAGATTTAAATCTTTATGTATTTACAAATCTAGATTTTGTTATATATTATATTGTATTATATTTTATCAGAATTTAATTTTTTTTGTGAATGTTTGAAAACATAAACCATTCAAAAATTAACTATTTTCGCAAGTTTTGTTGAAATGTATTTAGCGATTTCTGACTCCAAAGACCTTGTACTAAATTCTGTATCTTTTTTGAATAAATATTCATAAAAATAAGAAAGCAACGCATTAAAATTTAAAGAAGAAGTTGAGATCGCAGAGTGCAAAATTTGTAGCAAAAATTACTATTCAATTCTAGGAAGTTTTGTTTTCTGATAGGAAACATAGCTTATCAACAATATGAAGATGAATTTCAATCAATTATTATCATTATTATAAGTCCGAAAATTGTTCAAGGAGTCACCAATTTTTATTTTATAAACTATCCAATGCATACTAGGAAACTTACTTGAAGATTTAGAATTCTGAAATTAAAACCCCATGTTTATTAGAAAGCTGATTAGAAAGGATACTCCAGAGTCTTAAGACACAAATATTAATTTTAAAATCATAGGCTTTCAAACTATGGATGGAATTTAAGGTTCACTTGTATTGTATATGGTGAGCAATATTAATATTAAACTTATATAAACAAAGAACTCGTAAATATGCACGTTCACGATCATCCAATTTGCATGCAATTTTTCTGTAGTGTTCATCTTTGGGCAGAGCAGAACACGACGAAGAGATTATTTCAAAAATATTATGAGAAGTTTGAATAATTTGGAAAATAATTGAATGGTCGAATAAAATGTTTTGAAAAATTTCAATAAATTAAGAAAACAAAAGGCGATTAAATTTCAGACCTTTACAGTCTTTTGTGTTTTTGAAATTGTTTGAATGTTCGATAAATTCATTAAAATTTCCATAAAAAAAACTTCAAACTTTATTTATATCCCGCTTTATTTTTACAGAAAAATTGAATAGTGGGGAGGAGTTACATAAGAAGCAATATATATTTGTTCCAGCATTATTGAGCACATGAACACACGAATGAAAACAATCAGACCAAAAGATCAACATAAATGAAGAAAACTTTAGAAATAAACTTAAAATTTGAATACAAGTTCACAGGAAAATTAATCTTAAATCAACGATCTAACAACGATACAATTTCAGATAACTGGAGCCTTATAAAAAATATTGATTCTTAACAACAATAAATTTCAGTAAAAATTTCACAATTTAGCTGTCTGAATTTACGATAGCTAAACCAGAGATTAAGTTTTTTTTGACCCCAAAAATGGACGGTAAAAATGAAGTGAAATTGGGTATCCGAGGGTTTTTTTGAGTCAGAGATGGTTTGTAAAGTAATTTCAAGAATATCTCTTTTTACGGAAGGAAGGCTTATATACAAAATCAACTTTAATAAGGAAACAACTCAAACAGTTTAAAGACGATTTTCATAGAATTATATTCATGAACACGAAGAGGTTAAAGACGTGTATACGAAATAAAACATTTAAAATGATTCAAGGGTAAAGGTAAAACAAATTTTATCGTGTCAGCTGATTTTAAATTAATTAAAAGCTCTTAATATTTTCTGCAGAATAAATCAAAACGTTTTGCGATATTCAACTAAGTTTTTAAGATGAATTAAAAATTTAAGATCAAATGCTCAGGAACTCTTCCCAGTGACTGTGTAGATTTAAGGAAGTTTTGAAACAAGATTTATGAACAATTTTAAGAATCTCCAGCGTTATATTTCAAATAATAGAATATTTAAAAAAAATTGAATCCTTTTAAGAAAAAGGGATAAAAATTGATTTGAATATATCATGGTTTGTTATAGATATTAATTAACGCGTTTTGTTATCATTGTCTGACACAGGTAAAAAATTATTACTTGCGTTTTTAAAAACGCATTATTGAACTAAAAGCAATAGGCAAATTTTGACAAATGATTATAATTCAGGATGCACAAATCTTTAAAAATTGACAAAAGAAGAAATTGAAATTTGTTCCGGCCTAAAATGTACTAAATTATTAAAAACTTGAAATTTTAATTGGATAAATTAATCAGCTTGAGCAAGGAAACTGATAATTTTATCCTCATGGCTTAGGCTTGCTTGAACATTTTTTTTTATAAAAATTGATAAATGCATTGAATTTGATAAAAAAAATTAAAAACAATTTCAATCAAGAAACGCTACGAATAGAATCTGAATGCTCTACTTTGAGATTCTCATTATTCAGAACTTTCGTTTCGCAACTGTTTCAGTAGACAGTAGAAAAATTATAAGAGAAGAAATTTCATATTTTGAAACAAAGGGATAGTTATCCAAAAATTTACAAGATTTAATGTCTAGCTTACCAACTTCTATCGATAGCGAGAAATATTTATAATTTATTTCAAATTTTTGCAACAAGAATCAGACAATTTTGTCGTTTGCAGGGTGGCCAGCAAGTTTCCATTTTCAAAATCCCGGTTTTTCCCGGTTTTCCGATCGAGATTTTATGATTTTCCCTGTTTTGAAATACATGAATGTGACAAGATGGATTTTTTGAAAACTAATATAAGCTCTTTTTTCAATGTCACACGTAAGAATATTCTGATAACGATGATGTTCGTTGTGATTTCTACAGAAAATTGTTTAAAAAAATGATGAAGAATATAATTGAGGCCCTCAGAATCAGAGGGTGAGGTGCCAAAATTACCAACTTTGAGTGAAATACATATACCAATCGATTCTTCATTTCTCAATCTACATCTGCTGCAAAACTCTAATTTTTTGATAATTTTGTCAACACTTTTTCGATTCAATTAAAACGATGATGCTCCAATAAAAAACTACTTTATCGAACACAGAATTTGATAATTGGGCTCTGGTTTCTGAATTATGAAATTTGAAATATAATCATCAACGATGAATTAAGGATCTTTAAATCAAAACCTAACAACTTTAAGTTTGGATTTATGATGATTTATGATAAAATTTTAACTGGATCATACTGATTGATATTCTAATTTATTTTTTTTCTCTGCAATTTTGAGAACAGAATCGACTCAATTCTATTCCTCTTATTATTCTAAAATTTTTATTTGATTCTCGTCTTGAACACTTGAGCCTGAGACTGAGTTCTAAGAGCTTGACTTTGGACTTGGCATGTTTATCTCAAATCTGAGTCTGAATTTGCAATCCACAATTTTGAAAATTATTCTAAGGCTCGAATTTGCTTTTCAAATTAGCTTTTTTATTGTGATAATATCTTAATGTAATTTTTAGCCCATATATTTAAACTATCTGTATTTTTCAAATTTTTAATCAATAAAGAATGCGATTGCCAGTAAAAGCGCAAAATGTTAAATAGAATCACACAAACTTTTGGTATCTCGTTCTACCTATTGGGCATTTTATTAATAAACCATGTAACATGGTGGCCACTAATTTTGATTTTTTCTGTTTTCTCGCATTTTCCCCGCATAATTTTATAAATTGCCGGCTCTCAAATGTTAAAAGTTGAATTTATTTGTGAAAAATATTTTTTTCGAACATATGAAAGATACATAAGTTCTTCGCGCTTTCGATGCTTATAAAAAATTTGTAAATTTGTAAACGTCAAAAATAGGCAAATTTACAAAAAAAAACTCAATATATTTTTTAACTCGAATACTCCAGAGCACTAAAAGGTATGTGCTGAGCTAAAAAATCTCGGTTTTTCAAGAAATTATCGACTTTTGCCCACATTTTCCCAATGGAATTTTGATCCCAATTTTATTTCGCTTTAAGAAAAATATGAATTTATTTTAGAATTCCATTGGTTTTTATAGGGGAAAAATGATCCATAAAGAATTTTCCCGGTTTTGATTTAAAAATCCAGGTTTTTTCCCGGTTTAGCGGTCCTATTTTCAATTCTCAGTTTTTTCCTGGTTTTCCCGGTTTGCTGGCCACCCTGTGGTTAAAATGCTTAGTTTTTGGGTCTAGTTTTTTATAATTGCTGATTTAATTTTTGATGCATTAAAAAGGTAGAAATGTTTTCCAATACAACTACTTCAAAGTTAAAAAATAACATATTGATAAGGTTTGGTATGCAGTATTTAGTGCATTTTTTTCTGGGATCCTGAGGATTCCCGGGAAAAGGATCGTCAGATTTTCCGATTCCCGGGAGTGCTAAAGTGACCGGGAAATGGACACTCTTATAATAAATGAATGTTTTTGTAGGCCTTTTTCACCCCTTTCTCGAAACCTTTGTGCGCAAATTTTCAAATTAATCTATTGCCTTGAACTTTTGATATGAACGACTTCTTCGGCAGACCCTTGACCAAGGTTGTCGAAATCACAGAAAAATTTGTAATTTCACAGAATTTTGAGCGAAATTGTATCACAGAATTTGTGTCACGGATCAAAGAATTTTGAAGTTTTTCACAGATTTCACAGAATTTTTAATTTTTATCGTTTTTTTTGGAAATGTGTCTTTTTAAGCCCATATTTCTGTTCAATTTATTACACTGATTCGTGAAAACTTGATGAGCTAGGAATAATATTTTTTTTAAAGAATTTTGTTAAAACTTGTGCTTTTTGTTTGTGTTTGATATGGCTTTTCAATAAAATTGATGAAAATAGCGTTACAGAAGACTGTCACAGAGTTTTTGAGTAAATCACAGAAAAACAGAAGTTATTTAGCCAAAATACCGAATATTTTTCGACATTGACTAAAAATAAGAATCAAAATCTTTTGACTTAAAATCTTATATTGTACAGCTGGAATAACTGGAAATCCATTGTTCATTTTCCAAAACAAAAACCAAATTTTAATCTCAAAAGGGGTCAACCGAATAATATCTGAAAACATTGTTTATCATTCCTGGCCCTAATGAGAACCGTTTTCAAATTTCAGCTATCTAGGTCTGAAAACGGTTAAGCCTATAACGAACATTCAGAAATATCTTATACATAATTGGACCGTTTTCTTTGTAGCCCCATCACGTTTAAGCGGGCGGTCAAAATGAAGTGAAATTTGGTATTCAAGGGCTTTTCGGGTAAGTAACTATAATAGTATCAAAATCATACTTTTTGTGAAAGCGGGCTCTCACACAAAATTTACCTCAAATGTTACATTAGTCGAATAATGTCTAGGCAATTTTCATAAAAATTGGTTGACGAGCACGAATAATTCGTGAAGAAGTTAATTACGTGTAGAGTAGATGCAGTTTAATATTTGAAACGATCTACTAAGTTAAAGGTAAAACGAAATTTAACGGGTCAGCTTATTTTCGATAAAATTTCAAATAAAAAATCGAGTAGGTATGAGATAAAGTCATTAGAAAAAATATTCTTAATTTTCTTCCATATCACTTTAAACGAAAGTATCCTGCATTTGAAAGTGATTGTTTCTAAATAATAAAAATCTTAAGATGATCAAAAAACTAAAGACTTCAACTACTTGGTACATGCTTCCTTCTAAAACTTACATTGACAAGTCCAAAACTAATGCAATTATGTTCATTCCATTCTAATATTAAAAATTTCAAACTGATTGTTAAAAATATTTTTTTTAACTAGCTCCAGCTTTATTAAAGAACTAGCTGATCCCATACGAACTCCGTTTCGTTTTCAACTTGGAATATGTCATGCACAGTTTGTATGAAAGTCAATTGCCAAGCATTTTCCAGATGCACTTCTAAATTCATTGTTAAGTAATAATTGCAAAAATATTGGACGATCACTTCGTCTGTCGTCTGCTACTAAATTTGAAATCAGGAATCAATTGACCGTGCCAAAAAACCACGGGTATAAATTTCGACTAAATCATTGCATAACAATGCAATTATTTCCAAAAAGTTAAACCCATTTTGGGAGCTCTTATATAATCTTTGATATCTGCAATCGATTGCCCTTCCCTCAAAACTCCCGTGTGCAAATTTTTAAAGCAATCCATTGTATAATTACGTCAATATTGCTTAAAATAGTGAAAAATTAATTTATATGGACGACCCCTTTCGTCGACCCCTGGCAAAACATTTGACTTCTGAAATCGATTGCCCGTCCCTGAAAACTACCGTGTGCACATTTTCATCCCAATCCGATGTATAATGACGACGATATTGCAAAACTATTGAAAGGGTAATATGGACGACCCTCTTTGCCGGCCCTTCACACTGAATTTAATACCTGAAATCCATTGCTCATCTCTCAAAACTCTCGTGTACCAATTTTCGTCTGAATCCGATGTATAATAACGACAATATCGCATAAACAGTGAACATGGACGACCCCTTTGGCCGACCCCTGATTTTAGTTGGATAAGTGAAATCAGTTGTTTGTTCCTAATAACTCCTATGTGCAAATTTTCATCCCATTCCGATGTATAAAAACGTCAATATCACTAAGATACTGAAAATTTAATATGGACGACCCCTTTTGCCGGCCCCTTACACTGAATTTGATACCTCAAATCGATTGCACGTCACTCAAAACAATCGTGTACCAATTTTCATCTGAATACGATGTATAATAACGTAAATATCGCAAAAACAGCGATTAGTTAATATGGACGACCCCTTTGGCTGATCCCTTACTCAAAATTTGACACCTGAAATCGATTGCTCGTCTTTCAAAACATTCATGTGCAAATTTTCAACACAATCCGACGAAAAGTAGTGTCAGTATCGCGAAAACAATATTTGTCTTGTATGGACGACCCCCTTCAGAAGGGGTCATCCGAAAATCTGAAAACATTTTTCATCCTTCCTGGTCCAAATGAGCATCCATGCCAAATTTCAGCTCTCTAGCTCTTAACACAGCTGAGTCTATAGAGGACAAACAAACAAACAAACAAACAAACATACAGAAATTGCTTTTTATATATAGCTTAGCTTAGCTTGATTGACTACTCACATCCACCTTAAGTCATTGAAACCGAAATGCCGTTATGAATTCGGATATAAATGATATAAACTTCTTGTTTTCCATAGTTCGTTCCATCATAATAGTACTAAAGCATTTCGAATTCCAAAACCGCTGGTGTGGCTCAGTAGAATGAATTCTACATCACCAATGGTTGCTACTCCGTGATTGACCGAGGCCATCAATTTTGCCCAGAGGTCAAAAGAATGGTGTCTGGGATTGACAACACATTCACAATTAACAAAACTGATGCTCTCTCTTTATACATCAATAACGGCGCCGGCCACGTCCTAGTAGTCAATAGATAGATAGGAAAATGAGAGAAAGGGATGACAGATTATAATTTCATGCTTTAGGACCGAGGTTACCTCTGCATCCTAGCAAAAAAAATTGTTGTAGGGGGATGTGGGGGAAACGGGATATGATCAGGAGACACCTTTGACGAGTGTCTAGATCTTAGTAAACCTATTCTCCGGTATTTTCATTGTTCATAACAAAATCTTTGTTAACTCTACACAACAAAACAAAAAATCAAGAGACATCTACATCAGTTAACGCAAAAATCATAAAACTTATTGTGAATAACATATATTGGCCCACTAGCGTAACAATCTCTCTATTAAAACAATGTAGGCAAAATAAAAATAAAAATTATTTAATTTAAAATTTTTCTTCGGCTGATATTTGTAAACTATAATAAACCCAACCTTTTTTAAAGAGACCGTCTTTTGATATCAACAAATTCAAAAAGTTGCAAATGATGTATAGTTAACTAAAATGTAAATTCTTTAACTTCTGTTTCTTTTTAAAAAATAACAGAATCTTTGTTATATTTTGAATGTCGAACAAACAGTACAATTCATCATTGATCAATTTCAATATATTATTGTAATTTATTATAATTTTGCACATGTGTTATGCTATGCTTTTCAAAATATTTAAAATTGTTCTGTAAATGTTAACTGAAAGCAGTGTTTAGAACTATCAGCCTACCAAATCGAAGTTCGTATCTGAAAAGCTGGAATACCTAAGCAATTCCAGAGACAATAGAAAAAAAAAATTGCTCCCAGATGATAAGGAGATTTCTTTTTTGCTGAAAAATTAATACTATAGGAACTACAAAATTGTCCTCATAAAAATTTATTTGAGAAAATTAGTACTTTTGTGGAAAAGAGGAGTGCATATTAGGCCCCGGGTACTCGTTATGTCCTTATCTCCCCTATTGCAGTGAAAGACTTCTTTCATATGTATATAGAGAGTTGAATTGGTGAACATTATCATATCAATTACCAAGTGGTTTTTATTTAACTTAGGACTAACTTTGAATAGCAAATTCAAATACGAAAAAACTTTTTAGAGGTGCATCGCAGTATAATTATTTATATTAAAAACCTCTTTTATATTTTTTCAACGGGAGTGTCCAACACCCAATCATTGTAAAATACGACACAATCCGAACAATTTCTAATAGAATTTCATCAGATTTAAAACACAAATATTTCCTGACATATGTACATGTGACATAAATGAGTAGAAGATTTATAGTATTGAAGAATCTCTTGCAGACTCGAGCTCACATAAAACTGATTTTCCTAACTTAAAATTCAAACAAGCATTGTTATAAATCTATGCTTATTTGCTTCAAAAAATACTAAACGAAGACTCAACTTGACTGGCACATATAGAATAGTAGGAATGACATATATGAATAAATAACCAGTGATGTGATTCTCCGTAGAATTTGCAAAAAAATATTTTGGCTAAGACTATTCAAATTTAGTTGATAGTGAATTGTAACGAACGTTTTAAAGAATTTTCTTATACGCGATTTACTAACGATTCAACAATAAATTTAACTGACTGATATGAGGCAAAAATATTTTGATAGACAACTGTCAAAGCAATTATTTTTTCATATCTTAGAATATTTAGAATACAACGATGCTCATGAAAATAATTAATTCATAGTAATTTTTAACAAATAAAAGATATTAGACTAAGATACGCAAACATTTGAATTCCAGCAGTAAAAGTTTTAGCAAAATTAGGATATTTTAGTAAATGGAAATCCTTTTATCAAAATTACAGAAAATATCATGATAGTTCAACATGTGACATCGAAAAAACATGGAGAGAATACTTAGCTTTTATCCTTTCTAGAGACCCGGTAATGGTTAACTTCGGTTCATCCGGAGGTACGATCTCTGGCGAATGGAACAGCCAACAGGATTCCGGGATCAATATCAATTGGCGTGGTTTGGAGCTTGGGCATCAGATTGAAGCAACTGATTGAATGATGAATTCGAACTTTCCCTTTTTACTATTTTACAATTTTTCATTTTTTCGATATTCAACTTGACATTAGCAAAAACCTTCCACTTCCATACAGAAATTGCTTTTTATATATATAGATGAAGTGAAATGGACTCCTAGATTCAAAATTTACCATTGAAATTAAATTTCAAAAACCTTTACGTAGCAGTTAATTTTAGTTGAATCTGGGAAGCAGGTTTTCAGATTTGATACTTAAGTATTTAAAAAACCCAAACAGCGATTCTGATTAAAGTTAAGGAATTCTCAACAGCTAATAAGATATTTTCACTCACATTTTCAAGGAATGTCAAAATTTTAGTTCGGATTTCGCCAGTTAAATCATTTTAAAATATAGTTTAGACGAATATCAGATGACATTTGGTTTAAAATATTAAACTATTCTATTCTATTGAAAAGGTTTGTTGCGTAAAAACTTCTCTTAAAATTGCTACTATTTAAGCTTCCTATATGATACTCAAATAATTTCCTGTCAAAATTTTCCAGAAAACCCGGAAGCGAACGAACCAGAAGTAATCGCAAATTCTCCACCATTACAATCACCATCACTTTTCCCCACTACTACGAAGGAGGTAGGAATATGGCAATTGACTGTTTTGTGCTCGTATTTCGCCTTTTCTACCTCCTATCATGCCCGGACTAGCATCCCCCACCTTTGATTCGCCGTCATCCCGGAAAAGGATCGAAAACAGCATATCCCAACAACGAAAGACTATTTCTGGTGCTCACCAGCAGAGGGCTTGCTGTACATCGGAAAAGCACGCACCCACACAAACACACACTCATACAACGTATCACCGGGTAAGTTTTCTCCGTTTTCTCCTGGCAAATATTCCCATGCACCGACACTGACTTTTGGTGGTATTGGTGTTGGTCGGAAAATCGATTGAACACTCTCGTTGAGGTAGGTTCAGGATTTTGGAGGATGTTTTGTTGTTTTTTCTTCGTTTTTGGGAGGAAAATTATTTTCAATATTTAAAAGTGGGAATTTCTAGTACACAGTGTTTTTCTGTTTTCATAAACAGTTTCTTTGTTGACGATCAACTCAATCGGGGAACTGTTTGTTGGAACAGTGATTTGCGATAATTGGAGCACTTGAGCCGAGGCTAGTTAGTCACGTTTGATTTTATGTCATTGATAATATTTGAACTTTCCAGTAGTTTTACTTCTGGAAAGTATAAGCAAACGGCACAACAATACGTACTTGATATCATATCCAAAAAACGAGGAGCTGGTGGGCTGAAGTTTTCCCGGAATCGGTCAGGAATTTCACACGTGATTTGAGTTGGGGGATCTAGTTAGTTTGATCTCTCGCGCGGTTCGATATCGATAGTGGGCTCGGGCGCTCGTTTTCACTTTCCAATCACTCTCGGTTACAAACACTTCAGAAAGAATAAGCTCCTGGTTTACTTTCTACTCGAAGGGATCCACTCGATGTATTCGAGCGATTGTGAATGAAACAGAATCTTTTCGCAACGACCAGGTACTTAACAAAGTCGGGATGGCTCTCTTTTGCTCGCTCGAGCTAAGTTGTTTTTACTTTTTTTGTATCTGTACCCCTGGATTAATGTACCGGTAATCTTTCGGGTGGCCCCCGTTCCTGTTACAACAAAGTGTAGCGCCGGTCCAACGAATTGGTTCCAGACTACGCGAGAACACTATGCAAACTGCACTATCTCACTCTAACTTTCCTTTTTGGGAAACCCGGCTTATATTTTGCTGTAACTGTTGTAATCACTACACACACCCTCTTTTTCCCGGAAATACTTCCTATATTTTGCGCACCAAATATGGAGCCACACCAATAAAATTCACTTTCCAAAAATTTTCATCCCACAAAATCAGGTACCAAAAGCACTTTTTAATAGATTCTTCCAAAGTACCACAAAATATCCCAAACACCCACTTGAGTTTTTCTCTTAAACACTCAAAAAAGTTTCAACACATTACAAAATCTTCCGATCCAAATCGGAAAACCCACTGATTCGAAACCAATTTTACACCCCAAATTCACCGGACGACCTAGGACAACAATATTTACAGTAGGCGCTCAGCTTAAGTTTTTTTTCTCCGTCGCTCGTTTATTTTCCTGCTGCAATCCTTTACCGTTCCCCGGTTTCGCTAAGCTCAGAGTTGCTACTGATGAAAGGGGTTGCTTCTGGTCGTCGGGATAGGTCAGTCCTGACGGTAGCCCGAAAACGTTCTGCGAGCAAACTAGAGGCAACCCGAAACTACCCCAAACTATACGCTGTTGAGTGTCGTCGGGAAGTCGGCAGGATTCAAATAAAAAAAAACGCCATCGACTCTGCTCGCTCCGCCATTATTGCATTGCATTATTGTCGTCGGGAGCACTCTCTTGCATTCGGCCGCCGATGCACATACATTCAAAAATCTGTTTGAGTCGGAGGTATTTTGTTGTGTTATGTGAGAAATAAAAAAAAAGGTTTTCAAAACACAGCGATCGAATGTGGGCGATTGAGACTACTATTTTGTGTTAGAAGAAAATACAATCTCGCGGTGGTGCTTTCTCGTATGGCAGAATATCCTACTTCTGATTTCTGGGGAGCTTATAATTCGAGGGGTTGGCCGATGTAAGGAAATAATTTTACTTTGTATCAGTCAATCATTCCAGATTGAGCGTGTGATATTCAAGTCAAAGAAATTGATTACAATAATATTTTCGAAGGACTTAGAAAACTTGATGCCTCTAAAGGAGCAGTACCTGATGGACTTCCCCCATGTTTCCTTAAAAACTTGGCGACCGAATTGACAGAACCTCTCCTGATTATTTTTAATATATCGTTAAATTATAGAAAAGTACCCAAATTTTGGAAAGAATCTTTTTGAATTCCAATTTTCAAGTCCGGAAAAAAACAGATATACGAAATTAATGAGGAATAGCTATTTTGTCTTGCATCCCCAAACTCTTTGAATGAATAATAATGAAAAAAATTATCAACTAGTAAAAATATTATAACGAGTAAAAACACGGTTTCTTCAAAGGACGCTCTACAGCATCAAATCTTCTCGAATTCATTACATATGTTATCAATTCTATAAGCAAAGGCTTTCATATTGAGGCTATTTATACCGACTTTAGCAAAGCCTTTGATCGCATTGACATACTCCTTTTAATCTTCGAATAAAAAAAAAATTGGCTTTCATCCAAATCTCCTCTCTTGGTTACAATCATACTTAACCGATCGAACACAAATCGTTCGTTTTCAAAATGAATAATCCAAATCTGTAGTTGTAACTACTGGTGTGCCTCGGGGGTCTCATTTAAGACCTCTCCTTTTCATTCCGTTCGTTAATGACACTTTCTTTATTCTAAAACGGATTGAATACCTAATATACGCCGATGATATTAAACTATTTCTGAAAATAAAAACAACCGAAGTTGTTGAAACATTTCAAAAGGAAATCAATGTTTTTTTGAATGGTGCAACAAAAGTTTACTTCAATTAAATGTTAATAAATGGAACTCTATATCATTTAGCAGAAAACAAAATTACCATATCATTGAAACAAAATTAGGCAGTCAACCAGTACAAAAATGCAAAATTGTAATTGATCTCGGCGTCATACTGGATTCGAAACTTACGTTTATAGAACATCAGAACAATATCATCAATAAAGCAAATTGCATGCTAGGATTTGTAAAACGTTTCAGCAAACACTTTCAAGACCCATACACCATAAAGTCACTTTATATATCCTATGTTCTTTCGATATTGGAGTATTGTAGCATCATATGGAATCCTTATGCAAATATTAACAAGCAACGTCTCGAATCTGTTCAAAAACAATTTTTGTTATATGCGCTACGTAAAATAAATTGGACCACTTTTCCTCTCCCATCGTATGAATCTCGTTGTAAGCTTACTGATATAGAACCTCTCAGTAAACGCAGAAAATTTTCCCAAATTTCATTTGTAAACGATGTTGATACACAAAGAATAGACAGTCCAGAATTACTTTCAAAACTAAATTTTTACGCACCCTCCCGTCCATTAATAAATATACATTCATTCTACATTAGACTTTATGACAAGGACTTTGCAAAACATCAACCTATTAATCAAATGATGTTCAAATACAATTCACAAAGTGAAGTTATAGACGTAGCAATGAACAAAACACAATTAAAAAAGGCATTTAAAAATAACTTCATACAACAACAAAACAATAGCTTATATTAGTTTTAAGTAATTTTAAGTATCGTTGTCTACAAAGTTTGACTTAATAAATGAATAAATGATTGTGCTCATTCGAGTCAGGAAAATGAGATTTATTGCATGCGTAATTGCTAAATATAATTTTTTTAATATCTTTATTATTGCTAAATATCATTGAAATGCGTATCTGAGTTTCACATCACGAATTGGAAAGTTCATACCACTCATTCATAAAACTAGATAACAAAATTTAAAAAAAAATGTGAACCTTTTTGACCGCCTCATGTTTTTTTATGTAAAACAAGCCGCTGAATACGAAAATTATACATTTTAAAAAAAATCAGTAAAACAGTTTTTGAGTTTTGCTCCAAATATAAAATTTTGGGAAAATTAAAAAGAGTACTAGTACTATGATTAAAATATTTCGGACTGCATATCATTAGTTTGAAATCTCTTCCTGCATATTGAAGGTGAATAAATTTGGTATCGTTCATCTGCATTCCATTTTTGCGTATGATCAACAGTAGGGGAGAGTGGGGATACTTGATCCCCTTTTCTTATTTTCACCATATCTTTTTTGAAAAATTTAGCAACTCGCCGTCTTTGACATTTTCTGACAGCTTGTAACTTCCAGTTTCTATGCTCCAAAAATTAGAACGATACTTGAAACCGTTGATGAACTAGAAGCATTTTCGTGGGAGTAAAAAAAATGCGATTTTTCTGAAGTTAGGGGAGACTTGATCCCCTATTGAAGAGACTCGATCTTTTATTCAGGAAGCCCTAATCCTTGTATAAAAATCAATCAAAACCCCAAAATAGAATGTTAATTGACTATTTTGGACATGTTTGTTCTCATTTCACAATTTATAGCAGACATAAAAAGAAAATTCTATAACTTTGTCTCAACGCTAATAACTTCGCATACTTAAAGGCGCTATTTTTTATAATTAAGAGAAAATTAATTATTTTTGCTCTTCTCTTCAGACAATTGTTTGATAAAGATTAGTTTTTGGATAAATATTAGTAATTTCGTAATCAGCAATCATAACGATCAATTCAGAAGAAGAATATGCCGTTTGGAAGGGGGATCAATTGTACCCAACTCTATGGGATCAATTGTACCCATAATCAACATTTTGAAAAACATTTTCTGAAAAAAGTTGAGAGTTTTCCATTGCTTTGAAATTATGGAATTATGAAGTTCATTTTACGCTCGAACGATTGATACATTGGAACAAATATTTTTTTCAAAATTTTCCCATGTAAGGAACATTTTAAAGTGAAGGAAAAAGATCTTCAAGTTACATTTTGTGAAATTTTTCAAACAAAGTTCAATCACTCAAACAATTATTTTGTTAAAATTTTTTAAACTACAAGAATTGTCATCAAGGGATCAAGTATGATGAGGGATCAAGTATCCTCATTCTCCCCTATTGTTTATATTAGTGAATTTATGATAGACAACATGATTGAAAAATGTTTTTTTTTAGAAAATGCTAGTTTTATCGACAGTTTAGAACTCGATGGTAAAATTTTTAAAATGAGTTTCTATGGACCTTAAATATCAATTCAAAACAAAGATTCCAAGTGATTGTTTATCAAAATCGGTTTGAAAATTGAAAATGTTATGTTTTTTTACTAAAACAGTTATGTTTTTATTTTTAAATAATTTAACGAACACACAGTGTACAAGAAATCACCAAAAAACAGCTTAGTGTCGAAGTTATTGTAGAATGTTGTCTGAGAGCAGAGGCATCTTTAAGGTGTCCTAAATATTATGAAATTCATAGCAAAGACCAAGTTTAGACACCAAACATTTTTGGTAAAGAATTTATTCAACAGCAAAGTTAAACACCAAAATGGTTAACTTTATTATCTAAAATAGAACGTTTTTCCAAACGTTTTTTAACAAACTAATAATCAATAATCTTAACTGAGAATTTTTCTTAACATAGTAATTTTCAAATATAAAAAAAACTTATAATTCCACTGAAACAACAATAGTCATTTCAAGGAATTTTGAAAGCACAACGATGTCAAATTTTGATCTCATTCGACACAAAAAAAGCAGTACCACTGTGCTCTTGAAACTCATTTCAAAATGGTGATGAAAAGAAGTATCATTAAGACTTCGGTGGAACCTAAACTTGGTATGATTATGGTATCCACATATTAAAACTGAGAAAAAAATTTGAAATTGTACCACCATTGTACCAATTCGGTATAATTTTGCCATGAAAGTCTGCTTGGTACTGGTTTGAATTTATAACTCATAGCCCGGTACTTGGCGTACGATCTGGAAACCATAACCACTGATGAACTGATGTATAAGCTCGAACAAAAAATCTTCAGAAACTTGTGTAAAATTTCCAGTGCTCTCTTTTGAAGAAGCCGTTAAAAAGTGACGAAAAACAGTGCTTGATTTGTAACTTTTGGACGGCGCAATAGATGGCACTGTTTCTAGATAGCTCTTTTCAAAGTAAGAATTTTTAAAGAGGGCGCAATGCTATTTGAACTCATTAATAAAAAACTTTAAATACAATTAGATGAATTGCTCTATATAATTAGATGAACTACGAATAATTTTCAGCTGAGAAAAATAGCATCATTATAATGTTGTCACTAGAGAGACTGACGAAATGACCGATATACAAGCTTGAATTATAAAATTCCAGAAACGTATACAAAATTTCAAATGCTATCATTTAAACAAGCCGAATCAACTTTTGAAGTACCTGATTCTTGGATGAGCGCAACTGTATATGATCTCAAAAATTAATAAAATAAAATCGTAGAAAAATGGATGTCTTCAATTTATTCACAAAAAGGTAAATTCATCTGGCTCATTTTACCTTGATTTTTTTTTACTAAAGAAGCTAACTAACAACTTTGAACAAGCCAGACGAACCAGTTATTTTATCCAGTTGAGCTTAAAATTAACAATCCAACGAAGAAATACAGATTCTGGACTTCTCTGAGCGGGCATATTCACGCATCATATCTGGTTGTATTAAGTGCTTCATGATAGTTTGAAGCAATTCGAAAAACAGCTTTAATTGTAAAATTTTGATAACGAAAACCAGAAATGTGTAACGAATCTTCAACATCAATTTGCTAGAAAATCGTCAAATAGATACGACCTCTTCATAATTGACTAAAGGTTTGTTATTTTGTTATGTTTACATTTCATTTTCTTCTTGACAGTTCTCTCTGGTGTCTTTGGAGACATCTGGTGGTTCAACCAAAAAACATAAAATTGATTCAAAACGGTCGTCGGGACTTTACACACTTTTCAAGGCTTAGCTTGTACATCAGTTCATCAGTGCCATTACCTCAGCGGGGCTGAGTCATTCAATGACTGTCAGAAAGAACCAAATACACGTTTCTTTTAAGATTCTGTTAGAATATTCCAAATGTTTAGATTCACTGCAGAAGGATGATTTACAAAAGATTCGTGTAGGCTGGGTTTGGATCAGCGAAAAAAAATTCAGGTTTCCGATTGTTTTGGCAGCAAACCAAAGCCAAAACAATTACGTTTTACCAAAGTGTTATCATACTCGTATCAAATAATGCAGTTAGTATAAATCAACGAGTCGTGTTTTATATATTACTTAAACATCAATATACAGATTATAAAACTCCGATTTTTTTTTATTAAAACTTAATGGTTTCATTAAATCTTAAAAAGTAAATTAAAACAAAAATGTCAAATAATCAAAATTGCACAATATCGAGTGATTTACCAAAATAAAGAATACCCTGATTATATTTTTTACACTTTTCCTTTGTTAAATTGCCCAGCAAACATAAAATCGCATTAGTAACGATAGCTCAACTCGTTAACAATGTTAATGCAATTCGCAATTCCTACCAAATAAGTAAACGATCGTAAAAATGGTTACTTAAAGTCTTCTAACTCGGATATGGGAAAAAGGCCGCCATATTTGCAAATTTGACCTCCCTCGCGGGATTCAGGTGAGAAAGCATCCTTGTCGTTCTTTCTACGATAAGCAGTGCAACCAGATTTCTAAAAATCAGAGGGTTCATTTGGAAAAATGGTCCAATGAGAGAATCAGCAAACATTGTCGCTGGCAACGGATTGCATGCATTGAGAGCTAAACTTGCGCTCTCTCGAATATTGTCAGGATGTACGATATAAGGTGTTGCATATCGTCCAATTTCTACAATACTTCTCGCTAAAGCCAGAAATTAAAAATATTTATGAAACGTCAACAAAGTTTTTTGAGAAATATATCTACAAAAATGTTTGCTGGGTGACACATTTTTTCCTTTATCTATGAAGTAGTCAAAAATATGTGTGCTTTTGATACTACCAAACTGTGTGGAATTGACACTGCATGAGGAAAGCCACACAGTTGGAAGAATGAGTGCATAAATTTTGTTAGGTTATTTTGCCGTTTTGATTTCCATTCTCCAAAGCTCTGAAAGAATTTTTTTTGGTAAGTATTGATCGTCGTTTAGTTAATTTTTCCAACTTCATTTAATTTGGTTCGTGTTTCAGTTCTGGTCGAGTAAAATTCTGGGAAAATTAGATGGAAGAGATGAAACACCAGATTCTATGTCGGAGCGCCCCCAACAAGCTTTGTTAATCAAAATGTTCATTTTTTCATCATATTGACCAATTTTCAATAGTTTTTAGTTTAGTAATTTTTTTACACGGAAAATAATTTAAAGGTAAAATTTACCGAGATAAAAAGGTGAACGCTCGTGAAAGCCAAAAAGGTAACTTCTACCTCTTCGAGGTGAAACTCACCTCACAGCGAGTTAAAGTTTACCTGAATCGAGCTGGAAAAAAAGATACTATTCACCGAGAAAAAAGGTGAGTTCAAAAAAGGTAAATCTTACCTCGCAGTGAGGTGAAGTTCACCTGAATTGAGCTGAATAAAGCGGTACAATCCACCTAGAAAAAAGGTGAATCAAAAAAAAAAAAAAAACTTACATTTTGCCAGGTGAATGAAAAAAAGGTAAAATTTATCGAGAAAGCTGGGTGGAAAAAAATCACATCGCAAAAAGGTAAATTTTACCTTTTTTTCTATTTTCCGTGTAATAATAAATGGAAAAATACACTCATACGAAAAGGAAACGTTAAATTCACCTGGATTTTCACGTAGGCTCTTATTACGTGAATTTTTGCTCGACTTACGTCAATCGCGTAGAAGCTTATACAAATTCACTTGATCCGTACGTGAAATTCACATGGCTGTTTGCTGTCAAAACAAAGACACATTCGATTAACGTGAAAATCCAGTGATCTGCCAAGTACAAATGGATTGGGTTCCTTCTATGTATCTCACGTAGCTCTGAATAACTTATTCACATAAAATCTATGTGACGGAATACAGTAACCAATATGACGCGGATCCAACAGTTGGTGAAAATTCTCGGCGATGGAGAAGCTGATTAGTTAGTTCAAATTTTGTTGTGTATTCGTTATTAACGGTTTTATTTTTTATTTTTTTGGAATTGGGGCAGCTAGGACGACCAGGCAATCACTGTGAAGGCAACTCAAATACCGTTTTCGCTACAATATTATATGTTTCGATAGAAAATAAAAAGTACATCGTATTAGAAATAATAAAATGTCCTGCGAAATCAACACATTTGTTTATTTATTAGATCCGAAAAAAAAAAACAAATGCGTTTATATTCCAATAAAATCTATGTGAATCTATTCACTAACAACTCATAATAAAATAACGTGCATTCTGCTTCCTGTGCGAGCTCTGTTTGCTACCTGAAATGCACGTAGGTTTCACGCGATTTTCATGGTGGCAAAAATCCATGTACATTTTCACGTGGCGTTCATTTGAAGAGTTCTTTCAGTGTACATCTTCTTTTTTTATTTTTAAACAGTCTACACAGTTAGAAAAATGTAATCTTACATTACATGTTAAACAATTATCGCTATGAAGAATAAGAAAAAAAAGATATAGAAGCTTCGTATTTGCGGGGAGATTTATATGAAGATCGTATGCGAAACTCAAATGAGAGTGCACTACCTACACAGTTAGAAAAATGTAAAGATACGTTACGAGTAGTTTTACATTTTCATAACACCACTTGAAAAAATATGAAAAATCTGATCGACCATATCTTAGCCACCCAAGCAACCAAAAGTCTCATATCTATTTAAACTCGTGCCTCCAAAGTTCGAATTTCGCTGAACAAAGGTTCCAAAGGGAATAGGTACCGAATTTTTCAGAATGTGAGCATGAAAATTACAAAAGGTTCCTCAAATAGCCTTCTAAGGACTTGAAGTTCCAAAAAATTCCTCAAATAGCTTTTTTGTGACATGTAAATCGCATCCACACAGCATAAAAGATACAAATTAGATCTCAAATAGCCTCCAGAGAGCTTCAAGTTCTAAAAAGTTCCTCAAATAGCCTTTTTTGAGACATGTCCACCATTTCATGAATATGAAATGTGAACGAACATCACATGAGGGCATATAATAAATAAATCATTTTTTGGAGCTTGGAAATTTTTGTAATGTATAATGTCTTTTGAAACTTCAAATCGGAACAACTTTTAGTTAGCTCGCAAATGATTGTTTTTGAAAAGAGTAAATATTTTGACTTTATAAAATTTCATCCGACTGTATTTACTTACCACGAATTTATCACACATAGAAAGTCAGTTGAAGCAATTCATCAATTTAAATATCAAGATGAACTCAAGAATTTGTATAAATTGAATGCTTAGCAGTGATAAACATGGGATTCTATTTTTTTTAAACCGATATTATTTTAACCGATGATTGATTTATATGCCGTTTCGTAATGTTTCTTAGTAATAATCAACATGCGTCTTTGCTGCTGCCCGCTGGCTGTCCTTGCGGATATTCTAGGAAGCGTATAACCACTTCGAATTTAAGCTGCTGACAAGGCAACATCTAGGTGTGGCGTCGTGGCTGCGTGTTTGGCTATCATCTCGGAGGATCGGGTACAAATCTGGTACCAGGACTAATTTTTTCCATTAGGTTGTTTGATTGCTTGAGTAAGCGAATCAAATAATTGTGTAGCAGAACTGGCGTGCGTGCCGAGTAGTGCCGACATGTATCGAACAAAATTAAAAACAAAGCAATTAAGTATGATCAACTAAGGGAGGGGATGGGAGGAATAAAGATGGATGCCGAGAAACCGGCAGCACCACATGGGCGAGTGGTGACCAAAGTAAGAGAGGAGAGGAGAATTATTTTTTGTTTTTGCGGATTAAACGTTTACTTGTGGGCTGAATAAAGGAAATTAAGAAGGCCGTTCAGATCTGTAATGGAACTTCAAAGTTTCAATAAGAACTTAAATTTTGGGCTGAATAAAACGAACTTCAGCACATTGATTATTCTGATTAAGCTGTGTTTGACCTTTTTAACGAGACATTTGGTTGCTTGGGCATTAGACTGCCCCAAATTTGTATGGGAAATTCAAAACCTGTGAAATGTTATGCGCTGCAGGTTACAATTGATCCTAGGCCTAGTACAAGATCTCATGCCAAATTTGGGCCAGATCGGATCACGTTTAGGGGTCGCTCTACGAGCCTGAAGTTTGTATGGGATTTTGAGACATTTTGTTCGGGAGAAACATGAGAAACCAGTTTTTCATCAATAACTTTGGTTCCCGTCGGCCGATTTCTTTCAAAAACGGGTTTTCTTAAAGCCTAAATTATGAAAAATATTTCATCCGAAGACTGCATTTCAATTAGAGTTAAGATAAGAAATTTATAAGGCTTCAAAAATGGGTTAACTTTTTTAAGGATGGTATTCATCACTGTTAATGAGTCGAGGCGGTCGAACATATTTACGCCTCATTAACAGTGCTGAATACCACCGTTAAAAAAGTTAGCCCATTTTTGAAGCCTTATAACTTTTTTATCTTAACTTTTATCGAAATGCAGTCTTCGCATGAAATATTTGTCATAATTTAGGCTTTAAGAAAACCCGTTTTTGAAAGAAATCGGCCGACGGGAACCAAAGTTATTGATGAAAAACTGGTTTTTCATGTTTCTCTCGAACAAAATGTCTCAAAATCCCATACAAACTTCAGGCTCGTTGAGCGACCCCTAAACGTGATCCGTTCTGGCCCAAATTTGGCATGAGATCTTGTACTAGGCCAAGGATCAATTTTTGCCTGCAGCATCTAACTTTTTCAAAAGTCGGGTCATTTGGGGCACTCTATTGGGCATCTTATGACAATTCTTTTGATCTCATTGAAGAAATCGAGAGTAAAACCTTTTTTGTATGTTTTTGACAAAATGTTAATGTTGAGTTTATATTACTTAAGTTTAGCTTAAAGTTTGGACATTTTCTAAAAACTGCACTCAAAATTCAAACCCGATCATATCAGGATGGGGTGGACCAAGCATCACTTACCAATGATTTGGGGAACGGTTCATGTCATTCAGTTAGGGTGGTTGGATTATCAACGATAGTTACCTGAAAAAAAAAAGTAAAATAATATTGAGTTTTTTGTTCAAAATCATTTAAACGGTTAATTACAGCAATAACAAAATCAGCACCCTGAGAAGCCCCTCGTTATAGACTCTTTATTTTGCTTCCCCAAACAAACAACAAACATCGAACGGTTGCATCGTCGAACCGGCAAAAGGTTAGAGAGTAGAGCAAAACATGGGAGAAGGTATCAAACCAAAACACAACCCCCGATTGCAACGAGCACAAATGCAACGATTTTTGAATGCGCCGCGCATTTTCTCTCTCTTCTCGCATACACACATATCGTCGTCGGAAGAACTTTCGAGGGAGCCAAACGAAAGGGTGAAAATCAGCCTCCCCCAAGCTTTCCATCAACCCCTTTGAAAATCGCCCCTTCCCCCCCGTCCGACAAATGACGGGAAGCAAAACATCCCTAAACAAAAATCGCGAATCAAATTCGATTTCCTTGTATTTGTCAGCGTGTTTAGTAAGAGTGTTTCACTAGCAGTTGTTTTCGTTTTACGGTCGATTTTGTCGCGGAAGGTTTCCAACGTAGGATAGAATAAACCGACGACGACGACGACGTTTGTATGTAGACAGTCATACGTATTGCGGTTTCTGTTTGTTTTTCCTGATTCAAGTGATCCGTTTTCACTGCCGCCCCGGCTCTGTTTCCTCTTCTGCTTTTTTCTTCTCTCGACTGAATATTTTGGTTTTTTTTGCTTAAAGGAGACTCTGCTTAAGGTCCCAGGAACGAAAATGTCGTCGCGTCGACGATGTCGTCGATTTGCTTCGAGCTACCCAGAAACATGACCAATAGAACAATATTTACTTTCTTACTGGTTGAAAATCAGGATTCAAATACAATGATCAGCATAAGCATAAGAATATGAAATCAAACTTTAAATGCAAACTGATGATTTCAGAACTCAGAGCCAAAATTCACATTTGGAAATTGAAATCAGAAAATAGAAGTCATCTTAAAAATTATTTTTGATCACAAATCCAAATCTGAATTAGGAACCAGAATTAAGATCAGTTGGCGAAATTTTTTTTAACTGAAAATTTGCGCCGGGGATCTTCCGATCTCACCCTAAATTGAAAATTTGTTTCATTTTTATTACTCAAAAACTCGTGTATTTTTAAAGAATTATAATTTTTTTATTTTTCGAGTTAGATTCGGTAAGATTTTAGATTTAGATTTAGATAGAGCTCCATAACTCTGTTATTTTTCAACGTCGTAAAAATGAACTATTTATTCAATTTTGGGGAAGATTTGAAGACCCCCGGTGCAAACTCGTCAGATAATAAAAAAAACCCTCGAGTTTTTTTTTAGTTTTTCTACGGGTTCATCAGTGTGAGATGATTCCATATGGATATTACATGAGTGAAATCAAATTGAAATTTGCTCTCTGTGGTCAAATTTGGCTTACAAAAAAATTAATTAGTTTTTTTTCCTTTGTAGAATGAAATAATCCGGACTATTTTTTTATTAATTTTTCTGATAAAAAGGAAAAAAAATGAAGATTGTTACTTTTTTGAATATTTTCTTTAGGATTTTCAATATAAAAACGTCATCGAAAAATTCATGAGCTTTGCCTAAGACAGTGAGACAAATAAAATAGAGTCATTAAAGTTTTAACGTCATTTAAGAAGTTTCCAAAATTCTTAAAGACTTCAAATAAAAATTTTACAAAATAAAACTTACCATGTAGATCCTGTATTGAAAATGAAAGTTGAAAATTCAAAGTTTAGCTCAAGCTTAATTTCTTTTCCAATTTTAACTGAAATCCCAAATATTTTTTTTTTCTAGAAAATTTATGAGCACAAATTGGGCTGCATATTCTTGCAACTTCCGAATCAATACATCTAATGATCGAGAAATAGGATAGATTTTCAAAAATAATCATTTCGTAGAAGCTATCAACCAAGAAAAGCTAATAAACTTACTTAAGATTTTCAATTAAAGTCTATAGCATGAAAATCTGCTGTTCATAAATTGATTTAGAAGTATTTAAAGCAGGATTTAACTCTAATTTATACTATAACCTATACTATATACTATAACCGGTTTAAAATCTTACTTTCTTGTTCACAAAGTTATTGCCCGATGCAATTTTAAAAAAGGCCTTGAAAGAATCTGATAAAATGCAGATTGACAAAAAGTTTGAATCCTATGATAATAAGATAAATTTATTTGATTTCTATTTACTGTTACTGAAAAAACTTCTACGTTTGAGCGATTTAAAATTATGGTTTGTTCACCATTTTTAAACATGTTTTTTAGTCATATTCTTGTAATAATTTGATATTCAAATACCATTTAAGCATTTCTATTTACTTTTAAGTAGAATTCTGAAAACTAATTTTAAGCCTTTTTTGAAACATGTTTTATCGATTTGTATTAGGCTGTTCACTAATTACGTAAGCACATAGAGGGGGGGGGGGGGGTTCACATTCGCTTACGATCTCTTACTAGGGGGGTAGGAGGGGTTTCTAAAAATCTTACGTAAGAAAAATATTACATTAAAAATTCATCACAGCCACAGCCATACGAAAACATATTACTCAGGTTTTTTTTACTCACCACCTATTTGTTGGTTAATTTTGATGTTATGTAATTTATCTTTTAATGTCTTTGAATGAATAAAAAGAATTGCAGGTTCAATAAAATTTATAGAGAATCAATTCAAACCAAAAACACTAATTCACATTATTAAAAAAGAACGTCGCTTTTCTCTTTTCATCATAACAATCTTTTCAATTGAGAAATTTATAGAAACAAAAAGGAAAATGGCGCGTTGTGACACCACAATTTGAATCCATCATATTTCGAAAATGACTTCATTCAGAAAAAAACTTTAAAAATCAATACAAGGTGCTTCAAGTAATGAATTTCTAGACAGTTTTTTCAGTGATAGACACTACCAACTCTAAATTTTACAAATGATTTTCCAAAAAAAATCCTAAAACTTTATCGCTTACCGCTAAATGAGTCTGAGCTTTTAGGTTAGTTGATAACGTGATTGTCGTTAAACTTTTCTGTCCCTATTCTAGTAGTATAGAATGATATTTTTTTAAAGGTTTTCATGATTTTCAGGTAAAAAACATAACAATTTTTTATGGTACGTTGTGCTAACCTGATCTCTCTTTTTGAAATCGGAATTTAGATTTTAGGGGGGAGGGAGGGTTGAAAATTTCCAAAATTGTGCTTACGTAAATAGTGAACAGCCCCTAAGGCTTTAAAAAAAAAACGATCACACACATATAGGATCTCAGTGAAACTTCATGTTTCTTTGAAGAGATCAAAATTTACTTAACTCTAAGGCGTACATGGCGTTTCATGGATATTATGGCTAGCATCTTACAAATGCTAAAACCACCAGACCACAAGAAGAGTACTATGTGTGCCGTGATCGGGATTCGATCTCATGAACTCTGGCTTAGAAGACTGGAACGCTATCCTCTAGGCCACGGCCGGCGGCTTTGAACTATGTAAGCCTAGATAAGATTGTAGGCGGATATTGTTTGAAATTCAAATTTTAGTTAAATTTAACTGGGATTAATTTGATTACCGCGGTTATATAAAACCTAGTGAAATTATTTTGAAAAATCATCATAACTTTGCCTAAAGCTAACTTTTTTCTTCAATTAAACGCTCATACATCAAGCTTCAAGTTGCCAAAAAACGCTTTTTCTATCGATTTGTTGTTGTTATTAAACTCCTTATTTCAAATAAGAGAAAAAAAATGTTTTTAAAAGCCTACAAAACCTACTTAAAATTGAATTTTATTGAAATCGGTTCATTCTATGACTTTTTACTTTTTAAATTTACTTATTGGCTTGATATAATTTTTATTATTACATTGTGGTTTATTAATAATTTAAGCTTAAAATTACTTTTTTCTTTCATATACTTTTTCGATGCCTTTTGAGTCACCAAGCATTAGTGTATAATTGGAAGTTTTTTTTTATTCCGGAATAAGGGCAACCGGATCCAATTTTATATGGAAATTTGTATGGAAGAAAAAAATTCTGCATATTGGGTAATCCAGAAAATTCAAAAGAGCTTGGAATGGAGTCTTTAATAATTGGCTTATTTTTGAGCTTCATTTTTTGGCAACATGAGAAAAAGCTAAGTTATAACTATTTTAAAATAAAAAATTGAATACATTGAAAATTATTTAAAAATTGCATGTTTTGCTGGCTAGAGCATTCAATCATTTCATGAAATGTTTTGGCAAGCTTAAAAAAAATTTAACAAATTCATTAGCTATGAACTGCAGATTTTTGGGATTTTTTATTTTCATCCTACGGTAAAACAGCTTTCAAATTTGCAGTCAAAAGCGCTAAAATTTAAAAGAAAATTCACTAATTTTTTACAATTTTTTTTTGTTTAAAATCAAATATCTTTTCTTGGGTACAAGTTAGGTTTGTTGTTTGTTGATAAGAAATATACTGCAAGAATCAAGGAACATTTAATATCCAAAAAAAATTTTTTTTTTGAGCTTTTAATAAATCTCTGGTGATTTATGAATGAAGAAATAAGTTTTCCCATACAAATTTCCATACAAAATTAGAATTCGTTGCTCTAATTTGAAATTTTCATTCAAAGTTAACAGCGGACTAAGTTCTCCAAAAAGTAAAGCTTTATAAGAAATAAGATGTATGCGGAATCTTTAAAAAATAAATAACATTTTCTTTTCGTTTTTAATTATCTTAGTTTTCGTCGCAAAGGACACTTTCTAAATGTTCAGCAAGATTAATACCGATTTCGTATTATCGTAAATTTCTGAATAATAAGATTGTATTATTTCATTTCTGGAAGCACAAGTTTTATTTGATTATCGATAGTGAAAAAAATCGGAAAAATTACCACTATGGTAAACTTCTAAATGTATGCAATATCAGAAGAATTTTTCGAATATGAGCTCAAATGACAGATAATTTGCTTCCTTTAGTTTGAACGAACAAAAAATTACTGCAATTGGCATTTTTCATACCTTGAAATTTCAATTGCTTCATAAATTTGACAATAGCAATAATATTGCCAATACCAAAAATAATTTGCTAGCGGCTTTGGCGTAGTGGTTAGAGTTCTAGTTATCAACGCCAAGGTTAATAAGATCGAATCTCGGTCATGGTAATTTTCTGTAGTCTGGTGGTTTTAGCATTTGTAAGAGGCTTTCCACGTAACTTCGAAAGCTGCACGCTTAGAGTTAAGGAAAGAAGATCACTTCAAAGAAACATGAAGTTTAACTGAGATCCTATATGTGTATTTCGTGTGTATAAAACTATGGTTGAAATCAGTTGGGTGATTAAAGTTACCTCGAAACGTAAAAACGCGTTTTAGGTTGAAAACTTAAGTGAAACTACTAAATATGTTTTTTTTGTAGAGAAATGAATCCAACTTAGATGAAATTTCAGGGACTAGATAAGGGAAAATTGATGTTGAAAAACATGCGAAAAAAATTCGCCTTGTCTCCCGGTGAGACTTGAACCCACATCTTGCGCCTCTCCGGGGCCCATGTATTAACATTCTACTACAGGAGACCAACCTGGCGTATGAATATTATACTGGTTTTTTAAAAAAATTACTAAATATGTTTGAAAATTTTGAAATCAATGATGATGTTTTAGTATCCCCACCATAGATAGTTTTTTTAAACTTCTGAGTGATACGAAGAAGGAACCATTTCCAAAATATTTCAGAATGAAGAAAAATGTGATCAAAGTTACCCCAGTTTGTTTCAAAAGTCATTTTCTACAAATCTCATTAGAAAACAGAAACCAATGGCTATTTTCTGCGAGTAGTAGAAAATTGACAATCTTGAACTCACTAGAGTGAGAAGTGAAAAATGAGAAGTGAGCTGTGAGAAATTAGACGTGAGACGTGCAATCTGAGACCTGAGATATAAGACATGGGACGTAAAAAATGAGATGTGAGACATCTTTGCGTCTCACTTCTCACGTCTCAAGTCTTACGACTCTCACTTCACGCCTCACTCCTCACTTTTTATTTCTTACGACTCACTATTCTGGGGACGATTTTCGATCACCGCTAATTGTTATTATCGATTTTGGTTGATATTTTTCGGTGAGAATTAAGTCATTTGACAAACAACTTCTTTACGTTTCGGCTTACTGTTTTGTTTCGGCCATCTTCAGAAAAACTGTATTTCATAAAATTTCAAAAATAGAATATAATACAAAAAATTGTTAGAATAAAAGTTTTACACAATTTTTCGTCACTTTTAACTACACTAGAAGCACTTACAATTGTTTCGCCGTGTGCTTTCCTAACGGCTGTCTAACTTACTTTGAGTCAGATTTTGAATCGCTTCTAGTAGCTTGCGTTTTGCGTTCTTGGTGATGTCGTGCAGTCGGTTGTTGTCGTCGTGCTTGGGATCGTCGTTTTCGAATTCTTTCTTGAGAACTGTGGCGTTGCTCTTAGTTTTTTGATTATTGAGCTGTATATTTTAGAGATCTCGATAGCGTCTTGTTTTATGTTTACTGTATTTCCTTTTTTCAGTTTTATATGTAATGTTTCAGCAGTCTTTCTTTTTCCTTCTTGGTTCACTCTCTCTAAAATATAAGACTTTTCAAAATCAAATTTGTGGTTTTGTTCAAGAGCATGTTGTGTCAATCCTGTGGCCCTGGAATTTTGTTTAAGATTTGTTTTATGGTTTTTTATACCTTTTTCCAGTGTTTGCGATGTTTGACCACAGTATTCCTTTCCACATTCACAGGGAATCGAGTAAACTACATTTGTTTGTTTAAGTTTTGGGATCTGGTCCTTCGTTTTGGTGAACAAACAGATGGTCGAAGATGACCGAAACAAAACAGTAAGCCGAAACGTAAAGAAGTTGTTTGGATTTGACTTAATTCTCACCGAAAAATATCAACCAAAAACGATAATAATAAATGAATCACTATTCTGGCCTCACGTCGCATGTCTCATGTGTCATTTTTCAGGGTTCATGTTTACATACGAGACGTATCTCGTATCACGTCTCACGTCTCACGTCACACATCTCACGTCTCACGTCTCACGTCTCACGTCTCACGTCTCACGTCTCACGTCTCACGTCTCACGTCTCACGTCTCACGTCTCACGTCTCACATCTCACGTCTCACGTCTCACGTCTCACGTCTTACGTCTCACGTCTCACGTCTCACGAGTCACGAGTCACGTCTTACCTATCTAGTCTAACGTCTCAGGTCTTAATTTCTATGACTCGTGTCTCAGGTGTGGCTCAGGTTTCAAGTCTCATGTTTCTGGTCTCATGTGTCTCATGTTTCATGTGTAAGTTCTAATATGTCAGATCACAGGTCTAAAGTTACAGAGTTCTGGAATAAGCACGGGTTATTTCACGATTTTGAAGTGTTTCTCAGAGTCATAAAACAAAGAAAAAAATATCTTAACTTCAGAATATGCAACCTGAGCATTTCGATGAGAGATGAGTCTAATTATATGATTTCTCCGGAAAACATGAATTTTAAATTTAAAATTAAATTTAAATGATAGTTGAACTTTCATTCACCACAAACGCTTCCCCACACAGCAAAAATTATTTCCTGTAAAATTACGCAAATGTCCCGTAACAAAAAGGAGTAGGACATTTATCGATATTTAACAGGTCGAAAAACAAATTACGTGACACTTAGTTTTCAGTGTACAATTCTTGACAGGACATTTACTGAATAATAAATGAATCTTCGTTGACTTTCAAGGAAAACAATTTAAAATTACAGGTTTTGTTAATTACAGGTTGATTTATTTTAAAGGTTGCAGTTTTCATTGACTCAAAATAGTCAAAATTTTTTTCTGTGCGTAGCCTCTCAAATGAATCCTCAAAATCTCCAAAGCAGACCAACTATTTGACTGCTGCTACTGCTGATGTTTGCAACAGCATTTGCTTTATTCCTCTGCTATTTTTTTCATCAAGAACTCTTCTGGAAGGATTGAGAAAAATCGCAGTCTTAAAGCCACCACAACTCGCTAAACGATAGCAATGATGCCGATGATGATGCTGCTGGCAATGATACTGGTGATGATGTTGATGCTGATGACGACGACAGTTTCACTTGAGCTACTGCTGCTGTTACTAATCTAAATGGCGAGGAAACTGCGACCGAATGATGCTAATGAGGAAAAAGCGTCATTGTTAGAAAGATGAATTCTCTTTGAGGGATAGTGAGCCTTTCATTGATGTTAACAGATTTAACGTAATTTAAAAGTATATTTTTTTCTACATCAAAATAATTGACAGTTTATGAGAAGTATTTTTCCTAGATTTCAATAATCGTTGCACTCATACTGAAAAAAAAACTGCCAAATGATCTAAAGACAAAGCACCGTTGGCACTTTTTTGACCTGGAGGAAAAAAAACTGCCAGCCAGACAATGCGAAACGAAAGCTTTGCGGATGATTTTTCTGCCAAAAGGTCTCAACGAGACTGAAAGTCTATGTATGTTCGCACTGTTTTTTTCCCCTGATGCCTCTGACCCGACTTCACGCTGGAGAAATTGTCGAGGTCGGGAGTAGGGCCTCGTTCCGTGGAAAGGAAGTTTCAACAATCAGGAAGGAAAAGCCATTTTCCCGGGATAATGGAAAAGTTCGTCCCATGATGATGGTCCTTAATTCATCGTCACTTTACTTCATTTACTTCGGGTCCCTTCTGTGGAAAATTTTCCTCATCGTTCTAGCAACTTTCCCTGGGCAAAGATGAAAAATGATATTTTATTATCTGCAATTGCAGCTGCAGAAGCGCTTGATGAATTGAATTTCGCCTTTTTGTTTGAAGTAAACCTTCGCTAGCAAACTTTTCCAATATTTAAATAGTTGACACAACTATAATTACAAAATACATCGGGGTTCAGTAGTGGTTCCAATGGCTATTGGCCTTGCCGATCACGATTCCAAATATTGTTTCCAAAACAAAAACTCGATAAACTTTTCTAGCACCAACATCCAACAGAGTTTTAGGGAAAGTAAGCTTAAGTCGTTTTGCTGTTGGCGTTAAACTTAAAAGGACAATTTTCAGGGAGAGGAAAAGTTAAACACGTCAAAAGAAGAAAAAAGCTGGACCAAAACACCAGCAGCAAAACTGTTTAAGAATTCATCAACCAATCTGTCTGAGACTCGTTTTGCTGGGCGGAAGACGTTCGAGTTTTCACGGATTAGCGGGAAACTTTTCGCGTACACTGTAAACTATAAGGTGGTGGCGTGTAGTAATCAGAAAACTTGTTGAGTTTTCTGTAAATGAAAATTTTATGACTTTCATCCCAATCAAACATAAAATATCAAATAGAGAGTTAAAATTTTTGATGATCATGGATATACTAATGTGAAAATGATAGTTTCTTCAAACATTTTTTTTATTTACTAAAAATTATAGCTAAATTAAAAAAACCAACCAGCCCAAAAAAAAAATGCATGTTGTTAGCATCATCTGCAAATTTTTGAAAAATTGTTTAGTATGTTTATTTGAATTTTTAAAATATGTACCAGAAACTGTTTTCAATAGCAATTTTTTTCTGGTGGAAATTTCTCAAAGCGCACTTATTGATGGACTATCCAAATATCGAAATTAACACATTGTGGCCCAAACACTAAATATTTGGTATTTTAACCCCAACCCACATGAGGGTCCAGAAGAAGCAAGTAAAGTATTCTAATCAACACTTAAGATTAGTTTCCTAATTAAATTTGAATGATAGAGTAAGTTTATTCAAGCGTAATAATCTTTATTCAGAACTTATGCCAAAAACCTTGAAAACTGATTCCAGGCATAGAATTCTGCTACAGTTTTTCCAAAAACTTTCACTTGTTGATAGAAGTTATGTTCGGAATATTTAATTTTAAATGAGATATTATTATTTATTCAGGAGAGTTTGGATCCATATTTTCAAAATCAAAATTGTATTTCTCTTTTAATTTTTTGGATTCTGTTTCCAGTTTGGGATTCTTGAATTTTCGTTCTTATCATCATTAGAAAAAAAGAAATTAAATACTCTTTTGCAATCCTGGTTCGAATTTGATTTTTCATTTCGATAAAAATTTGATATTAGTTTTTCGAATATGAAAAAAACTGACTGCTCACCATTCAAATACGAAATTTTTATTCTTAATAACTGAATCCAGAAATCCATTAAAAACTCAGGGTCATTTATCATTCGAAATAAAATTTTTAATTTGGATTTTCAAGTCAGATTTCAAATTTCAAAATTAAAACAATGAATTCCGATTCAAACCAAAAACATGAGAATCTAAATTGAAGATTCATGATTGAGAGCCCTGAAAGAAACTTCACTTCTTCACTTATATTTAAAATTCTGACCTAGGATTTTGATACAGAAATCGTTTTTTTTTGTTAATTTTAGAAATCGTTTTGAAATTTGAAAACAGTATCCAAATTCAAATATTGAAATCAGGTTCAAAACTCAACTTCGGAATTATTATTCAGAGTTCAGATTCAGCTCAAAAATGAATTTAGTACGCTCTTCTCCACAAAGACCATTCGATGTGGTAATATTCATCTGGAGCGCATATTGGTGTCATAATGCTACCCAATGCTCTTTATTATGATAAATTTAATACTGAAATTTTACTTCTTTCAGTAATTATCCGTAAGCTTTAAACAAATATATGAAAGTAAGTGGTCTTCAGTTAGCGGAACCAACAAAAAATAGTGGAACTTTTAATTAAATAATTGAACCGCTTACAAAAATTAGCGGAGTAATAAGCAGAAAATCGCTTTTCTGCAGAACACTAGATTTGATGTATGCTTTAAAAAAAAACAATGATTCCCTTTACTTAAAACCTTTTGCCTTTCTTTCAGAAAGGTATAGTTATCGGTCGATTTGGGAGATCATTAATTATGGGTCTTAGATATACCTTTATAGGTACCTATCGAATCAGCTCGTCGAGTTCAGACGATGTCTGTGTATTTGTGTTTATTGGTGTGATTTTTTGTAAACTTTTTTGCATGTTTTTGCGAAACTGGGCAGTACAATAAAAATGATTTTTATCTTAAAAAATTTGTTTTTTTTTCTTCTTCAGTCTATAAAAGAAAGAAAAAATAACAAAATAGTTTGAAAATTAAATTTTCATAGTAATTATCATCAAATCATCACTCCAAAAAACGTGTCAATTGGCCTTGCTAGCCACAACCAGCAATCACTAAAATCAAGATTATCGTATATATGACGTCAAATTATACGTGACGTCATAGATACAGATGGCTTCACTCCCACTCAGGTTTGATGTCATCGTGACAGAAACCGTGTGTGAGGAAGACGACAGTTCAAATTTTCCCGACTAATGGATGTATTTTTTTCATTTTAATGGTTCAGATTAAAGCCGAACCATTTCAAAAAATTTCGGAAAAGAAGTTCCGAATTTATTATCATTAAAATGGTTTTCACCAAGGGGTACGACCCCGAAAGTAATGAAGTCGTTGATGAGTAGGTCATGCCCACACTGCATGGTACGAAAGCGATAGTAACTTCGGCCAACTTTATATTCAGAAACAGATTGCTCTGAGAAGGGGAAAACAACACGGGTACGCGGACGATGTATGCACATCCTCTCATCTTCTCACGTGCCGTTCGTGCTCAGGAAGCTTCTTCCTAGGCACGAACGACAAGAGAGAATTTCACCCGTGGAAGCAAATCTAATTAGACAAATGCTACTCAATCCTCTCGAGCTTTAAGCTCTCGGGCAAATTCCCTTTTCGTTCCCTTTTCTCTTCAGATCTAACGTTGCGCAATGAAAGCTTTTCGTTCGCATAGAAAAACCTGTGCAATTGTTGCGTTTTGTTGTTGGGGTTGGGGTCTGACGAAAACGGCTTGGGAGTCAATCCAAACAGTGGCGCCACCAAGTTCTCCATAGAAGTGTTTGAAGCATTTCGGATTTTTGTTTTGGAAAAGGCACATAAATACGCATTAACCATTTTGGCCAGGCTGGCCAAGAACAAATTTAACTAAATTGACAAAATTAACAAAACTGACAAAATTGACAAGATTGACAAAATCGCCAAAACTGAAAAAGTTGACAAAATTGATGAGATTGACAAAACTGACAAACTTCACCAAATTGACAAAACTGACAAAATTGACTAAATTGACAATATCGACAATTTCGACAAAATCGACAATATTGACACAATTGACAACATTCACAAGATTGACTTAATTAACAAACTTACAAAATTGACAAGATTGAAAAAAGTGATAAAATTAACAAAATTGACAAAATTGACCAATATGTGAAAACTGACAACATTCACCAATTTGACAAAAAAGACAAGATTTACAAAATTGACCAAATTGGCAAAACTGACAAAATTCACCAAATTGACAAAACTGACAAAATTGACAAGATTGACAAAATAGATCAAATTGACAAATTTTACAAAATTATTATAATTGACAAAATTGACAAAATTTATCAAATTGACTAATTTGACAAAATTTACCGAATTGACAAAATTGACAAGATTGAACAAATTGACAAAACTGAATCAAATAAACAAAAATTACAAAACTCATAAAATCGACAAAATCGACAAAATTATCAAAACTAGCAAAATCCATAAAATTGTCAATATTGATTAAATCGACAAAATTTGTCAAATTTGACATTTTTGACAAATTTACCAAATTTGGCAATTTTTACCTCGGAAAATGTGGATTTCGCTACCTTGTGTTAAAGTTACTAAAAAACTGTACTAGTTATGTTGTACCACCTATCTTACACTGTATTTTGATTTGCCCACCTCTTTTAAAAATGGGAAGGAAAAACGATACAACGAACTTTCTTTTTTCTAGTTGAACCTTGTCTGTAAGAGTTTTTTTTTAAATCGCTTAAAAATTGTTCGAGCTACATCGAATTTCATGTTTATCTTGTATGGGAGCCCTCTGTTTTTAAGAAACGGTTTGTAGTCATGTCCAAGTTGCTATGCTCCAAAAATAAAAAAAGAATATCTGATGCTTTTGACAAATTTTACAAAATTATTATAATTGACAAAATTGACAAAATTTATCAAATTGACTAATTTGACAAAATTTACCGAATTGACAAAATTGACAAGATTGAACAAATTGACAAAACTGAATCAAATAAACAAAAATTACAAAACTCATAAAATCGACAAAATCGACAAAATTATCAAAACTAGCAAAATCCATAAAATTGTCAATATTGATTAAATCGACAAAATTTGTCAAATTTGACATTTTTGACAAATTTACCAAATTTGGCAATTTTTACCTCGGAAAATGTGGATTTCGCTACCTTGTGTTAAAGTTACTAAAAAACTGTACTAGTTATGTTGTACCACCTATCTTACACTGTATTTTGATTTGCCCACCTCTTTTAAAAATGGGAAGGAAAAACGATACAACGAACTTTCTTTTTTCTAGTTGAACCTTGTCTGTAAGAGTTTTTTTTTAAATCGCTTAAAAATTGTTCGAGCTACATCGAATTTCATGTTTATCTTGTATGGGAGCCCTCTGTTTTTAAGAAACGGTTTGTAGTCATGTCCAAGTTGCTATGCTCCAAAAATAAAAAAAGAATATCTGATGCTTTTTATAAAGAAGGAGCAGCTCGTGGATAAAAAAAATTGATTTCAATTTTCCTCTGAAACATTTGAAAATATCATTAGATCCCATTTTGTTGAATTTTTCAGTGAAATTTTTTAAACCCAAAAAATATAATTTTTCTTACTTTGTGAGCTAACAGCATAAAGCTTAGTTCTTTAGAAATGAGACACTTTCTTTTGCTAATAGCTTGTTTACTAGTAATCGGACATTCAAAATTTTGGTAGCATTTTGTTGCCATGAAAAATTAATATCCGAACTATTTTTTTCAAAATTAAAAAATTACGCGTTATTGAGATATTTTCGATGCAGGTGAAAATGGAAAAAAATAATTTTGCACAGTTCCATTCAAAATGTATCATAATCAAATTGATAGCTGACAAAACCGTTGATTATTCGGAAAAATTACTGTATGTGAGTGGTGGAAAAGTATATAAATACTATTAAAAAAGTCCACAACGTTCAAATCAAGCATTGGAGTGAAGCATAAGATCGGCAACTTCGGCTAAGGGTCATCAGGGAAGTCAATTCTCATACCAGCATTTGTATTTTCAACAAGCGAAAAACTAAAGGTAGATCGCTGAAATTTCCAATTTTTTTATTTCTCCGATAAGCTGAAAGTGTTGCCCGGTAATGAGTCATTCAAACCACACCTCAAACAAAAAATTTTTGCTGGTTCCAGAGCTCGTAAGGTGTATAGCCGGTTCCGAGGCTATGGGACAGATGATTTCTGATGAACGATAAAACTTATGAAACACCCTATTTTAAACTAATTCCAGCGTTTGATACCATGTCTGCTCGTGGCAAGGTCCCGAGTATATTAATGTATGTATTTGCTGGTTATTTTGTATAAAATATAATGATTTTCCAAAATTCTGCTCCTGTGGAAAGAAATAACAATGTTCAAAACGAAAACTATGGTTTTCGCTGTTTTTAAAAGCCTAAAAAGAGTAATCTTTTATGTACCCTTCGCAAACTACGATCTATACTAACCGATTATACTTTTAGTTTAATCTCATGATGGTTTTACTTCGTTATTGGCAGATTTTGCGAGCAGCAATTCCATTAAAAAAGCTCAAAAAGTGGCTCAAAAATAATCAAATTAGTTAATTTCGAAACATCAGTATCCACTAAATTACCCTCAGTTTCTTTCAAAAGAGAAGTATTGGTCCGAAAAGTAGCAGAAATTGAAGGAAGAGGATGTAGGCATCTAAAATACAGATTAGACGAAGTATTAGTTTGAAAAACTGATAATTATCATGACTGAAAAAGTGTGCGCTAGCCAATGGGAGGTACCAAGAATAAAGTAGAATTTATTCTTACAAAAAACGATAAATAATTTTTTTCAAATTTTTTCATGAAATCACATAAGATTACCTTCATTTCCTTTATAGAAAGTTTTTAGATCAAACGAAAGGTTTTTGAGAAACACGCATTCGTAACTGTCCCATTTTTAAAAGAACTAAGCTTTAGTTGTTTTGCTCCATTTGACACATTGTTCTAGAACATTTGATCATCGTGAGACATTCCGACTACGAGATCTAGCTGAAGAATCAAGTCACTTCATTGCTCAAATATACTCACTCTTCCCTATAGATATCTAAATGCTATGTAAATTTCAGGCGTGAGATATTTTAATCGCATCTGAATTTCATTTTTCAATGGCTGATGTTAAACAGCATAAATTTAAAATATTTAGTATATTTTTTTCACTCGACATAGGAGGATTTGGGATCAAGAAATATTTCTTTATTGATTTAAGATCTCTCCCTCCTTCTTGAGAGAGATAGCAAGAGGGATAAAATATTTCAATAAATTAAATGATTCTATGATTGATTGTGCCTCTCCTCCATTTTACCATAGCGGGATTTAAATACGAGAAATATTTGTACGATGATATAGATTATTTATTTAAAAGAATTTTGACATGCTAGGGTTATTGGATACCGTAAAACGGGGCACCATTGATCACCGGGGTAAATTTGACCAACAATAAAGTTTTCCACATTATCATCAATAACTCAATCTATAGTTTGAATTTTTGAAAACTAGATTCAACGTTTGAAAGCCAATAAATTGAGTATCAAATAAGTAAAATTTGGCTTGTATTTGAATTTTTTTTCTGTTTATAAAAATGTAAATTCAAAATCTTAAAAAATCTATTTTTTCAGGGCTCGCATACAAACAGCTCTCCTGATGATACCAAAAGAATTTAAAAGCAAACAGATTGTTGAATGTGATAGAACAACTTTATTTCTTTGTATATGTATAGTTAGAGTGCTATTTTTGTAGTCATTTAATGATAAATTTGTGATAATTAAAAAATAAGAACATTTTCATATATTAAGCCCGTGTTGGTCGAATGGACCCTATCAAATGGTTTACTTTGAAGAAAAAAAATGAAAATGGAAATAATTGGAGGACCTAGCGGAATGTGTGAAGGTAAAATTTCATTTGTATTTTGAAGCTAAAACTATTCAGCAATTGTTATAATTTATGCTCCCAAATGTATGCTGCAACTTTGTTCTTTTTTCGATTATAAATGTTTTTGCAAGAAAACGTTAAAAAGCAGGGTAAAATTGACAAAATAGCATTTGTTATCATTATCAAGGTGTTTTGTATCCTTTATGATCAAGAAAATTCGTTAAAACCGTCCAAAAAGAGACTGATCATTATTACCCCAAAGCATCAAATTCTGAACAGACACGAAATCGATTTTTAAATCAAATTTAAAATATACTAATAAATTCCTGCAACCATGTTTTACGTTCATAAGAGTCCAGTACTGGTTTAAAAAATATCGTCCAGTACTGGTTTTAAAAATAAAAAATACCGTATTCCAGGGTAATATTGATCATTTTTTTCAATATTTTTCGATTATTTTTCCTGTTAAGGGGAATGTGGTATGTACATTCCCCTTAACAGAAAAAATAATCAAAAAATATTGAAAAAAGTGGTCAACATTACCCCGGATTAAGGTACCATAAATATTTCTAGAACTGTTTGAGACCACTCATTTTTTATAGTGGGGAGATGAGAAAGGAGGAGGAAGTCTCCAATCCTTTTTTTTTTAATATGATACTATGATATGATAATAACAAAAGAAAATACCGTAAAACGGGGTAACATTGATCACCGAGGTAGTTTTGATCAACATGAAAATTTTCCAGATAATCATCAATTACTAAGTCTAAAGTTAAAATATCTCAAAACTTTTTTCAATAAGTTGAGTTTCAAATTGGGAAAAACTTGGATTGTTTTTGATCATTTCAAATGCAATTTCAAAATCTTGGAATATCTATTTTTTCGAAGGCTCGCAAACAAACACCCTTCCTGATGAAAACAAAGCGTTTGGAAGCAAACAGGTTGATTTATGTGGGAGTTCAATTTTTTTTCCTTAGTAAATGTATAGTTCTGATGTAGTTTTTGTTGTAGTTTAAGGTTAATTTTTGATATTTAATAAATAGTTACATTTTCTAAAAGTAAGCCAGTCTAGGACAAAAGGCTAGAAACCCCATCAAATGATAAAGTTTCATGGAGAAATAAAAGGGAAATAGTGCAAGGGCCTAGGGAATTGAATGAAGGTAAAATCTCATTTGTTTTTGTTGTTAAAATTTTATTAGTAATACCAAAACGTTTACACAACTAACACACGACACGGGTTTGTAAGAACGTTAAATGTCGTATCCTGTTATACGTCGTGTGTTTATTGTGTAGTTAAGTTCTTACGTTGGCACAAATCCGCTTAAAATGAGTGAAAAAGTTTAGCCCCTTAATTTATGCAGCATCATTGTCCATCTTTCGTTTTTAATTGTTGTTAGGCCTTAACACATTAAGAATCGCGATGTTGTTTTTTTGGACCGCGAAGAAATCTAAACCAAGAAACACAGAAATTCAGAAGGTGTTTTGTATCCCTTATGATCAAGAAAATTCGTTAAAACCGTCCAAATAGAAACTGATCGATGTTACTTCAAAGCATCAAATTCTAAACAGAGGCGAAATCGAATTTAAATCAAATTTTAAGTAGTTTTATTAATTTCTTCAACCATGTTTTTCGTTCATACATAGGAGTCCAGTGATCAATCTTACCTAAATTTTTCATGGAATGATGTTATGGAACGAAAAATATTTCTAAGATGATTAGAGGCCCGTCCATCCATACAGAGGACAAGGTTGCCGAAATCACAGAATAATCTATAATTTCACAAAATCTTGAGCTAATTTTCATCACAGAATCTGTGTCACAGAACACAGAATTTTGGAAATAATTACAGATTATTAATGATATGATTGGTAATGTTAATTTAGTTTTGCTTGGTAAAATATAGAAAAAATCTCAATTTATAATTTTTTTTAACGAAACTAATGGAAATGGCAAAAGAAAATTATCACAGAATTTTTTGGGTATATTCATAAAAAGTTAGAATCGCAAAGACACAATTTTTTTTATAAAAAAAACACAAATTTTTTTCGGCAATCTTGACAGAGGGGAGATAGAAAGGAGAAAGACCTAGCAAACATGAAATTGTGTCAGAAATGATAAATTTAGTCGTTTACAATGGTGTTGCGAATCGCAATTCCAACTGCATAATGAAAAGATCGTATAATATGTCATCTGAAGTCAGTTTAAATCGGATATTATGGAAAGTCCTCCATGTTTGTAAATATTGAAATGATATTGCTCCCGCGTGGGCTTCAGGTGAGAAAATCATCGTCATATTCTCCCTGAATCCAGCAGTGCATCCAGAAGACTAAAAAGCAGATGGGAATTAAGGAATATTGACCAATGAAAGAACTGGAAAATGTAGTCGTTGGCAACGATTTGAGGCTATGAGAGCAAAATCTGATGCTCTTTGGCATTTTTCCGATAAGTACGAATTAGGAGTCGGATATCGCTCAATGAGTGTAGTAATGGTCGCTTAAGAAAAAATTGAAATTTATGCATGTATATTGTCTCCACTTTGGTAGGTCAATGCTGATTTTTTCAACTCTCCAACGATTATTCTAAACTGTATATGGAACGTATATCAAAACGGAATAAGAATATAGCTACAAAAATATTTGCTGGGGAGGCACTCTTACAATGTCCCTTTTACTCATTCAAGGCATCTATCTTTTCATTCAGAGGTGAGACGAGAGGAAGAGGGAGGCTCTTTTAGATATTTTTTCGCATATTTAGAAAACAAATGAAAACAATACAGTCAAATCATACATGTGATGCTATTTAGTTACGATTTTTTTTTTTTTAACTGGGCACTGGGGTTGCTCCCTGATAAGTGGCTTTACCATTGACCATACTGACTGGACCCTCGAATTCGTTTTCTAGATAATTTTTCCAACAGTACGCAATATCGATTCCAGAGTGCGCATCGATCGATTTGAAGAAATGCATTTTGGCATTTTTAGTCAAAATTTTCAGGTTCGCCATCTGCCGTCGGTATTGCGAACCTACAAAATCTGACAAAAAAAATTAGACAGAAAATGTTTGAATTTTTGTTCTAAGTGTCATGTCAGTGTGATCAGTGACTTTACTAGTCGTTAAGTTAAGTGTCAATATTTTTCAGTTTGAATTCTAAGATGTGAAATGTTGTGTTATGTAATGTAACAGACAAATGAAAACTACTCTGGGCTGAGCTCTGTTTTTACGATGGATAATTCTGTGCTCAGTAATGTAACAGACAAATAACAACCACTGTGAGATGAGCTTTGTTGTTACGATTTGTAATGCTGTCTTGTGTGTTGTAACAAAATAATAATATCCACTGTGGGCTAAACATCGCTGTAACGATGTGTGATGCTGTGTTGAGTAAAGTTACATACAAATAATAGTCACTTTGGGCTGACCTTTGTTGTTACGATGGGTTTCGCTGTGTTGTGTAATGTAACAAACAGATAATTGCCACTGTGGGCTGAGCTTTGTTGTTACGAAGAGTAACGCTGTGTTGTGTAATGTAACAGACAAATGATAACCACTGTGGGCTAAGCTTTGTTGTAACGATTTATAATGCTGTGTTGTGCAATAAAACAAACAACTTATAGCCACTGTAGGCTGAGCTTTGTTGTAACGATTTGTAATGCTGTGTTGTGTGTTTTAACTAACAAATAATAGCCACTGTAGGCTGAGCTGTGTTGTTACGATGTGTGATGTTGCTGTGTGATGTAACAAACAAATAATAGCCACTGTGGGCTGAGCTTTGTTGTTACGATGTGTAATGCTGATGTGTTATGTAACAGACAAATAATAGTCACAGTAGGCTGAGCTTTGTTGTAACGATGTGTAATGCTGTTGTGTGATGTAACAGACAAATAAAAGCCGCTGTGGGCTGAGTATTGTTGTAACGATGAGTATTGCTGTGTTGAGTGTTTTAACAAACAAAAAATAGCCACTGTGGGCCGAGCTTTCCTGTAACGATGTGTAATGCTGTGTTGTGTAATACAACAAACAAATAATAGCCACTGTAGGCTGAGCTTTGTTACGATTTATAATGCTGTGTTGTGTTTTGTAACATACTAATACCAGCCACTGTTGGCTGACGTTTGTTGTTACAGTACGTAATGTTATGTTGTGTCATATGTTTAGTAATGAAATAATGTGTAATGTAATATTTACAGATGTTTTGTGTAAAGTGTATTTCAATTCCTGGTCAAACAATCTTTACTGGTCGGACCACTGAATGCTGGGTGGGGCGTTGGTAAAAAACCTTGAAGCCACCATTTCCTAGTTCATGACCATTCTTAGTGAACCGAAGGTGCTCCTAAGTATCGAAAAACTGTGATAGCTTTTCTACGGAAGGATACTTTGGCGTCAAAAGTTGAAGTATTAAACAATGATTTAAAAAAAATAGAGAAGGTTTTGAAAACTGAAAAAAAATCATTCCAGAAAATGAGAATAATTCTTCTTAGTATTGCAGTTCGAGACTGAAGTTGCAGCTTCCATTTTAAAGAAAAAAAATGAAAATTGATTTTGACGTACTGATAAAATATGATTAAAATAATTTCGAAAGGTGTCGCAAAGCACACCGGATCAGCTAGTTATATTAATAAAATTGAAAATTACTTTAAAAACTGTTTTCATTCAATCAACTTTCTTCATTTCATCGTGTAGCGAGTGACTATCGACGGCAAGCCGATTTCACCACATCGACACAAAGATCCTCATCCTCATCCAAAAAAACTCTTCCGAATTCAGTCGGGAAGGCAGTTCCTCTCCAAGCACAAGGCACAAAGTTCCCATCAGGAAAAATTGGTCACATTGGAACAACGACATCGTGCTCTTCCAGCGAGGACGGGGAGGACTTCCATGCAGCAGTGTAACGTCGTCAGCCGTCCGTCGTCTAGACCGTGTCTTGCTACTTCAACACCATCCTTTACCCTGTCCTTTCCTTTTGGCGCGGAAGGGAAGTTTTACGGTAGCCTTGTAATGCTGGTCTTGCCATGTTACCCCCACCATCATCATAATCATCATCATTGCTAACGTCATCATCATCATCATTTGCTTCGTGGAATCTTTTCTAGCCAACATTAGCTGGTAGACAAGTCAAACGAGAATACTTTTTTCTTGCATTTGGCGACTCGTGTTTGTGTCTATTTTTGGTTCTTTTTTTTATACTTTTTTGGAACTATCCAAAAGCATTGATGCGGAAAGAAGAGGCAACTGTGGCTGATCTCTCCGGCAGTGTCCTGGACCTAGGACAAGCTAAATTCGGGTAGCGAAGAAGGTTTCACTCAGGCTCTTGGAATCGATTCTTCTGCTGCTCAATTCCATTTTTTTTGTCGACTGTCTTTTACATACCTTGGGGGGTTGGGGATGAAGTGGAGAACTTATCAAATGGATACTCGGGAGGGATGATCCGTTAGGTGATGGATGACGACTCGTCAAATTTGAGACGATGGATTATTGTTTCGATATCGTTGTGAAGTTTCTATTGAGAACTAGTCTACTTAGCTGCCGGTTCTTTGTTCAAGTCGATGAACTTCAACTGCTATTTGAGACTTTAAGAAAATCTAGTTTTTTTGTTGGATTTTTTAATTTTTTATAATTTCGTATGCAAATTGTGGTTTTTTTTGGAAAACAGAAGAATTCTAGATTATTTTTTTTTTTACATTTTAATGTATACCGTCAACTGGGGCACCATGTAACACTTTTCAACTGCAAAGGCTTCTGAAAACTTCATGTCCACAGACAATCATAACGCATTTACATCAAAAGTTTTAAATTTAATGGGATCATGTCATTGACATAGTCAGAAAAATTATTGGTTTCCCCAATTATTTTGAAATTTACAAAATCATTCGATTTTATACTACTCAAAAAAGGGGTATGTTGCAACAAACTTTGTTTTTGATGAAAAAGCAAATGAGGACGTTTGGAAATTTAACGTTTTGGATATTTTTTCTTCAAAAATGTCTTTAAAGGAAATGCATTAATGTGCTGCATACCTTCAGGCGTAAAAACACTAAGAAAAATTCAACTAGCTAAAAAAATAAAAATTATCGTTTGGATGGATGGAATTTTGAAATTAAAAAACGCGTGATGCCAAACAATCATATTCCAGCATATAGAAACGAGATTCAAAGGTGAATGCAAGCACCATGAAGTTTTTTAGTGATATCATCAAGCCAATCCGTCATTCTGGGTAAAGTTTTTTATTGTACCAACAAATTTAAAAAAAATGTACATCTATTGATCGATTTTTCAATTTTTTATGAGAATCAAAAACTTTTAAAATCTATCTTACACTATGTTATCATGGAATGATAACATTACTTCATCATATTGAATTAAAAATTGAATAAGTGTTGCATCCACCAACCCTGCTTTTGCATGAAGCCCCGTTTGAAGGTAATGTGTGAGTAGGGCTGTTAAGACTGAAATTTTCTTGTTGCTGGCATAAAAGACTCGTTTTTTGATAACTAAATATATGGAAGGAATAAATCGATAAATAAATTCTTCGATGTCCGTGTTTCATGGAAAGTAATATGCACATCAAAATAATATACGAATATAATATTTTATAACAATTTAAAACAAATCGTTGAAAGTGAGTTCAATCCTATACAAAAATATCAATCAAAATAAGATATTACCCAGATTCAAGAAACTTTAAGTCGAAAATTTTAAGAACTAAATTCTAACTGAAGAAAATATAAATATCTCTTTCAGATAGGTTTTCGTTATTATTTTGATATGCTCTCCTGATCAGATAGGCTAACAACCTACTGTTTCCGATTTATAAAATTGTTACGGAATCCTGGATCTTTGGCAACAACTTTAAGCATGAAAACACGGACACTAATTGGAACTTGGAACGTTTTAACCATTGCCCAACAAGGCAAGCTGGTTCAACTTGCTAGAGAAGCAAGCCGACTCAAGCTTGAAATTCTGGGACTGAGCGAAGTCCGTTGGCCTAACACTGAAGAACACAAGACACAGTCCGGGCAAGTCCTGGTTTACTCTGGCATACGAGGAGAACATGCTACTCGGGAACGAGGAGTTGGTTTCCTGTTAAGCCCGCAGGCATTCGTGACGCTCATTTGATGGGATCCGATAATCGAAAGAATAATCGTAGCCAGATTCAGAACACGGGTTAGAAACCTTACAATGGTCCAGTCCAGTAGAGAAAATTCCGAAGGGTGACACTCAAATTCATTAGGGCGACTTCAACGCAACGATTGGCTCCGACAATCAGACCTTGAGCGTATCATGGGGCGCCATGGCCTAGGACAGATGAGCGAAAACTGAGAGCTGTTTATAGAATTTTGTGGCAACAACAACATGGTGATCGGTGGATCGCTCTTCCCCCATCGACCAACACATAAGGTCACTTGGGTATCCCGAGATGGCCGAACAGCAAATCAAATTGACCACATCTGCATCAGCCAAAAATGGAGAAGAAGCCTTCTTGATGTCCGCAACAAACGAAGCGCAGACATTGCATTCTGACCATCACCTCGTCCTTGGCGAGATACGACTGAGAGTTGCGCGTGTCCAACGGCGCGAGGAGAAAGTCGGGTGTCGATACGACGTCCGCCGGTTGGTGAATCCAGAGGTGAAAAGGGCATACGTTGAACAGCTAAAATCCCGAGCCTCGGAACTGCCGATAGACAGAACGGTCGAAGAACAGTGGTGTGGAATCAAGAATGCCTTTATCACGACGAGCCATGGTACTCTCGGTAAAGTTTGTGGAAGAAGAAGTGAATGGATGTCGGATGAAACTTGGAGGATGGCCGATGATCGAAGAAAGGCGAAAGTCGGAATTGAACAGGCGTGTACCGGGTCAGCCAAAGCAGCCGCCCGCTTACGTTATGCGGAGCTGGAAAGGCAGTTAAACGAGCTTGTAGACGAGACAAGAGAGCCTGGACAAACTCCCTAGCCGAAGAGGGACTAATGCAAGAATGCCGCTGAAAGACCGAGCAGGTCAGTTATTGACCGATCGAACAGATCAGCTCAAACGATGGACTGAGCACTTCGAACAACTCTTCCGAGTCACGAATAGCGATGGCCAACAGAACCCGCAGCTCGAAGCGCCAACAGTAAGTCGCATAAATGGCGTTAACTCGGAAGCGCCCTCGCTGGCTCAAATAGAAGCGGCAATCAAGAGCATGAAATCCACAAAGCACCTGGAATTGATTGCATCCCCGCTGAAATGCTGAAAGCCGACCCAGCCTTGTCAGCACAAATGTTTCACCGTCTTTTCGGTGACATCTGGGATACTGCAACATTACGCAACGACTGGTTGCAGGGTATCCTCGTAAAGGTCCCGAAGAAAGGAGACCTGACAGAGTGCGGTAACTGGCGAGGCATAACGTCGATCTGTACAACCCTCAAAGTACTCTGCAAAGTGATCCAGGAGAAAATCGACGCTACACTCCGACGGCAACAAGCTGGATTCCGATCCGGACGATCATGTGTGGACCACATCACAACGCTACGAATCATACTGGAAATAATCAACGAATTCCAGGACTCTCTACTGCTGGTGTTCGTTGATTTCGAAAATGCACCAGACTTAACCATGAAAACATCTATGCGGCTCAAAGGCGAAGAGGAGTACCAGAGAAACTAGTCCATCTCATCGAAGCACAATACGAGGCATATGATGTCTTGTCCGAACCAAGCCCGTTAGCTGCTGGAGTGAGACAGGGATGTATCTTATCACCGCTACTTTTTCTAATCGTAATGGATGATATTCTATCTGGATCGACCTACTGTGCACCGAACCGAGGAGTGCCTAGAAATCCTTCAACAATGGAGCAACTGAACGACCTTGACCTGGCTGACCTCGAGTTTATGCAGAGCAAACTCGACGACCTCACCGAAAGTTCCAAAGCAGCAGGTCTAAAGGTCAATGTCGGAAAGACCAAATCGATGGAGATCAGCACAGGAAATCCCTCCAGTTTCATGGTAGCTGGGGAACAGGTTGAGAGGGTAGGGTGCTTCCAGTATTTTGGTAGCCAGATAACGCCTGATGGTGGTACCAGGAGACATCGAAACCTGGATCAGAAAGGCCCTATTTACCTTTGCGAGTCTCTGAAACATCTGGCGGTCACGCCTGATCTCTCTACGAACGAAAATCCGAATCTTCAACTCAAACGTCAAATCCGTATTGTTGTACGGGTGTGAAACTTGGTGCACGTATGCGGTAGCGACGCGAAAACTGCGAATATTTGTAAACCGCTGCCTACGGAATATCATCCGCGCTTGGTGGCCTGGCAACTGGATCTCGAATGAGGAACTACATCGCCGGTGTCATCAAAGGCCGCTAGAAATCGAGATTTGGGAACGTAAGTGGAGATGGATTGGGCACACGCTGCGAAGAGATGAAAACGAGATTTGCAGAGAGGCGCTTGACTGGAATCCAGAAGGACATCGAAAAAGAGGCAGACCCAAAAATTCGTGGCGGCGAAGTCTAGCCACTGAAATCCGAGCTGTCGACGAAAATCTTGACTGGGACCAGGTTAAGGCGCTGGCTTCGGATCGTCAACAGTGGAGGTCTTTTACCACGGCCCTATGCACCGGAGGATCGGCGCGGGATCATCAAGTAGTAAGTAAGTAAGTAAAGGAAGAGTATTGAACCTAAACAAAACTTTAATTCAATCATTCTCATAAACTCATGTTTTACATTTCTATGTCAAAAGAATGAAGTAGAGCGAAACGTAAGTCTAGTGAAATTTTGAAAATGAAAACACCACCGAAAACCCTCTTCAAAAACAAGTATGAAATCCTAAAAGTTTTTTACGTATTTTGAATCTAAAAAACATTTAAAAAATTATCTTTCAGGTTTTTAAAAGCAAATAATTAGATTTCCTCATGCACTGTTATACGGGTTTTGACATTTTCGCAAAAGCCATTAAAATTATAGAGTAAGAATGCGATTTGGAATGAAAACTTTTTAAAAGCATTTACTTCAGAAAATTCATATTTTTCTTTATGTATGCTTCATGTTCCCATGTTTTAACTTTTTGTCAAGGCTGGGGTTTACAAGTATGTATTTTAAAAGATAAGTTAGAAACGTGTTTGTAGCAATAGTTTTATTTTTTCCTTATCACCAACGTAATTTAGCTTGAAAACAGTTTACCTTTCTCATGAATGTTAAACTCGGTACCGTTCCACCAAAATTGAATAGCCTGCTTGTCCACAACCTTTGTCCAGCTGGGTTTTTCGTACTTTAAATCGTTATAACGATCATTGGAAATGATTAAACAATCGAATTTGGACGCTATTTCAAGTACAATCCTGTCGTCATACGACATCGCTTGAACGATGGGCCTTTCCTTGCATGGAGTTGTTATGAGCTTGCCTGATTGATATAGCATATTGAGTAGCACGGAGTCAGTCGACTTCCACGGCTTCAGCTTAAATTTAGGGATCACTCCATAAACTTCGAAGTTTTTGTTGTAAAAATATTGTAGCGCCAATCGTAATCTTTCTGGGTTGAGTGCTTTTTGGTTTTTGAATGCGTAGCCAATGTTACAACCGTCCAGAAGAACTATCCTTCGATTTCCGCTATTATCATCAGATTGACGTCGATTTTTTCTCAGCTTTTTGGGACGTGAAGTGCTTGAAATGGATCTTGAATTTGATCGAATTTGTTTACTGAGAAATTTGGTTACTTTTGTCATGATTTTTCGAAAATTTTCAGAAAATAGATTGAAAGCCAACTAGATTTAACGTTTTTTTTTTTGCCGGCGCACGTTAAAATTAACAAGCTAACGCGTTGTCAGTAAGAAAAAATAACTGCATTCGCATTCACACCTTTTAAGGTAGATGGTGTTCCACTTCCTGATTTGAAATTCCAAAAGAATGTAAGTCTTCCTATTCGTTGCCTCAGATTATAGATTCTCTTAAATTGAAAAATTATCCCCCACATAATGTTGAAGGTGCCCTGGCCGAACACTGCGGACTATAAGTCACTTTTAGTGACTCACGTTTACTTAAACGGTAGATGCAGAGATCTCTATGATCTATTCATAAACGTGGGGAGGTTTAAGAGAAGTTAAGTTGGAAAGGTAAACCCTGGCAAATGCTAGGCCAGAATTTGTCCTACACCTTCAATATTCCTAAAGTTTTCTGCCAAAACTCCTAACACTGACAGTGAGGCTCTCGAAAACTAAAATATTAATAAGTAATTATCACAATTCAAAGCACATTTTACAAGCTGCAAAGTAATAAAAATAAAATTATTTCATCATCTATTTTTATCATTCAATTATTTCAAAAAGTTATTATTCGAAAATCTTTGTTTGAAATATTTTATAAATCAACAAAAACAACAAAACCGAATTACATCAGAAACGGCTTCGATCTTAGTAATATATTAAATTACGCTGAGCTTTTTGTTTATTGAAACCATAAAATTTTTAAAACCGTTTCTATCAAATTATTCAATCAATATTTTAAAAAGTTATTTAAAAAAACAGTTCCACAAGCTCAGTCCGGTGTATTAAAATTGATTAATCAATTGACATGCCTCTTTTATTTCGTAAAACTTAGAAAACTGAAAAAGGGTAGTAAAAAAAGAAATTAGCAGCATCGTTTAAGAAAAAATTTAGCAACTCTATAAACTCGCCCTTTTTGGCATTTTTTGACAGCGTGTAACTTCAAACTCCAAAAGATAGAGCGATATATGAACCCGTAGATGAACTAGAAGCATTTTCGTGGGACAAAAAAAAGGAAAATTTTTTAAGTTAACAGTAACTTCAACCTTTACTCAAGGAGACTTGAACCTTAATTCAGAGTTCCAAAATCCAAAGAAATGGACCGTTGACTTTTTTTTGCCAGATAAGTTCTCATTTCACGGTTCGTGAGTATCAGACAAAGTGAATTCTAAATGTTGCTCTACTACCCAATAGTCATTGCATACTTAAAGGGGCAATATTCTAGTTAACACGTTCGTCGCCACGCTCATTTTGGTAGTTTTGCTAGCCGGGCCCAAAGAAATTTTCAGAGAGAGAAAGCAAAGAGGGAGAACTCCCATATTTGAAACGTGTGGCGAAGCTGAGCGGTAAAATCAAGTAAGAGAGCGTGATGTGACGGGGCCCCCCAGGAAATACACCCGTCTGCCGAATATGGGTGACGTGGCGACGAACGTGTTAAAGATGAATACAGTATTTTTAGTCCTATTCAACAGAGATTTACTGGATAAGCATTCCATATTAGAAATTTCGTGATAACCAATGATAGCGATCCATTCAGAAGAAAAATATATCTTTTTGGCCTCTAGGGGTAAATTAAACTCACAACATACATTTTTGAAAACTTTTTTTCAGAAAAAATTGAGAATTTACTATTGCTTTGAAAATATCGCATTATGAGCTTCAATTTATACTCTAACGAATGACATTTTGGAAAAAAAATATGTTCATATGGGAAACATTTTAAAGTGGTTAAAAAAAGGTCTTCAAATCTCATTTTGTTGAATTTCACAAACTAAGTAACTCTAAAAAACTTTTTTTGAAATTTGTTGAGATAACAGAATTGTTTTTTTTTTTGTTCTATTTGGCACACTTTTTCAACACATTTGCTATCTGTAAGTATTCTGGTTGCGAGATATAGCGAAGGAATCAAGTATCCCCAGGGATCAAGTATCCTTATTCTCCCCTATAATTCCCTGCGTTTTTGAAACCTAGCTGTAGTAAACTTCAAACTCAGCGTGGCCTGTTGTTACTCAATCCAATATTAAAATGAGTAAGAAAAATTCAAAATATATGTGGTAAAGAGAGGATTTCAAAATCCATAGTTACTCGCTCAAAAAATCTTTAAACATAAAATCCAAGTTTCTTATTTCTAAATCACTATTTTAGGAATAATTTTTGCTAACCAAAGTTATTTTTTAAATGATAGTTCGAATAAAAATTGGTAATTCCAAATGTTTATTTTCATATTTCAACGGATATTATAATAAATCAATATAAAATAGTTTTAAAATTAGAAGATTTTTAAATTAAAAGTTTTAAAACATATGTTCAATCATAACGTATTGTTTACAGACCCGAATGACCCGGGTGGTTAAAAGGTCTCTAATAAATTATAATAATAATAATAACGTATTGTTTACCTTTTCAAGCTGATTGAGATTGAAAAATTCGTTGGAATTTCAAAATCTGGAGGATCAACGGTGATTTTCGAACACCTTCTTAAAAAAAAAATGAATTTTAAAATTGTCGAGTATTCTTATATCAATAACTTACACATATATTGAAATTTCGTATATTTCGTACACTATGCATTAAAATAAGGTTGCCAGATTGTCCGGTTTAATCCAGGTCTGTCCGGATATTAAAAACTAAATTTGGGAACAGTCCAGCCTGGCCCGGTTGCCCGAAAATACTTGGATTTTGATCGGACTTATTCACTTTTTTTGGCAAATCAAACTTTAAAAAGACAAATTGTGTTGTTAAAATGTTTTAAATATTCCTCAAAACTTAAAATATACAAGTTTCCTAAACATTATCATGGAAGGTTTTTTTGAAGCCTCAAATACAATTTAAAATCATTCGATGAGATTTGATGAAAAAAATTGCTTTTCATTGTTTATTTATGTTAAGTATTTCCTGGTAGGTTTTAACCAAAATTTCCCGGATATTGTGTCGTCAATTTTGATATCAAATGCCCGGATTTAGCTAGGTATTTATATAAAATTGCCCAGATTTGTCCGGCCCGGATGTATATTGAAAAAAATCTGGCAACCTTAGACTAGATGAAACGTAAGCGTTCAAATTTGAAAGGTTCATTTAACTTTTTCGACACAAAATGAGCACAAGCATAAGATCTTACACTCAAATTTTGAAAATAAATCTGTATACATTAAATTTTTAGCTTTTTACAGTTAGTTTCTGATTCGAAATCTTTAGAATATGTAAAGCTATTATTAACAAAATGTGATTTGAAGTTTTTTTATCACTTTAAAATGTTTCTGAAATTAAAAATTATACTGAAAATATTTATATCAATATGTCAATCGGTAGAGTATAATATGAACTTTATAATGCCATATTTTCGAAGCAACAGTAAACCCTCAATGTTTTTAAGAATAATTTTTCTAAAATGTATGTTATGGGTAAAATTGATCCCCGTAGTCCAAAAAGATACATTTTCTTCTGAATGAATCGTTGTTGTTGGTTATCGTTAAGTTACTTGTATCTGTCTAATAACTTATGATTATCCAGTAATTATCTGATAAAAAGGACTAAAAATACTAAATTAACCTAAAAACTAGAAAATTTAGCATTAAAGTATGCAATTTCTTTAAGGTAGTAAACAAAAAATGCGGATTCTTTTTATCAGATACTAACAAACTGATAAATGAGAACTAATATGGCAAAAAAGTCAACGAAATCTTTCATCTTCCGATATGCTAGATATTTGCCAAGGGTCAGGGAACCCGGAATTAAGGATCAAGTCTCCTGTAACTTAAAAAATATCACTTTTTTAGTCTCACGAAAATGCATCTAGTTTATTTACGAGCTCATGTATCGTTCCAACTTTTGAAGCATCTAAATTTTAAATAACACGCTGTCAAAAAAGATATGATGAAAATTAGAAAAGGGGATCAAGTATCCCCATTCTCCCCTTAATATGATTCCCATAGGAAACTTCAAGGCTACTCTACAATTTCTTTAGAAGAACCGGCAAGCTCTGTAAATATCTATAAAACATCTATGAAACGCTAATCCAGTGTGAAAATGTATTCGAAAGTTTCTGGTAAGGAGTTATTTTAAAATGGCAAATAGAATGTTCTGACTCTATACAAACAAATAATGGGATTGTAAGATTATCAATTCAAAAATATGGCTGCAAATGTAATAACAACAATACCCCCCACAGAGCTGCAAATACTGGACACCTTGCCGTAGCAAAAAAAAACGATATTGCCAATAACAGCAGACTGATAAGTGAGTTAACACATTTTAGAATAGTTCACTAACAATGCTCAAGATTTATTATACTTGATAAAATAAACTTCCAGTTCCCTTGAAAAAGACTTCAAAAATTTGTTCAAAACGATGAGTATTTAAAATAAAAAGTTGTTTGATTAAATCTTAGGCCGTAAAAAGTCAAAAATTACAATTTAAAAACATCGTCCCGGAAAACAAAAATCTAACCGATGAGGAGTCAACAAACAGAAAGATAAAATAAAGACTATCTAAAAACATTAAAACAAACTTCACATCTAACTTATTGAAAATCACTTTAAGTTGAAAATGTTGCTTGATGCCGACTTACTCAAAGAAAGAAACGCCCGGGGAACTCAACAGCATATCTCGGAAAAATGTGCTTACCTGTAAATTAAAAAGAAAAAAATTTTAGTAATAGAATCAAGGTTTGAACCAAGGGTGTTTCTGTAGAAAATATTTTTTGTTTATTTGGACGCCCTCCACATCAAGTAGTATGAGGAAAATTTATCAACAATATTCTTCTAGAACAGCCTGCGACGCTTTTCTAAAATTAAATATTTATTCTCAATCTTTCCTAACGATAAGTTGCACACTAGCATAAAATACCAAAACATAGTTATCTGGTGATTAAATTTAATATGCACTTCACTTTTTTCTTCTCGTTTTTTGGATTGATTTTTTTCGGTGATTCAATGAATTAACTGCCGTGTAGTTTACGTTTCGGTTTACTTATTTTATTTCAACCATCTTCAGAAACTAATAGCTTTTTTACACCCGCTGGGACGGTCACATTGGTTTTTTCTAGTCACTGTTGATGCTGCTGCTGCTGCGGCTAGCTGTACGACACACATTCCCACACATTCCCATTTCCAATGTCATAAGATAAATCCTATCTTTGAAGTTACTTAGCACAATTCAGTAATTTTAAAATTGTGTAAAATACTTCCAAGATTTTCTGACAGTATTTGCTTAAAAATTCGTTTTATTGTGGAATTTATAAAGCCTATTAAAATAAAAGGTTTCGAGAAGTAAAATATATTGTAAGAAATTTTTTAGTTTTTTCGGTACAAATTAAAATGTCCTAATTTGTTTATTTATCATTAAAAATCAATAATGTTCTGAATATTGAAGAAAATAGGCATCCTCCTCTATCTTTCTGTCTGTCTGTTCCCATATTGCCCATATTTTGGGACTCAGAAACTACTGCACCGATTTTCGTGAAACTCGGCAACCTGGGGCATTTAAATGATAAGAAAAAGGTTTTTAAAATAGTGCGGAAAAGGTTTTAAATTGTCCGAGCCACACCCCCTCATTCACTGAAAAGAGGGTAGGGGTTTCCCAAACAAAAGAAACAGGTTTGCATATCTCGAGAATCGATCAAGCAAATGGGTCCAAAAATTACATGGGAGGGTATTTTGGTACGAGAAAAGATTCGATGAATATTGGATACCCCGTTTCTTTTTCAGTCGGGAAATAGGAAGAGGATAGGGGGGATTTAAATTTATCTAGATTGTCTTTGGTCTATTTTTAACATAACATGAGAACTAATCAATTGCAATGGTACCAAAAATGGAATGGAAGAGGAGTACGAGGAATGTTTTTATGATTATTAGGAACCCCTTCCTTCATCCGGTGGAGTGATAGGAAGATGTGGAGCTTCCATACGTTTTTTTTTGCATAACTGGAAATTTTATCTTACAAATGCATCCAAATTTTGCGTGGGAGTGTATTTGAATACTAGAAATGTTTCTATGAATGTTTGGTACCCTTCCATCAAATGGAAAAAAATGACATGGGAGAATATTTGAATGCGAGAAAGGTTCCTATGATTAAATTGAAACGCCTCCCTTTTTTCATCATGGTGATAAGAATAGGAGAGAGAAGCTTCCTGGGAAGTATTTAAATTAAGGTTTCCAGATTTTTTCAGCACGTATCGGGGACAAACTGGGCAAAAACCTGAAAAATCCGGGCAGTGGATTTAAAAGTGACGATCCAGGCAAATTTTTTCAAAATCCAGAAAATACTCAACAAAAATAAAAAAATGAAAAATTTTGAATTTTTCGTCAAAACTCATCGACAGAATTGAGATTTCCAAAAAATCTTTCATGGTTATTTTTATAAACTTTGTTAAACAAATTTCGTTCTGGAGACGTTGGTTGAATTTTTAGTTTGATTTGCCAAATAAAGTGAATAAATCCGGGCATTTTTCAACCGGGCCGGGCTGGCTTGTTCACAAATTTTGTATTATCCTTAATTTAGGTATTAGAAATGTTTTATTAACATTTGGTAACCTTTTCTCCATCTATTGGGGGAAGGGACTCGCTTGATTTTTTTTTACGGTTTTGTTGGTATAACTTTAGAACAATCAACCAAATGGAATAAAACTTTGTATGGGATGGTTTTTGGATATGCTTCTTTGATTGTTCCATTCCGTTGGTTGAGGAAATCTTAAATGTACAACGAAAGGAGCCCTTTCTTCCCTCCCCTCTGCACTCTGCAAGTTGAAAGGGAGGAAAAGAGAGGGTTCCTTATAAATTTTGCTGCACATTTAAGAACTTCTCAACCAATGGAATGGAACCGAATTTGATGTGAGAGGGTTTTTTGGGTACCTCTTTCCAGCAGTGGGGGATGGAAAGTGGAAATAGGGATTGCTTTAGAAGCTCCTGGGCCTATATCTAAAGAACCAACTGGTGTAGAACATTCTTAAGGAAAAATTCTCAGCATAAAAGCTTTAAAAAAACCTTAACTTTATGTAGACCAGTGTTCGATGAACGAAGTAAGGCTAAATTCGCTATTCGAGCATATAAAAATATCACTAGTGTCCATCTGTTCTAAATTATAAATATCAATGTTTTTTCTATCCCACATTCCTCAATTTGCTTATACAAAATCCATCAAACGTGTGCCTAGTGCCTGCAATAAAAAAAATAGATCTAGTTGGCTTTTACTACATTTAAAAAAGTTTTAGGAAAAAAATGACGAGGGTACGCAAAATTTTAAGCAAACAAATTTTATCTCTAAAGTCCATTTCAAGCGCTTCACGTCCCAAGAAACTTAGAAAAAATCGACATCAATCACTTGATAATAACGGAAGAAAAAGGATTGTATTATTGGACAGTTGTAACATAGGTTACGCCTTCCAAAATCAAAGAAATTTCAACCCGGAAGGACTTCGGATAGCAATTCATTATTTTGAAAACCAAAATTTTGAAGTTTATGGGGTGCTCCCGAAATTTCGAATGAAGCCAGGAAAATCTACGGACTATACACTGCTCCGAATGTTGTTCGAGGCCGGGAGGCTGATCACAACTCCATGCAAGGAATGGCCGATAGTTCAAGCGATGTCGTACGACGATCGATTGGTGCTGGACATTGCGTCCAAGTTCGAGTGTGCGATTATTTCAAACGATCGGTATCGCGATTTAAAATTTGAAAAACCCAGCTGGACGCAGGTTGTCGATCGACAAGTGATACAATATTCTTGGAACGGTACCCAGTTCAACATATTTGAACCAAATAAATTATTTTCGGAGTAAAAAAAAGTAATTACGAAGAAACAAATAAAGTTTTTGAATATAATTTGTTTTTTCTTTACTTTTGTCAATGCTAGTTTTATGTGTTATGCTGAAATGGACACAATAATAAAAATGTAGGATTTTGTGATAAGTTTTTAACTTGGACATCAGCAAATGACTATGCCCTCGAATATACCTTTTACAAGTTTTAGTACTGTAAAATACGTATGATAAAGGTAATGTGGAACAAATTCCCAAAAAACTCACGAACTTATTTATTAAAAGACTAAATTGATGTAAAATTCTTTCTCTTGAAGCTAAAATTAAAAGTTTCAAAACGACGATGAATGTTTTTTGTCGATTCCGTATATGTGTTTTTCTGCTGTATTATTTAGTGTTTGTCGATTCAACGTTGTCCAAAAATAATTGAATTCTTTCTGTTTAGCATATTTGTAATTTGAATTGGAACGCGAGTTTTTAAAAAAATTATAACCGTGTATAAAATTTAAAATTTGATGTTGCTTGTTTTTAACCTTAACAAAAAACTCATAGAGCAAATCCCTGAATTATGCATTCTTACCAATCCAAGGTTGAAGTATGTTTGTAAAGAATCTTATGGGTAAATTATGGTGGCTGTAGGATTTGTTAAGGGGTGTTGCAAAAAAATCAAAGTTTGTATGCTAAAAGAGAATTTTGGTGAAAAAAAAAATCATGGGGCTTTACCAGTTTACCGATAACAAGTTTTTAAAGCTGCATTATATTGCTGGAGATTCACAAAACAAGTTTACAGAAAATTGTTAAACTGTAAAAGTAAAATTATGATGATTTTTACATTAAGTTGAGCCGTATTCTATTATCTTATTGTAAAAACCCCAACCTCAACCAAAATCATCGAATTCTTTACGGCTCCCGGCCTCAAAACTACTGAGCCGATCGATCCAAAATACAAAATGTTTGTGTATATGTATGTTGAACATTCACCATGAGTGAACGGATTCACCTTAGTTTAATCAAAGTACGATATCTCTTACATCTGTTACCAATCATACCTGACATTATGGCTTCATATATACTGTTGTGGAATAAATGGATTTCGTGTAATTGTAAACATGAGTTAATATTGGATAAATGTTTCAATTATTTACAGAACTTCTGGGATATATTCCGGAATTCGTGTATATTGGACTGAGTCGATTTGGTTTTATTATTGAATTTCTCAAACCCTAGGTTCTTAAAAGCTTCTTTTTGGTTTAAAACTCATTTATTTTTGTTTTGCAGAATTTTTATGTAACATGAGTTTACATGAGTAAATTTGATTTTGTTTGCTTTCGTCGATGCATTCACCCGTTACAATTCTTGGTTTGAAATACTTTGACGTGTTATAGTATCTTTGAATAGTTATATCTTGGTATAATCTTGGTTGGCGTTTGGCTAGTGAACGGTAGACAATGTGCAACTCGAGACCCTATACAGCCAACCTTCGGGTAGTGGTCATATCACCTCTTGTCTGCAACTCCGATTCTCTACCTCCCCGTGGTGCAAGCTGGGGTGCGAGCAACCTTAGCGGAGATCGGGTACCCAACCCCGGTGGATGCTTTGGTCGCATGCAGACTGAGTTAGGGGTCTTCGTACGCGTCTGTTCTCCATGTCAGGGGCGGCGTGCGGAGTGCAACAACGTCCTGGTGGTGTTCGGGACCCAAAACAGCAACATCACGACGCTCCTCCGGCGAGATAGTGGGGTTAGCTGCGGGCCTTGCGAGCCCGTGACTACAAAAAACATAAGCAACGAACAATGAACAACAAATTTCGGATGGAAATCGCGACGAAAAGGGACAAGCGATTGGAAACTTGGAGCATGGAACTGCCGGTCTCTAAATTTTGTGGGCAGCACCCACGTGCTCTCTAACGAATTGAAGAGCCGCAAATTCGACATCGTAGCGCTGGAGGAGGTATGCTGGAAGGGCTCCACGGTGCGAACGTACCCAGATGGTCGTGCCATCTACCAGAGCTGCGGCAACACACACGAGCTTGGAACAGCTGTTATAGTGATGGGAAAGATGCAAAAGCGCGTGATCGGGTGGTTGCCGATCAACTCACGAATGTGCCGGTTCTTCAACATCAGCATCATCAACGTGCACAGCCCTCACCTCGGTAGTAACGGTGACGACAAAGACGAATTCTACGCGCAGCTGGAGCGGGAATACGACCGTTTCCCAAAAAATGATATCAAGATCGTCATCGGGGATTTCAATGTCGGCCAGGAGGAGGAATTCAAACCGACAATTGGAAGGTTCAGTGCGCACCAGCTGACCAACGAAAACGGCCTCAGACTTATTGATTTCGCCGCCTCCAAACGAATGGTCGTACGTAGTACCTTTTTTCAGCACCGCCTCCCACACAAGTACACCTGGAGATCACCGTACCAAACTCAATCACAGATCGACCACGTTTTGATCGACAGCCGGCACTTCTCGGACATCATCGACGTCAGATCAAGTCGAGGCGCCAAAATCGAGTCAGACCATTATCTGGTGATGGTGAAGATGCGCCCAAAACTCTCCGTAGTGAACAACACATGAAACCGGCGCCCGCCTCGGTTAAACATCGCACGACTGAAGCAACCTGAGGTCGCGGCAGACTACGCGCCATCGGTCGAAGCAGCGCTGCCGGTAGAGGGCGAGCTTGACGAAGCCCCTCTCGAGGACTGTTAGGATACCATCAAAACAGCCATCAACAGTGCTGCGGAGAACGTCATCGGTTATGTGGAGCGAACTCGACGGAACGACTGGTGCGACGAGGAGTGTAGGAGGGTGATGGACGAAGAGAATGCCGCGCGGGCGGCAGTAATGCAAAGAGGCACCCGTCGAAATGTGGAAAATCACCGACAGCGGAAGAGGCAGTGAGTCCGACTTTTCCAGGAAAAAAGGGCCGCCTGGAGGAGGAGGAGCTCGAGGAGCTGGATCAGCTGCATCGTTCCCAAGAAACACGAAAGTTCTATCAGAAACTCAACGCAGGTGGAAGCAGCACTTCGATGAGCACCTGAACGGCGCACATGCAGAAGATCAAGACGGTGGGGGTAGGTACATCGCCGGCGTAGCCAACGACGAGGAGCCACTCCCAACGATGAGTGAAGTTAAGGAAGCCATTCACCAGCTGAATAGAAACAAGTCGGCTGGGAAGGATGGCATCGCAGCTGACCTCATTAAAATGGGCCCGGAAAAGTTGGCCGATTGCCTACACCAGTTGATAGTGCGGATCTGGCACATAGAATAGCTACCGGAGGGGTGGAAGAAGGGGGTAATATGCCCCATCTACAAGAAGGCGACAAATTGGACTGTGAGAACTACCGAACGATCACTGTCCTCAATGCCTCCTACTCTGCCACCTAACGCCACAAGCAAACAGATTAGTGGGAAGTCATCAGGCCGGCTTCATAGAGGGACGATCAACGACGGACCAGGTATTCACATTACGGCAAATCCTCCAAAAACGCCGTGAACACCAAGTTCCTACGCATCATCTATTCGACTTCAAAGCCGCATACGACACGATTGACCGTAACGAGCTATGGAAAATCATGGACGAGAACGGCTTTTCCAGGAAGCTGACCAGACTGATTAAGGCGACGATGGATGGAACGCAGTGCTGTGTGCGGATTTCGGGTGAATTGTCAAGTTCATTCGAATCGCGCAGGGGGATTCGACAAAGTGATGGTCTATCCTGCATGATGTTCAACGTGGCGCCAGAAGGTGTTATTCGTCGAGCGGTGGGCGAAATGCGGGGCACGATTTTCAACAGATCCAGTCAACTTATCTGCTTTGCCGACGACATTGATATAGTCGGCCGATCATCTGCGGCGGTGGAGGAGATTTACCGCAAACTGAAACGTGAAGCAGGAAGGATTGGGTTTATGATTAACTAGCTGACCCGGTGTGCTTTGCTACACCTTTCAGAATCAAATGATATTTTCAGAAATCATTCAAATTTTTATTGTTTTTGGTATTATTTTAAACCAAATTATGACGAAATTAATAAGCAACCACTATAAAATGAGAGCTTCAGCTGGAGTTTCAAATGGCAAGACAAACCATAACTTATATTCTGAATATTGATTTATAAATTTGTTTTAAATATCTGATAATGTTACTTTGATTTATCGGCCTAGCGGCCCACCGCTAGGCCGATAAATCAAAGTAACAAACAAAAATTACGGTGGTTAATCTCTTCATATATCTGATAATTTTCATCTGTTTCTTTAAGTTTCGCCCTAAAAAAGAAGGGTTCCAAATTAATCGTTCGTAAATAATCTAACTTATAAAGTATGGTTGTTTTTGCTTGATATGTTCTGGATTTATGCTAAAAAACTGATTAGAGAGCCCCCCCCCCCCCTGTCCTTCCCTTCACGCCCTGCTGAATGGAGATTGTAAACTTTAATAAATATTTTTTTCGTTCCCAAACATCCTCTTATATCAAATATAGTTCCATTGGTTGATAAGTATTTAAGCTTTACAACAAAAATTGTATGGAGCCCCTTTCTTTCTTTCCCTCTCTACACTGTGAAGCATAAGAGTCTATAACAATCGTAGAAACATATCTCGTAACCAAGTACCTTTCCATGCCATATTTGTTTCCATTTGTTGGCTTCGTAAGCATAAATTGAGAACATATGCTAACAAAATTGTATTGGGCTCACCTCCCTCCTCCCATGTACCTTCTCACTGAAAGGAGGATGATGTGTCAAATAATCATAGAGTCATACCAAAATGATTTTCCATGTTAAGTATTGTCCATTTCTCGGGTTTTGTAAAATAAAAGTTAAATGTAAGCTTCCCTCTTCTCTTCCTATATTCCATGCCATGCCAAATTTGGTTTTATTTACGTAGTAAATTTTTGAGTTTTGTATAAACTTGAAAGGGAGTACCATCCCCCTTTCCGTTCTCTTCTTTCAATAGAGGGGTGATAACTTAATATTCATAAAAGTATTTTTCGTACTCAAATACTTTTTGAAGCGAAATTTGGTTTCATTTGCTCGATTAATTCTCGAGTTATGGAAAAAAATGGAAACCCCCCCTTTTTCCTTTATATCTTACCGCTTAAAAGGTACGGCTTCAATTTATAATAGAATCATTTCTCGTATCCTAATACACTCACATGTCAAATATGGTTCAATTTGCTTGATCAGCTCTCCAGTTATACTGAAAATTGTAAGGGAGACCTCGCCTCCCCCTTTTCATCCACCTCTTCGAAAAAGTGAGGGATACCAAATATTCATAGAAGCATTTCTCGTACCCAAATATCGTTCCATGCCAAATTTGGTTCCATTTGCTGTTTTAGTTCTTGAGTTATGCAGTAAAAATTGTTTGAAACTCCCCTCCCTCTTTCATCCTTCCTGTAAGAAGGAAGGGGTCTCAAACAATCATTAGAACATGTCACGTTCCCAAATACCCGCCCATGCCATGTTTGGTTCCATTTGCTTGATTACTTTCTTAGTTATGTTGAAAACTATAAAAGAGGCCCCTCCCCCTTTATATCTCCCTACTGGAAAGAGGGAGGGGTCTCAAATTATCATAGAAATATTTTTCGTATCCAAATACCCTCCCAAGCCAAATTTGGTTCAAATTGCTTTATTAGTTTTTGAACTATATAAAAAATATGAAATAGGCCCCTCCCACTGGAAAGAGGGAGGGGTCTCAAATAATCATTGAAATATTTTTCGTATCCAAATACCTTCACAAACCAAATTTGGATCCAATATCTTGATAAGTTCTCGAGTTATATGAAAAATTGTAAGGTAGCCCCCCTCCCCCCTTCCTATCACGCCACTGAAAGGAGGGAGGGGTACCAAATATTCATAGAAATATTCCTCGATCCCAAATACCACCCCATGCCAAATATGATACCATTTGCTTGATGGGTTCTCGAGTTATGCAAAAAATTGTCTTTTGTTTGGGAGGCCCCTCCCCCCCTTCATGAGAGAGGGAGGGGTCTCAAACCACAATAGGAACCTTCCCCTGCCTCCAATACCCCCACCTGCCAAGTTTCACGCAAATCGGTTAAGTAGTTTCCGAGTCTATAGGGAACAGACAGACAGACAGACAGACAGACAGACAGACAGACAGAAATTCATTTTTATATATATAGATATGCCCAAGACGAAGTACATGCTGGCTTGCGGATCCGAGACCGACCGAACCCGCTTGTCCAGTAATAACAAGGTCACGATCGACGGCGACGAGCCGGAGATAGTCGAAGACTTTGTCTATCTCGGCTCACTGGTGACCGCAGACAATGACACCAGCCGTGAGATCCGGAGGCGAATTATCAGCGGAAGTCGTGCCTACTATGGACTCCACAAGCAACTGCAGTCGAGAAGACTTAGCCCTCGCACGAAGTGTAACCTGTATACGACGCTCATTAGACCGGTTGTTCTCTACGGGCACGAGACATGGATATTGCTCGAGGAGAACCTGCGTACACTCGGAGTATTTGAGCGACGAGTGTTAAGAACCATCTTTGGCGGCGTACAGGAGAACGGAATGTTGACGCGAAGGATGAACCACGAGCTCGCGCGACTCTACGGTGAACCCAGTATCCAGAAGGTGGTGAAGGCTGGCCGGAAACGCTGGGCAGGACATGTTGCGAGAATGCCGGACGACTGTCCTGCAAAACAGGTGCTCGCTACGAATCCGGTAGGAACAAGACGAGCGGGGCGCAACGAGCGAGGTGGTTAGACCAAGTGGAGCGTGATCTGGCGAACGTGGGGTGCCCGAGGAATTGGAGAACGGTTGCCATGGACCGAGTGAATCTTAGGAATTATGTTCGTCAAGTTATGTCGTGAGACGGAATACTATGTAAATAAATAATTGTGGCAATAGACTGAGTCGATTGAAGGTAATTTTTTAATTTCTCAAACCCTGGGCCTAAAGAGCTTTGTTTTGGTTTAAAACTTATCCATGATTTTTTTGCAGAATTGTTAAGTAACGATTACTTAAGTAAATTTGAACTTTATGGTTTGTATGGGAAAATTTAATATTTTGTAGGGGAGAGTGGGTTAACGTGGGCCATGGGGAAACGTGGGCCACTTTAAATATCTCAGTTGTGTGTTGAGATAAAAATCCCAAACCAACTGTCATCGTCGTCGCTTTTTGTAAGCATGTGTTTCTATATGTTGTTGACTTATGTACGTATCATATGCTTCTTTTATTTAACTAGCCTAAAAATATGAACTTACATAATTAAACAATCACCCGCAAAATTGCATCCGTGGGAGACCTAAAGTACACAACAAAAATATTTTCATACGCTTATGATCTTGGTTTTGTCATGTTCTTTCACGTGGAAAAGAAATTTTTGATGAAATATCAATAAGTCACACAAACGTAACCAAATTCCAAATCTTTGTTTGTGGGGAATCGTGGGCCACATTTTGTGGGGTATCTTTGGCCACCTATATTTTGGTATTTTTATACACATTCAGAACTAAAAATACTTTATTACTAATTGTAAAGTTATCTTATGCCAAATGAAGAGCTATGAAAAATGTTTTGGTCCTCTTTTCTAATACGATAGAGACGAAAAAAATCCTATATATAAAATTTTTCCGAAACATTTACGAACCAGGTTTAATGATCTATTTGATCATACACATTTCTCTTTTTAGTTTCCTCATCTGAAATCGCTTTAAAATAACTAAATGAATTATGAAATTTCAGTTTTGGGTCAACTCATAAACTTTTCACCACGTTTTCCCACAGTTTTTCAAAATCCAAAAAATATAACTGTTTTTTAAAACAGTCAAAACACGGAAAATTCATGTATTTTAAAAATAACAAAAAATTCTTATGATACCTACAAAAATGTAGAAAACCTTTCCATTATTTTTTTTTCATTTTATCTTTTCTAATAAAGAAGTTATGAAAAAAAGAAAAAAAGTTGCCCATAATACCCCACTCTCCCCTACATGAACCATGACCATAAAGGTTTAGTTTGATGATATGTAAACATTTTTTTGAGCACATTTTCTTGTTTAATTACAAAAAAAAAGAATTTTTTTGTGTTTAAGTTGAACTGTGGTAACTGGGCTGAAATACAATCGATTTCTTTAATATTAACTATATGTACATATCAGAATTGTCTTGTCATTTTCATAAAAAATCCTTAGACATATTTCTGACATAAAATTTGCAACAGAACAAGTTGGATAATAACGTCAAGTGCTGGAAAAATCGAGATCTGCAACGAGTTGCATAAACAATTAAATGAAAATTCGAAAATTTCCTTGAAAATTCAATAAAAACCCACAAGTAGCGAAACGACTGAAAATTAATGATCAAGCGGTCGTGGAATGAACTTTTGGACACTGAATGCAGTGCTGAAAAATGGCATACCTTGATGCTTTTTTTTACACTACAACACCGAAGTGCGAAAATGTGTCTGAAATTAGACAAAAATGAAGAAGAATAATTAAACATTATCACAAACCCACAAAAAGCTCCGCCTATGACAATAAAAATGGATTGAATTAAGTAACAAGTAAAATATTTAAAGCAAAAATGTTCTATTTTTGCAATACAAAATTTTAAGGCGTGTTGTAAAAATCAATCGTGGTCTTTTGTATCAAAATAAATTTATTTCGTAAATTTTTTTTTTCTTATCAAAAATTCCTTTAGTCGTTAAGAAAACTTCAAAAGTTAAAGTATTTTCGACAAACTTCAGAGGGAAGTTCTCATAAAGCAAAAACAGTCGACTGATTTGCATAATCACCATTATGGTAATCTCAAATGGTGAACTAGTGCTGAAAATTACACGGGGTTTTCCTTTTTTTCCACTTTGGCTGGCATCAGTCAAAACACAGATTAATTGCAAAAAAATACAAATTGGTAAAAGATCAAAACAACCTTAGCATTTGAATTCTCTAAGTTAATTTGTATTTTTCAAGGGTTTAAATTATTGTTAATTTTTTATTAATACGAAGAAAAATTATCTTATTTCGATTCCATAAATAAGTCCCAGACAATCCAACGCTAAACAAAACGCGTTTCCCGGAACTCCAATTCGGTATCTACCAATTACGACGTGGCGAGGTGGCACCTAGCGACGATTCCAGCAAACAACCTAAACGATATGATGACGACGTAGACGCGACGCTAATGGCGACAGAATCGAAAACTTACCCCACAATCATTGAAAAAAAGGACCTCGCTGCCTCAATCAAACAGCTAGTAGCTTGCCTCCTACTAACTAATCAAAAAAAAATCACTTGTTTTTGTTTCAATTCGCTTTCGGATGATTCCTTCCCTTCTGGCCGCGCACAAATACATAAGCTACGATGTAAATGTTCCTCTACAGACACACAGAGGAAAACCTTTGGAAGAGCTACAGCCATACCCAGATCGAGATTCGAGAATGGGAAAACACAGCAAAGCAGAGAGCCGGAACCAGGAAGCCGTTTTCCATTTCAATCTGCGCAAGGCAAATGATGTTGTCCTAGGTTCGGTTTTGCCTCTTTTTTCCGACGAGACAGCGGGAAATCGGAAAAAAGGAGAAGGAGGGGGTCTGGCTTCCTAATGGTCTGGTGTGTTTATATTCTGGCACCTGCTAGCAAGTTATTTGCCGGAGAAGCCGCTTTGGTCGGCTGGATTTAGGAAGGTAGATCGGGCTAATATTTGCGTGACTTACTGCAGCATCGGGTTTTAACTATAGCTTGTAAAATGGTCCAGAACCAGACTGGTGGTGGTCAGTGTCCATTGAACGCCACATTGTCCGGGGCTTCGAGAGCTTTGGTGGCCGATGGGATTTATGTTCATTTTAAGGCACCATATTCTCCTCATACATATGTACATAGTATATGTAAGTATGTAGCGTTCTGCTCGGTCACATGCAGAGATTTAGAGCTTTTGGAGAGCTTTATGGTTACGGTTGGTGAATTTGGTTACCAACATAACTTGGAATCGATCATGATTCTAATTTAACACAAATTCAGGCTTGCTCGTTGAAGCGTTGTCTTGTGCAATCGGCAATTGGAAATTCTTCAGTATGTCCATAATAAGTATATTAGAGTGGCAGCCAAATGAATTTGTCATTGTAAATTATTAACTTTAACGCAGCCTGTCGGTTACATTAACTATTAGTTCAGGTTAAGGAAATGAATTTCGCAAACAGATATTTTGAATACTTGCCCAGAAGATTGACCTGTGCAAAATTTCAGCTCAATCGGAGTGACTCAAAGCGCTCAAAGTTTCGTTTTTATCGACCATCAAAAATCACCTAAGGGGAAACGAAAGGGAATCGAAAAAATCAAAACTTTAATTTTGATTTCTCATGACTGAAGAATGCATGAAACGTCGTAAACTGGTGTTATCTCGGAAAAAATGGGTAAAAAATCAACTTTCTTGGACTAAGTCAGTTTTCCGGAAAACGCCCCAGAGTTCCGATTATTGCGTAAAGTTTTTTTTCGGGGTAGTACCCGATCTCGACGTTTCATTCATTTGGAGGTCAGAGCGCATAAACTTATTTGGCATCAAAATTTAAATTTCGATTTTTTTCGATTTTCGTTGCTCCATAAAACAGACACTTAGAGCGTTTTGAGACACCCCCAGTCTGAAGATCGTTCTTTTGTACCAATCTACAAAATTTATGATAGGTTTTCAAAATTCGACTATGATTTTCTTCCCATAAATCCATTATCATCCAAATGTATATCATCTTATGCGTAAGTTATAAAAATAAGATTTTTTTAATCACAGACAAGATCGTACCAGTCAAAATGACTGGTTTTAAACTTTAAATAGTAAATATCTTGTATTAAAGTAAATCGAAATTCGTTTCACGAATTTCCTACAGTTGCGTTCAAAAAAGAATGAAATCGCGTGAAGCTACGCACTCACTTCCAACTTTGACAAGCTGCCATTTGAGATTTTTTCATGAAATTTTCACACAATCTAGTTCAACTTTCCAACAAACGCTCTGCAAAATTTGAAGTCTTTACAATAACTACAAACAAAGATACAGCTATTCCCGTAAAAAAGGGAAATTTGGAATTGCTTCACTAAATCGACTGTATCTTTGACAATTTTTATTGAAAAATCTTGAAATTTGGTCCATAGATGTAAAATTTTTTGATCTAGTACCAAGCCAAGTTTCGTCAAAATCGATGAACGCGATCAAAAATGGTGCCGGGTAGAAAATTAGGTTCATTAGAGCACGAAAGAGGATTTCATTTTTTTTTTGAACGAATGTTTGTATAACGAAATTGATCGAGTTTTATCATTAATTCGTTGTTTTATATGGGAGCCTTTCGTTGAATTATACTTGTAGCATCGATTCAATGTGTGTCAAGAATGATAGTTATTTTTTGAGAATAGTTCGAGTTGTGTTACATTTTATATTGAAGTTAATTGAAAATTTCAGTCAATATTAGAACAAATCTGAACAAAATCCAAACATTATCCTGAGAAATCATAAAATTAAATACATGGCCTTAGAGAGAACTGGTTCTAAGATGGACAAGGGGAGGGAGGCAAGATTCAGTGACCAATTTTTTTATATGATATTTTTTGCTAAAAAAATGCATGAATAAAAAAAAAAAGAATTATGTTTTATTATTATATCAATATTAATATTTATATGAAGATATTTTACAATTAAAGTTTTTCGTTTAATAGGCACTTTTGAATATCTTTTCATTTTCAAGCATAATTTGTAAAAGGCCTTCTTTTAGTAAAAAAATAGTAATTTTCCAATAATATAATTGATTAAGTTTATTTGATATGAATATAAAATTAGTTTTTTTTAAGAAAAGCTTCAATTTCAACTAAAATAGTTATTACATGTTTAAATCAAATAAGCAAAGCAAAAGATTTCAAGTATTTTTACTATGACTGATAATAAATTGAATCTGATTTTCGTAAACGCCACCCAAATTTAAAATTTTGGTTTGCAATTGGGTTCTTAAAAACGTCAATTTCAGTAACGTTTAAAAATAAAACAAAAAATATGTTCATTATGATTTCTTACGGGGTGGTAACATGTTGCTTAATCAGCAAATAAATTTCAATAGAAATGAGTGGAAATAATTAAAATACTAACAATGATTTTTTTTTAAATCTGAATAAAACTTGCAAAATAAACTCAAATTATACTTCCACTTAACAAAAAATAAGAATGAAAAATCGAGTAAATTGATATTCGTTTTTCCGAAACTGTCATTAGGAAAAATACATCTAAGCACCTCATTTGAGATTTTCAGCTAAATTTTGTATACAAACTGGCTTAGGTTAGTTTAGGCTTAGGTTAAAAATTGTAGATTTAGAATTTAAATTAACTATAAAAATTATAAATCTGCTATCCACCTTGAAAATATTATTTGGATTGTGAAAATCATTTTCTTGTTGAATCTGAACATAAATTGGATCTGAATTCTGAACCTGAAATCAAAATATGAACTTTGGATCTATTTCCGAATATCAATACGATTTCTAAAATGTGAAAAATACAATTTTAATTCCAAATCAGAATTTCAAATATTTGCCAAGAAGCAAAAATTTGTTTCTGATTCCTCAATCATGAATCAATGTTTTAATCCTGTTGTTTTGGGTGTCAATCTGAATTTATTATTTCAACCATTTATTTTTTATCCGACTTGCAAATTTAAATTGAAAAATATTAAAGAGTTTCAAATGATGAATCCGGTTCTAAACTTTTTAATGTTTGTTCTGTTCGAACTCTGCATATGAATTAAAAACGAATAAAGTTAAAAAAAAATACGATACTTAGGATAATCCCGTTTTTCTTACATATTTAAGAAAATGCAAATTAGTTTGGAAAATCATTAAACAAATTTTGAATGAAATACGCAACCAAATTATAAAGACGATTTCCAAACAGCTTTTCATTTCTATTTTCTGATGATGATTTGAACCGAAAATCAAGGATCTCTTACTAGATACAGAGTCCGTAATATAAAAACAGAAATTCAATTTGGTTATTGATACTTGAAACTTGATCCTCGGAAATGAATTTAATCTCATTTAAAATTAAAATATTCAGAAATGAATTTTTATCAACAAGTGAGAAAATTTTAAAACAACGGCAGATTTTTGAACATAGGATTAGTTTTCGAGGTTTGCATTTCTAGGTCAAGATTGATAACTTTGAATAACCATAGCACCTCACTTGTTTTTTCGGAGCCCCCATGGGCCGGGGGATTCAACCCCAAAAACCTTCCAGCTCCTACGGCCATGTTTAGAGTTTCTCTTTCTCGAAAAGGTACAATCGGTATATGGTCTCAAATATTAATAAACCAACATCTTAGTAGAATGGACGACCTGAAATTCTCGGGATCCCGTAAAAAATAGAAAATGAAAATTTTAACACTCAACTGCATATGAACATTATCTTTATAGTGTTTTTTTAAGGAAGCAGTATTGCGAATCATTTCAAATTTTCCAATGCTTCAAAAATTCAATACGCAGTGATGAAACCCAAGATCAAAAAACATAGTACTAGACACGACAAACTTGACTTATATTTGCTGCTAAAATATAGAAATCGATAGAAATTGGTTAGCTAGGCTTCAGGTTATTGATTTAATCTCGTAAATTTTCAGATAACTATCCTTTTGTTTCAAAATATGTCATTTTTTTTTAGGATGATTTTGCTACTTTTTGCGAAACGGAAGTTCCAAATGATGAGTGTTGCAAAATAGAACATCCAGATCGTTTTAGTAGCGTACTTTATTGGAAATGTTTGGTTTTATAGATTCTTTGTCATTTTTTTTAACTTTAATACTTTGTTATCGAACGAAAAAACATTTAACTAACCTTTTATTAAAAAAAAAGGTTTTACCACAGTTTAAAAAAAAAGTTAAAAAATAGTCTAAGCTATATAGCAAAGTAGAACCACTGACCACACTAACATGTTACTTACACCCTTATTCTCGTTTTCGATCGAATGACATTCGTTCGAAAGTTTGGCAATTTCGTATTCTTGTTTTCGTTCGAACGAATCAAAGCAGTTCGATTTTTCGAACATAGCTCGTTCGAACGAAATAGTGCATTCTCGTTTTCGATCGAACGTATTTTTTCTATCGGCTGATAAACGCAAGTAAAATCCTGCGAACTGTGAGCGTTTGGAAAATGGTGTATGAAGTTTAAATCGGTTGCTAAATTTCTGAGTGACTCAAATGAAAAAAAAAAAATGGGAAAAATTCTAAAATTCATCGGTTTAAAATAATAAAATTTTGTGGATTATGATAGATCAAATTTTTTATTCAAATTGATTCATTTGGCACTTCTCATCTTTACAGAGTTATTCCAGCAGTAGCAGCAGCAGAGCTACCGACAAATCTCTGTATTGAAGACACCTGCGGTATTTATTTTGACTGCCGTTAGTTGCTGCTGAACGATGACGGGAATATTCGTTGCCGGAATCAACTTCTTGGCTCCATGAGATGTTTTATAATTCTCTGGTTGCTTTCCTGACCGCCTCCGGGTGACTGGGGAGAAAGATTAAATCGATGATTCTACTCTTGGATTTCGACATAAAAAAACCGCGCACAGGGGAAAAAACGAAAATACTTTAAACACACCCGAAACTGTCGTCCCCATTCTGTTTTTCCGTACCGACATACCGTGTTTCGTCCGAATATTCAGAAAAAAAATTACCAACTCGACTCGAAAAACAATGTTTACATGAAATTTTCTAACAAGAAACGTCATTTTGACCAATCCGGGTGCTTTGATTTTTCGAACTTGATCGGGTAACACCAACATCGAACGTATCGCATTCGAACGAAAACAAGAATAGCTTTTTCGAATTCGATCGAAAGTATCCGTTCGAACGAACGACAGATACGCCGTAAACAAGAATAAGGGTGTTAGAACATAAATTCGTAGGTCAGGCAAATAAAATTTTGTTGCATTATTTTGGCCAGTGTTCTGAATATCACTCATTTTCAATGAATGTTTCTGATTGCACTTCGCACCTGAACGTACAGCGGTCGGGTTTCGTTATTGATTGCTACTGGACCTACCCGATCATCGATCGTTCAATTCATCGCTAAAATACAGATCACCTCGCACGATGCTTGCTGTCAAAACAGTGCAGCACCATCATCAAATTGGAATATCACCAATGCGCAATGCATATGGCGAATCTTGTTGGTCTTCGATCAGGAGTGAATGGATCAGGCAGTGAGTGAGTGATACATGAAGCCGATCATTAGCGTATTTTGTTTGATTTGATATAAAGCAAATTAATAAATTTATTTGTTGTTATAACGTTTTTTAACATCAGTATGATCAAAATCAAATTGCAGTTGTGTTTGTGAGGGAAAGATGTTCACTTTCGCCGTGTTTTTCAATTTTTACAAGTTCTCTTATTAAAATGTCGCACGTCACGTTAAAACTACTGAGAATTTATGGTGTCCCGCACAACTGTTTGATTTTTCTCGTCCTGCAAAAAATAATTTTGAATTTCATATAATTCAGGCAGATACTGAGTGAGCTACATTCAGAATGGATCAGTTTGTATCTCACTCATCTCCGATATGCGATGTTTGCTGAACCGATGATTCTGAATGATGCGACTCGGTTTGCATAGCTGATAGGAGCGCTGATCGAGATTGCATACCAGCCAGGCGAAGCAGTAGCGAGAGGCGCTATCCCATTATACAATCGGAATGTTTCCAACAGGAAACGCATCCTGAGTGTTTGTTTTGATTGATTTTCGGACCATTGATTTTGGCAGCATTTTTTTACTTTTTTTTTTTTTTTTTCAAAAAATTGAGCAATTTTTGGAAAGAGTTTTAATCGTCTAAGATATAAACTCATTTCGGAATCAAACAAAATCAACAAAATATTCCCTGCAAACAATTCTGTACATATATTTCTCAACAAACCTTGTTATACGTTTCGTATATATTATAGAATCATCTTAGAAAACTCGAAAAAACAGCATTTACCTACCAAAGTGAAGGCATTATACATACATATTTTGGTAGCATTTTTTTACTTTTTTTTTCAAAAAATTGAGCACTTTTAGGAAAGAGTTTTAATCGGCTATGATTAAAATTCATTTCGGAATCAACAAAAATATTCCCAGCAAACAATTTTGTACGTATATTTCTAAACAAACCTTGATAAAGTCTGCTTCATTTAATATTGGAACAAATTCTTTTGCTCATTGTGGCGCTCCTAGTGGACGGATTTGAAAACTTTTTTCACCCAAGTGTCGAGAAATTCATTACCTTTCACCATGTATTTTTGTCATAACACCAAACGATAGCATTTTGTAAACAACCGCCATGGAAGCCGAACGGAGAGATCAAATTGTGCACAGTTTTCTTGAAAATCCATAGTTGTCGGCATCGAAGCTAGCTAAACAGCTTAAAATGCCCAGAAATACCGTATGGCGTGTTATCAAGCAGTACAAGGAAACATTGACGACGGCTCGGAAGCCGCATTCGAAGCGTCGGAGTGGAACTGTCGACCGGAAACTGCGTGGGAAAGTCATCAAGGCCGTCAAGAGGAATCCCAATCTTTCAGACCGCGATTTGGCCAATAAGTTCCAGGCCGCTCACAGTACGGTGCGACGAATTCGTCTCCGGGAAGGAACAAGGTCATTCCGAGCCAGCAAACAGCCAAATCGGACGCTGAAGCAGAACAATGCGGCCAGAATCCGTGCTCGAAAGCTGTACGACCAAGTGCTGACCAAGTTCGACGGATGTAAAGTCTGCTTCATTTAATATTAGAACACAAACAATTGCGTGTAGTTCAGTCATTTATTAACGAATTCATAATTTGTTTTTCATACAAATGTAGCATTTTCTTTACTCTTTCATAAAAAAAATTTAAAAAATTATTCATTGCTGTTTCGAAGAAATTCTCGTACTCGTACTCGTAAGAAAACTGTGCACAATTTGATCTCTCCGTTCGGCTTCCATGGCGGTTGTTTACAAAATGCTATCGTTTGGTGTTATGACATAAATACATGGTGAAAGGTAATGATTTTCCCGACACGTGGGTGAAAAAAGTTTCCAAATCCGTCCACTAGGAGCGCCACAATGAGCAAAAGAATTTGTTCCAATATTAAATGAAGCAGACTTTATACGTTTCGTATATATTATAGTAGCATCTTATAAAACTCGAAAAAACAGCATTTACCTACCAAAGTGGAGGCAATATACATACATATTTTAGCTGCTGGCTTAAGCGATAAGTGGACGATATTCAACACCTTAAACCGTGCATCCTGACAGTATGCGAGAGAGCGCAAGTTTTGCTCTCAATGCATGCAAACTCAAAAGAAATCTGGTTACACCGCTTATCGCAGAGAGAACAACAAGGTTGTTTTCTCTCTCGAATCCTGTCCGGGAGAACAAATTTGCAAATATGGCGGACATTTATCATATCCGAGTCGGTAGACTTTAAGTAACTATGTTTACGATCGTTTTCTTATTTTGGTAGGAATTGTGATTCGCATTAACATTGTTAACGAGTTGAGCTATCTTTTCTTATGCGATTTAATGTTTGCTGGGTTGTTTTAAAGGTAGCGCAAGCTCAGTATGGTGAAATTTGTAAACCTTGTCAATGCAAAACTTTCTTAAAGACTTAAAAAACGTTAATTCTAATGACAATAAATTAATTACCTGCTCACACACTGGCCGGTGATTTTATCAGACCAATTTAACGTTTGAGTCCTTTTTTTTTAATTTTTTTTTTTTTCCAGTCCTGGAAAAAATCAATTTATTTCTGTCTAATTTTTTCATCTATAACCGGTACTCTGAACCTTGCAAAGTTTAACCAAAAAATCGCTGAGGAAAAATTTACTTGTTATCCCGATTGTATTGTTAAAATTTCCTATTTTTTCTTTTAAGTTGTGCGGCACTTTCCATTTGGGATAGCATTTCATCGAAAGCGATCGATGCGCACTCTGAAGTCGATATTGCGCACTGCTGGAAAAATTATTCATCAAACGAAATCGAGTTTTCCAGGCAGTGTTAGTGATAGAACTTTCGTTTTCCTTCCAATCAGATCCATTTTCCTAATTTATTGTTTTTTTAATTCTAAAATTTAGTACTTTCAATTAGTTACGGGAATTTCCGGGATTTTTAAACGTTTCGCGAGATTCGGTAATTTACGATTTTTTTTATTTCCGGGAATTCTCGGTCGGAAAATCTCGGGTAGGTTACTTTAACCCTTTAATGAATGACTTTTTTTAAATGAGCATATCAGCTATTGGTTCATTAAAATCATTTTAATTCGAATAACACAACACAACAGGTTTGAAGTCGTTATTTTGAGTATTATCAAAGTTATGGCCAATCAAAGTTGAAAAATAATTTTTGAAATTCTTAATTAATTACAATACGATTTTGCCAATTTCTTCCAAACCTTGATAATTGGGTGCAGGAAGATGTTTCTTATTGATTGTGATTAAAATAATTGTTAGGATTTGTAAATCTGAAAAAATAACAACAATTTTCCAAAAACTACTTTTTTCAAAAGAATAAATAAATTTGATTTTTGCAATTTTTCCGCAAACTTTGTTCGATATCTCACAAATACATTAGAATATCGCAATACAAATACTATGAACTGATTTCTTTTAATCTCTAGAATATTTTTTGTGGATACATAACTCAAAAATTTCCACGCGTTTTCGAGATATTCGGATTTTGATTAGTGTTGTTTTAAAACAACACTATGCATAAAAGGGTTAAATACAATAACCTATTACTTGTGAACTAGCAAACTTGGTAAATTTATCTGGTTCATCTTACCGTCATTCTTTCAACTTAATAAGCTTATTAAAAGTAGACAAGTCAGACGGACCAACAATTTTATCCAGTTGAGCTTAAAATCAACAATCCTACGCAGCGATACCAATTCTAAACGTCTTTAGGCGTCTCTAAGCGGGTATTTTCACGTTTCTATAGAATAAAATTTCGTTCTTCATGCTGGTTCAAAGCAATTAGAAAAACAGCTTTCAGCTGTCCTTGAGAGAGAGAGCTTGGTGTTTATTTCTAGATCAATGATTTAAATTAACTTATGGCTTTTAAGTAATAAATTCTAACAGGATGAATAGCAAGATTGTTCTAGGTTTCAAAGGAAAGGGACGCTTAGAGTAAAGTTAACATTTTTCTTCGAGGAAACATCAAGCTCCTTTTCAATTTTGAAGATATAGTCATAAATTGATGACATAAAGATTGAAACATTTTTCTTTATGAATTTGAGTTCAAATTTATTAGTTGTAATCAAAAATTGGTGCTTAAAGTTCGTCTCGAAAGGTTAAAAGGTCTTTTTAACTAACCTAGCCAATTCAGACAAGTTCAAAGGAAGAAATAACAAACGGTTTATTTTTTTCTCTCAACATCAGTTCAACACCTCAACAAGTGCATTTTGTAGACTGTAGACTGAAAAAAACCTAGACTGATTTACTCATGCATCAAACGTGACTTTGTTCAACTTTTTACCCGGTCCGAATTGAAAAATTGGGGAAAAATTCGTTGACAGCCCCGGTTGGCCCCATCCTTCTTTTCTTCGTCCCTATTTTTGAGTTTTTGTTTGATTTTGTTCGGCTCACAATCCTTCAAAGGAAGGGGGGTAGAATTTTTCCACTCATTCGACCAAAAGGACATATCTCGACCGTTTTGTATGGCCAAATTTTCTGAAGGGTTCGCTTTGCTGCTCCTGGCGGTGGGTAGACTCTGCGTCATAGCTCCTGCAATATTGCAGAATATTTGCATTGCTGGTAGAATTTGAAGTCTCTCTACTTGGTGGTGTCCTGTTGTTGTTATTGTTGAGCTAGGATTGTTCATTGAAGGATTCCCAGGAAGTGGTTGGAGCGCATTGAAACGAGGGCGGGTGGAAGCCAGGTTCTGAATGCCAGGTTCAACGACCGACCTACTCAACCATTCATTGGTAGGCATGTAATATTCATACCGGGAACGAGCGAGAGTGAAGAACTTTCCGCTGCTGCAGAGATCCAGTGCAGAATGCAGCAGTAGAACCTTCACCAGACCTCACTTTAAAGCAGCATTATTGTTACTCGGTGTTTGGCCGTGCACACACTCATGATGGTAGTATGAATAGTCCTCCTTCTTCTGCCACTTTCTATATACTCTCGCTTGCACTTTTTCCGCATATCAATGTGTATGCAAAAATGGTTCTGCCGACAGGAGGCTCACAATATGGAAATGTGGTGCATACCGGGCCGACAAAAGGCCGACGACGACGACGACGTACGAGTGAATGCACTTTTGGCACACTCACATGCAAACAAGCACACTTCGGACGCGTGGTTCTCGTTCTCCGGGTCGGTTTTGATCCCGGGAATTCAAGCAGACGCGATGCACCACAAAACCGGGGGATACGCCATGGAAAGGTCGACTTTTCCTCAATGAAGCCCCGGTGTTTTGCTCGTATACCTACATGCATTTTGAACGGCTCGTTTAATGGAAAACAAAAGCCAATGTGTGTAATTTAAGTTGGTACTCACTCGGTTCTTTTGGCAATGGCGCTGAGGATGTTTCCCAGTTTCAGCGTCATTCATTCGTCACAAAATTTTCCGTGTAAACTGGGAGTTCATTCTCAATTGTTTCGGCTCGCTTCGGGTGTAATGTTTATGAAATTACCGTCCTGAACACTGCTGTTGTTTGTCGTGTTTAGGATGTTGTAGTCCGGTAACCACAATTATGGGAACGGAGAGTACACCATCATTTTCTAATTGCTGTTAGATTTTAATTAAAACTAAAACCATTCAACTTCAAATCATCCCGACGACAACGATGAGGACAAGGACTGGACCATAATAGTGGATCAACCTCTAGAAACGGAATGGGTCGTTTTGTTGCACCCAAGGACAATTAAACAGTAGCTTCTAATGACTGTTTTGCAGTCTATAATGTCCACACAAGTCCATTCATCTGATCCTGGCACTGAGTTTTGAAAAGTGGGGAGTTGGGAAAGTCAAAAAGTTACCCCGGCAATCGTAAGCTCAATTTTTTAAAATTTTGCTTCATGAAAAGTTTTAAGTAGTTTTAGAACTAAAGCGAATTTTAGTTTTTTTTTTTTTCAAATGTTGTTCTATTAAATTTTTTATATATTTAGTGTCTAGTGCGAGTCCGTTTAGCAGAGTTCCATTTTCTAACGTTCCCGGAGCTCGAGAAATCTGTCAATTCTTTTCCCAGAGATTCACGGCAACCCGTTAAAAATTTGAAGAGAACATTTTCAACACTCTACTGCAAACAAAACCTTGTCTATGTGATATAATTTATTTTTAAGTAGCGGACAGCGTGGTTCATAGGCCATGGGGAAACGTGAACACTCTAAATATCTTAGCTGTGTGTTGAGATAAAAATCTCAATCCAATTGTCATCGTCGCCATTTCCATATGTTGTTGACTTAAGTACGCATTAGACTGCCCCAAATTTGTAAGGGAAATTTCAAGCTTGTGAAATGTTATACGCTGCAAGCTTAAATTGATCCTGAGCCTAGTACAAGGTTTTATGTCAAATTTGGGCCAGATCAGACCACAGGAAGGGGCGCCTCAACGAGCTTTAAGTTTGTATGGGATTTTGAAAGACTTTGTTCGGGAGGAACATGAAAATCCAGTTTATAATGAATAACTTTGGTCCCCTTCGGCCGATTTCTTTCGAAAATTCGAATTCTCAAAGCCTAAACTATGACAAATATTTTATCTGAAGACTTCATTTCATTTCGACTCATGATAAAAAAGTTATTAGACTTCAAAAATGGGGCCACTTTCTTCAGGGTGATATTCATCACTGTTAATGCTGCGTCAAAATGTTCGTAGCAGTGTCTCTCATCAATGGTGATTAAAAAAGATAGCTATTTTTAGAAACCTAATAACTTTTTTTATCTTAACTCGAATCGAAATGCAGTCTTCGGATGAAATATTTGTCATAGTTTTGGCTTTGAGAAAAATCGGCCAAAGAGGACCAAAGTTATTCATGAAAAACTGGATTTTCATGTTCCTCCCGAACAAAATGTCTCAAAATTCCATACAAACTTAAAGCTCGTTGAGCGACCCCTTCCGTGGTTCGATTGGGCCCAAATTTGGCATGAGACCTTGTACTAGGCTTAGGATCAATTTAAGCCGGCATCGCATAACTTTTTCGAATGTCGGGTATTCCGAAGACAGATCTCTCTTACTGGGTTAATTCCAAAATTTGGGACGCATGGATATCGGAATAGAGAACACATAGGTACCTGAACTTAGCGAAAATCAAAGGGGATCCAAGGAAATGGAAAGATCGAGCTAGTAGGAAAGAACAAGTATTGTTATCGAGGCTTCGGGTTGGCACACGAGGTATACTCATCGGCATTATGTCTCCGGGGAACCAGCAAGGATGTGTGATTTATGCAACGTGAGGCAAACAGTGGAACACACACTCATCGAATGTCCTGAGCTCCAAGGACCCAGAGAGGCGTACCAGATTGGCGTGTCCATAAGGAATATCCTCTCAAATGACGAAGTAGAAGAGGAAAAACTACTTTGTTTCCTTAAAGAATGTTATTTGTTTGATGATTTGTAAACTAGAATAAACTTCTACCAGAGACGAACCAGCCAAAGGCTGAAAGTCTCTTAAAATAAAGACAAAAAAAAGTCGGGTCATTTGGGGCACTCTAGTACGCATCATATGCTTCTTTTATTTAAGAAGCTTTAAAAAATTACCTACAATATTAAACAAGCACCTGCAAATTACATCAGTGGGAAACCCAAAGTTCATAACACAAATAAGTTCGTATGCTTATGATTTTAGTTTTGTCTCGCTCTTTCACATGGATATGAAATTTAACATGAATTATCAATATGTCACCCAAACGCAACCAATTTACAATTAATCTCTTGTGGGGAATCATGGGCCACATAATGAGTAACCACCTATATTTTGGTGTTTTACACACATTATTTCCATTAAAATTCATTTATTCTATCTGTTAAGTTTTCTTACACCAAATGAAGAGTTATGAAAAATATTCTGTCAATGTTATTCAATGTGATAATCTTACAGAAAGATTTTTTCCAAAACGTTCGCTTGCCAGATTTTTGAAAGTATTTGGACATACACAACTCTTTTTTTTATTTCCTCACCTGAAATTTCTTAAGAATAACCAAATGAATCATAAAACAACAGTTTTAGATCAACTCATAAATCTTGCATGTCACTTGGTCAATTTGAATTTGATGGTCCACGATTTCCCTCCAATTTTCAAAATCCAATAATTTTTTTTAAAAAACAGTCAGAACTCGGGGAAAAAGATTTATTAAAAAAACAGAAATTGCCAAATGATACGTTAGAAATGTAGAAAACAGTATCATAAGTTTTTTCATTGTATCTTTTATAATAAAGAAGTAATGGGGAAAAGTGAAAAAGTGGCCCCTATGTAGTTGTATTGAAAAACATTTCAAACTATATAAATGTTTCAAAAATCCAATAGGCAAATATCAAAGCAAAAAAAACAGTTCAAACAATTGAAAAATATTTTTTTTTTTCGATCAATTTCTTCATTACAAATGACCATAGAACGTACTTAGATTTGAACTTTAAACGCAAGGTTTCGAAACGAAATTTTTTTTATCAAATTCACTGTTTTACCAGTAGCGGAAAGTCGGGTGAGACGGACACTCTAAGGAAGAAGCGCAATAGAAAATCAGATTTTGCTTATCTCATCGCAGTTTTTGTACAGATGGACAATCCGAGTCCAGAAGCGAAACAGTGTGGTTTTGGATTTCCGTATTTTATGGGCTCCGGGGATCCAGTTTTAACAGTTTTTATGGCCTGTTTGAGATGGTGAGTGCTTTTCGACCGACAATTGCTCTTGCCAAGGTCTTTTGAAGGCATATAAAGAATCAAACCGATTAAAACTTTTAAAATACCTGGAGAAACTTATGTGTCCGTTTTACCCGACCTTTAGGTGTCCGTGCTACCCGCCTAAGCAACTTTTTATTCAAAACATTTGTTGCTCAAGCATTTGACCGAAATTCGCCGATTTTCTTCTAGATGATTAAAGAAAAGCCTAATTAACACTCCACCTTTGAAAACGATTGGAGTTTTCTAAAATGTTGCGAGTTATGAACTGTTTTCTGCGAAGAGAAAATTACATCAAATTTTGAATCCTCGAAGTTTTTGTTTGTTTTGTTTACTAATATGAGACCTTTGTTGATGTTAATAACACTAGTTTACAAAATTTAAAAAAAATCGTGAACTTGATTAACTGACCAACATTTTAAATGTCAAATTGGGCGCTGAATCCGAAAATAAAATTCAAAAAAATCTCAGTAGAACCGTTTTTGAGTAATGCTCCAAATTTGAAATTTCGGAAAAATTAAAAAAGTTCTTGTACTTAGATTAAAGTATCTCGGACGGCACAACAGTAATTTGAAATCCCTCTTTTGCATATTGAAGGTGAATAAATTTTCTATCGATCATCTGAACACTGTTTTTGCGTTTGACCAACAGTATTGTTGATATGAGTGACTTTATGAGAAAAAAAATTATAAAAAACGCATTTTTTTAGAGAAAATTTTGTTTCAACGAAAGTTTTAGACTCGATGATAGCATTTAAAAAAAATGATTTTCTTTTGCGCTTAAATGTCAATTTAAAACAAAGATTTCAAGTGGTTATTTATCAAAATCGGTTGAAAATTGAAGAAGTTTTGGCTACCATACCATAACTGTAATTTTTGCAGTTTTTAATAATTTAACGAACCGCAGTACACTTATCATAGTATAGGAAGAATGAAACATGATAAATCTCACTCGCTCCAAGTCAAAATTATTTATTAGCTTACCAAAAGGTCACATGCCAAGTTTCCGGAAGATCTGACCATAGGGAGGGGCTGCTTTAGTCTCAAACGTGAATAAAATTTTGAGGTATTTTGCCCGGAAGGAACGAAAAATACTGGTTTTTCATCAATAACTTTTTTCATCATTAGCTGATTGATTTTTATGGTTGATTTTCTTAAAGCCTAAGTTGAGACAAATATTTCACCCGAAGACTATAACTCGATTGGATTTGACATAGAAAAGTTATTACGGTTCAAAGGCCGAAAATTTTGTCCAACACGCAATGAGTACTTTTTAAGCATTGCGTTTTATACGACAATTTTCGACCAAAATACAATCTTTGAACCGCAATAACTTGTCTGTTTCAAATCCAATCGAGTTATAGTCTTCGGATGAAATATTTGTCTTGACTTAGGCTTTAAGAAAATTAACCATAAAAAACAATCAGCTTGAGATGAAAAATGTTATTGATGAAAAACCAGTATTTTTCGTTCCTTCCGGGCAAAATACCTCAAAATTTTATTCACGTTTGAGACTCAAGTAACACCTCCCTATGGTCAGATCTTCCCGAAACTTGGCATGTGACCTTCTGGTAAGCTAATAAATAATTTTGACTTGGAGCAAGTGAGATTTATCATGTTTCATTCTTCCTATAATATGATAAGTGTACTACGGTTCGTTAAATTATGAAAAACTACAAAAAAATACTATTGTGGTAAAGTAGCCATAACTTCTTCAATTTTCAACCGATTTTGATAAATAACCGCTTGAAATCTTTGTTTTAAATTGACATTTAAGCGCAAAAGAAAATCAGATCTTTTAAACGCTTCCATCGAGTCTAAAACTTTCGTTGAAACAAAGTTTTCTCTAAAAAAATGCGTTTTTATAATTTTTTTTCTCATAAAGTCACTAATATCAACAATACTGTTGGTCAAACGCAAAAACAGTGTTCAGAAGATCGATAGAAAATTTATTCACCTTCAATATGCAAAAGAGTGATTTCAAATTACTGTTATGCCGTCCGAGATATTTTAATCTAAGTACAAGAACTTTTTTAATTTTTCCGAAATTTCATATTTGGAGCATAACTCAAAAACGGTTCTACCGAGATTTTTTTGAATTTTATTTTCGGATTCAACGCCCGATTTCACATTGGAAATGACCTTCAGTTTACTGAGTTCAAAAATGCTGTAAACTAGTGTAATTTAACGAATCGCAGTACACTTATAATAGTAGGTATAGGAAGAATAACACATGATAAATCTCACTCGTTCCAAGTCAAATTTATTTTAGCTTACCAGCAGGTCACATGCCAAGTTTCAGGAAGATCTGACCATAGGGAGGGGTTGCTTGAGTCTCAAACGTGAATAAAATTTTAAGGTTTTCTTCCCGGGAGGAACAAAAAATACTGGTTTTTTATCAATAACTTTTTTCATCACTAGCCGATTGTTTTTTTTGGTAAATTTTTTAAAGCCTAAGTTGAGACAAATATTTCACCCGAAGACTGCAACACGATCGGACTTGAGGTAAAAAAGTTATTGCAGTCCAGGAAAAAAAACTCCCTAATAAGACCTTGTGTGTAAATTTGACATTTCTCGCTTAAAACCGCTAAATCTCTCTTTTTTCTCAATCGATTTTTACAAAATTTATAGTTTTGGCAAACTTGTGATGTAACTCAAATCTGATTTCCAGACATCATTTACCTACAACACTTTAATTTTCCGTTATTCACAACCTAAGAAAAAAAAAACCGAAAATTTGCTTCGGAAAAAAGATTGTAGAACAGCTATGGTTTGCAAAAAAATCTCTTAATGTTCAAGAAAGCTGCTTATGTAATTACACCACTAGAATTTGAATGAAAGTGGATTTCTGGCAAGCATTATTTGATTAATATTGTATGGAAAAGATTTTTGAATTACATCACAAGGTTTCCAAAACTATAAATTTTGTCAAAATCGGTTGAGAAACAAGAGAGATATTTTGGTTTTAGTTAGGAGTGTAAAATTGACACTCCTAGGACTTTGACGGGTGAATATTTAAGGGACGGACTAGGGTTAAGAAAAAAAAAATAAGCCTAAGCTATATTTCTGGGTAGTGAATCGTTTTCCTTCCTGAATTTGGTCCATTTTTCTTATTTAGCTTTATAAACTTTTGATTGCGTTCGTTTACCGTTTCCCAAGATTCAGGAAATCCTTATGATTTTTGATTCCTGGGAATTCACGATTGGAAAATGCCGGGATTGGACACTGTATTGTGTTTGTGAATATTTATTTGTTTTTGTAATTTTTTTTAAACTTTTTATCTAGGTTGATCAATCTTCACAGTGTCAAAGTATCAACTGAAGTGATCTGATGTTTTAAATGATTGCGACTTCAAATTCAGTTTTTCTTCAACTTCTCATGCAAACAATAAATAAGAAATCATTTTTTTTTCTGGTAGGTACAGACCCCTTTCGTTTTTGGCAACTCATTCTACACACTTAGAAAAATCTACGTAGAAAACATGCAACAACATGGGTAGAAAAGAATCGGGCATTTGCGTGTGATAAAACTGTACAATTCATGTAAATTCTCGGTAGCGCTCAAGCATGTTGTTTACTGTACATTTACATTATTTAGCACATCTCATGAATTTTATTGGACAAGGAATGGTTTCACAAAATGAGAAAGTCACCGGTTCGAGGCAGACAAATTTTTTTTTTTAACTTGAATCACACTTTTTGATTGAATAACAACACTCACAGGCTATGCTTTTTTGGAAATTTAGCATCAATTTCCTTTAAATGTCAGCAACTAGGGTGAAAATCATAAGTCAAGCACAGTAATTTTCAATATTGATTTCCTTAAAGACTTTTTCCAAAAAAAAAGAAATCTGAACGAATAGGAATAAAAACAAAAAAAAATCTGACAAACTGACGCTGGTGCTGAAATAAGCATGCATTGACATGTAATTTTCATTGAAGAGGCAAACACTTGTAGTGTTAGGTTCCTTTTTTTAGCTATGTAGCATTTTTGTGTTGCCAAAATCGAATGCTATCAAAATTGAATGGTTTTTTTTTAACAAAAATAAATATTATTGTTATTTATTTTTTATAGCCGAATTATTTTTATTATTTAAGAAGAGAAATCACCGTGAATTTATTTTATGAATTTAATTCGCGGCTTTATCGGTGAGGGTTAAAGAGTTGAAATGACAGACGGATAGAAGATCAGAAGAAAATTCTAAGGTGGTGAAAAGGGCGAAGAGCATTCGAAATAGAAGCTTGACCACATACTAAATTCTTTGTCCCGCACCAATTATCTGAATTTAGAAAAAGAAAAAAACACAGTTGATTGTTTAATTAATATTGATAAAAAGAAGAATACATTTATTATTATTCACTTAGTCACTTAAAAAGTTCATTTTTAAAGTTCAAAATAATAATTTCATGTTCAATTAAACTGACATGGAAATGTTGGGAAATGGTTTATTCTGTGGATGATAAAAAAAATGTCAAAAATTAAAAATAAGAAGTTCCAAGTTTTGTTGAAAATATTGAAAGCACAAAGCAAATAGGTACAAAGTTAGTTAACATTGCGCATTAAAATTTAGTTTCAAAGTTGCTACTTCGAATCATTTTTTAAACCTTTTAAGATTAATAAAAAAAATCATGATCGATTCATAAAACTTTATTTTATATTAAAAAAATAAATGAAAAGTTTTTAAATTTTCAATCACAGGTTTTAAAGTTTTAAATTACAAGCTTTGAGTATTTTGTCACTTTCGGTATAAATATTGAGTCCTAGAAAAAAACAGAAGGTTGAAATTACTTTTTTCTTATTAAAAACTTAGATTGAAGGGCTTATGCGTTAAGAACACAAATATTCAGAATTAAAAAACAAACTCAAATGTGTAAAAAAATATCACTTAAATTTGCAAAGTTTGACTATAAAACTCTGCAAAGAAAATTGAAAAAAAACTGTACGTTAAAATTCTATAAATTTATTTGAAAATCCAAACAAAATATAAAAATGAAAAATATTAGTTTTTTACAATATTTCAGAAGATTTTTTTAATGAACACTTTTCACCATAACCGTTTCCAAAATTTTATTTTGAGTTATCAAGGGTTTTCTTTTGGTACTTATGTTTTAAATGACTGATTTGGTAGATTTTTGCGTCCTGAACTTTAATCTTTTGTCATATTTGGTCGTACATATTTAGTTTTGGTGATAAGGAAATTTAAAATGTATCAGTTTGAAGTGAAATCAAACATTGATGACTGATTATCTAACAAACCGTCATTTATGAAAACATCTGATTCAGATTCAGTTATGATAAACTTCATCCAATAAGAGAATAATACTATGATGAAAATGAGGCATGATCTAAAAAGGTAAAATTGAACAGTTTAAAAAAAAAATGGAAAGATATCATTTTTGAAAGTACTGCAGAAAGTGTGAAAAAAACTTTATTTCATTCATTCATATTAGTTGAAACCTGCTAAAAGATTACATGCCATGCCATGCCATGCCATAAAAATATCTAAAATTCAGTTTGGTTTAAAACTGTTTGAAAATTTAATAAACATAAAACTTCTATAACTTTTTTCGCTGAACTCAAAATTACATAAAGTCTTGAAAAAAGTTGATAATTTATTTCAAACTATTATTTTTAAATTATGTTTTTGATTTGAGTTTTTTTAAATATGCAGAAATTTCTCAAATGCTTTTTACTTATTTTTAAGACATTTTAATAACAAAAGCTGATAGAAATATTGTATATTTAGATTCAGGTTACCCAAATGATTCGAAATTACCTTTTAAGTTCATTGCACCTTAGAAAAATGTAAATTTTGTGGCCTTGTGAAAATTATCAAAACCTATTGTGGTGAGCATTTAGAAGAACAAGAAACACGAAATAAAATTGAGTCTAAAATAGGTATTTTGAAGAATATTTCATATCAGCATAACATTTGTAATGACATAAACGATTTTTTAAAATAAAAAATTGGTTCGTTTCAAACTTTGTTCTTATTTAGTCACATTCTGAAGACGAGGTGGGGTTTTTGTTTGTCAAGTTTTGAGTTCTAATGCAAAAGATTGATTGATTTGCAAATTGAAATCTAAAATCAGAGTTGGCTAATTCGTGAACATCGAATAGTGTCGTAGAACGAAAGGTCTCAAGTCAACGGTGATGTAAGACTGAATTCCGGCGGAGGCGGGAAAAATTTCTGACTATGCTTCAAATACATTTTAAGATCAAATATTTTTCCGTTGCTACGATGAAAATTTTCCTTGAGAGAAATCTTCATGGGGGGGGGGGGGGGTTAAATCCCTAAAACCTCCCCCGTTCGCACGGCCTTGGATCAAATTTATTCATATAAATGATACTTAAAAATTTTGCAAAATATCATGGATGAGTTTTGAATCAAATCGAAGCTCTTTAGACTCCATGGTTTGAGAAATTCTAAAATTATTCCAAATTGAGTGAGTCTACTGACAAATTCTGCATGGGTTGAATCGAATCATATTTAAATTGATGATCTTGAGTTCTTGTGTTAGAAAGAAAGAGTCAACGGATGAAAGTATTTCTATCGATTGTTTCCAGAAGATGATGACACCCATATCCGTCGGAAATCTTGAAAGAACCGTTGAATAAATTTTCGATTCCCACTTTTATCCCTGAATTTATGTTTTACCAGTTTAAGTTACAATGGCTAGTCACTTACAAAATTCAATTTTACTGTTCGGAAAAAGGATTCAAATACCTTTCCCTTAAATTTTTGGTGTTTTTCTGCCTTGATTCACACTTTTTCTGAAGCATGAGATGAAAATAACGATTTTCCAATTTTTCCTACTATGATTTTTTATTACTCTTTAAAGTCATTTTTAACAGGTTTATTAGGAAAAAATAGGGTTTTCCCATTTTCCATGCATTAATTGCTGCTTATTTGTTATTTTATGAAACGAAGGGTTGATTAACGTAAGATAGAGTTCAATTTCCACTAAAAGCCGGATGATTTTCAAACGTTCAAATTAAACATGTTCTAATCGGTTTACTAATAAAAACTAAAGAAAGGTTATAGCCTACTTCCCAATTGCCTATGTAAAGAATATAAAATCCCGACCTAACCGAACAGAAAAATGGTTGTTCCGGGCGTCAGTCTGGCTGGTAGGTTATGGCAAATTGATTTCCAAGCCATTCCACCCATCACCAGTTTTTTTGCTCATTCTTTTTTTTTAACAACTTGCCCATAGCCCGGCTTTGAAAATTCTCCGGCGTTTTCACTTCATGTTGGGACTTTTTTTTTCCTCGTTTCTGTTCAATGGTAGGCCGCATCGAGAAGCTTAGCTGCTCCCGGTCAAAGTCTCTGACTGCAGCCGGGTTACAGGAAAAGTTGACTTTTACTACCCCACCAGCAAAGTGGGCTGACGATGGCTTACGGCCATTTTTTTTGTTCCCTCGGGATACCAGAACAGAGGCCAGTGACCGCGGCCACTTGGGACTTGGGACAGCTGATGCACCGGAAGTGGTTTTCAACCTTTGAATAGGAATTCATTGAAAAGTTGTCAAGAAATATTGGGCTTTTACATTTTTTGAATCCTATGTATGAAACAACAAAAAAATTTATTTTAAATCAAATCGCCATTCTTTCTGATCAAAAATTCTTATCATCTTTAGATGATAATTAAAATTGGATAAAAGAACCATTATCAAGTATTTTTTAAAAGTGTAATTATAAAAAATAAATCAGCTTTTTGGTTCAAAGGCTCATGTAATTCTAAAGAATTCTTTTATGTGCACTTGGTTCTTTGCACATTGCTGACAAAAAATAATTCACCTACCCTGTTTTTCAATCTTGATTTTTGCTAATGCCTGAGAAGAATAACTCAAAAATTATTTGAATCTATTATATAAAATTCTCTTGTAACGGTGTTTGTAGTACTACTCCTCCGAAATGACCCAAACGATTCGAATGAAATTATTTTTAGAATATTCTGTAGCCATGCGAATCGGTTTATATCGAATAAAAACAACACAAAGTCGCATCAGTTGTCCGTAATAATTAAATTTGTAATAAATTGAATGAAATAAAAGTCATGGCCTTCAATTTTTTCGAGATTTTCTTTCTTTTGGGCGCCGGGCGGTTTGTTTTTCGTCTCTATGGTCGAGGCGTCGCAAACAAACGTCGTAGAAGGTTAGTAACTATGGCATAGCATACTGTGTAGTGGGAATATTTGGGCGCGCATTTCTCAACCAAGCATTATTTCAATGCATGTGGTGGCCATAGGAAGCCTAGATGTGTTTTTTCTTCTTGATTCCTATTGATCATTTGTACAGCACATAGTAATGAATGACGCCTACATTTGATCCAGATTGATATTTTGCCGATCAAATCAAAACCATTTAAACTATTTAAAAAAATTAAACTTTAATTCGTGTTATTTAAAGAATGAATTGTTGTCTGAAAAATATGAATTTAGTACTGATGCATATGAAATAATGGTATGACTTTTTGCGGACATTTGAAAAAAGAAAAGTGGATAGATTTGGTTTATAATCCAATACGCTAGAAATATTTTTCGAACATGTACAAATGTGCTTCAAAGAAGTTGTAACAAGCGCCTTTAAATTTATAGAATAACCTCAAAATTCGTTGCAAATGAACAGACATATGAACTGAACAAGAGCCTGTCCTTTTAAATGGATTATATAGGATTGATGTTCATGCAAAAAAGTGCAAACGTTCATCATTTACATTTGACATTTACAAAAAATGTATACATGATTTCTTAATTTATAAAGGGTTGGGCCCAAATAAACAATCTGACTAAATAAACTTAACTTTTTTTAATATCGTTCACCAAAAAACTGTTTACAGGTTCCCTGTTTGTTTACACAGAATTCAAGGATCGAGGATGCCTTTTAGAAAACAGGATTTGCGGTGGACACTGTATCTCAGCACAGAATCATCTGAAGTCAAAAAATCAGAGCAAAATATTTTTATTAGATGTTTTTCTGGACCCCAACGATTTTGTTTAACTAAAAAAAAAATTATGAAATTTTTGTGGCTGTTTGAAGAAAAAACTACGATTTTTCCCGAAAAAATCCGCCATTTTTTATCTGTAAAATCTCCCCAAAGTAAATAAAAAGAAAAAGTAAAACGTTGGGGTTTGGTATTTTATATGTAGAAAATATGTTCCAAATTTGAAAAGAATCGGTGAAGTAGTTTTCAAATGACGATGTCCACTGAATTTAAAAATGTGCTTTCGAGAAAAACGCGCTTGAAGTTTCTGCGTTTGAAGTCTTGCAGTATTAGATAAGAGGAGATAAAGGCCTATAATTTCCACAGTTTTGCTTCGATGGACTTGAAAATTTGACACAACATTCTTGAAATGTTTTACAATAAGAAAATAAAATAAAACAAAAATCGATTTTTTTGAAAGTGTTAGACGCTACTCCCCCCTTAACATTAATGTGTGTTTTTGTTCAACATATTTTGGCTACATAGAAAAGCCTTTAGGTCCGATTTTTTGTTAAATTTTTTTTTGTGATTGGTATTCCAGAAGAATATTTTTTTTGATAAGTTTTTATTCTGACCTAAAAGTGTTTAAAATAATATTAACTCCTGTCATTTAACACGGTGAAACAAGTGGCAACGCGCCTTTTAGCCATTAAACATATACCAATTTTTCTCTAAAATAGTCAGATAGGGTATCCCGAGTGATAAATCTTAAGTGGGTATTTAAAGTTTTTAAATGTAGAAAAAGAATCTAAAGAGGTAAATTTCAAGGTAAATTTTCATGAATCAATCGTAGCCTCAAAAGATTAGTTCTTTTTTTATGTATTTAATTTGTTTAAACCTGCATTCCAATTAAATATTATTGAATCTTGAAAATATCACATAATCTTAAAAAGAATCGCAAATCACCTCCAACACTGTTTAAGCAAATTTTAAATCAGACAACAATAGTTTAAATTTTCAGGTATGTCTTTAAGGATAAAAAAGAAAATAAAAATGTTTTAATTCGGTTGAATAACAAAAAATTTCAACCTATATTTTCTTCTTTCAAAACCAAATTAAATTCCTTTGAACATCAACCCAATAATTCAAGTCTTCTTGATTTAACTTGCATTTTCTGCTTGAACAAATAAAAAAAGGGCGAACTTTTTTTTGACATGATTTTGATAAAAATATGAATATAAATAACCACTGCTTTCAAAGGTGAGGAAAGAGAGTGAAGCTGCTTGAAAATGGTTTGTGAAAAATCTTCTCTTATGTTTTTATTTCTTCAGTTTTAAAAAATATACCATCCAAAGCTACTCCGGAGCTAAAAGTGCTGCGCTAGGCAGAATATTGGGCAAACACTCCAAAAATTTTCCCGATTTTCAAAATTCTTCTGACATAAAGTTTCATATGCAATGAATTTACAATAAATGAGAAAATTTTGATTTCGATTTAATCCTGATTCCTGAAATCCGAGTGAACTCGAGCAAAGCGGAGTAAATCAACTAAATGGTATACAATAAATGAAACATAGATATAATCAACATATGTTATTTATGCAACAAGTTATGAAGAGTGGATTTTTTTTAGCATGAGGCTTGCCAAGTTTGATGGTAACGTTGAGTGCTGAAAAATTCGAATTTGCAACGGTAAGCTGCCTGATACCATTCGACAATATTCAAAGCATCCGAATCAAAGAAATGTAAATGAAAAGGATTCATGTAAGATGCATGTAAAATTAATTGGAGAGATATTTTTAATTATTTATGAAAAGACCCGTAGAATTGAGTTAAAATTCCCAAATTTGATTCCGATATAATTTAGCGGGACAATTTGAGCAAACGGAAAAGTTGGATATGTTAAAAAAACTAGGACATGTTCAAGAAAGCGAGACGATTAACAACTCAAGATTTGATGCTTTTTTTAAGTCAAACATCGAAAAAAGTGGAAATAGACGCCAAGTTTAACATGGTAAGACGAAGTTTACCGGGTCTGCTAGTTATTTAATATAATAATATTCTTCATAATTGAACACGGACTTTTGGTCAATTTATAACGATCATGTTCTTGAATTTGATCGAGTGATTGAAGAAATACAGCTCATCAAGTTTGTGAAACTCATTGTTGCGCGTGGTCTTTAATGTTGTAAGAACGTTCCTCAAGAACGAGATAATATAACAATTGATATTTTTAGATGTTTGAACAATTTTTAGATTATTTTAGTCAATTTCCAGGTAATTTCTTTACCAAATGTTGAGGGAAGGTAGTGTTAATGATCAGTGGAAAAGTATCATTATCAAGCAATATTTTTTAAAGTATACCACGGTGTGTTTCGCAGAAGGACTTAAAGAAAAAAAATACAGTAACGCTAATTTTTGCATGAGTAGAAAGTAGAGCTTCTTCCGGTTCATTTTCACCGAAAATTAAAATATTTTGTCGGTGACCCCCCATACAAAATATTTTTTTGAAAATTTTCTATTTGAAATCTTCAAAAAATAAATATATTTTTAGTGTTATAATTTCAGAGGAGCTAATTCTCTTAGTTTTAACTTTTAATACCTTTAAATTGAACTCAACAATGTCATTAAAAACTTTGAAAAACTTTCAATTTTTTTTAAACTAGTTACAGAGCTGTTTAACATAAAAAATGCTTAAAAGGCTTAAAATGCTTCGTATCCTAAAAAAAAAATTAAAATTGGCTGGCAAATCCTGTCAGTAGTCTAAGAGGGTCAAATTATCTGAAATTATTAGAATTATCTTAAATAATATAAATCCATTTGAATCCATAATTTTTAGATTTTTTTTTTATTGTGGCAACACTGGAGGAAATTTTATTGATAAAAAGCTCAATGATTAAGAAAATAAGTAAACACTAGGAACCGCTATAACTTTTTTATGATAACTCTTATCGTAATGCGATCAGAAGTAGAAACGTTTGCCTTAATTGAAGCTTTGAAAAAAATATTACGATAATGAATATTGGAAAGTTAACGATACGTTAAAAAACATCTTTGATGAGAAATCCGTTTTTATACTTCTTCTGAGTTAAATGTCTCAAAATTCCAATCGCACTTCAGACTCAATGCAAATCGCTTCAGCAGTTCAATCTAGCTTAAATTTTGCATGTTTCTGTCTTTTGATACAATTATCATTATAAGCCTGGAGTTTGCTTTAACCTTTTTATTTTTATTAATTTTTAGCCCAAGTTATGTAACCCTGCTGCACTCTGTGATTCTTCCATTTTATCCAAAGAGCTAGCATTAATGTTAAGATAAAATAATTTTAGCTTCCACGATTTCCAACCCACTATTTTATTTAAATCATCTCTTAAATTCATTGTTTTAAATAAAATTTTACAGTTATTTGGAAATAAATTTATTTAATGGATGAATCTAGTCTAAAACTTTGATAAATTTGGATTTTTTCAAATAAAATGCATTTCAATCTTTTTGTCGATCTTACATGTACATTGTACATGTACATAATTTTTTATCAGTATTGTTGGAAAAAGTGAATTGCAGATTATCGATAGCAAACTAGCCTGCAGCGCGTCAGATTCATCATATTTTGTTCATCCCTTACTTATTTTAATTATTCTACTGTACACTGAAGGTCTCTTTATTATTAAATAGAACCATAATGAAGCATTTATGTTACAGTAAAACAATCATAACTTCTACAATTGTATACTAATTATGGCAAAAAGTATAGAAATCATTGATTTGAATAAACCATAGAAATCCATAAAAACAAAAAAAAATTAAACGCATAAATCAGGTCCAAAACCGTCGATAAAATAGAAATTTTTCTAGAAAAAAATCGTTTTTCATCGTTTTGTTGATCATGAATATGAAAATATCAGCAGTACTTCAATTCTTAAGGAAAAATGAAGTTTAAATGATTAATAGAAAATTTATTCACCGTCGATATGAGAAAAAGAAATTTAAAATAGATGTTATGTAGCGGAAGATAAGCAGATTTCAGTACAAATACACAGTTAGAAAAATCCTTGTAACATTACATGCAATTGCATGGGTAGAAGGGAATCGGGTATTTACATGTATCAATACGGCTTAGTTCATGTAAACTTCCCATCGCCTTCAACTGATTTGTTTACTGTAAACCTACATTTCCAATCATTCTTTTTGGTATGGTTGTTTATCCAATTAGAAAAGCATCGATATTTGTCGATAAGAGATTTTAATATCTTACACATACATTTTATTTGATCCACACAAGAAAAATTGGTATTCAATAAATTTTCACGAATATCGGTTTTTTGGTGCTATTCCCCCGACGACGGCAACGGCGATTGACATGCTGGTTGGAAAATAAGTTGTCATGCACTTGGGGTAGCCCGAGCTTTCGTTGAATTCAAGTGGCATTTTTTCTGGAACAAATCAAATCGACCATTTGATATAATATTTACAATAATTAGAAGGGTATTAAGTTTTATTTTTCACTTACTTGCTTCAAAACTCAGCATGCACCACCTCAATTCGAACAGAAGCGAACAGCACACGAGCAGGTACAACAAAATACGATCGAACGTTGCGAACGCTAAGATTAACATGAAATTGCAAGCTAATTGATGAAGTTCGCCTTCGTTGGAAATCCAATAAGAACGAAAACAAAACAGAATTGGCAAAATGACGTTGACGCTGGACTTCGCATGCGGTGACATGTAAAGTTCATCTTAGCCTTTAAATGTTATACTCTTTTTCATATTTTTCGTGGCGATGATGTGAAAACGTGCAACATTTTTCTTTCTGTGTACTTTAACTCTTAACAAAATTTTATTGAAAACTGGTCTTCTAAGATATGTTTTATCTAATATTTATCTTTAAATTTATTTTAAAAATGTCGTAAACGAGTGACATAATCAAAAATTGAATTTTTGTTTTCAAAAGTGCGTACCCATATGCATCAGAGCCTGCAAATATTGTAGAAATATTGCAAAGAACAATTTTGAAAAAAATAAAATATTTTTAGTATTTTGTTGGAAACCAATCAAATGGTGTTGGACTGTTCTTATTCATGTATCATAAAATTTTTTAACCAGAATTAGTTCTCCAAGATACACACATATAAAATAAATTCATGTTACATCTGGATAACACCAATAATAACAGATATTCCAAATAATAAAATTTAAAATAAAATGTTCATATAAAAAAAAGTTTTTCAGGAAGTCCCAATCACTTATTTTTCCAGGCGTTGACATTTTTTATTGTTTCAGAATGACAACATGTTTCAGTTAAAACACTGATGAACTGATGTACAAGCTAAGCCTTGAAACGTGTGTAAAGTTCCAACGACCGTTTTCAATCAATTTTATGTGTTTTGGTTGAGCCACCAGATGTCTCCAAGGACACCAGAGAGAACTGTCAAGAAGAAAGTGAAATGTAAACAAAACAAAATAACAAACTATTAGTCAGTTATGAATATGTCGAATTACTATTTGACGAGTTTTGAAGATTCGCAACACATTTATGATTTGCGTATTGGAAATTTTTTAGCTTTAAGCTGTTTTCTAATTGTTTCAAACTAGCATGAAGCACTAAATAGAAACAGATATGATACGATAAAATGCTCGCTCAGAATAGCCTAGAATCGGTATTGTTTCATGAGATTTTTAATTTTAAACTCAAGTGGATAAAACAACTGGTTCGTCTGGCTTGTCCGAAGTTCTTAGTTAGTCTTTTTTTAGTAAAAAGAATGAAGATAAAATGAAACAGGCAAATTTACCTTGCTGTGAATATATTGAAGCCGTCCATTCTACTACGATGTTAATTTATCAATTTTTGAGATCATATACGATTGTGCTCTTCCAAGAATGAGGTACTTCAAAAGTTTAATCGGCTTGTTTAAATGATAGCATTCGAAAATTTGTACTGGTTTCTGGAATATAATAATTCAAGCTTGTACATCTGTTTGTTATTTTGGCAGTCTCTGTAGTGAAAAAAAATATGATAATGCTATTTTCCCCAGCTAAAAATTATTCGTGGTTAATCTAATTGTTTAGAATAATTCGTCTTATTGTATTTAAATCTATTCATTTTTGAATTCAAATACCATTGCGTCCTTTCGAAAAATTGTTACATTTAAAAGAGCTATCTAGAAACAGTGCCATCTATTGCGCCGTTCAAAAGTTAGAAATCTAGCAATAGATGGCACTGTTTTTCGTCATTTTTTAACGGCTTCTTTAAAATAGAGCACTGGAAATTTTACACAAGTTTCTGAAGATTTTTTGTTCGAGCTTGTACATCTGTTCATCTGTGGTTAAAATAAAAAAATAGGTTTTCCATGAAAAAAGTTACTATTCCATTGTACTGGAATAAATTTACAGGTAATAATTTCTAAATGTGGACTACAAATCTTCAAAAAAACAAAACGTATGAGGACTCACCGACCAAATATTTTAATTTTGCCTGAAAATGATTCAGAAAAGGCTAAATTTTTCATTTCTGAAAAAATTAGAGTTACTGTATTTTTTCTTTTAAACATCTTCCATAAATGCACCGTGATACTTGAAGGATCTCAATTTTTACTTTCTTATAATGATTTATGATTTAGTTTAGGCTTAAAAAATTCTATTGCCATTTACATGCAGATTAAGTTATGATCTTGATTTGAACTATGCAGATTAAGATAAACATGACCCTTATTTAGTTGAACTATTCTTCAATAACTGTAGAGATCGATGAAGATGTTGACCATCTACGAAGCTTTTCATATTTGAAAAGTAATGCTGTCAAAATATTTAAACATGAAAACAATGTCAGTTGCCAAAAAAAATTTTCTCTTTTTACTTGATTTTACCAATTTAACAGTTCATATATTTGAGCGATTGATGTAGCTTATAAAAATTAATTTCAAACTAGTTTCTTAAATTATTTTAAGCACTTTTTTAAATAATATTATTATTTTTATTATCTTATTTACATAGTATTCCGTCTTACGACATAACTTGACGAATAAAATTCCTAAAATTCACTCGGTTCATGGCAACTAGAGATGTACCGAATAGTTGTATTCGGCGAACGGCCGAATACTGAATATTGACCTTTACAACTATTCGGCCAAACGAATATCCGGCCGAATATTCGGTCGACTATTCTGTTGAGTTTTCAATAGAAATACTTCTATTTCTACTGCTATTTTCCAATATAAACTTATATTTCTGGCATCTAAATGTCCCTCATATTTTTAAGTCGATTATTTCAAACCAGATGTATTATCAGATCTATTTTGCGTAGAGGTTTTTTTTCATTTTAAAAATGATCACCATTAGCTAAATACACATCAGATTATTTGTAGGTTCAAGGACGTTAATTACAAAAGAGATTGGATTCCGGTTAACTCTGGGAAAAAAATGTAAAATCAGGTGTTAAGCTATTTGAAATAGCTTTTTTCATATCGAAATAGATGAATGTCAAATTTTTGCTAGATTTCATCAAAATAGTTGACAAAAAGAACGATGTTTCCTGACTTCAAGCATTCAATACTTTCTACGGCACTTATCTACACTTCCGCGTCTGATCGATTTTTTGAAAAACTTGTTAAAAAATAGTGAAAATCTGAACAGAAACAAGGCATTATTCTCAAACATACAAGAGAAAAATGAAATAAAATTACTTCAAATTAAAAGTTTTCATTCATCGAATTACAACGGCAGTGTTCAAATCAAATCAAACGGATCTATCTACTCTAAATAATCGTTTTATAACAGAAAATTTAAAAATTTTCAAAGAGACATTTTTTTTATTAAGCAAAAAAATCTGATAAACCCGGATAAAATGAGGGAAGTTTTGAAAAATATGTGGCCATCTCGGTCAGATTTATCTTTTCTCGAATTCTTTATTTGGTTTATGGGCAAGTCTGGATACATCAAGTAAATTTGGAATAAACGTAAATCAAAATATATAACTATCTACAGTGAAAAATACACGGATACATCTAACATGTTTTACTGAACCCATAAGTTTTGAATTGGATTATTTTTGAATTATCCAACATTTGTTGAAAAATTTGAGAAGTCTGTTTTGTAGTAATTGGTATTGGAAAACCAAATTTTTATTCGAAAATCACCAGAAATTGCAATTTAAAACAAATTCAACATTGGATTTTTAATATTCTTTGACTGTTGCAGTTTTTAAGTTTCAAGAGAACAAATTACAAACCTCACTTGTACCCCAAATAAGAAATTGGATGTTATACAAAAAAATATAATTCGGGCGTATTTTACTGCCTATTTAAAGCTTTTTATTCGTAGAATGTAAATTGAGAATGTGAAAAAAAAGCTTTGCAAAGTCAATCAGTTTATTGATTCATCTAACCTTGTTAATATCATTTCGTGAAATGTTAAAAAGCTCCAGCAAGCAAATACTGCTTTTTCAAAATACTTTTCACTGGATTCAATTGTTTTTATTTTGAAATGATTAATATTTTATACATAGGATACATTGGAATTTTAAGACCGTTTGTTTTCTCATTTTGTCTATCCGCCAAATCGCGAGCGCCCTTTTGAAATCAAGAATGGCTGTTTGCCTTTTGGATAGCAATATTAAAGCCAATTTTTGCTTTCCATTACAGCTGAATACACTGAACATATTTGCACATTGTAACACATAATCATTTAAAAATCTCTATTATTTGCGTTTTTTTGGCTGGCAAAATTGATTTGAAAATATAAGAATGCCGTTTTGCGGTCCCGGAATTACTATAGGCCATTTTGTTCGCAATGAAATGTTGCGGTAAAAAACCTCGCCAGATGAAAATTAACAAAAATTACTTTTGCTCCCCGGGATGAAGATTTTTAAGATAATTTGATAAAAGCAAGGTAAAAATTCAATTTACGAAATTGTACACTTTCTTACAATATGTAGAATAGAGCAGCTCAAATTAGCAAATTCCAACCAGGAACAAATTTTGCATGAAACTTCGTAATAAGCTAAGGATCATTTCTCTGTACGATACGAAAGTGTTGTCGAAATGTTAAAAAAGTTTTAACCATTTTTAATTTTGTTTATTTTAAAGCATAAGTCAAATTAAATTTGTTACATAAATTAAAATTATTTGTATCAAATGTTCAAAAACTTTAATGAGCGCTTTTCAAGAGTTGTTTTTTTTTCAATAAGAAAACCTATTACTGCATGATAAAATGAAGGATTGAAAGAAGATTTCAAATCAGTTTTTGTTGGTCATCTAGATTTGCTGGTTTATCAGTTATCAATGATCGATTTCAATTAAAATTGATTCATTTCACTTTCAAAGTCATACCAACAAAACAAGAGGGAATACACAAAATTGGACATGAGATTCTAATTCAGAACGCCAAAATGAAAAATCTTCCTAAAAAATGAAAATCCCGAAAAAAAAACGCCATATTTTCAAAAAAGGTCAATATCTTCCAAAATCAGTTATTAAAACAAAAGCACCAACAATCATGTCTCTTGTAATCTCAAGCGTGAAAATCAAGCTAGTTCATCTCTAAATTAAGTGTAGTTAATCTAATAATCATGTTTAGATTCTGAAAAATAAGCTATAAATTGATATTTTAAGAAATGTCTACAAACAAAAATTCCCAATTGATGCTTTTTTATGAGATCGTTCTATCAGAAGGATTGAAAAAAAGTTCGCATCTACCAAAAGCTTCAAAAGTTAATGCTTAATTTCAGCGATTAGGGGAAGTATTCTCAATCTTGAGAATCGCTTCACCCTAGCAAACCCGATAAATGAATGAATCGCCTATCCAGGGACAATTGAAAACGACCGGCCGGCTAGTTCTTGGTACTCCAGGCATCAAAAGTTCGTTGATGTGTAAACGTGAATATTCTGTCTCCAACAACCCAAAAAGCTCCATAACACCTACTACAAACTGTGTGTGCCTCCTCGTGTTGTTGTTTGTTTGCGAGTGGCGCGTGAATTTGCCCAGTTTGTTTACGTTTTGTCGTCCGCACCGTACATATCTCCTTGGGACGGTGTCAAAGAACTCCTCTTGGAGGCAATGATGGTTGGTGGTGTGGCAACCCTTTAACCCCTTCGGTTGGAATTCACTTCCCCCCGGCTGCTAGGGGGCCAGTTTCCTCCTGCTGGACGACGACGCGACGTCCGTCCCTTTAAAAATAGGAAACCTGTGTGGGTTAAAGGCAATTGAACTCTGTGCCGGGTACTGATTTATTTGTTATTGGTTCCTATTTTTATTGGTCGGTTTTGTTTTTTCAATGCATTGAAGGCTTTCCCGTTGGAAGTATCTATTTACTTATCAGATTATTTGATTGTTAGATTCATTTCTAATGAAGATTTTTAAATCGTTCTTTTTAAATAGCTTGACAAAATTACTTTTTTATGAACCGTTTTATTGGGAAAAAACGAATTTGATTTTTTTTTTCATTAATTGGAAAAAGTGTAGATGGTTTTTTTTTTTAGGAAGAATGACCTGAATGGGTTAATCTATATATATGAAAATGAATTTCTGTCTGTCTGTCTGTCTGTCTGTCTGTCTGTCTGTCTGTCTGTCTGTCTGTCTGTCTGTCTGTCTGTCTGTTCCTTATAGACTCGAAAACTACTGAACCGATTTGCGCGAAACTTGGCAGGTGGGGGTATTGGAGACCCGGGAAGGTTCCTATTATGGTTTGAGACCCCTCCCTCTCTCAATAAGAGAGGGAGGGGCCTCCCAAACAAAAGACATTTTTTTGCATTACTCGAGCACCCATCAAGCAAATGGTATCAAAATTGGCATGGGGTGGTATTTGAATACGAAGAATATTCCTATGAATATTAGGTACCCCTCCTTCCTCTCAGTGAGATGATAGAAAGGGGGGAAGGGGGCTACCTTACAATTTTTCATATAACTCGAAAACTAATCAAGATATTGGAACCAAATTTGGAACAGGAAGGTATTGGGATACGAAAAATATTTCAACGATTATTTGAGACCCCTCCCCCTTTTTTGTAGAAAGGGGGAGGGGGCCTCTTTCATATTTTTTTACATAACTCAAAAACTAATAAAGCAAATGGAACCAAATTTGGCATGGGAGGGTATTTGGATACGAAACATATATCTATGATTATTTGGACCCATCCCTCTTTCCAGTAGGGAGAAATCAACAAAGGAGGGGCCTCTTTTATAATTTTTTATACAACTCAAAAACTAATTAAGCAAACGGAATGAAATTTAGCATGGGCGGGTATTTGGGAACGTGACATGTTCTAATGATTGTTTGAGAACCCTTCTTTCTTCCAGTGGGGTGAAAGGAAAGAGGGAGGGGAGTTTCATACAATTTTTACATCATAACTAAAAAACTACAACAGCAAATGGAACCAAATTTGGCATGGAACGATATTTGGGTACGAGAAATGCTTCTATGAATATTTGGTATCCCTCACTTTTTCAAAGAGGTGGATGAAAAGGGGGAGGAAAGGTCTCCCTTACAATTTTCAGTATAACTGAAGAGTTGATCGAGAAAATTTAACCATATTTGGCATATGAGGGTATTTGGATTCGAGAAATGTTTCTGTCGTAAATTGAAGCCCCACCTTTTTTTCAGCGGAAAGATATTAAAAGGGAAAGGGGAGCTTCCATGTATTTTTTTTGCATAACTCGAGAATGAAACCAAATTTGGCATCAAAAAGTTTTTAAGTACGAAAAATAGTTTTTCTATGTGAAACAATTCCTTTCTTGCAGTAAGATGATAGAATTGGGAATATAGGAAGGGAGGAGGAGGCTTACATTTAACTCTTTTTTTTTTCAAAATCCGAGAAATGGACAAAACTTAACATGAAAAATCATTTTGGTATGATTCTATGATTATCTGACACACTATCCTCCTTTCAGTGAGTAGTTACATAGGAGGAGGGAGGTGAGCCCAATACAATTGTGTCAGCATATGTTCTCAATTTATGCTAACGAAGCCAACAAATGGAAACAAATATGGCATGGAAAGGTAATTGGTTACGAGATATCTTTCTTCGAATGTTATAGATCCTTACGCTTTACAGTGTAGAGAGGGGAAGAAAGGAGGAGGGTCCATATAAATTTTTTGTTGTTTAGATTAAACACTTATCAACCAATGGAACTATATTTGATATAAGAGGATTTTTAGGAACAAAAAAATTAGGTATGATTATTAAAAATCACGACCTGCATTCAGCAGGGGGTGAAGGTAAGGACAGGGGAGGGGCTTTCTTATCAGTTTTTCAGCATAAATCCAGAACATATCAAGAAAAAACAACCATATTTTATAAGTTAGATGGTTTGCGATTAATTTGAGACCGTCTAGACAGCTTCAAATTATCAGATCTTTAACACAAATTTATAGAGCAAGATTTCGAATATTCGTTTAAGTTATCTTTGTGTTGAAATTCGAAACTCCAGCTGCAGTTCTCATTTTATAACGATTGCTTATAAATTTTGTTATAATTTGATTTAAAGTTATGCCAATAAAACAATAAAAATTTGAATAATTTCTGAAAAAAATCATTTGATTTTTAAGGTGTAGCAAAGCACACCGGGTCAGCTAGTTTTCTATAAAAAAAAATGAAAAAAGTAGATGGTTTTCGCTTGTTGGAAAAAAAACTAATTTGCTTATTTTGAGTTAGTATTTTCTATCTCTAGATTGAACGTATAAAAATGTTCATAAAATAATGAAATCGGGGCCGCTGCTAACATCATAAAAACTTCCACACGCCGACATTTATTAGATGATTTTTTTTCATGAATATTTAACAACATATTTTTTTCAATTAACAACTAACAAAATAAGCTGTTACTTTGTCGAAATATCTCGAAATTTTATGAAATTTTGTCCAAAAGTATTGTCTAGTAGTTTTACAAATTTTATTAACATGTAATCAAAAACGGTGTTGTGTTGAAAATAAATTCCATCTTCTAAAAACAGGGAATTTTTTTTTTCTTTTGGATGAATGTTTGTGTGGAAAACAGAAAAATTAAAGTTTATACTTCTGTTATTGTTTCTGCAGTATTTTTTCACCACCATAATTATTTCAAAATTCATGCAGGTTCCAAAAATCTTGAATTTTTCGTGTAAAAGTTCATTTAATTTCATTCAACGACTTTTACTCTTGGTTAAAGTGATTGAAGTTCGGTATTCTTAATTGAGTCAAACGGAGAGGAATAGTTAAATTTGTATTTTCAATTTTTACTTTGAATTCAGAATATTTATCTAACAGTTAAAGAGAAATCAGAGTTGAATATAGAATATATGAGGAATGAATTCTCATAAAATACAATTATTGAACTCTGATTTCAACAAAAACTCACAACCAAGTCAAGGATATTGTTTATAGCGTTTTCTTTTTCTAGGAGATAGACCTTCAAAATGACTCAGAATATTTAAATTTTTCGAATTTTCGGCAAATTTACAAATTGTCCTCCTCTGGCTTGAAAACAACATATTTGACTTTGTATCATCACTCCAACACAGTTTTTATGTAATCCAACCAAAACAAAGTATCAACTTTGTGGGACTTATGCACAGTAGAAAAAATACCAAAAATGTGATCGTTGCTTATAACTTTTTTAGTCCACATTTTAGGTTATTGGTGTCTTCGGAGAAGTTTGTCAGTAGAATTAGCTCGATAATAGAATTTTTTTTGATTAATCCCCCTACAAGTGAGAAAAAATTTCTAACTTCTATGCTTAGCTCTTTGATGTCTTGACAAACTTGTTTAAAATCAAATCCTTTCAAATTTAAACTTCTGACATCGCGCAGGGAAAAGCTAAATGAAAACACACGTAGTAGAATGCGCTATATTTAGTTTCATAGAAATCGTTGTTTTAATGCAAACATGGAAAAGTAAAATTGATGTATCTTTATTGAATACAAGTGGATACAGACAGTTGAACCGGCATCTTGAATACGAAATCTGTGACTTAATTTTTTAAGACTTTTATCACATTTTACAAACTTAAAATGTGTAACAAAGTGGTGTATTTGAAACAGACAAACAACTTTGTCGATCATATTATTTTGCTTAAAATTAACCGAAAAAAGATTTTTAATAAATTGATTTTTGGAGGTTAATTTTCTTTTTTTAGACTATAGCTTGGAGAATAATTAATTTAGAAACTTGACACCTGAGATAAAGTTGTAGAATATTTAAATATAAACAATTAATAAGAAAAAAATATTATAGAGCTGATTTTACTGACAAACTTCTCCGAGGACACCAATAACCTAAAATGTATACTAAAAAAATTATAAGCAACGATCGCGTTTTTCGCATTTTTGACCACTGTGTACAGGGAGTCTTTTGCAGGGAACACGGTCGCATAAGAAGTCAGTCTTCATTGTATATTTATCCAATCATTGTATAAACCGTTAGGTAACACTGACTAATTTGCAGCTTCCACAGATCGGTATCCATCTCTAGTGCTAGACATCAATATTTTCATTCTTTCTCTTGATTATCTACGGAACACCCAGGCGAGACTTGTCAAAGGAAATTTTCTGGCCGCTAAAAAACATGTTGCTGTCCATGACGAAATTTCCCAAAACATTTCCACGCTAACGGGCCAACGCAAAAAAATTGCGTACGATTTAACCACCGTTTTTTGTTAAACAAAATTTTAACCTCAAGAGCCTTTCTATCTTAATTATCTGTTTCTTGAAATTAAAATAACGATCATGATTTTCAAGATACAGCACTAAGAATATTAAAAACAAAATATTGAAATATATTCTGCTTTATTTTTTTCTGGATTTTCAAAAGCAACATTTTATAAAATCAATTATAATCGGGGAGTTGTTGAGAAAATTTTGAAGCTTTAATTTGAGTTTATTTTTAACTTTGATTGTCATTAGTGAATCGATCGTCCAGTTTATATTTCTTATACAAAAATAAAAAAAATCATGCTCTAAATTAAGGTTACCACAATTTATCTCGTTTGTATCTCGTCCAGCAAAACCGGGCCATGTCATCTTGAAATCTGGCAATATCTGGACATTCTATTTCTTGGAGTTCAATCTCAGATAAACAAAAACAGCATCAGTAGATTTCAAAAAGTATTTCGGGCTCCCGTTTTTTTTTCATGTTGATAAATTTGCTCTAAAACTGTCGTATCTGGGCGTAAAAAGGTAGATTTCAGATATTCGTTCGATTTTGCAAATCTATTAATTATATAAAAACCAAATGCTATTTGTTTATGTGCTGGTTTATACACGGTGTACGGTAGATTTTCTTGACCCCAAAGTAACTTTTTCTTGTCTCGTCAATATTATTCGAACCGTATATTGCTCATCCGTGTACATTCGACATCAAAATTGTACATTCTCCTTAATCCAGCTATTCATGAAAGTCGTAGGGGAAAACGGGAAAAATGGGCTACCAGAGTAACCTAATCTAAAAAACGGTTCAGTTCATTCGATTTCTTAAACTTTTTTTTCATAATTTATGACGTGTGGGTTTCTTGAAAACGGTATTTTTTTATGAACGAAAATTCCCAGTGTGCAACGTCTTAAAAATTGATGAATTGTAAAAATGATCGCTTTTGAGTTAATAACGTCAAACAATTCTTCAGATTTCAGACTATTTTGGGTTATTTTTTCAGATTTTTAGATTTTTTTCATCATACGTTTATGTTTGATAGGAAAATACAAAGGACGGACAAGACTTTTCACCGATGGGCCGAAAAAATATAGTAACAAACATGAACTACGGTGATTAATCTCATCATAAAAAATACTAACTATCGAAAGATTCAGATACTTTTCAAAGAGTTTTTGATTGAAATTATTTGAATTTATAGATTCTTTGTCGTTTTCCCCTTTTACACTAAATTTTCGAACGAAAAAACATGTTTTATCAAATTCAATTTATTAACCAGTTTTAAGGGAAAAAATGTTTCCGTATAAGCCATACACTGCCAACCTAAAGTTTGGGATCACCCGCTAGAAACATGCAAATTTTGATCGGTCATATCTCAGCCGTCTTAGGACATATTACAAATCTTCCGATCTCATTTGAAAGATAATGAGCAATAGATATTTCGAAGGTATTTTGCCCAGAAATTATGTTTTAGTTTTGCGCCTAAAACTTAACCTAAAGTTAGAACATTTTCAAAAAATCGCACTCAATATTCAAAGCCGATCATCTCGGGATAGGATGGACCAAATTTCAAAATTTGAGTTGCATTCGAATCTTTATTCTATATTTCTCAAAACACAATCAAAAAATTTTGTGCAAAAATTTAAGAATGAACTTTTAATTAATAAAATAGACACTTAAGTTATCGGCCAATAGTTTGGGATCATTCTTTGAAAAACATGCAAATTTATCTCATTCATATCTTTCTCATCTAACATCGTATTGCAGATCTGAAAGGTTCATTTGAAAGCTTGAGAATTGTTGTTTTTCCATAAGTTCATACAAAAAATATATTTTAAAGTGATAACTATAAAAATTTACCTGAAATTTATTGTTTTTTGAAAACTCACACTTATGACTTTGATTTTTTAATGATTATTGATTTAAAATAATTTTTTTTAATGAATTCCAATTTCGACCGTGTAAATTTTAAGTAAATCAGCTTTTATCATTGAATTCGGTAGTTTTAGAGATTTTTTGAGCGTTTCCTGGGATTCTGAATTCCCGATTTTTTTTTCAATTCTCGGTCGAAAAATCCCGGGTAGGACACTCTAAATGCATTTATACCCTTTTTGGCTCTCAAGGCCTTATTTGGTTTCGAATCAGAAATTCAAATTGCGAACTCTCTGAGCTCACATTGCTTGATTTTCCGCACTATTCAAAAAATTATACGCTGCAAACTAAAATTGATCCTAGGCCTATAACAAGATCTCGTGCCAAATTTGGGCAAAATCGGATCACAGGAAAGAGTCACTCAACGAGCCGGAAGTTTTTATGAGATTTTGAGACATTTTGTTCGGGAGGAATATGAAAACCCAGTTTAACGGCAATCACTTTGATCCTCTTCGGCCGATTTCTTTTGAATACAGTTTTATAAACCTTGATTATGACAAATATTTCATACCAAGACTTCATTTTGATTCGACTTAAGATAAAAAAAAAGTTATAAGGCTTCAAAATTGGCTAATTTTTTATAACTGTTAATGCTGCGTCAAAATGTTCCACGCAATGCCCCATTAACAAACTGTGATGAATATTACCCTTAAAAAAGCGCATAATATTTCACAAGTTTCAAATTTCCTATACAAATTTGGGGTACGTACATTTTACAAATTTTCTCGTTTTGAACGCTTGTTGCATAATGTGTGAAACGCACAAATTAGTTTTCTTAAGCCATATATCACACTAATCTGCAGCAGTGCCTTCACACTTTTAATGTCTTGATCCACTTTTCTCGAATGTGAGTGAAATTTAACACACTAATGTGTGAAATAATTTGTCAGTGAAGTAATCTGAAGAAATACAAATTAAATCGAGCTGATACAGTTTCATTGGTTTCATTTCACTTGAAATAACCTCTTTATCTTGCATTATGGAGCAAGGTTGCCGAAAAAAATTCTGTATTTTGGCGAAAAAAATTCTGAGTTTCTGTGATTTTACCTAAAAATTCTGTGATGGTTTTCTGTGACGCTATTTCCTTGAATTTCGTTGAATGCTCTGAAAAACTGGGTCCATTTCACATTTTACTTGGGCAAAATCAATTAACCTTACGTATCTTTTTCGTATCTATTACGTATCTATCTTTACGTATCTATTCTTCCAATCTAAACCTAGAAATCTAAAATTTATATTGACATTAAAAATTTCAAATTATTAAAACACTTACAAAATTTTTAAAATCGGTGAATATTTCCAAAATTTTGTGCTCTGGAACACAGATTCTGTGATGAAAATTTGTTCAAAATTCTGTAAAATTACAGATTTTTCTGTGATTTCGGCAACCTTGTTATGGAGACGATTTAACACATCATAATTTCAAATGAAATTTTCATTATTTCAATAACACAAATACACAATTTACTGAATTACTACAACATTGAATTGACATACTTCTCTAAATAAAATTACTGAGTAAACTGTGCAGTGTTGCAGGGACGTTTGAATTTTTAATCCAATTAATTAATTCGAATTTATGGCATCATCAAGCGAGAGTGATTGTGGAATGAAGGACAGAAAATTGATGCTGTCTCACTAGCAGGATCGCGAAAAATTCAGGAATGTCCCAGTGAGAGACTCAAAAACAGCTGAAAGCCAACTATTTGAATGAAGATCACTTGGTAAATCGTTTAAAAGTCCTAGAGAATCCAACAGTGAGCTCTTTCATTCTAATTTTCACTATCCATGAAGTGAAGATGATTGCTTCCAAAACGGTAGGGAATATTGGAGGTTTAATCAAGCGCAAAAATAAAATTTCGATTGGAGAAGTGAAAAAAAAAGACTAGTTCATCGAGCTGACCCAAAAACAGGCTTGGCTCCATTTCTGCAAGGTAAAAAAGGCGTTAAAAAAAAGAAAATACGGTGGTTAAATCGTGCGCAAAATATTGAAACCACCATAGAAGAGAAATTTTGAAAAACTACTTGAAAGACAGCAAGACTAAATCATTTGCAGGCACTTGGCAAGTTTCCAACCAGAAACTTTTATTTTTGACAAGTCTCGGCTGAATGATCAAGGAGAAAATGAGATAAAATTGATGTCTTGCATTTGAGATGTTCTATGGAAACTGCAAATCAGTCACTGTTACATATCTATTGGCACAATGAATGGCTTAATATACAAATAATGTTGCTCCCAAATGCGACTTTTTTCCCCAAACAACACTTCTTTTGATTCTACAAAGTTGATATTCTGTTTTGGTTGGATCTAGGATGGTGCAATTATTCGAAAACAAAGGTGGAGTGATTGGAAGTCAAATATGTTGTTTTGTGCCGAAAAAGGACAATCTGCTTTAATTGTCTTAACTTCGATCAAACTTGCACGTTATCTGCAAAACCACTTGACAGAACGTTACAAAAATTTGCACATTTAAACATTACATTACAAGGTAGCTTCACGGAAAATTTCCATTTGTGCGTTTAAAAGTTATTCAATAAACAAATTATTGCATTTTTTCGAATATACTCTTTAGAAAAAAAAACTATCTGAAATACTGTGTGGTGTTTTCAAACTGTTTATAGTGTTTTCGTCAAATTTTATTCTTTTTTTAAGAATCATCCAAAGCAAAATTTTGTAGAAATTTCCTCAGATTCTCAGAATATAATTAACGGAGTTCTTCTTCATTTAAGCATTAATATATAAAATTCAATTTTTTTGGATGATTTTAATAATTTAAAATGCTAATCCTCAATTTGTGGGTTTTTCAATCAAGAAATCAATGTTCTACCAGTTTTTTAAGTTCTTTCAAAGTTTTTTTTTCTCAAGACGAACAAATAAAAGCGTTTTTGGAAAAGTTATCAATAAATCTGCCCAAATAGATTTCAAAAGGTTTATAACACTTTTTTTAACACATAATTCTTCATTGCTTTCTCCCCAACTAAAATAATAGTCGACACAATACCTACACTAAGGTGTTGCAAAGTTCAATGTGCACCCATAGTTTCCCCATAACCATCCCCAGAACCCTTCCGTTTCCTCCACAAATCGCCATGTATCGCCTCCCGGTCGCCATAGGCTCGGGTTGAAAATGGAAAATTCTTGCACCATTCCCCGGGTGGTTCATTTTGTAGTTTGTTATTCCAAGCTACGGTAGGGGGGATAGAATGAATGCAGAGAGTGGTTCCATTGATGCGCCTCTAGCAGCCGTGGGGTAGGAACGTCCAAAACAAGGGCGAGTGGGGTAAGTTCAGGGCGAAAGTGCAATGTCCTGTTCGAAGCGTTTCCCGGTTACGTTTTTTTGTCTCTAAACGGTTAAAAAGCGTCACTACGTAAAAATTTGAATAACAAAAAAAACTTAAGTAAAAGTCAATTTTCTGCCAAGTACCAGTTTGTGTAGGCTTTTTTTTTCTTCTTTCTATTGTGATTGTTCTGGTAATGGCGTAGTGCTCCGATGTGGATCGGTTCTGTTGACTTTTGTTGATATAGGTCCGGGAGTGGTACTTTTTTCGCTCTCGGTATCGAAGAGGTCAACGACTGCAGAAACCGACGACGACGACGAGGACGGAGGGATGGTTTTAGCGAAACTGCAGGTTTGGCCCATTCCCGGCGGCTCTTTCGGCCGAGCGACGGACGACTGTCGGCTTTCAAGTCCATGGGGAACTAGCTGGCAGCTAGAGTTAATGATGAGAAATATTCTGGAATTGAACCCGATTGGCCTATTGCGTGTTTGGATTTGGGTGGGTACAGTTTTAGCATTTCGCTTTTTTTTATTCCATCAAGCGACAGGTGATAGGCAATTTGCTTGGGTCGGAAAAGGTTATTGACACTCACGGTAGAATTATGGGTACTGACGACATTGAGGCAATGTTTAGTTTTTTGTTCAACTAATGTTTTTCACTCTAGAGGTATATTAAATAAATTTTTCAAGGCTTTGGAGGGTGAATGCCCTCTCACGATGAAGGGAAGGAATGAGGATTCAAGGCATTATAAAATCTCGGCTCAACAAATATCATCTTTTTTTCGTAAAAACAAAAAAGTTGCAAAAATGACGAAATATTCAAAATAAAACAAAAATGACATAAAAGACAAAAATGACAAAAATGACAAAAATGACAAAAATGACAAAAATGACAAAAATGACAAAAATGACCAAAATGACAAAAAATGACAAAAATGACAAAAATGACAAAAATGACAAAAATGACAAAAATGACAAAAATGACAAAAATGACAAAAATGACAAAAATGACAAAAATGACAAAAATGACAAAAATGACAAAAATGACAAAAATGACAAAAATGACAAAAATGACAAAAATGACAAAAATGACAAAAATGACAAAAATGACAAAATTGACAAAAATGACAAAAATGACAAAAATGACAAAAATGACAAAAATGACAAAAATGACAAAAATGACAAAAATGACAAAAATGACAAAAATGACAAAAAATGACAAAATTGACAAAATTGACAAAATTGACAAAATTGACCAAATTGATGAAATTGACCAAATTGACCAAATTGACAAAATTGACAAAATTGACAAAATTGACAAAAATGACAAACATGACAAAAATGACAAAAATGACAAAAATGACAAACATGACAAACATGACAAAAATGACAAAAATGACAAAAATGACAAAAATGACAAAAATGACAAAAATGACAAAAATGACAAAAATGACAAAAATGACAAAAATGACAAAAATGACAAAAATGACAAAAATGACAAAAATGACAAAAATGACAAAAATGACAAAAATGACAAAAATGACAAAAATGACAAAAATGACAAAAATGACAAAAATGACAAAAATGACAAAAATGACAAAAATGACAAAAATGACAAAAATGACAAAAATGACAAAAATGACAAAAATGACAAAAATGACAAAAATGACAAAAATGACAAAAATGACAAAAATGACAAAAATGACAAAAATGACAAAAATGACAAAAATGACAAAAATGACAAAAATGACAAAAATGACAAAAATGACAAAAATGACAAAAATGACAAAAATGACAAAAATGACAAAAATGACAAAAATGACAAAAATGACAAAAATGACAAAAATGACAAAAATGACAAAAATGACAAAATTGACAAAATTGACCAAATTGATGAAATTGACCAAATTGACCAAATTGACAAAATTGCCAAAATTGACACAACTGACAAAATTGACAAAAATGACAAAAATGACAAAAATGACAAAAATGACAAAATTGACAAAATTGACAAAATGGAAAAAAATTGACAAAATTGACAAAATTGACAAAATTGACAAAATTGACAAAATTGACAAAATTGACAAAATTGACAAAATTGACAAAATTGACAAAATTGACAAAATTGACAAAATTGACAAAATTAACAAAATTGACAAAATTGACAAAATTGACAAAATTGACAAAATTGTCAAAATTGACAAAATTGACAAAATTGACAAAATTGACAGAAATGACAAAAATGACAAATTGACAAATTTGACAAAATTGACAAAATTGACAAAATTGACAAAATTGACAAAATTGACAAAATTGACAAAATTGACAAAATTGACAAAATTGACAAAATTGACAAAATTGACAAAATTGACAAAATTGACAAAATTGACAAAATTGACAAAATTGACAAAATTGACAAAATTGACAAAATTGACAAAATTGACAAAATTGACAAAATTGACAAAATTGACAAAATTGACAAAATTGACAAAATTGACAAAATTGACAAAATTGACAAAATGACAAAATTGACAAAATTGACAAAATTGACAAAATTGACAAAATTGACAAAATTGACAAAATTGACAAAATTGACAAAATTGACAAAATTGACAAAATTGACAAAATTGACAAAATTGACAAAATTGACAAAATTGACAAAATTGACAAAATTGACAAAATTGACAAAATTGACAAAATTGACAAAATTGACAAAATTGACAAAATTGACAAAATTGACAAAATTGACAAAATTGACAAAAATAATTTGGTTCTGCAGCGGGGATGGCATATTTCAGTTAAACTTTTATGTTTTGATAATTTTGTACAAACTTTCTAGTGTTGCATGTTATGAAATTCCTTAAAATAGTTAAAAAATGCGGCTCGTTTTTTGATAATTTCAAAAGAACATTCAATGGAATTTTTCCGCATATCTTTTTAAGACATCTTATTTGCTGTTCACGCATATGAGTGGGTTACAATTTAAATCAGAACTTAAAAAGCTGGAAAATCTCAGGAAACCTCAATGAATTTTTGCGCAAAATGTTTTTTGCTAGAATTCCTGCATATAAACATTTTCGTTTTGGTTCAAAACTCATCATTTTTTTTTGCAGAATGGTTAAGTAACGTTTACATGAGGAAATTTGATTTTATGAGTTTTAATGCGAAAATTGAATGTTTTGTACTGAAAAATCATCAGCATATATGTTTCTTCCGTGGAACCGAACCTGCTTAAGGGTTTCGTGCTAAATTACAAATTCTTTAAAGGAAATTTTCTGCTGAACATTTTTTTTGAAGACCGTATTTGATTTGGAAAAAAAAATTATTAGCTGTTTAACAGGAGTATGTCTAGACCGCTACAAGCTTTGTTTTGAAAATTTACCATTTATACATTTCTACACTTCCCATAACTTTTTTGTTAGTTTTACTGCCACCAAAGGAATAAAATTATTTAAAGCAATTCATTCAGTCCTGAATAAGCGCAACGTGTTTATTTTGTTCGAAAATTTGTATGAGGAAACAATGTTTTCGATTCAAAAATCACCAGAGATGTACTGAAAGTTAAAAAAAAGGTTTTGGATTTAAAATATTTCTATATTCTTGCAGTACATTTCATGTCAATAAACCCCAAGCCTAACTTGTATCCCTGTAAAGATATTTGATGTTATACAAAAGATATTTTGTATATATATAAATTTTTGTTTTAATTCTTCCGTTTTTGACTGCTAGTTTGAAATCTATTAATCTGGATAAGAGATGAAAGAACGTTTAGTTTAAAGTCTCTTTAATTTAACAACAAACAAGAACAAATCTGTTAAGCCGTAGAATGAAAAACAAAAACCGCGCAAAATTGCATTGCATAGCCAATGAATTTGTTGATTTACATAACCTTCAGATAAACTTTCATGAAAGAAACTATTTTAAAATATTTTTAATTGGGTTCAGTTTTTTATTTTGAAACTGTTATTACTTTTTTTTTAAATACTCAGCTTCTCATCATGTTAGCAAAAATTTAAAGCTAACGAGTATTTATACAAAACCGAGTCTTAAAGACAAATTCATTCCAAGCTTATTTTTGATAATATTTTCAGCAATTTTTTTATTTAATTTAAGTTTTAAAATTTAAATGAAACATTCAAAAATGTTTGAAACTGTTTCCATGAATTAATATTCATGGAAATTAATAAGTGATGTTAGAAAAAGATGATGATACTACACACATGTTTTAAATTGATTCAAGACGGAAAATAGAGCCTTCCTCAAATGTCGTATTTTTCAAAGATTGATAGTTTAATTGTAAAGTTGTCATGTTTATTGATTTTGCTCTGTAGGGTTTTTTTCATATTTTTTTTATTCATTAGCGAATTGAAGGATTTTATTTTTGAAAAGTTGGAAACGTATTTAATGAAATTTTGTAACGTTAGATGAAAACGTTAGATCACTTTTTGCAATAAAGAATTTGCAATTTTAAAAGTACTTTATGTATATAATTTCTTTTAAATAAATCACTGTCATAAGGTGTTTGAAAAACTTTTAAAACATTTCTTTAAATCCTTATTTCAATATAATTTTCGATTTGAAAATGCACATCACATTTGTTGGACCACATTTTTTTCTATAAATTTAAGAAAACACTCATTAAAGACTGCCAAGAAGAAAGTAAGAATTATGAAATACTCTGTATTGAATTTTTTAATTTCAAATGAATTATTTACTACCACGTAAAACCTTGTCACTTTTCTGAAACTTCGAGTTAGAAAATCAATTTAATGGTTTTTCAAGGAATTAACAGTATATTTTCAATATGATTAAATAATAACTTTCTTTACTCAACTCAAAACTCTGTCTTCGATGGAAATGATCATATACTTTGATTACTGTCCCTTTGTATTTTTTTTTCTACAGAGTTGCCAGTTATTTTCACGACTAGTTCTAAATTTCTTAAAGCTTTTCTCATTATTTAGCATTTTTGCTAAAATTTGATTTTTTTTTAAGTTCAATTTTATTTGCTAAATTTTCAATTTTTCTAAGTTATTATTGGTTTTGAAGGAAGATTATCACATCGAATTGCAAAAATGTATTATTTGAAGTTCTCACGAAAAAATTAATAACCCTCATACTTTAAAATTTTGCTGTTATATTTTTTTGAGTTTCTTATACAAAAAAGTTGTTCAAGACTCCCGATCCATTTTATTCCTAAATAATGCGTTGGAAAGTCTTCTCTATAATTTGGCAAATTTGCAGAGATGTCAATTTCTTTTTTTTTAAGATTCAAATAAAAGACACCTATGTTTTCAATTTAAAGCTGTTTTAGTTCCAATTCTTGAGCAAGAATAACTCAAACATAGTTTGGATTTGTTGCTTAAATTCAACCCCAGAGCTCAAATGATTTCTTATTTTTCGTGCAGCCAGGCCAAAAAGTTTCTCGGCTCCTCTTTTTAAAAATGATGCAAAATCGTAGCTCTTTATCGATGTTCCTCTTTTTTATAACCTTTTGCTTTTATTCTTACTTTGGTTGGAACATTGTCATCCAATAACAGCTTAAGTAGAGTCAGGAGTCTAGAGCAGCTTCATTGATTTTGGGTATACCCAGATGAGTATCTGATATAGCAAATTAAACCTTGTTTAGTTTAACTGTTTTCAAATAACTTACAATGATTCGAGCTTCCATATGTTCTGAGTACTAACTTTAGTAAGTATCAACACTGTTCCGTTGTTAAAAACTAAAAATGTTTCAAAGTACTTTTAAAACAGTCATTTTTAGTATCTGACAGCCAAGTAGGACTGTGGTTTTACCTATATTCAAAAAAGTTAATCAATATTACAAAATTAAAAGAAATTTCTATAGATACCTCAAAATTGAGAATTTTTTTTTAAACAGTTCGAGGGAATCTGAATTTTCTGTTACCTTTCCATTGATTTTATATGAAAATATAAAAATAAGAGAAAGCATACCAAAAATCCAAGTAATTTTTATTATGTGCGTGTAAAAGCTTCAAAATTTTGTGCAAAACTGTTATTCAACCTAAAACCTTGGCGTACTGGTGTGTGTGGTTTAACATTGTTGCCAGAATCAATTACGATTTTATTTTCGAAAATTTTCACTTTATCCATAGAATGTTCCATGCAAATTTGAAGGTCATTGAAGGTCGCCTTAGAGTTATCCGAATGAACTAAAATTTTGCCAGTATTGTTTATTATTGATTGGAACAAGATTGAAGGGTGGGGGCTAGGTTTAGAGGAAGTTGGGAATTTAAGGCCACCCTATACACAGCAAAAATTATTTTCTGTAAAATTACGCAAATGTCCTGTAATAAATGGAGCAGGACATTCGCCGTAATTTTACAGGTCGAAAAACAAATTACGTGACATTTAAATTTTTAGTGAACAACTTTTTTACAGGACATTTGCTGTAATAATAAATGAATCTTTGTTAAATTTTAAGGAAAACAATTTAAAATTACAGGTTTTGTTATTTACAGGTGGATTTATTCTAAAGGTTGCAGTTTAAGTGACGCGTAATAGTCAAAAAAAATTCTGTGGAGGATATCCATCCAAGTAATGATATTTTACTGACCGAGTATGATGAATAATATTTAAAGAAAGTCAGATAAACCCGAATGAATCACTTTAAAACTTACCTTCAATTTATTTGCCGCCCATAGATGACGTTTTCACAAGACCTGGAATGAAAAAGAAAAAATCGATTTAGTATAAGGAACAATTGGGCAATTGGCTATTAGATATTCAGAATATATAGGATGAACAATTTGAGTCAGTTATAATAAAGCGTCAGTTTTCAACGATTATTTAAATTATCGATATAACTCTGCGATATTTTTAATTTAAAATTTGCTCTGCCTAGAAGAATTTGTGATAGATCTGCAGGTAAAAGATTACATTTAAACAGGTTGGTGTTCAAAGAATATTGATGTTTGAATTATTTCAATTTTAAAAAAAATCATTGATTTTTATCTGAACATCTCAAGTAAATAACGGTAAACAGAGGAGCTATTCAATTAAGGATAGCATACCAAAAAGCATAAACGAAAACCATAAAACTTCAAGAATGAATGGAACCAAATCGTTTGTATAGGAGAATGGTTCACTTTTTTTCTATGAATCTCGCCGGTAGCTTTATGCTCACTCGTTTCACCTTTCCTCACGTTCTAAACTTTTACTAAAGTGCTTTTGCGTTTACATTTCGCCTTAAGCGGAGAGTTTAGGTTATCAAATTACACATCTCATTCTCCGAAGGAACATGTTTACACAAAGAAAGCTTTAGAACAAAACAGTCACGTTCGTCTGGAATGAATGAGGAAAAAAAAGAGAAAAATATACTCTAACCAACAACATTGAATAGCCGAATCATTAATTATCCTACTGTCCAGCTTGTGACTTTGAAAGAAGAGAAGGAATGAGTGGTCAAAATTCCGATACAGCACGAGCTATCTCAGGCAGGAAGTGTCCTCCTCCTACACTCGGTTAGAAGGCAACACAACAAACACGAACCTTCGAAGATCAAAAGAGCAAAACAAAAGCACAAACAGTGAGCGGGGAAAGAACCGATCGTGCCGACGACGACGACACTCACCTTACGACGAACGAAGGATTGACCAAAAGGAAAACCGCGAAAGGTGAAAGAAAAAAAAGTGACCGGTTTTTTTGTACCTCAGCTGAACTGTTGGTTCGTGGGTTCTACAATGACGACCCGAGAATAGAAGGAGGAATAAAGTACACAAAAAAAAAACCTAACGGTTTTTCATTCCATTCTCTCTCCTTCTGTCAGGTGAGTGTGGACCCGAGTTTATGCAAATTAGGCATGGCCGCCACCGCCTCGCCGGTCTGTTACTTTACCACAGGTATTGTTAGCTTAGAATTCACTTTGAGGTGAGACGATTTATCACCTACAAACGATTCCGGATAGGGACGCTGCTGCAATATATTATGACCTGGAGAGCAGGGAAGAGATTGGTGCAGCATCCAGCTACTGGAGGTTGGTAAACGATTTTCAATGATTTGAAATTCCGAGGGAGTTCCAATGCGAAGTGGTTTAATGGTAAGGGGGGATGTTTCGTAGAAAAGAAAATGTATTATTAACATTAAAAATAACTCATAGCTTGTTATATATGAAATTTTCAAAAAATATATACATAATAAGGCCGGAACAAATATCAAATCCTTATTTTGTCATTCGGAATTTTAACATGGCGAGGGGAGGGGGGATTATAAAAAATAATGCAAAAAACTCATAAATTGGAATAAATTGCACGAAATCTTGAATTCAACAAAATTGCATACTATAACATTGCACAAAAGCTATAAATCAAGGAATTTTTTATAGGAAAAAATAAAAAAAAAATCAAGTACACAAATGGTTTTAAAAATGATGTGGAATTATCTTGCACAATTTGTTTTTTGTTCTTGTAATCTTTCGGATATTTAGCATTATTTTCAAAATTTCCATAAAACATTTAATACTTTATTTATTCCCCCCTTTGGGATCTTCGGACATTTCAAAGGAGCGGGAGGGGTTGACAAAAGAGGAAATTGATACTTGTTCCGGCTTTATGATTTATGTTGAAGCTTCAGATCTGACGCGATCATAATCCAAAACAAACAACTTATGCTTTGCTAAAAACGCTGCAAAATTAACCTATAAGTCAATTCCAAATTTGGTCGTGAAACGCTTGTAGGAAAATTTCCTAACGATCAATGAAATACGAGTGTACAATAGAGTGTACCGTATAGTCCAGAAAGTTTTCATTTTGGTAAAAACGAGCGACAGAATTTTTGAAGATTTTTAAAATAAGATTCGGGTACCTGGGTTTTGATCAAAAATTTTTTATGGATAAACGCCAAAAACTTGTTAGAAGAATGTCACTTTTTTGCTATGCAAATGGAATTTCAATATATTGAGCATTATGAAAAATTCTTTGGCTACAACTTTGCCTAAGACGGCAAAGCATTAAAAAATTCTAAAGAAACTAAAAAAAATTGAAGTCACCCGATTGCAAAAATTTAATTAAAACTGAGTGGAGCTGTCTGCTTACTTGTTTTACATTTTGAATTGAATTTGGGCAAATCCATTCTCATAACTTATTGGGCTCGAACAGATTCATGCTTTTTTTAATTGACTAAACCTTGTCTGAGGCTACCGACATAATCTTAACCAGCCGCTCGATAGCTTGGCAATCTCATGGAATATTTTATTTATGCTTCAGGAATTAAAATAACAAAAAGAATTGTCCAAGCAACAATAATTAAAAGATCAGGATACTTCTTTTTCTCGGAAAAATTCTTGTGTACCATGTAATGCTCTCCCGAAAAGAGGGAAACTGTGAGAAGAGAAATATCCCAAGACGATAATTCTGCCAGACTAAGGAAATCCTTTTACTCTTTCACAACTGATTTCAATTTAATTTTAGCAAAACCATGGAATCTTATGATTTTTAATTTCTTATAACCCTAATATTTGTTTGTAAGTGATTGAAAATTTATTGAAGATCATTTCATCAGATTATTTCAAGCTCTAAAATCAATAACATTTTTGTTAAAATAATACTTATGAAAATTGAATGCAAAATCAATCAGTTATGCTAGTTTCTTTTCAAGAAAATATGAAGGCCTTGTTTGGGGCCTAATAAGTATTTTTTTTGCTGCTCATACCGTTTTGCTTTCTTGAGCAAAGTTGTAGCCAGAGAATTAAATTATATAGCGTACGAACGAAATATTAAAAACAAACAATAAATTGCAATCTCCGAACAAATTTTTGCATTTTGTTATACAACATTTCTAAATCAAACCTCGGGTACCTAAATTTCATTTTAAAAATCTGCAAACATTCTGTTGATCGTTTTGACCGAAAAGGAATCATTTGAGACCACGGATTTACCCGAATATTTAATAGAAAGTTGGTAAAAGTCCGGTTCGGCATGGTTACACGGATTTAATTGATTAAGCCCGGATTTTACCTGGATTTATTCTCACTCTTATCTTCAAATAAAACATTAAAAACAAATTGTGATGTATTTTTTTTTTGTATATGCGCCTAGAACGAAGTTTATCGATCAAGTTTCACAAAAATAACCATGAAAGGTTTTTCGGATTGAAAATCTGCTGATCAATTTTGATGGAAAAATATTTCAATAAGCTTTTATTTCTTTTTTTTGTGTTACTCCTGGATTTTGACCAAATTTTCCCGGATATTGCCTAGAATATTGATCGACAATTTAGAAATCAAATGCCCGAATTTTTCCAGGTTGAAAATATTCAGGCAACCCTAATGTTAGGCTCTTGGAGCCAAAGCAGAATAACAGAAATCGATTAATTGATTTTGAAATTCAAATCTTACTTTTTCAGCTATTCAACTATAGCTTTAATGAAGATTTTCTTTAATCTAAAGTTTGATTAAAAATACAAATACTCAAATGATTTGTATTTTAAAATGATGTAGCAAAGAAATCAAACGTGGATTCTGACAAGACATCTAACAAGGTTTACTTATTCCTTTTAAAAAGACTATTTTTTAAGATCTGTAAATATTCTTTAATTTAAGTTTCAGTCAAAATCAACAAAAACAAATTTGGATTATTTTTTTTTGGTAATTTTGAAAAAAAAAACTCTTTCCTTTCGATCAAAAACAAATTTAAATAAATATTACAAAACTCTTTCTAGTTATCTGCTTTGAATTTTTGCTAAGAACAACTTTCTGACAGAGCTCTAAAAATGCACAAATGTTTAGAAGCGTTATTTTTCGTTTTTTAAAAGAGAATTTTATGGCTGGTTTTTTTAAGGTTTCTCAAATAGTTTAAGTCATGTAATTTAAAAAAATATCTGATCGATTGATATTTTTTTCCGCTTGAATAGGAAGTTTGTCAAATTTAATGTCGGCAAAAATTTTTTTTAAAAATATGTTGAATCAGGAATTAAAAACTCTATCGAAAAAACCTTGTTTAATGATGTCCATTTAAGCGAAATTCTAGTTTAATGTGATACTTCCTGGTGAAATTCCAAATAAATAGTTTTCAAAGTTTTTGTTTTTGAAACGCCGATAATTTAAACAGTAATGCACAGTGGGATAATTGGGACTTGAAATCTCAAAGAAAAAACATCGAATCCACAAGTTGAATGGCCTGAAACTATACTTATCTCATGTGATTTTTTCTCAGAAATTCAAATTTGCCGTCAGACTTCACCGGGGATAACTGAGTGATGGGTTATTTGCCTTTTTTCGCCCAGAAAAAAATCTTAACTTATGAATATGAGGAAAAAAAAATTAAAGAAGTTAAACTGTTTCTGGGAAATTTTTTCTTGATATGTAAATGTTTCATGCAAGTTAGAGAAGTAAGTTACAAGCCTTTTGAATGAGCTTTTTTATAAAATATGCTATCTCTCTAATTTTTTTTTTTTTTTAGAAAAGCTTGGTTTTTATACAAAAAATGAATATCTCTGGCATGCATTAGTCGATCAATCTAAAATTTCCAGCTTTGTTGTATGCCTTCTAAAGCATCAATTGAATGTTAAATTTGTTAACATCGATCATTATTCAAGTGGAATATAAATAAATTATTTGATGAAATGACAAAATTTGCAAAACGGCAATAGAGAGCAAAATCTTTTCTTCTGTAAACAGTCCACGTCAAGTGATTTTAAGTATTTAAATGCATCCCAGCTCGTTTTATGAAATTTCAAAGACTTGATATTTCATGTTGTGAAAAAACATATGAACCATAGCTCATTAATGGGTAATAAAAAACAAATAACACCTCATTAAGATGTCTCCGGCCAAAGCCGGTGGCAGATTGAAGTGTCTAAGAAAATTCAACGCAAGAAAAGTATTATTTCAGTTCCTCAAACATGCGGTTTCGTATTTTTTGGGATTTTGGAGTAAAATTTTCCCATTTTTCATGGCTGGTTCGACCATTTATCAAATTTATTATAATTATTAGAAAATATTAGAATTATCCCTATTTTTTACTTGTTGTGAAGGAAGGAACGGCTTTTATTTAAGTAACTTATCATATTACTTCCTTTAAATTAAGCACTTCAGATAGGTGCTTTAGTTTTTCAAACTTGAATTTAAATGTCTACTAAATTGTTTTAAAAATGAAATGGCAAAGAATGCTTAAATAAATATTAGGTATTTTTTTAAACGTGAACTTAAATAAATCAATTACAATAGATATACCCAAAATAGAGATTATTCGAATAACATATTATAATTTTAACACTTATTGATATTTCTCGGTGAGTAAAACAGCAAATTAATTTTCACGTGACGTTTCGGGTTACTTTGCTTCACCCATCATCAGACGTCTAAAAAATATTTATTATAATAAAAAGTTTTCGAAATTACTAAATTGAAAAATTACAATACTTTTTTTTTGTTTTTTTTTTGTTCTTTTTTTTTTTAAACATCCACTTACAAAAATAGAAAGCAGCACAATTTTCCTCCTAATCAGCTGCTGGTCGATTTTTAACTGTCTTTTCTCTCAGTTTTGATATAAGACCATTGTAGGTTGCCAATTTCCCGATCTCCGTTTGTTGATTGGCTGTTCCCTCCTTTCCCCTAATCAGTATGTGTAGATTCTCTGTGGCTTCTCTAGTTTCTCGAGACTTTAGGTTTCTCTGGAGAACGCGCGGTTTCAGAAAGTCGAAACAGTGTTGCGTTTCTATTGCATGTTGCACTAAGCCGGACTTTGGTTTACTCACCGAGAAATATCAATAAGTTTAAAAATTATAACAACAACCGGTGATTAAATTATTTTCATAGTCATATTAAGCTCCATGCAATTAAAAACTGGCTGGAAACGATGATTAAAAAAAAGAGAAGTCTGTCGCCAAATTAAATTTTTTTTTGGGCTACTAAATTTATGACATCTAGCGATACGTTTCATAAGGGTGAAACTAGCAGTTAGCTCGAACCAAGAAACACGCGTTCGAAATTTCGGAACATCTTATCAAATCCTATTTAAAAATTGACCACTTCTTGTTCAAGAAAATCATGAAATGCGCATTATATTTACTTATTGTTCGTTGGGTAATAAGAACTTTAACTTTTTTTCACTATATTTCAGATATTTTCGAGTTTTGTCTCGTTTTTTCGATTGCAGTGTACGCCTGCAAGTTTCGCTCAATTGATCGTTGTTTTGGTTTTGAAGTTACGCCCCTTTGTCCTACTCGAAAAAACTTATTAGGCCGTTTTCTTACACACGGTCAACTCAGTTACGCCTGTTGGCCATACACGAAAAGAAAAACTTACCCCATTTTGAATAGGCGTAACTCCACGTTTCAAAAAAAAAAATGCAGCAAAGGAAGTTTCGCCACATTGAGTTTTATAAATTTTTTGAAATGAAATTAAATTACGCTGGCATTAGCGCTTAGATGCCAACAATCCATGGAATTTTCAAGTTGTGCGAGTATAAATGCATTATCTAGAAGCAAAGCTTTCAATAAAATGTGCTAAAGCATTAGAATAAACAAATACTTTACTAAAAAACATAAACAGTGAGGTGACAATGGATATATGAAGAAATAAGCAAGATCGAGTTTTGAAAACCAACCATAAACATTTTAAACAAACAAAAAAACGATTTGTAATAGATTTTGGCTCTATCGGACTTGAATAAGGGGTGCCTCAAAGCGCTCAAAGTTTTGGTTTTATTTTACCTTTAGAAATCACCAAAACAGGGAAAAAGGAAAAAGAAAAAATCGTAATTTTAATTTCGATGCAGAATGGCTAAGTAATGCGTAAAACGTCGAGGTCTGGTGTTATCTCGAATACAAAATTTTTTGGTCAAAATTGCCTTGCTGCAACTAGCCGTTTTTTCTAAAGGTCCCAAAAATTTTTGACCGGTTTTAAACTATTTTATTCGAAGTTACACCAAACCTCAACGTTTCATGAAAATCTTAGTCATTGGGTATCAATATCAACCTTCTTACCTGATTTTTGAAGTTCTGAAGTCGAATTTTGACAACAAAAAATACTATTTTCGAGATGACACCAGATATCGACGTTTTTTAAAGAAATTTAGCATCAATATAAAAAAATTGATTTTTGTATCACCTTCTCGGGTGATGGTAACGAAACCGAAACTCAAACCGAAGTGCTTTGAGGCACCCCTCATTGTAGTCCGATATAGTTGAAATTTTGATAAGGTCACTTTTTAGGCCAACATACACAATGTATATGGTAGTTTTTTTTTTTCGAAATTTTACATGACTTGTTTGTACGTGTTAAAAACCCATCAATATGATTTCTTAAAACATAAAAAAAAATAACAACTTCAAAAATTTCAATTGCTGAATGTGTAATTTAATGTTTTCTGTTTTAAAACACATGTAAAACATGAATTTCAGTTCTTATACTCGAAAATTTTTATGATATTTGTTAACTTGAGTGAATTTTTAGCATCGGATAATGGTAAAAAAAAGTCCAGCAAAATAACACTAATAACTAAAATCTTTATTCCAGCTGCAAAGCCGACTTCCTTCGGCACACAAATTGTGAGACGAGTAAAAAAAACAGTTTTCATTGATTTTCACGCTTCAAGTGCTGAACTGCATTTAAAAAGCCTCTGAATTGAAGCAATTTTATTTAATTTTTAAAAATATTTTCAATGCAATTTTTTTTACCTGATTGTTTGGTTAGAATCAACAATGAATCATGTTATAATGTTTAACATATCTTACAAAAAAAATGTAAACGAAAGTTTTTATGCCACCTCTGAGAAATTTATAAAAAAAAATCCCTGCTGCTAGTCATTCATTAACTGCCAACCGGCAAGTCGGAATCGAACAACGATCAAAACAAAATCATCTTCCAGAGGAGCTTTCAGTGTTCCCCATCGAAGCCTCGACGTTGAAAGCTCCTGTTACACATCCTAACACTAATACTAGCGAATCTTTGTTCTATCTTTGAATGAAGGCGCGAAAGCTTTCATGGAAAATGTGTTCATCGCTATACAGGGGAGGTAGTGAACATGAAATGAATGTTTATCGCTATTCCTGTGTGTGACGGAATTTCGAAACGGCGTATGTCATTATTCGTGTATTTTTAAATGGTCATGATTTTCGTGTTGTTGGTAATCTTTTAAACAGATTAGTCAATTTAAGTCAAATTCGAAACTAAACATTAAAATGATTTAAAAAAAAATGTCGACTAACACATTTTAACAGGGTGTGTAGGTATATTTGCAAATTCATTTCCAACCGGCTTCAAACGCTTAAAAAAACCTATTCTGGTACCAAATGAACTTGTTGGTAGTCATTCTTCAGTAGAAGTTGATTTGATGGTTTTTTTTTTTCATTCTACCTCGTCAAGTACGAGTAGATGGGTATGTTCCATTTAATGCTTCCATTGCCGCAAGTCGAAAAGCCAAAAAGATCATTGAACTTGTGGGCCGGGCAAATTCGCGCAAGCCGGTTTCCCCCCAAAAATGAAACTGAAAACAACAACACACGACTCTACGTTTAGTTTGTTTCGTTGTTCCGTCCTTCCACTATGGAGTGAAAAAGGGAAAAAGGGTTCTGGTAAGGAAGGTCCTCCAAAACGGGCACCCTTTCTCATAAGGTGCAGGAATTTGCCTGCAAGGTTGGTTTGTCAGCTCGCAAAATAAATCTGGTGTGCAGAAAAAAGGAGGCAAAAACGTTTGAAAAATGACTTCATGTCAGCAAGTGGGATGGGATGACTTTTGTTTTCTTTGCTTTGATGTACATTTTGATTCGTCTTTATTTTTTATTTTGGCAAAGAAGATGGGTAAAATCATCAAGCGAGCGATGATCTGTGCACGGATATAATGACGAAGATCTGTGAAGTGTTTTGGCTTCAGAAGGCTGACGCAATGCTTAAATTTGTTGGTTCTACTGCTAACCACTTGCAGAATGATCAGTTGCTCTTTGATGAGGTCGAAATAAAATGATTCCCACAAAATTTGTTAAAGTATGTATTCAAGGCAGCACGAATAGGATCGAATTTGAAATTATAAATCAAATGTTTAATCATTTGATATGTTTTGATAGGAATTTTCGATGAATTTTGAAGATTGACATTAGTATAACGTTATAATTTCACAAAATGTTTGTTCAACTGTAATTAACCAGAAGAGTTTAATGGAAGGTTTGTTTTATCGATATTTGTTTCTAATTTTTTTTTTCCATTGTTAGATTTGAAAAACAATTAATATGCATATTTAACAACGATTTTGAGGATCTAGATTGCCCTCCCGCAGACTTCAAAAGCTCCATTGACGAAGCAATTTTCAGTCTTCCTCAGGCAATCGATCACGCGTCTGCAGCGCAAACTTCATTGGAGCGGAAAAAGTTCATCAACTTTTCACGCATCCAATTAGCAAACTGGTGGTCTTGATTTTTCATGCTAGCCAAGATCTTTCCAACAATTTTCAAACTCTAAAAAGAAAATCCAAGAAGAATCTTAATTGCTCAGGTCGGTCATGGTGCGCAGTTTCCGAATCAGAGGTTCTAGCTGAAGCCTGCGCTAGTTGGGATAGAATTTTTCGCCAGGACGCACCAGACCATGGCCTCTGATCAACACCAGTCGATGAATGGTTCTTAGCTGAGCTTAGCTTAGCGAAACGTTCTGAATCAGGTTCAGAACACTATGGTATTTAAGCTGCCTAGAGGAGCCTAGAGAGGCATCGCAATTTAATCGTTCGGCGGCGCAATTTCTATGGAGTGGATCTGTATAGTTCAACGAAGCGGAAGATTCTGGTGTTTCCGGTTTGTGAGGCGTCATCTGCACTAATCACTAATCACTAATCGTACTTCCACAGCCAGAACTTATGTCTGATCCCAAAGAATAACAAAAGTGTTTTATTATTCTTCTTGTCTTTAATCATGTTTTCAATTATTTTAACATAAAAATATTGAAATATTCGAAAACATGAACTGGTTGGGCCTACCATGGAGCAGAGAACGCAGAGACATCTGGAACACAGGAACAGAAGAAACGTGGACCACCAGTACCATACGTTTCAAATGGGCAGTATCGTTGGAAGCATGCTAAGAAAAATGCTCCTTGATGATATTAACCAGACGTGATGTTAAGTAACTGCACTAGGACCATTCTTCAGCGGCTGGAAATGATTTATTTTGTACACAGAAATCATCAAACATGGCAATAGAAGCATTAATGAGGAGTTTGATGAAAATGATAAAAGGTTTTAAGTATTTTATCTTTATTATTTTTCGTTGCACTGTTTTGGATTTCAGTGTACAATCATTTCTGGTCATCGACCAAGGATATAGCGCCTTTACTCGCTCTTGAAAATAAAAAGGAAAACGGGAAAAATTAGTAGAACATGAACCTTTCGAGCTCTAAACAGAACTCGAAAAGTTTTTTCAAAAGTCAATTTTTCAATTCCTTTGAACACATCAACTCAAAAAATAGCCTTGTTTATTCTCGAAGCACAGATTTACTTCACATCATAGCAATCTGAGATGTTAGCACGATCATGCGCACTTACATTCAGCCCACAATAATGATTTCCGTAAGAAGAAAAACGACCAGTAGAAATCAACGTAGATAATATTATATTATACACTCGATTGATCTATCTATTTATGTATGTATCATATTTGAAAAAGAATAATTGGATGGACAAAATTAGGAAGATTTATTGGTGCGCAAAAAAATTCAGAAATCGAGTTCCGGCAATCGAGCATATTCAAATGTAACCATAATCTGAAGCATTCTGGATAAGAACTTCCACAACCCAATTTTAATTTCAACCAAATATTAGTAATATCATGGAACAAACTCACCAAATAAAGAAGTAAAACATCAAGCCTCTGGTAGTTGATGGTGGATTCCTCATTCTAATCTGCTCTCTACGATTTCCAATTCCGCACAGCACTTGAACCGAGCGAGGCACAACTATTCATTCGAGGCTTTAGCAGCCTTAACGATCACACTTAACGATTAAAAGTTTATTTGGAAAATCGATAATAAAAAAACATTTTCACAAATATATTAACAATAATAAAAAATTTTCACTGACGGAGAGAAGCCGCTGCCACCGGGTCATCTTAAGGTTGATCCATATGCACTATCAGAGGAAACTGAACTGTGTAATTCTCTCCCTTATTATTGAATAACTTGAGAAAAAAAAAATCTTCTACTATGACTTTGACAAACGCGGAAAAAATTATCGTAAACCGAAGAAAAATTATAATAAAAAAAACACTTATCTTAATGAGCCCTCCGAAGCCAAAGTCTTTCACGGAGGAATATGATCCTGGACGTAGCACTCGTCCCTTAGAGTCAGTCAGTATATAAAACTTCACTTGATTAAACACTTCTTATGATTTAAAACACAGGACTTCTTATAACTTCTTAGCACCTCAATTCTTCAAAAATAGTTTCATTTTCAGAAGCAAAAATTTGCAGCCGAAAAATAAACACCCGTCATAAACGGTCACAGCCTACCATTGTCTCCCGGTTTGTGAGGCGTCATCTGCTGTCGGAAAGTTCTTTGCACCCCCTCCGGTAACGTTTGATGCTATGAATTTCTCCTATTTTCACTGAGATTGAAAAATATTTATTTTGAACAATCTTTAGTTGAAATAAGTGAAAGTCCAAGAGATCAGTTTCATTTAAATATATTTTGGTTTCAAATTTTTGTATGCAATTTTTGCAATTTATACCTTACATCAATGACGAATAAAAGGTAGGGAGGGGTCATCGAGGGCAACAACCTCTTCGAATAAAATAAAATTTTTAACATTACTTTTATCATATTCCTTGAAATTTAATAAATCTAGAAAAAATATCTAAACTGGATAACTTGAATTAAAATGTTAAATATTACAGCTAAGGGGGAACGTGAAAAAATATCTCAAATAATTCCACTCTTATACAAGTTAAGGGGGGACACAAGTATAAGTTTTGTTCAATTTTCCACGCATCTATGCGGGCTAAGCAAACCACGTAAAATTATGTCCAATCCTCTCAAAATCTTGGCATTAAATATCAAGATTAAGATTACAAAATCAAGGCAAAACTAACCAGAAACAAAAAATTATTTAAAAAAAAATGAATAAAAAAAAAATTAGAAAAAAACCTTTAAATCTTTTCAATCTCTCGAGAAAAAAAAACAATAAAGAAATTGCTAGCTCACAAAAATGGAGCCCAATTTGATTTTTCTTTTTTTTTAATGTGAATAAATTCAGTAGTTTCAGCAATTCAGCAAAGAGTAAGTAAGTAAGTAAGAGTAAGTCGTAGTTTGCTTGAATTAATTCATTTTACATTTTAAAAATTTGTGCATGCTCAAATCAATCAGGGAAATCTGGAATGCTTATCCTAAAATAAAAATACATCACATTCTCTCAATCATAAAATACAGAATACATATATACAAGGAGTCAGGGTCGTAGTAAGAACCGGCTTATGGGGGGAGGGGAGAGGATTAGGTGACATTTTTTTTTCTATAACATTTTTTCTTGAACTATGCATACACGAAGAATTTGAAAAAAAAAATTAAGGTTCTATATAATTATTCAGGTTTTACATATTTCACATTAATAGTAAGGTATTTATTAAAATTCCTAAGTATCAACATTACTTCCTTGCCTGTTGGCAGTTTTATTTTCAAGAAATTTTGAAAATGAATGAGGCATTAGAAGATTTCTTTTTAAGGAACTTCTTTTTATATTTACTTCAATAAGAAAGTAGTTAACCTCATGGATGGGAATTTGGTATGAAAATTTCAAATATTTAAGAATAAAAGTAAGATATTAAGTAAGCGGTTCAAATCAGATTTATTTTCAACTATTGTAAACTCGATTTAAATTACAAATTTAAGTTTGAGTTTTTGTTTAAAGAATCAGCAATACAAATAATGTTAAAAAAAAACATTGAAATATGTTTCTGTAAAATTTAAAAAAATAGTATCTAACACAAACAAAAATTCTCGAAATCAGTTTCATCACAAAAACTTTAAAGTTTCTAGAAATGTGCCACATATTCAATAATCCAAACACAGTCAATTTGAAAACAGATACCAACAATCTTTATGCCATGTACTAAACAACCTAAAGAACCACAACTTTAAAAAAATCTCTCCTTAAAATGTTAAACACACAGATTCTCTCCCTTTGAAAACAATCAAACAGATACCCAACTGACAAACGCTAGGAACACTTCATTTTGAATAAGCCGTTTGTTCAGTTTTTCAAAATTGCCGTTGAAAAGTTCTGTGAAATAGTTTTAAATTTATCATTATTTTTAATTATTGGTAAGATTAAAAATACCAATAAAAAAAAACAAACAGTTCGAACAGGAAAATCTACAAAAGCGCCGGATAAATCTTCACAAAAGCCACATAAATATGACTATATTGTAAGAAGGACAAAACAGATAATGCTCAAATCAATTTATTCAATAAAATATGTACAACTTTGTAGTTTTTCTTGAGGATGAGACCAACCTAGTCTTGAAACGTTGGATGAAATAAATTAATCATCAATTCGAAAATAGACTGCAGTGCCGATTTAAAAAAAAAATAATGCGAAAAAATAAATAAATTGGAATAAATTACACGAAAGCTTGTATGCAACGAAATTGCATACTTCGAACACTTCAGCAAATTTTAAATGATATTTCAAGCTTTTCAGAAATCGTTCGCATTGATTTGTATAAAATTCACTCATAAAATGAAGACGCAAAATTGAATAATTTTAGCTATTCAATTTAAATTTTTGTTTGATTTTGTAAATAAAGTGCAATAATTTGGGCAAAATCTGGGCGATTTGGCAAGCTAAGCCTTATCTTATTGGAATTCGATATTCGGGACTAAATTAACATCAACAAGTTAGTATGTTTTTCAAGGTTTCTGAGTCGAAAGTGTTTCTTTTTATCATTCTAATCGTTCATTAAAATTTGATTTGTAATTGAAATTATCCAGTTCAGAGAAGAACCTTTTGGTTGGTATTTGTCTACCCTCATGGGGTTTAACCCCAAAAAGGATTTCCCACTGAAACAAACATTATGTTTTGATTATGAAATATTTTCTTCACATTACAAAAAAAAAGTTTCAATTTTTAAGATGGCTGGAGTAGCCATTTCATAGCTTTGTTAAAATCTGCATAAATTACAGTTATTATCAGTTTTAGAAAAATGATTTGTAGTACAGAAAACGTAAAACATCCCCAGCTATCATTGAGTGTAAAAATCTTTCACAATTACAAGGTTTATTGAATGAACTTTCGAGTTTTTCATTATTTGTGAGGAATTTTCTTAATACGCAATTTAAAACTGAGGTGTTTTTTTTTATTATTAAAACAACTGGAAGTCTTCATTCAGTCATTTAACAATGATTTTTTGATATTCAATTTGGAATATGAGTGTTTTCATTTTGTTTTCGAATTTTGAAAATTACCCGTAAAATCAAGCTATGATTGAAGTTATTTAAATCATCCCGTAAAATTTAAACTGCAATTTCGATTCCAAAATTGAAATCCAAAATGTTATCGAAAAAATTAAATTAAGACATGGTAACGCAAGTGATGTATACTACTTTACACTCAAAATTTGAAATTCTTTGTCAAATTTTGATCATTGAGTTAGGTTATTCAAGAGTAACAATCCTCACTTAGAGATAAAGCCAAAACCTCGAAAATTTATCACAGGTTTATAATTCTGCTTCAGCTTTCAATTCTTTTTTTGCTTGATGACAGAAACTCGTTTCTGAATTTTAAACGAGATTTAACTTATTCCATAGGTTATTGTTCCATATTATCAGAATCACAATTGTTTTTCTGTTTTCAATTTTTTGGATTCGGTATCTCGATTAGAATTTCAGGTTTTCGGTTCAAAACATTTTTTTAAAATAGAAGAGGAGTGAATGCCATAGTAGCTCGAAACGTCTGGACAACTGGTAAATTTTGGTTTTTGATATTAAAACTCGCCAAAAAAAGTGGATAAAATCTAAGAGCTGATTAAAAAATAGAAATGAAGGACTGTTTTGAAATCGATCAAATACAACGCAAATGATTTTTCAATAATTTACTAATATTTTTCCATAGACAAATAAAACCATCCTGAGTTTTTATTTGATATTTACTCGAAGTTCTCAGAAAAAAAATTAAAATAAATTAATAAATAGAAAGAATTCAAACATTATTTAGCTTTGAAATGGTGATGGTTTCATTTTATTGGAATTTAAATTCAAATTCGCAAGTCGTATTAAAAGTTATAGTAAAATTCAGATTGAAACCCGAAAGGTAAAAATTAAAATTATAGATTCATGGTTGAGAGTTTGGAACAAATTTCCATTCTTGGATCGTAATGGAAACGCGGATTTGGAATCTTAGTTTCGGAATCGTTTTCTGTGTAATTTAGAAATCGTATAAAAATTCGAAAACATATCCAAAATTCAAATGCTATGAAGTTATAACTACCGTGAAGCATTTACTATTACAGTGCAGAAAATATTTGCTACAAAGAAATGATTTACTTCCATCAGAGGAACTGGCAACCATACCTCAAAACGAAAAAGAAAGTGAAGAAAAACTAGTGACATACTTAAAAAGATGTGCATTGTACGATGAAATCTAAGATATGTATCATATAAATTCCTAAAAACGAAGAGGGTGAAAGCTAAAGGTTAATCACTCTCAAAATAAAAAGTATAAAAAAATGCTGAGACAGATGCACATTTCAAATTTCAAACCCATATGTTTTCAAAATTGAGATTCAGGTTCAGGTCGAAAATGAATTTAACGATCAAGATATAATAATTAAGATGACTATTTCGATGAGGAATACAAATTGCAAGAGATCGCATACTTTTAATCTGAATTGTAAGTCCAATTTCAAAATTTCAATTTCTTCACCAAGTTATTCTAAATACAGTAAATCAGAACAATTTTTGGATTATTTCTAATTTTTTTTTCTATTAAGAATATTTTACCAACTTCTTGGCATTCGTGAACATTTCCTTAATATTTCTGTCAAAAGGTGCTCTTTTAGAACCCGATTCGTTTAAGATGGTGTATTTTTATGCTCTGAGCCAACCTTAATCTAAGAAGAAATGTTGAAAGGAGTTTTCACATTCAATTTTTAATCATAAATTTTGTGTTGTCCCACAAGAGTGTTGACAGTTGCTTGTTTTTTGAGAAACTTGTGTGCTTAGAAACTGCTCATCATTATAAATTCGTTCATTTTTGCTACCATCAATTAGAAGGCAAACTAGTGCATGGTATTTCTTTGCAGATATTTGATTTTGATTTTTGCAAGCCTCAGCAATCGCCTTTTTTATCACCCTCACTTGTATACGAAGATATGTTGATGGTGGTGCCTAACTTAAGGGGCAAAAAAATCAAATAAAATTTAGATTTCTATTTCAAGACTTCCTGCGATAGCTGAAAGCCCTATTCTAAAACGTAAATTTTATTTAGTTCCACATTTTTGTTGGGGAATTTTAAACTTTTTTAAATGCATGTCCCGATTAATCCAACGATTAGTGGGCCAAAGAATATTTTGTTAAAATGTGTCACCGTTCTAAGTTTAACCTTCCAAAGCTGTTCGCAAAAAATCGTTTCGAGGAAATTTGACTTATAGTTTGTTATTATTCCCGTGGCCGCAAATGTTGACCAATTTTGACAATATTAGATTCATGATATACGTAATTTATTCTAGATCTTAAATACTTCAAAGAAAAGTCAATTTGTTCTAACCAGGTTGTCTATAGTTGCTTCCGAATGAAAAAAGTTCCAAAAAACAATTTTATTTTTAAATTGCTCATATTTTCTGACAGATTTGTAGTATTTGAATGTTTCTTTGATTTTTTGGATTGTCAAGAATACATCTATCCGAAGATGTATAAATATGTTAGGGTCCAATGTACATTTTGACCTCCATCCCGGATTTTTCGATTGAAAAAAAAAAAATCTTATTTTAAACAAGGACATCCAATTTTGCCTTTTTTTTGCTGTATCTCATTTCTCAATGACCCGATTTTCTAAATAAGAATTTTAGTTTTTTTTCGTTAATTAGATTATCATTTTCATAGAACATACTTGGTCTCTCAAAAATCTCAGTTCTTCAGTATTTTGGAATAATGATTAAGATGCTTTGAATTTGCGCTTCGGGTCATATTGACCCGATCGGCTTTGGAGGGTTAAATTAATTTTCATCCTTTTTTCGCCAAAATCATGTTGAAAGAATTTTTCACTACATACCAAACTTGTAGACATGTCATATGACTGTTTGAAGTGATGTTAAATAACGTTTGTCATGGTATGAAATTTGGTGATTTTACCATGCTTCAAAAAGTTTTTTATTCTAGATTTATTCAAGCAACATGATAAAAATTAAATTTATTTTTGCTTTTAGGCTATAAATCCAGGAACGTTTTGGTCCTAAAAGGAGAAAAAAAGTATAGAATACTTTATATTAGATCACAACAATTCTTCCGAGCTTCGTCCCTGTTCACCCAATTTTACGGTGCATAATACATCTGGAAATTACAAATTGAAAGCTAAATTTGAGTTGATTTTGCCATCTTTTAATGAAAAAAAACAGCTTTTTTTTAGTTTATTTTTATATTATTTAATTTCAATTTTAATTGATTGATTTTCAACGGAATTGTTTTATGTATTTTTTCTGCAAAACAAATTGCAGGGAATTTAATATGTTTTGTGTTTTACTTAACATTGTTAATATTGCTGATTTTTCAAAACCCAAACTAAAAAAAAAACAAGTATTTAAATAAGTTTGTTAGAATAAGATTTGAACCGCATTTGAACCGCTGTGCTCAAATCAAATAAGCTAAACTCACCAGATTTTTTAATAAATTCAAAGATTTAAATTAACCTTTTTTGTAACTTATTTTGTTTCTAGAAGAATTCTTATATAAATAAAGCTTACCATTTCAAAGATCTAAGATTCTGAAAAAATCGTATTTAAAAGCATCAATCTTAAAAGAAGAAGTCCTAAATATTCTCCCGATATTTTAACTTTTTAAACAATTGAAAATTAAAATCAAATGTTTGTACATGCAATACGCATTTTGATTTTTGGAACTTTTTTCACATAATTCACATGTTTCCGGCACGATAAGTGAAGCCAAAATGTTTTGAAAATCAAAACCAGGGTGTCAGGATTTTATATGTTGAGAATTTCTGATTTTAATGGGTTGAAATCTCAATCGATTAACAAAAAGTTTTGCATACCGAAAATACCTAACCTATGTTAATATCACTTATATTTAAAGGCCTTGATTTGGAAATTAATTTGGCATATATTTTCACGATAAAAAAGGCGTTGTCTGAGTTATACAAAATTGTGTTTCTTTTTTTAAACATTGTTAGGCTGGAAAAAATATCAATTTCTTCTTTTGTCACCCCCCCCCCCCCCCCCCCTCCGAAATTTCAAAAAAAAATCCGAAGGGGTAAATAAATAAAGTTTGAAGAAATTTATTAAAATTTCGATTCAAACTTCTAATATCTGAAAGATAAAAAGACCAAAAAACAAATTTAAGAAGATGGATGTTATTTCACCTTTTGTTTTCTTGATTTGATTGAATTATTCGGTAAAAATTACTTGATTTACAAGTTTTGTGCAATGATATAGTTTGCATTTTTTTTTTGCATACAAGCTTCCGTGTAATTTATTCCAATTTATTCGTTTTTCGCATTTTTTTTTATTGTCCCCCCTCTCGCGATGTTCCAACTCCGAGTGACAAAAGAAGGATTTGAAATTTGTTCCGGCCTAAGTCATATAGAAAAATCATTGACTGAAAACATTTTCAACATCAACAAGCGTAGCGTTTAAACTTTTAATTCAACTAGTTGTTTCAAGCAAAAAATAGTTTCAATTCATGTATGAAAGATTGAAGGCTATAGAGAAGGAAACAAACAATAAATGTCAATAAAATTGAAATTTTAATCTTGTCCCATTTGTTTGATTTGTTTAATTAACCCTCATCCGTCCCGGGAGTTTTTGCCCATTACAGTCCATGGAGTGTCAATTTGACACTCCTGACTATAACCAATATATCACTCTTGTTTTCGAACCGATTTCTATCTATAGGTTTGGAAACCTCGTGATGTAACTCACAAACGTTTTTCTGACAATATAAAGCTACAACAATTCAGTTTTCCAAGTCTAAGTTCTAAGTATAAGTTATTCAAGTCTAAGAAAAAAAACCCGCAAAAAACATGCTTCAGAAAAAACTGTAGATCATCTATGCAATGCTCAGAAAAATTTTACTTAGTTTTCAAGAAAACTGAACTTAGAAGCTATACGTTTCAGAGTATATTTAAGATTATGACCTAAAAAATAAAAAAGGGGTGTTAAACCGTATTTTTGAATAAATGAATTGTCAAAATTTTTTATGTCACACCAAAAAAAATTTGAAAAGAGGATTGGAAAGTTTACTTAATTTGGCACACTTTTGCCTTTTAAGGTTTTTAAAATAAGTAACACCGAATTTTTGAATTTTAAAGGTAGCAGATTTTCGATCCTTTAATCAATTTGCAATTTCTCTGATTTTCTGAGTCTTAAATTCAACTTTGCCATGGATTTTGAGTATTTTCACGCAAATAATTATACCGATTCTGGTGATAAAGTTACATTTTCGTGGTCATGATACTAAAAAAAATATATCTTAATGTGCAACGTTTAGTTTTTAACTTCAGTTTTCTTGGAACTAAGTGAATTTTTTTTAGTATTCTGTAGCTGATCTACTGTTTTTTCCGAAGCATGTTTTTTCGTATATTTATTCTCATACTTTGAAAAACGGAGAATTGAAGTGTTGTAGATGAATATTGTCTAAATAACATATTTGTGTTACACACGGACGTTCAGATACATAGATAGATTAGTCGGTTCAGAATCAAGAGAGATATAGTTGCTTTAAGCGAGAAGTGTGAAATGATAAGAGATTTTTTTTCCTGGGCTTTCAGGGAGCGTCCATAAAAAAAGTTATGATGCAAAATCAAGATTCCAAGAATTAATTGAGGGTCCCCGAAGATTTTTTTTTAAATTGGAATGTATCCGAATAAAGCTACATGCTGCCAAACTTCAAATAGTGTCATATTGACACTTAAGAACGGGTTACAAATTGTTCTACTCTTAATAATTTTGCAGGGCGCCTATGAATTTTGTAAGCAATCATGTTTGGAGAACTTACAGAAACATTTTAGGAACAATTTCAACTGTATTTTAAAAAGTTGAAGACCGAGACGATTTATGCACTCAGTTTTAACTGAAGTCCGAGAAAAACGCATCATGAATTGCCAAAATATATTCGACTGTTTTTAGGCCCTGGATATTGACTCCTTAGATGCTTAATAGGTAGAAATGGTTCGAAAGACATATTAAAAATAAAGAACGAAACCTTTCCAATTTCAAAACTAAAAGTATTTGAAGTCACAAAAAAATATAAAATTCATCACATCAACCCGATGAAATTCTTTCTATCATCATTTTTCATTAAATTTTAAATTGATGTATGAATTTTCGCCATCCAAAATTTGAATTCAGTTATTTCCTTCAGCTGGGATCATCTCAACTGCTGTTTTCTACCAGCTTTTCATCCCACATAATTTAAAAACACACCTACAACTTAGTGACATTTTTCTGAATATTTTGTTTACTGTCACACCCACAGTCGGAAAACAATGACCATATCAGTCTCTTTGGAAGAAATCTTGAATTGATTAGTTTTTTTTCTGTTTCGGGTTCAATAACTTCTTTCGTCGATTTCTACTGCCTAGAGCTAGCTGAAACCACGTGCTGGGAGGTGAATTTCAACGCAGACAGTTCCAATCAAAACATGCGTTGGTAGTAAATTAACTCAGAATCTCATCGCTAGAAATCGCTAGATTGATGATGAATTTCTCACTTTCCCCTTACTTGCCAACCCCTTCAAGATTTCTAAGTTTATTCTTGGTTGAGCTGAACGCAAGAATCGATCCACCACCAAGGAGATTTAAGAATTTTTGCCAACCAAGCAGCTCAGCAGGTAGGGTTGAGTGTTGAGAACACAAGAACGCGCGCAAACTCCCGGGTCGAAGAGGTCGCTGAACTTCCTCCCAGTCGGGCAAGCCTTCTCATCCATGGAGCACTGACTGAATGACTGGAGCTACATGCATAAAACAGAGCCAAAGCGTTCCGCTCCAGGTACTTCCAGCTTAAAAGCTCTCCCTTTACCAAGTACGCTTGCGCAAACCAACCGATGAAGTTCATCTGCCCTGGCGTGGTGTTGGTGGTTTTTGCTCCATTCTACCATCTTCATGGTTAATTTCTGCCGAGGAACTTAGAACATTCTATCGATGCTCCCCAAACAACCGACCAAAAGGTAAGAGGAGTCTATGCTCGTATCTTCCCGGCAGTTTTGACTATAAAATTTCGATTTCGTTGCCATTTTACTTTCAGCATTAGCAAAAAACAAGAACAAGAACCATGATGATGAGCTCAGCTCCTCGATCGTATTATGATGGTTCTGACCACACGGATTCGCTTGAAGCTCACGCGAAGATGGAAGTTCTGTGTAGGCCACCGGCACTCATTATTCTTGTATGCTTTTTCTTGCGTTTTGGACTCTTCGGCTGTTGCTGTTTGTTTATTCGTTTGCAAGTGTTAGCGCAAAATAACAACAATAATAGGGGTTTAATTGGGACCCCATCTTGCTACCGGGAGCACATGGTCTGTTGAATTTCGGGAAATCATAAACCGAGCAAAAAAAACAAGCGCAACCAACTCCGAGAGATTCTTGCCAAGAGCAAAGAAATAATTCTGAATTGAAAGTGATGAAAAAAGCAACGAAGTTAAGCCAGTTCTCAGGTAGAATGAAATTTGATACCCGACTGTTGTTGTTTTCCCCCGTCGATGCGGCTTTGATCAGTCTCAGGTGTGTGGTGGTCGTAGGTCAGTGAACTGCTAAAGTTTCTAAGAATTGGAAAAATTGCTATAGTATTTTCATCATGTCGTTAATTGGCATTCGATCAACATATAACGAAACCAGAGAAATTAGAAAAACTTCACAAAAACAGAGTCTTCATAGTTTGCTTGTGAAAAAATGGTTGATAATGGTGCCACGATGAGAGTTCTGGGGTAAGTTCCGAAAATTTTGTTTTGGCAATATATTTTAAAACTTTTCTCTTCCCTTAAGAACTAACATTGGATGATCTTTATCAGTTTAGATCATGCAATTTCATTCTCTATAGATCTTAAATTTTGAATAATATTTAAAGTTTCATATTTTACGATTTGAAATATTTTTAAAATTTGTCTATCAGAAAAACCATTGAAGCAACTATATGAGTATTTACAGAAAAAATCCACTAAGAACCTCGTTCGTTTTCAACATTTTTTGGCCTCAGAAACAAATGAAATTTAACCTTCTTGCAATTCCCTAGGTCCTGCAACTGTTGTTATGTTCTGTTTTAATTCAAACTTAACCATTTGATAGAATATTTAGCCATTTGTTCTATATCTACAGGCTGTCTCAAAGAAAATGTCGGTTTTTTTAAATATCCAAAAATTATCAAAGAATGACCGTAAAAAATAACTCCAAAACTATACCTAAACAAAAAAAAGTTAAACTTTCATATAAACAATCTATTTTATTCTAAATGTTTTTTTTTATCAGAAAAGGTATTTTAAAACTTTTAAAATACATTTTAAGAAATAAAAAAAAAAATATCTTATTTTATATAGCCTTTTGGAACTCAATTTATAGGCTTTCAAACGAAGAAAACAGTTTTCAAATATTTCAACTTCAGATTTAGATCATGATGATTATCTGCAAAAAAATCTTGTTGATCAAAGTTCCCCCAGTTTACAAAAAAATAAGAATTAAAAAAAATTAAAAAACAAATACAAACAAAAGACTAATCATAACAAAAAAACTAATAAATAATGATAAAAGGATGGATTATAGCAAATTAGACAAAAAATCAAACATTTTAAACAAAACAAGAAAAGAGCAGGGTAAAAGCATTAAAACTTGGTAAAAAATCAAAATTACAAGAAATTATCAAAGATTGACTATAAAATAATGCAAATGATAATCAATTTAGGTTTTGTTTTGAGGTAATAAGTGAAAAAACGTTGAGAAAAAAACCGATTTTGACAACATTAGATTTTGGCAGCACTAAATGTTCGGGCGTGTTGCCAAATTCGAACAGGCTCTTTATTACGATTAGAAGTTCATCTTCATTTTAAAATTATTGAAAATAATGCTTGTGTTTAGTCGTCGGGTTTTAGATACAATGGAAAAAGTGTTAATATTTTTTTTTAAATATTCATAATCATTGAAGACACAATTTAAGGACATATAATTGTTTTGAAATTCACAAGACATTATCCATAATTGCTATATAAGAATATTCAGAAAATAAAAACTTTTGACGTGCATGTTTTGTATTAACATTTACTTTCAGCTGTGCTTGAATATTTTCCAGATTTGAAATTAATTTACATTATTATCAATAGCTGCTAGAAGTTTACAATCACCAGTTACCATAGTTTAGCAATTATCGAACCAAAATTTCCATTAACGGCATTTTTTACTTCAAATTTCAAATGAAAACGAAAAATTGCATACAAGGGTTTTTAAGAACCTTGAAATATTTGGCTTAGTAGATTAAAACTGAATTAGAGATAAATTTTACTCGAAATTAAAAATAAAGTTATTAGAATGAAATAGATTCTACGCTTGCACGATAAATTTAGTACCTTGTTGATTAGTATCATTGAATACTATCTTCAGGAAAAATAAACTACTTGACAGATCGCCTACAAATTTTCCACATGTAAATATTATTTCACTTGGTAGTATCACTGAATATTTCATCAATTTTCATCAATCCGCTCAAAAGTTATCCACAAATGAAAATGTAGCATTTTTTTTTCAAATACAGTCCTTAATAGTGTTTTCAACAACAACACAAATCTGTTTATGAGTACAGAATTCTTACAAAAATTGTACTCATAAAAAAATCAAAAATCTCTATATGAATAAAAAACACAAATCAATCACTTTAAAAACTTACTGGATTGATATCTATTTTCTTATATCTCCATGATAAAAATTCAAAACAATGTTACTCGAACAACAGCAATTTTTAACTGATTTAAAAATATAATCTAGAAGTACAACAATTTTTAACTGATTTCAAAATATTTAAGAATATAGTCTTGAAGACTCTTATTTAACATACAAAAAACTTTCATTCGCGAACAATTCACCTTGACCTTGGCCTTGGCGAACCTGACACCTTGAAATCCTTGACCTTTGAAAAAAGTTGAAGAAAAATTTGAATTTTTCATATTCTCGAGTCATTCAAATTGTTTGTCGAACTCTAATAAATTCGGAAAAATTAAAAAAAAAATTTATCAACCCCCCTTCCCCCTTCGATTTTTAGAAAATCATGATATTGGAAGTAAATAAACTTTAAGGTATTTTTATGAAAATTTTAACAAATTCTTCAAAAATTCAAACCGTAGAAAGAGCGAAAGTCAAACAGTAAATTATGGGAGTTATATCTCCTTTTGTATTCGAAAATTGTCCAAATTTTCGATCTTAATTAACTCGATTTTGTAGTTTTCACCAATATTGATAGTATGCAAGTTTGTTGCATACAAGCTTTTGTGTATTATGTTTCAACTCCAAAATAGGATTTCTTTCATTAAATAAAATCAAATATTTCGAAAGTGATTACGAATTCAAATGTTCCAATATCAATGCAACAAGTTACAAATTTATCTCTTTTTAACGTGACTTAACTTGTACAGTTTTCAAGGCTTGATATGGATATATATTAAACAGACGCCAACAATCTCAATGCTGATGAATATTTGTTAGAAATCTATTTTGGATGATTTTTCCGGCATTGAGAGTGAAAATAACTCCACTCAGATTATCAAATATACTTCTTATTTTTTCAAATCAAGTTTTCAAAATTAAATTTTCATGACTTTCAATGGCAATATGATATCTAGGGATTTTTTTTTAATATCTGCCAAATTGCGGCGGAAGTCTTACGATCTTTCCAATATTGAAAATTTGGTTCAATTTTACGAATTAAAAACATATGTATTTTTCAAAGAATTCAAACATTTTTATTTTTTAGTAAGGATTCGTTTAAATCTTCTTTGCCAATTGAATAATACTAAATTTCAAGGCTACATAACTCTGATATTTTTCAACGGAAATCATAAAATAGCACTTCGAAACGTATTGAAATTTTATCAGCTTTCAAAAAAAAATAATTTAAAGACTTTTAACAAAAAAAATTGTGAATAAGCTTTAAATGGTGTCAAGAACAATCTGCATCACCTAATTTGGTTTGAAAATTTTGTTTTATTTTATTTACCAAAAAAAACTATCCAAATCAAACTCGAAAAATCTAATGTAAGAAATTTTCTATTTTGGGAAAGTTCTGAAGAACCCCGGCGTAAGCCCATAAATTGGAATTGTGTTAACAGCTACATTTTATGTTTCATTGAGTTTTAATATGACACCACTTTGTATCAAAATGATAATTGTAAAAAAACATTTTTGTAATGATAAGAAAACTGCCCCCACTGGCATAATTTAATATGGAAATTACAAAAATGTCAATTTTCTGAAGTATTTTTTAAGTCTTTAATGAATTTCTGTTTGCAAAAAAAATTTGGATCGTATAAAGTTAATTCGAGTAAGAAAACTTTGAAGCTGTTATTTTGATTCTTATGAAAGCAATCAGTTATCAAACGAACAGAATGATTTTCAAAATTGGTCATTTATGTCAATACAATTATCAAAATTCTATCAAATATTGCTCATTAAATCTAGGAGTATGCTTGTGGTGGAAGAGACTTAACAATTTGATTGAATTTCCAAATCTTAGGAACTGACAGCAAATTTCATGTAATGTTTTTTTTTCTTGAAAACCGAAATTAAATCATTTGATTTTTTCGTATTTCACTACATTTCAAAGTCTTCTATCCGAAGCTTTGCCCAGTTTTACCTGAACTAGATATTTGAAACAAAATTTGAAAACAGATCGGTTGGCCCGGTTGCTTAAATTTTGTTAAAAAATTCCTGTATTTTTTCACTTCATTTGCCAAAACTAGGAAAAAAATTATCTAAAGTTTAAATAATTTTTGATTTATGCGATCAACGAATTTTTTTCGAACACATTGTGGCAAAATATACACGATTTCTCACAGTTTCAAAAACAAATTAATATCTGCTGATATGTTTGGTTCCAAAATACTTTTTTTGTCTTCTGCTTGTTTTTTGTTGATAAAATCTTTAGACTTGCCCAAATTTTCACAAATACTGCCTGATTTTTTAGATGAAAATTTGGATATCAAAAACTTAGATTTGGTCAATTTTTTAGAAAAAAAAAATGCCTTGATTTTCCTGCCTCGTAAACGTGCGGGAGAAATTCTGGCTACCATATTTTTCTTGAATATTAACAAAGATTTTTTAAATCAATGAATTATATTCCAAATTTACTTTTTTCACAAACTTTTTTCACAAATTGAAACTTTTCATTCAAATTATCTAAAATTTGGGCAATTTCATACATAAACCTGGCATAATCCGGGCAATTGATTTTAAAACTGACTTCCAAAAATCCGGGCCATATCCGGGCAAATTTGGTCGAAACGAAGAAGTAACTCAACAAAAACAAAGAAAAAAAAATTAAAAATAATGTTTTTCATAAATACTTATTGACAGATTTTAGATTGTATTCAAGGCTTCCAACAAACATTTCATAATTATTCTTATAAAACTTGCTCATGATATTTAGTTTTTGAGGCATTACAAAAAACTTTCTATAACATTTTTTTTTTGTTTATTTGCCAAGTAAGTGAGTAAATCTGGGCAAAATCCAAGAATTTTTCGACGAAATCTGGGCAATCAGGTCGGGCCAAACTGTTCCCAAATTTTGCATCAGATAACCATGCCAATCCGGATAAAACTGGGCAATCTGGCAACCTTAGTATAATGGTTGTATACCATTTTACCGAAAACGTTTGCGAGAATTAAGAATCCCCAGAATTTTAATCGCTAGTGAGAACACTTTACTAGATTTTTTTGAAGACGGACCATTCCCCAGAAAATTTTTCGCCAGAATAAACCATTGTCTAGAAAATTTATTATATTTATCCAAACTGGGATATTAAAAAAAAGTTTGATTTAAAAAAAAATCAAATTTTCATATTTTTTTAACTTTTACAACCAACGAGAATACAGGTACAAATCCGCCGAAGCTTACGAATACGAAGTGGCCGCGGACCCGCCATCAGAAGCGGCGGGCCCAATATATTGATCTAGGTCTTCTGGGGCTTCGATGGTCTGCACGAAGTTTAGGGGTGATTCTTAAGCCATATTTGCCACGTGACGGTGTAACGGGCAATAAGTCTTTCAAGATCGATCTACAAAATCAGCTACCAAAAGGATGTTTTATCCAAGTACCAAAACCTTAAACAAAATACAAAATTGATTCCAAATAAATTTAGTGGGAGATTTCCAAAAAAGGTTTCATTTTTAAAATCATTTTTGAAAATTAAATTTTGAATCATTTGAAATTTAAAACAAGCTAAATCTATTAAAAGCAGAAAAATGGAAAAAATAAACTAGAGGTAAAATTTAGCAATTTGTGCCATTCTGGGAAAAAAATGGGAAATGGTTTATTCTGGGAGAAAAATTCTGGTAAACTTTGCATTCTAGAGATTTTTTTCTGAGAGTAAGTTCATTATAAGGTTTGATTTCTGGTGTTTGTCAATCTGAGGAAGGACTAGTTTCTGCACAAAATAAAGTTACTATGCTAACTCTTCTGTGCACATTTTGATGAAAAAGTTAAGCCTCTATGGACATTTTTTCTTCAAAGAAGTTGTAATCATAACAAATATCATTCTATAACAATTTCAAGACTAAATCCGCAACACGTCAACGTTAATTGATAAAAAAAACCGTCAGCGTCATTGACAGCATCATGGATTAAAAAAAGACCACCATCATGTTTGGCTAATGGATCACACACATGAAAGAAGAAGAGCCAAATGATGATCAAGAACAAACCTCAAAGCACCAACTCGTTCATTACACGACTCCATCCAGCAGCAAACACGATGAAGTCTGCCAGAGTGTTCGTGGGAATTCGCGTGTGGCGAACAGCAACGAATGCAACCTCCCAGCACGAGTCATCGCCATCGTATGTAGTAGGTATGTAAGCTCCATAGAACTTAATGTCATTGTCAAGGACAGTTTTGTAATTCTTGATGTACGGGCTTCAGCATTCAGATTTTGTGATGCAACTTCTGACGCTGATTTATGCTTGACAAAACTGATGCATTGAAACTTTGTACCAAAATGTAAGTTTTGATTTTTTTGGAATGGTTGATTCAATTATGAAACGTGAAGATGAGTTTGTATACATTGATGCTTAGAACCTTAATATGCTTGTATGTAAGAGCTAAAAGCAGCAGCAGTGCAGTCAACCGTCATCCAGCCTGGTGAAGTCACGGATGGGTAACTTTGAAACACGAGGCAGGTTCGGTCATAATTCAACTATTTATCCAGAGTCTCTCTGTAGAAGCTCTGGATGAAGCCAACAGCAGCAAAAGTTCCACTGAACACGCGCTTCAAGTCGCTACTTGATTGTTGTTGTGCACACAAGCCCCTATTTATATATCTACACTTTACCCTCGTGTATTTATGTAAGTCGTTACAACTAACTAAGCTCGATTACTACTCGCCAACAGGCAGAACTAGCGACTCGTTGATTGAGGGTAAAGTCAAGTTCAAGAATAATAACCGGCTTTGCCGGCAAGACTCATCACCTGCGGCAAATGATATGTATGATGATCATCCCCCCTTACTCCGTACCGTTGATCGTCTCTCGTGAAGTGAGGAGCATTCCACGGGTTGGAACTACTATGAATATAAACTACAACTACCATGGGCAGGAAAGGAAGGAAGCAATATTAGAAATCCGGCCGGTTGGAACTAGTAATTGCAATCATGTACAGCATCCTCCTACTACACTTGGATAAATGGGAAACTTCGAGTGAAGTAATCTAATGCGAATTACATTTGGCGTAGCCAAACGTAATTTAATCCCTAGGGATGCTTCGGAAAAATACGCGACAAATACCTGGCTACATTTTTGCAAAACAGTTCAGCGTGACAAGTTGCATTCCTCAAAATAAATCACAAATTACGTTGCAACGTGTGAATTTATAGGTTTTTTCTACTTGTTCCTATCATGTGTATTAGACTGCCCCAAATTTGTATGGAAAATTCAAAACCTGTAAAATGTTATGAGCGGCAGGCTAAAATTGATCCTAGACCTAGTGCAAGATCTCATGCCAAATTTAGGCCAGATCGGAACACGGGAAGGGGTCGCTCAACAAGCCTGAAGTTTGTATGGGATTTTTAAACATTTTGTTCGGGAGAAACATAAAAAACCAGTTTTCATCAATAATTTTGGTTTCTTTCGGTTGATTTATTTCAAAAACAGTTTTTTTTAAAGCCCAAATTATGACAAATATTTAATCCGAAAACAGAAAATCGATTCAAGTTAAACCTTGTGGGGAATCGTGGGCCACATTTCTTGGGGTATCTTGGCCAACCTAACATCACATTCAAATCTTAAGATACGTTTTTCATATCTGTAAAGGTTTCTTATGCCAAATGAAGAGTTATGAAAAATATTTTGTCTCCCTATATGAGAAATTTTTCCAAAACGTTCTCGAGCCAGGTTTTAGGAATTATTCGGTCATATACAACTCTCTTTTTTATTTCCACATCTAAGATGGCTTTAAAATGACTAAATGAATTATGAAATTTTAGTTTTGGGTCAACTCATAAACTTTGTACGTTATCTAGTCAATTTGGATTTTTCAAAATAGAAGAAATACTTTTTTTTAAAACAGACAGAACTTGGGGAAATAATTTTATCAAAAAATTTAATAAAATGTCTTATGATGTAGGGTGTAGGAAACCCTTTCCATTTTTTCTTTTAAAATAAAGAAATAAAGAAGCAGGGAAAAAAAGTTGCTCATGATACCCCACTCTCTCCTATTATGGAAGCTTTAAATAAGATTTGAAATCTGCTGATTTTGATGGAATAAAAAAATTAGATTTTTTTCTTGATTTTTGTTGAGTAATTCCGCGGTTTTGATCAAAGTTGCCCGGATTTTTAGCCGACAATTTTGAAATCAAATGCCAGGTTTTTGCCAGGTTTTAAGATAGAATATCCCTGTATACGTGCTGAAAAATATCTGGCAACCTAATCTTAAACATATAATAGAAACAGAAAAACGAGAGCAAAAGTTAATGAAAATCAAAAAAGATATATTTTAATTGTCTTTTTTTAAACTCAATGAAATATTCTGAGATTATGAGTAAACCTATTGATACAAAATTTCAGATATACGATTGTACCAACACAACTATATTTGATAAACTTTTATTTTATTATGCTTATAAAATTTCAAGTAAAAAAGCGCAAGCACCCATTCCACAAAAATTTTAATTGGTTTATTATTTTTAATTAGAAGAAAAAGCTAGTTACTTTCTTCATACTTTTATAAAAATGATAATCAGTTTTGTTCGAACTTGTTATTGTTAAATTTGATGTGCAACTAGCTGATCTGAAATAAGCTTTTCATTTAACAATCGTCTATTTTGCAAAATAAAAACCATATCATGGATATCGATTTGACATTCCAATAAAATTTTAAAATTAATCTTCAAATAATAAAATTGAAAAATTGAGTTTTCGGACTTGAAATTAAAACGACATATCAGTCATTTACTTCCTGAAAAAAAAAAATTGTATAAACTTGAAATACTTTTTTAGGCACATTCATATCAAGTTTATGAAATTTGTTCACATTCTACTAGAGTGTATGAAAAATTAAGAAATGAACATTTAAGAGTTCGTAAGAAAGTGTGATTTGAGTGTAATGTGATACAACATTGTGAGGGTTGGAATCGTTTTGAAAATCTCTGAATTAATAAAGCAAAAAAATCGTTTTAAATCTGCAGCATCTCAGTAAAACGATTTTTTAAATTTAAATTGAAACCCTGAAATTATACAGGAGGATTTTTAATTTTTTTTTCTTTTTTTTTTTTTTTTTTTTTTTTAAGGAATTTAACAGCAAGCTGTCATTCTTCCCAACCCTTTTTTTTTAATTTCGATACTGTAAAAATCGCTGGCTCCGGATCGTCAACAGTGGAGGTCTTTTACCACGGCCCTATGCACCGGAGGATCGGCGCGGGATCATTAAGTAAGTAAGTAAGTACTGTAAAAATACAATACAAAAATAAATATTTGTAACAATAAAATATGTAAAATTAAGATCAATCTACATCAAAGATTTTTATTTTGAACATCTTATTAGACACAAGAATTATACATGTTTGAAAATAAAAAAAATCCTTTGTGTCAAGTTCTTCAAAACTGATTTTGACTTTTCGATTCTTCAAATTTTTACTAAATTTCTATTGTATGCAGATCGATGTTTATGTTTGATTGAGCCTTATTTTTTGGTTAGTATTTTAAAATCAGTTGAAATGGTACATATTTTAAATATCATTATTAAATGCAAACTTTAAATAAATTTCACCATCTATCCTCTCATATCTCACACAACAATTCCAATGAAATAAAAGAAATATTAGAATTCTTAAAATTTTGAGCAAATTTTTGTGATTATAAACTAGAGATGTACCGAATAGTGGTATTTGGCGAACGGCCGAATACCGAATAGTGACCTTTTCAACTATTCGGCAAAACGAATATTCGGTCGAATATTCTGTTGAATTTTCTATACAAAACAAAACAATATATTCATTTTTCTTCTTTTTCTGCCATCTTAATGCCCCTCAAGTTTTTTAGTCGATTTATTCCAACCAGATGTATAATTCATCAGATCTTTTTCAAGTAGAGATCTGTTAAATTTTCAAAATATCACCATTAGCTTGACATCAGATAACTTGTCGCTTCTGGGACGTTTATCACAAAAGAGATGAGGTTCCATTGAAATCTGGGAAAAAAAATTTCAAAACAATTGTCAAGCTATTAGAATTTGCTTTTTTCTATATCGAATTAGATGAATGTCTTAATTTTGCTAGATGTCTTAAAAAAAGTTGCCAAAAAGGAACGATGATCTTTAACCTTAAGCATACAATACTTTCTACGACACGTATCCACACGGCTGGGTCGGGTCTGAACGATTCTTTGAAAAACTTGTATTAAAAAAGGAAAATCTGAACAGAAACTAGGCATCATTCTCAGACATACAAAAGGAAAAGAAATAAAACTACTTGAAATTTAAAGTTTTCATCGAATCACAACAGCAGTGTTCAAATCGTATTGAACGAATAAATTTACTCTAAACAATCGTTTTGTAACGCAAAATTTTAAAATTTTCAAAGAGACATTTCGATTTTTTAATTGATTTAGCTATAAATCTGAATAAACCCGAGTAAAATCCGGAAAGTTAAAAAAAATATGTGTCCATCCCCGTTAGATTTCACTTTTCTCGAATTCTTTATTTGGTTTATGGACAAGCCTGGATATATCAAGAAGTATAATCGATATATAATCCTATTTAAAGTGAAAAATACACGGGTACACTTTAAATGTTTTACTGAAACCATAAGTTTATGGTTATTTTAAAGCTTTTAAACATTACTTTTGGATATTTTATAAATTATCCAACATCAGTTGAAAAATTTTACAAGTCCGTTTTTGTTTAAATTTAAAAAAAATAAATATTCGGCCTATTCGGCCTATTCGGCCGAAAACCTAGCTTAACTATTCGGTGAGCCGAATATTCGGCTTAACGGTTTTTTGGCGGTATTCGGCGCCGAATATTCGGCCGACCGAATATTCGGTACATCTCCATTATAAACATATATGACTCAAAAAATCCAAATGCAAATTAAATTGAAAACAATGTTAAAAAAAGAAGAAAAGTGCAGTCCAGTGATGCCAAATTCAATTATAAATTTATCCAAAATTTTAATCAATGCTGCTGCATTTATGGTTCTGTGTCTGTTTAATCTAGGGAAGATCACTTTACTCAAGTTGAACACAATCATTTGATCTGAAATTGGTTTTTACTTTTGATATCTACTTGTTCAAAAAGTATACCTACTTGTTTTGAAATTATCGTACCTTGATTTTATTCAAATTCATGATTTTTCAATAATTGAATCGCCTGATCATCGAAACTAGAGGTTAAGAACTTAATCTGGCAAAATTTTAATATGCAAAATAATATATTTTTGATATTGTTGTTTTTTTTTACAAACACGAATAAATACTGTTTCATCTTATTTTTTTTAAAATATTGAATACTCACAATTCAAGAAGTCACATCAAAACTAAAATTTAATTAGGAAACACTTTAAAACATAAACACTCACTCAAATTTTTTGTCATTCGACTTCAAAGTCTTCCCAATTGCCAAAATGAGCTTAGATATACTTTCATCCACCGAGTTCACTGAACTGCTCCCAATTCGCCCAAATCCGAAGTTGTGCTCGCGAAATCTCCTAATTCATTGAAGCATCACACTAGAGAAAAACTTCACGAACACACTTAACGAGCCATTTCCATTTGGAAAATTGTTCAAGAGTCCCTTTCAAAGAAAATCCGAAGTCAATGCGACGAACATCGAGCTCGGAAGTACTTCGGCTAACGAGTCGATAAAAAAGCGTGAGTGCTTCCACGAATGGTCTGCTTTACCGACCGAGGCTGAGTGACTGCCGAAGTGCATTTGGCTTCAGGGTCATTGACCGAGGCCGACGGTGAGTATCCCGGCCGATGACTGACCCAGTTTCCGTGAGTGCCTTGCCAATTTTCTCTCGGAGCGTGGTTTTTCTGTTTTGAGAGTGAGTCTTCCTTTTAACTCTCACGATTTACCAATGAGAAAAAATCGCGATGATCTTGATTTATACTGAGAAAAATTTAAGACTCGCATTGACTCATGAACACTTTTCAATTATTTTTCTTAAAAAACGATATATAAATGCGAAATAAAAATCACTTTTTACATGAGTTCATTTAAAAATGTATGTTTACAAAACATATTCAAACTTTTGAAGCCTAAAAAATCATCATCATGCACTTTTTATCAAAAAAAAACATCGATAGCACTCGAAAAAATCCAATGGTAAACTGGAAATATTCATAAAAGGTAAGTCCAAATGTCTATTGTCACACTCCGCGTCGCAGATCGAACACGTCATTTCATCGACGCAGTATGTCACCAATACTTGCACGAAATTGCACACAATATCTCTCTTTCACTCACATTGTTCACAGTCCAAGTTCAACGACCTCAGCTCTAGTATGACCCAGTTAATCTAGACTGGATCTCAGTGAGACCCTTTCTCTCGATCGATCGTCGGTGAGTTCCACATTTCCTTATTTCCACAGTTCCGTAATTGATACTTTTCATCACTCAAAGCTACTTTTTGTAAATTCGTGCATTTTGTTCAATTTAGTAGAGCTACACTGTAACTTTTCGTTCATCTCTTCAAGTTTTCTGCTGCTCCTGGATAAAGATGTTTTCGCTTCAAAGATGGCAAACACAACGTTGTAGGCAATATGAATTCTTCATTTTTTTTTTTCAAAGGAATAACATAAATACACAGTCACTCACTCAATAGATTTATGTAATGACGTAATTTCCCACCACCCGATGACAAGAACATAAATCAACACACCGCGGACGACGTAAATTCGCACAACAATGCTGATGGATTGTGTAAGATGGTGCTGTGAGTTTTTGAGATGACCCCGTATGACGATTTTCGTTGTTTAATCCTCTTGTTTAGTAGATTCCTGGAGCTTCCCTTCGAGTGAAGGTCACACCCGTTTGAGTCTTACCTTTAAGTTTTTTTCTCGTTCAGTAGTTGATTACGACGCACATGATAATTGATGATGTTTCTGGACTGTTTGCTAATTTTGTTTATATCTTTCAAGTAGTAGATGTTCCGATTTTCACTGGGTTGATGTTCTAGACGTAGAGTTTCCGCTAATTTTCACGATCACATGAGTTGCGAAGTGGCTGGTTATATTTTTAGAGGTGATTACAAGAATTCCAATAAACAAAAACAGTCGGCACTTTGGTCACCCCACAAGATTCTGGAATCGTTTTCTGCAGAAGGTTGGGATTTGCGTAGTTGCTCATTTAAATCACTTTTTTTTTCAATTTTTCTTACACAACTCAGAACGCAAGGTTTAGATTTCACTGGTTTCTGCTGCTTGTGGCAGGCAGATCACATACCACAGAGAGAGGTTCCCGAGGGATCAAACAAGCAGCTTGATCCGCGAATTGCCAAGTCGCAATTTATTCCTGGGGATTCCCGTTTCACTCACCCCAATTGATTCAGCCACCTATCGTTTGTTGTTGTTTCATTTGCTGGATTCTTCCAGTAGAACGACTTGTCGTTAATGCTTTATATACTCACTGTGTTTTTTTTTCTGTTTAGGATACCAACCCCATATAACTAATTGATAATTCACAGATTTTCAGAGCGTTGCGGTTTACTAATGAATGATTTCTTCAACAAAATTTTATTCACATGAGTTATGCACAGATTTTCGATGAATTTCAGGTTCGTTGCTGCTGGTCTATTGAAATCGTTTTCCGCTTCAAAATTCAAACAGGTTCGTGACTCTTCCTCTAGTTAATCGTTTGAATCCTTCTGCAATGTTTTGCTAAATTCAACACTATCTTCCCAGATCACAATTACATCACCATCGTACCTCCACTCTTAGAATACTCCTCGATCATTCACCTTTCTGTTTATGCCACCGAATCGACTTCGTCTTCCCGAAAAAGGAAAACACACTCGAGTGGGATCAAGTTGTGCCAAAACTCGCACTCGTTCACCGTTCGGCAGTTGTTGTTCTTCTTCGCGCACTGGCTTCTAACGAATGGGCCACTGCCAAGTTCCCGAGTACAACCCGATCCAGCTTACGTAACTCGCGCGTTCAAAGTTCTGCTCGCGCTGCTTTTGCAAACGCCGAAGAGGGACTCACTCACGCTATTCTGGAAGAAGCCTTCAAAGCTCACGATCGTGATCTTCCCGAAAATTACGCGACCGCTCTTCCAAGCCACAAGACTGGAACTCAGAGTACGTGCGATCTTTTCCTAAATTTTCCCGGAAAACCGATATACAGGGACCACGTCCGTCTGGCGTATTGTCTTCCGAGCAACTAAATCGAGGATGATACGGAAAATCACTGTTTACTCTCGATCGGGAAAAAGCACAATTTTGACGGTCAAGGTACTTCCCCCACTACTCGACCAAGAACTTCACTCACTCACCTACACACACTCAGTCAAAAAAAAATTGTGTAACCGGAGCTCCGTGAGGAGAGCAGCTAGAATTTTGAGCACAAGCGATTAAAGAAAAAAGCTCCCGAGCATCCAGAGTACTCATACAATGCCCTAAGCCCACGCAAGCAACCGAACACCTGTGTTTCCGAGGTGCCTCACCACACAACGATCGAGCAACTCATCAACCACCGACACTGACGGAGATCATCAGCTTTGTTCGGAAGCTCTATGTAGAACTTTTACTCACACTATCGTATCGATCCTCAAACGCCTCATCTTCAAGGGACAGAGGGAGGAAGTTACAGATCACTCAACGAGAGAACCTCCTGACAATGAAAAGCCGGCGAGAGAGAATTCCCCCGGTGGCTGATCGTATTATGTGAACACTTCCTCCTCCCTTGTTTCCATTTCGTTTCCATTCTTCGCCGACAAACCTCACCTCTCAAGGAATAACGGTACCAAATCGAAGTTTATGTTGCATACTTTTATTGCGCGAGGCCAATCTTTCTCCTGTGGCCTGTTGTCGATCGGTCGGGTTTTTTTCGTCATTTTTTTCCTCCTAGCTGTAGTTTTTTACTACCATATTGATGAGGGCTTCGCTGCTGTCGACGACCGCAGGTAGAATTTTTCTCTGTTGTGCGTTGCATTGCGTGAGCGAGGAACTCCAACTAACTATGAGGAGGAACTCCCTCGCACCTTTCCAGCTGTGTTTCGTGTTTGTTGCTGCAGGATCGCATCGCATGGTCATGGTTCTGGTTTTTTTTCTTATTCAATTTTGCTTTGCGACCGCGCGGTTGAAGTTCATGGGAACCGGTGTGCTGGTGAGTGTCGAGGTCAACCTTTCTCGTCGTCATCGTCGTCGTTTCAGCATATTCATGAACCGTTCTTCGGCCGCGGAAGAGGGATTTGCAGATAGCAAAAGAGGGGGAGGGTAGGTGATATTACAAAATCTATTGTCTGAACTGTCACGCCGGTTGGGTTCAAACAGGAGGTCTCGGTGTACGGTTATTTTTTCCAGCCAGATCGTTTTGGTGGCGGTATTATCGCGCAACCTCCGATAACGTGTGAGTGGAAGTGACACGTTATGGGTTGTGAACTTGTTCAACATCCGCCGTATATGGGTATTTTAAATATTTTGCTGATGCCGTTTCGGAACCGGTATTATTATGCAATTGGTGGTATTAATTGGATTTGGGGAGTAGTTCTGGCTATGACGAAATAGAATTCAGTCCTTTGTTATGTAATTCTTGCATAACTGTATTAATTGTCTTTTATTGATGAAGTTGTTGGTTTTAATTGATTCTATTCAATGTGAGGAAATAAATTATAATTATTATGCTGGGATTATTCCTACACACATATAATCGCGTCAAAATTAAGCTTTTGTTACAATTATTATTGAAACCCTTCATGATGGAACATGTTGGAAAGTAAATTGAACTTTGTTAGACAATTCATTCATACTTTTGTCATTTACTTAAACTGATGCTGCTCAAAATTACAACTATGACCAGACCTTGGCTAGCATTCAAATGAGCTTAAAATTTTTCCAACCAGAAGTCTCAGATATCCTTCTTCTTCTTCTTCTTCTTACATCAACATGGCCAAAACATGTAGGCATCCTGGAAAATGAAAAACTTGCGTTCCTCATTTTTCTTTTCAACATAGTATCTGATACATAGAACATGAATTGCAGATACTACTACGGCCAGCCCAACCATGTGATGAAAACCGCGAAAGATACAGGATACAGGGGCGGAATGAAGCGTGGAGATCCCTACCAAACGCTTCATATAATATTTTGAATATGTAAAGGCCATAAATATGAATTTATGTCATTTGGGAAAGTATATAAGGAATATTGATACATTAAATGCAGTTAAGGAATAAGGAAATTACGATAATTACCAGCATTATACTCACCGCAATAATAATTAGAATATAGAATATTACATTTGGGTTTCTGTAGATCAGCTATTTCGTCATCGTATCTTTCTATTTTTAATTCTATTTCTTTTATCACAATACTTTTCCGTATAGTTACTCTGAGTCTACCTATCTACGCTACGGCCTCATCTGTTCTTAAATGAGGACGAAAAAATGGAAATAATTAATTGTGTGTTTTGCTTGGATGAAATCTCTACGATTATTTAATTTTGTATTAAAACATAGAACTACATTATTATTTCGATGAAACAATTAGGTCAAACGTCCTGTTTGCATGCTTATTTTTGTCCAAAAAAGAACTGTGTAAGTTTATTTCTCGAACAGAAGCCTCCCCTATACTAAAGAATTTATTACATTCAATGGTAGCACTCCGCTACTATGTGCTTTATGTTTTTACTATATTCAAAATCGAGAAACAATTTTAAATAATCTTCTTATTATTTTTACTCATTCAAATGTTCGGAAAAGATTGACAGATCGATTGCCTTCAATGACTAAAATCTTGCTACAAATATAAAGAAAAATAATTATGACCAATCTCGTGAATATAATGGCTTATTTAATTATGTGTGCCCCAACTAGTTAGGTGCTACATCAATACAAAAGTGACTTTTTGTTGCCGTGGTTTGAACTTCTATTTTTGCTGAGACGATGTTAAAGATAATTACAACTTAGGAACTCCTCAAACTTTTTTTGACATCACTTTAGAGTTATTTATAAATGCGACAAAATAATAATAAAAAAGAAAATTGATAGATTTTATACCAGTTTTCAGGTTACCATTTTTGAATAAGATTCAATTCAAAAATCAAATTATCAAATTCAAGTCCCTTACATTTCAAACACTTGTGAATCGATAAATATTAAAAGAAGCCCATTATCAGTGGGAGCCAAATTAAAATATTTATCATCAATCATCTTTCCTGATCTTTTTCTAGCCAAAACAATCTCTAAAAGAAAGCTGGATAAGGTATACTTACCACTTTAGTTTTGACTCAAAAAAACTAAACAAAAATTTCCTGCGTGCAGGTAACATTGTTGGTGAAGAAATACATGGTCGAAAAATGAGCAAATTTTCAAAGGATACATCAGGAACTTGTTGACAATGCATGGCTTGACCACTCCATAGTTCGCCGATACTTTCGTCTCGTCGCTCCTGATTTGAGGGCAAATCACAACCATCTTCCTTCGAAACTTTCTTCTTTCGCTCGGCTCGTTTCGTATTCCTAGGTCCTGCACTTTTGGTTTTCACCACCAAATTTCACCGGTAATGCCGACAAGAGGCCAGATTTAGCTCTTCAAATTTGATTCGCTTTAAATTTCACTTCGACCGACACCAACGTAAACACGAACGTGATCATTTAATTTTTCATATTTTATCACCCAACCAGAAGTCTCAGATATCCTGAAAAAAATTTAACAGCCAATTTGGAAGATTTACTACCTTGGAAGGGTTGTACAAAGTCGACTCAGGACTTTTTGATTGCAAAATAAAGTGAACTTGATCGAAACCATAAAAATGTTTTTTCACCATGGATATGTTTTTTTATGACGCCAATTAAATTTTACAATGAAGACGATTTCAAACTGATTGTTTCTTTTTTTGTGGTTAGTCAATTAGAAGGTTTATTAAAAATTTCTGATGGTGAGCAATAATTTTCTCATCACACAGTTTTCTTTTTTTTTTTGTTGAGAATTGAAAACAGAGATGGAATCTATTTTTTAACGATTTTTATTCAATTGTCCTTACAGAAAAAAATTGGAAGAACGGATAACCTGCATTTTAATTTTTTGGAAACATGACATTTCTATGAGTTCTTCCATGGGTAAACCTGCAGAAGAGAGTGAAGAGACTTGATCCTTGATCTACGAAAATGGGATACGTAACGATAACGTACGATCTAAATGTTCTACCCCCACAAATCAGACTCGACTCTAAAAATGACATTCCTTAGAGAAGGAACTATTGGAATAAGATTCTATGCCGGACCGGCATTAACAAGCTTCCTTATAACTGGCATTGTCATCCCAGCACAACCGCATTGCATATGTCTGAAAGAAACCAACTAAAGCATATCCCATATATGTACTTTCACATGACAAAACGGGATGGAAACAATCAGCCATCAAGAATATTGTCGAATGATGTACAGAGCGCTGTGTGAAAACGTAAACCGAGATAAGAGAAAATAAACATTTCTTTGTTTCCAACTCTCGGCAATCAACCACCGGCTAAGATGTCCGGCAGTAAGCAACTGTACATTTCTCATTCCCATCCCATTTCCACCCCATTCCAATCCCATTCCCTTCTCATTCCCATCTCATTCTCATACCATTCCAATCCCATTCCGATCCCATTCCCATCCCATTCCCATCCCATTCCCATCCCATTCCCATCCCATTCCCATCCCATTCCCATCCCATTCCCATCCCATTCCCATCCCATTCCCATCCCATTCCCATCCCATTCCAATCCCATTCCCATCCCATTCCCATCCTATTAGGAAATATTGGCAATTCTACACTAACACGATCTTAGCAGGTGGCCTCAGCCCTAACCTCAAACCAAGGAAGAATAGATTCGATTCTTGAGAAGGGCGCACGATAAACGCGATTTTCCGGTAGGGTAAATGATCTTGAGCGGAACTAATTGGCTCAATTCGACGCAACTCGGAACAGTTGATCAAGCGGTATGGCTTTGGGTTATATCCGAACAAAAAAAAGTTCAGTTAAGCGGATAGATCTGGGTTTCTACTTTCTAATGATGATTTTTAGATTATTTTGGAGTGAATCCTTATAATTTAAAAGCTGTTTTACTGAAGTAAGAATTCTGATCTTGAGCGGAACCACGCTGATCTTGAGCGGAACTAAAATATGATCTTGAGCGGAACCATTTTCTTCTGTCAACATCTTTAATAGCTCTTATTCCTAATACTTGTTTAACTGTGAAAACTTCGATTAAATTTCATCTTTGAAGATTTTTAAGATCAAAAATTAATGTTTTTACGTGAAAAAAAAACTTAGCGTTCCAAAGCTTTTCTCAAAATATCCGTTCAAATATATTTCTTGCTTAAAAAAAGTCCTATTTTACCTTTGATGCACTGTATCCTATATTGAAAGAATCGATTCTCTAAACTCAAATTTTAGTTTTTTTTAATCTCAAAAATTAAATTTGTTAGTATATTTGACTGATTTTTTGAATTTGCGTGTTTAAGATCATACTGCCCCGAACAACTTTTGAAGGTAACAACAAAGTTAGTAATACAAAAGAAGATGACTACAGATTTGGCAAAAAAAACTGTACATTGTTCTAAATCAATGTTTTTAAGAAAAAAAATCCTAATTTTTTTCAATCCTTATTCCCTTAATACCTTTAATTTTATTGAAAATTAATGCTAAATTGGGTCATTTTTATATATTAGTTGGGAAAAATCAGTTTACGTTGAAAATCTTTTCATACTTTTCCAATTCAAAGTAAGAAACTTTAATTTTATATTGACCAAAAAAAAATATAATTTTGGAAATCCATTCGAAATTAAAAAAATCTGTGAAATCTGTAAATATTTCAAAATATCGTGTTCTGTGACACAGATGCTGTGATAAAAGTTTCCTCAAAATTTTGTGAAATAACGGATTTTACTGTGATTTCGGCAACCTTCCTGTAAGCAACTTATTAAATAATAAAGTTCATAATAAATTCCAGTTTCTTATGAATCACGTTAACATTTATTTATATTGAAAATTTATTGAAACATTGATTATTTATCTCAATTCATAAAACCATTATTTCTCAAACCAATTTCCAGTTCGAGCTCAAGTGTAAAGTCAAACACAAGGAAATCGAATAGGTTTTCAATACAAAGCCACCAATTGAATCGTGAAGTATTATAAAATAGCTAACCCGGTGTGCTTTGCTACACTTTGTAAAACTAAAAGAATGTGTGTAAAAAAACAATTTGAATTTTTGTTTATTAGATAGTATATCGTTTCCAATTGGAATTTGAACATCTAAGACAATCTCTTTAAAAAAAAGTTACTTCATAAAGTACGAATTGTAATAGCAATTATTAACTTTATTGGCTTCATTAGTTCTCGAATTATGCCAAAAAATATGTATGAAAGCCTTTCTCCTCCTTCTCGTCGTCCCTCTGAAAGAAAGATTCAAAAACACATTTCACACCCCCCAAAAATTAAACTTTTTGTGTGCCTAGTTTGGTACGCTGCGACACCAACTAATTAGTTTTTGTTCTATTCGAACTTAATTTTACATTTTTTCTTTCCCTAAAGCTGATAGAATAAAAAATATACAAATGTGCTGCATACGTTCAGGGGTAAAAACTGCGTGTGAGACATTAGGCATAAGGCAGCGCACCTAGCGGTTTTTTTCGGAAGCTAGTAGTTCCGCTCAAGATCAAAGATGGTTCCACTCAAGATCATATTTTACTTTTAAAAAATACGCTATAATTTGATATTCTGATGGAAAACTTGTTACAAAAACCCGAATAATGCTTTTTTATGAGTTTTTCTACCATTTTAATCATTGAGAATTAGTTTACAACGGTCAAGGGTGACATAAATTGACCTTCAAAGTAAGCGTAGATTGATGAAAATTGCAGCAGAAATGCGTATGTTTTTAAATCTTCTAAAAACATTATTTCAGTTAATAAATTTTGGCAAAAATGTCAGTGCTTGTATGAAAAGATCTTGAAAAAGTGTTTTTTCAACAATTTGGTGAGATTCATAAACAATTATTGCCTAGAACTTAGAAAAAGTAAATGGTTCCGCTCAAGATCAGATTTTGACTAGTTCCGCTCAAGATCATTTACCCTACTAATTTCGACAAACTCGCACTGTGGAAAAGCGATACACAGACGTTCGTGTTTTGATTTTTTAGGATGTTCAGGGGTGCCAAGTGCATTGATATTTGGAAAATGATTATGATTTTTTTAAATGCATAGTTATTGTTAAACCTTTTCTGGAGTACTGAGAATTCACAACTTTCCGGTAGATTTCTATTCGAAGGTGAAATCAAACGCATCATTTATCTGAACAAAATTATAACTTTTGGTGCGATACTTAACCGATGCAACGAATTTTGTGGATATGTTTAAAATAGTCAGAGCATGTCGGCGATTGTTTTCGAAGTCAACGTAGACGGGGCGTTAATTTACTTTATTTTATCATAGTGAATGATTTTGCATTTGTTAAGAAGTTAGAAACAACTTTTTTTTATCTACCAAGCAGTTCACGAAAAAATATGTCAGATGTTTAAATTCACCTTAAATGTTCATAAGCGAACGATGGCCTCTCTTCATTCATTAAGGTACGTTCCGTAATCAATTCAAACGTATATCTCGCCTTGGTAGATAAAATTTTTAATCAATTCTGAAACATTAGAATTGATTTGAAGCAAGCGTATACTGATTTTAGTAAAGCACCTAGCATCACTGGTGAGGCCGCCAGCAAATCAAAATTCGAAGTTATGGCTTAGGCCAATTTTTCGCTAATACTATCGTCCGTATATACCCTTATTCCCATCCTATTCTCATCCCATTTCCTCCCATTGCCATCTCATTCCCATCCTATTCTTATCCCATTCCCATCCCATTCCCATCCTATTCCCATGCCATTTCCATCCCATTCCCATCCTATTCTTATCCAATTCCCATCATATTCCCATCCTACTTCCACCCCATTCCCATCCCATTCCCATTCCATTCCCATCCCATTTCCATCCCCATATTTAAAATCCTTTTGATCATCATTTTTTTTTCGAAAACTTTAAAACAAACTGAAACTTTAGCTGAATTCCTTTCAAAACTGGGTGGATTACAAATTACAAATAATTTAAAAATTACAAACTACAAATTATAAAAAAAAATTATAAGGTGTTGAAAATCAAAATAGCAAATCGTGATCTCTTGTGAATTGAGTTCCTCGACAAAAATGTCAACCTTTTATAAGTGTCGTGATAATAAAGCGCTTTGGGCTGAATCGTAATCTAAATTTAAAATAAAATTTCCGGTTCTTTCGATTCAAGAAGTGTTCCACCTCAAGGATTTGATGAACCTGGAAGTATGTTAAATAGTTTGTCAAACAGGGTGTCCCAACAGGTTAATCTATGGATGCCAATATCTGAGGACGAAATTTTGGCTCTGATAAAAAATGCTTTAAAAAAAAATCGCCCAGTCCCGAGGGCCTGAGTTATGAATTGTACTTGAAAAACTTTGATTCTTTTAAACTTGAAATGTGCACTATTTTCAACGGATATCTGCAAGGAGCAATCATTCCTCCTGAGGAACTCACCGCTGGGACTGTTTCATTGATTCCTAAAACAGGAGATCCTGAAAGTTTAGATAATTATAGGCCTATAAGCCAACTAAATACAGAATTTTAAATATTTACTAAAATATTGTATAATAGAATCAACCTAGTTTTGTCTGATATCATTGGTCCAGGAAAAGCAGCCTGCATGCCAGACCGGAAATGTTTGTCAGCGCTAATGATTCGCGGCGTTTCAAAGTTTTTGATAAGCCTTGATTACAAAAAAGCCTTTGATAGCGTCAACCACAGCTACTTATGGGCAGTTCTTAGAAAATATGTTTTCCCGGAAAAATTATTAAAATGTTTGGAAAGTCTGTATAACAAAGCAACATCTAGGATTATATTCAACGGTCATCATCTGACGGAAGAAATTCAAATCAAATCGTCAGTGAGACAGGGATGCCCTTTAAGCATGTTGCTGTTCGCAATTTACATTGAGCCATTTATTCGTAAAATCTAAGACTTGAATGCTCCAAGGGATCACAACTTAAGGTCGTAACTTTAAGATAATCGCTTACGCTGATGATCTCAACGTTTTAGTATGAAGCACCGAAGAATATAATTTGATATTTTAAATCATTAACTCTTTCACCGCGTATGCACACATTGAAATCATTAGTCTTAAGTCTAGTTTCATGAGGTTTAATCATTGTGTTGGAGGTCTACATCAGATTCAGGAGTCAAATCAAATAACTATCCTTGGAATGCCCATAAATGGACAGATATGGTCAACCTTAATTACAATCGCTTGATAAGGAATTCGACACATCGCCTGTATCTACATTGAAGTAGAAGAATGAATTTTTTGAATGTGTGAGTAAATTCCTTCGTAATCGCAAATTATTCCCCCTAGTAATCGACATCTTGCGGAAATTAAGACAATGATAGGAAAATATGTACCTTTGGCGTGGAATGATGTTCAAAACAAACCGTGATCAGCTTTATCTACCGTGCGAGGAAGGTGGTTTGAATTTAATTGATCCAGAAGCCAAATCGAAAGCATTGTTTATCAAAAATTTGATTAGAAATGATGATGAGGCTTATTTGCTTGTTCCTATCAAAAACAAAAAAAAAACTTATTTATTTGAACACCCACAAATTAACAGATTTTGTCGAAACACTAGGAAGTGAAGGCAAGGAGAATCAAGTAAATTTCTTAGCTTGAAACATCAAACAAAATTTACTGGATCTTCTGGAACTGGAAAATCGATAAAGCTTTCGCCCGTGGATCGTTTCCCAGATATGAAATGGAAAGAAATAAGGATAAATTCCAAATCAAAATTGATATCCAGCACCGATCGATCGAGCATATCAACGATCTTATTCCAAACCAAGGAAAATTGAGAGCTTACAACATCGGGAACCTACATGAAAGCAATTGCTCAGAATTCTCACAGGACAGCAACGAACACAAAATAAAAAAATGCACCACATCGAAAGAATTGCGGAATTGGTTAGAAAATGTTGTGAGGACAAATTTAAAGTTGACCATCGATAAACCTGGAGATTTGTTAAGTAATATTTAACCTTAAGTTAAATATTTAGTAATGACAAATTTCTGAAAACAGGTGTATGGTTGGTTATTCCTACGATTAGTTTTATGATCAGAAGATACCCTAACATAAGGTTGCCAGATTTTTTTCAGCACGTATCGGGGCCGGACAAACCGGGCAATTTTTAAATAAATACCTGGCAAAATCCGGGCATTTGATTTCATATTGACGACCATAAATCCGAGCAATATCCAGGCAAATTTTGTCAATAGACAGAAATTCCTAAACAAAAATTAAAAAAAATTAAAAAAAAAATTCGTCAAAACTCATCGATAGATTTTGAACCATATTTCAGGCTCCCGAAAATCTTTTCATTATTATTTTTATAAAACTTTTTATAAAAAAGGTGTTTGTTGTTTTTTTTTTGGTTAATTTTTCAAATAAAGTTTTTTAATGAAATCCGGGCAACCGGGCCGGGCCGGACTGTTCTTGAATTTAGTTTCAAATATCCGGGCAAACTCGGATAAAACCGGGCAATCTGGCAACCTTAGGCCTAACAGTAGTAGGTTTGAGTTGAGGAAAGAAATTATCGAATGTTTGTAGATGGAAGAATAAGGAGCAAGTTTTAAAAGAATTTGGAAATAGGTTATTTTTAATCTTTTAAATGTATTTTGAATCGATATCTTTATCCCAAATAAGAATATAAAATTTCAGAAAAGAAGAGAAGTTTATTTTAAAACCCTCACTTATAAATTTGTAATTCGAATTAAGAAATTTTCAAACTGAATTTAAAATTGCCAACTTTTTTTTTTAATTTAAATTCGACTTTTGAATCTGAATTTAACTATCAACTTTGACTGACGATTCAAGGTTCAGATTCAGATTTGCCATTTTGAAGATTTGTTACGTTGAATTTTGCATTAAAATTAAATTTAAGTAGCTCTTAACAAAAACTTAAGAACTAGATTTTTTTTTTTATATATTCGGAACAGTATTGTTTTAACCCTCAACCGCATTAGAGTGTCAAATTGACACCATTAACAATACAAACAATACGAACAATACGAAAACTGGCAACATTATGCATTAAAACAAAACGGTAAACCGCATTGTATACCTTTGGTCAACAAGATTCAAAAGTTCAAATGCTCGGAAAAAGTGACATCGAAATTTAAAAAAACATTTAAAACAGGCTGTTTTTTTAATAGTTGCACAGGCAAATTTGATGTCGTTCCTAATGTTGTCCGATTTTTTCCGATGGTTGCACATCTTAAAAGGCCCAGCCACCATGTAGGGGAGATGGGGGCATAATGGCCACCTTAAGGAAAACGGTTATTTAACCATAGAAAATAGCTATAATATGGAGGTTACATTATTGTTTCGTGTTCAGACACTTGAAAAGCCTATTCCCTAACGGGCTGAAACGTGAAAAACTAGATGAAAACGTTAAAAAATGCATTTTAAAAAAATTTGCCAAAAGCTGAAAACCAGCCACTGTGGAGGCATAATGAGAACCCCCCCTGAGGCAGTATGAGCACCATTAATCAGAGCAAGATGTGCGTTTTTGCCGGGGAATCTAGCAGCGAATTCAATTCGATGAAGTCAGGTGAGTCGTAGATTCATCAAACAAAGCAATAACAAAATAATCTAGGTCTGTTTGTAGAATACAAACAATTCACGCACGCTCATACATTAAATGCTTTGTTCGGAGGATGATGCTACTAGCCGTATAATGTAACAATAAAAAAATGGATCATGAATTGTGAATGGAAAAAAATCACCTCGAACAGAAATCTAACTCTAGTCTTTTGATTACCTCTCCGACACCTTACCAATAGGCTAAATCGTCGGATGAAAACTAGTCAAGGTGTGGCGCTTTAAATCAATTTTAATTCGCTGCTAGATTCTACGGCAGAAAATGCTCATTATGCCTCGATAATATGGTGCTCTATATGCCCCTAGTCAACAAATTTAAGTAAAAACGTGTTTTAAAATTGATAAAAGTGAAAAATCGAAAATTTTATGATGGTAAAAATTGAGAAACAATGTGTGCATCATGTTGCAGTGCGTACATTATTGATCATGGTTATTTTAAGATCATAAGAGCTTATTTCGTGGTGCTCAAAAATTATAATATTTTCGTAACTTTAGAACCAAGCTAGTTTTTTTTAAATATCTCTGTAAAGATGATAAGGAGATTCCTTTTTTGTGAAAAATTAATACTATAGGAAGTACGAAACAAATCCTCATGAAAATTTATTTAAGAAAATACGCACTTTCGTAGAAAAGCGTAGTTCTCATTATGCCTCGGGTGCTCGTTATGCCCTCATCTCCCCTAGTCTGAGTAGCTGATATTCAAAATGACAGCTTTTTATGAAAACTTCTAGTTCGAATGCAAGCCAATTTGGAGATGACCCCTTTTGAAGGAGCTCGTCCATATGAACCGTCCAATGCCCACTGGAAAAATTTGGACCTATAATCCCAAAAATTCGAAGCCACGAGTATCAGAGCCTGAAAAAGTACCTATCTTACGTAAAATTTTCTCAAAAATCCAACATTTCATTGTGTTTTTGATTAGTGAGTCTAACCTGACGACAGATTTGAACTTCTAAGAAAAAATGCCAAGAGTAGAAAAGTATTTCAGATCTTCCAATCTGCGTAGGAGATGCAGCAGAAAAAGTTCTGCAGTTTGAGAAAAATTGGTTATGCAGAACAATTTATAAATTATTCACATAAAATTTTGAGTTAATGGTCGGGACGAAAGGCTTCAAAATAAATCTTATACAAAAGTAATCCCTCAAAACAAAGGCTGTTTAGTTGCCTTAAGGCTATTTTAAATTTTTCGTATAGTTTAATAAACTCAATGTTTCCATTTAAAGATTTGACGATTAGAAAAATATATTTTTTGAACTATGCAGAAATTTTCGTCATAATTGATTTTAAAATTGTTGAATCTGTAGAAAAAGGAAGGCACTAAAGGCTTAAAACATGATTAATTTTTTAAATCATATTTAAAGTGTCTTTAAATTAAAGTTAAAATATTGAAAATCAACATTACGTGAAAAGAATATGAAAACTCTGAGTGAAAAACAGTTGACCAGAGCATGGAAAACACTAAAGTCACTTCTTAAACGTAGTTTTCCACTTATTAAGCAGAAAAAGAGAACATATCATATTAAGGGGCCGTTCAAATATTACGTAACGCAACTCCCGATAATTTTCGATCCCCTTCCTACCTACGTAACAAATCCGGATGAGATTTTTAAACCGAAGTCAACGAATAGTTACAAGCTATTATTATTCACCTTATCTACCCCTCCCCACCTATGTAGATCCCTTAAAAAAGCCCTGAATCCCTTAAAAACAATTCGAATTTTATCAGTTGCATGTAATAAGTAAATTGTTGGATCTAATCAAGCGTATTATTTATGCAGCCAGCTAGAGAATAAATTGATTTACAATAATTGGACAAGAGAAGATTGAGCGGAGTAATTGTTGCACAATCCGATATTTTCTCTAGTTCTATAAAGATCGTGATTTTTTTTTAGAAAACATGGTTTCGAAATAGTCCAACAAACGATTCATAAAGAAAACTGATACGAAAAATGTTTTTTTTCTGACATGAAACTTTATTTGTTGTTGAAGGAATCTTAAGGTTTTGGATAACAATTTGCACAAAAACCGCGCGAAAAAAAAACAAGAAAAAGTGAAACTGTCGTTATTTATTTATTTATTTGCCTAATTTACAGCAGAAAATATCGTAAAAAGCCTCATTTTATCAGTAAACATTTCAATAAACATGATTCAGTATTATTTTTAGGTCAAATATAAAATACGGCTGTAATATTGACAATTTTAATCATCCTGTGCAACGATGGGACAGAGGACAACGATTGGCAAATCACTATAGTTTTAATTGCTTCAAACGGCGAAAAAGCACTGAAAATCCGGGTGCAATCTAACGCTGAACTTAAAAATGTAACTAATGTAACATTGTTAAAAAAAAATGCGTAAAGTAGTCAACTTTGAAAAATTGTAGTAAATTTATTTTTCGTTGTTTCAAAAATCTAAATACAACAAAATGTTTCGTAGCCATATGTTTTTAAAAACTTTACCACCACTCAAACAGTCTTTACAAGCAATCGAATGAAAAGTAGGGTTTTTGAACTTTTTGTGACCCTTTCATAAAAAAAAAATTAAAAAATATATATATATTATGTAGACCATAACTTAGGCTTTCAAATGCATAAGATAATTATTTTTTTGAGTATGTAATGCATAAGCTACAATAATGAGGCATGTTTTTCGGTTTTTTTCTGCTGAACATTGAGAAAACTAGTGGCTTTAGCTATTTATAACGTTCCAAACATATTTTACTGACATTACAAAGGTTTCAAGTGATATAAGTTTCGTTGTGATCGGTTAGATAAGAAAAGAGTTATACAGTTTTAGCTTGGAGTGTTAAATGGACACTCCTAAGTCTGATAAGGGTTACGAAACCTAGTGCCTACGGCTAAGATCAGAATTGTGACAATATCTCAAGATATTTTAAATATTATTCTAGGTTATTGGTCATTGATTCGTTGTTGTTGTCCCAATTCTAATCTGATCTTGTAGTCTTCAAAAAAACAGAAGCTCCCATATTCCTCCCATATGACTAGAATAGCCAAACTGAATCGTTCTCTTCGGCTTTGATCGCTTCCGCCAAACATGGGCAATAACAGCGGAAAGCTAACCATAAAAGCTGCGCGAAGTTCAACGTGTGACATAATGGTCGAATGTGTTTCGGTAACTAAATTGTGTTGTAACGGGATTATCCCATTTCCATCCGCAGCGCTGCCTCATCATGGCCGCCATCATGTTGTCGTTGTTTCAACCCACGAAGCCCGCACTCGATCCGCAGCTCTTCCATTATTGTGCAGAAGCATGACTCTGGCTGGAGAACTCGCTTAGCTACACAGCAAAAAAAGTATTGCTATATTACATCAAATACCTGCACATAACTTGAGTCGCAAATGGTACCTAATTTTACATTGTCTTGATGTACCCGGCTGTTTGGAGACAAATAATTTGTTTCGTACCGCTGATCCATATGGATACATATGGACCAAATTTCCTAAAAAAGGAAAAATAGTGAAATTTGTTTCGAAGCAGTGGGTTTGCTTATATTTTTAATTAATTTTGGAAATACTTACAAGCCAAACAAATACAGCTGAGGTCCATAATCCGTTTCTTTATTTTTGAAATGAATCAAATTCCAACGTCAACAAAGGAAAACATTGACTACTTGATGCGATATCACATAGAAGGTTTTGATATTACATTTCACGACGTATTCACGTTGTGTACATCATTTAGATGTATTATTGCAACAGAAATACGTAATCCCCAGAAATTACATCGTCCATCGTTACATTATTTTTTGCTGTGTAGGTAGGCCTACATGAACATGTGTACTGGTAGCTAGATAGATGTACTCCCCTTTTCCCAGTTCGTTCATTCCTAGAGTAGCCATTCATTCTTGGCCCATGATCGAGCCGTTTCCAGCCTTTGAATGGTGCCCTCGAACCTACCACCGGTTTGCGGCGGGAATGTTACGGGTCTTCCGTGACAACATACCCTACGTGTTTTTTCTATTTCTATTTCTATTATGTACGGTGACTGGTAAAGCGAAACTGTGCTATGCTTTGGGCTGACAGAGACGCAACTCGAGCTCTCAACCGTAAGATCCATTCGAGGGGGCATTCGAGTTCAAAGCGCTAATTCTAAACAATGGATTTGTTGAGGAACACTTAGTAGCTGCTTCTGGGGGCCTGTTTAAAACTTGAGGTGGGGGTGGCAAAGTGGGCAGAGTTTATGTGCCTTGGCGATCGTCATCAACTCGAGTGCGTGATAATTGGACCTGGATGAGTACTCGCTTTGAACTAGGTGCTTGAGCAAATTACTTTTGGTAGAATCGGCCGAAAGATCCAATCGATGTGTGTCAACCCTGGACACTTCCTGTATGGCCATTGAAAACAAACATTCACAGCAGAATGATGTAACATTATATGCAGTTATTGATCATCTTTATGAATAACTCTGGAGTCTATAGGCAATCATCTCGATCTCATCCAGCTGGAAGCAAACGCTAATAATTTATGTAACCTGACAATCAATTAAAGGTAGCTGCCTCGTGCATATCTAATTTATTGCAACAATAAACAGTCACCGTTCCGAGCATCTTCTAAGCTAAAGTTAGCTTAGTGAATGAGTTTCAAAGGAATCAATATAGCTGTTCAACTGCACCAGCAGCCAATAACTAAACGTTTAAGCTCGGTTCGGATTAATTCCGCATTAGATTTGAATCGGATCTGCTGCCGGTGCATTCGTAATTGGGAACGATGCGATGACTTGTTAGCTGCTGATGGGTGGGTGTGAAAGATGCTACGCGAGGTACCTAGTCGAACAAACGTACAAGTCCAAAGTCAAGACCGACTGGCTGCTGATCGAGGTGTTTGCAAATGCAAATTAGCAATTCATTCAGGTGGAACTGGTTCTATTAACGATTTCAAAGAGGTTCTATTGTAGACAAAATGAAGCGTTTTTCTTCATTATCGATTAACTATCTATTTCTGGAAGCTGATAAGCACTTTTTCAGGAAATTTAAACTTTTTATTATTAAATGGGAAATCTCCTATAAACCATACTGAGAACAAATTCAAACACATTTCTCAATCAAAGTAGATTTTTTAATGTAATCAAATGATATTTAATGATTCATTGCATAGGTATAATTTTTTTTCTTTATTAATTATGTAATGGAACTTTTCAAACATGTTACTATCCAAGTAGCAAATATTAAGCCATCGAGCATTAGCAAGTTTTATGACTGTTTAATTAAAATCATGAAATATACTTACATTTTGTTGGCAGGAAGTTCAGAAAACGCTTAAAAAGCTTTTACTGAATTTACTGAATAAGTTGTATTGAAAGTGTCATGAATGCAATGTTAAAAGTAAAGTCTAGTTCTTTTAGAAATGGGACACTTTATATTGGTGATAGCTCATTCACTAGTAATCGGACAATTAAAATTTAGACAGCAAAAAGATCTACCAGGCCTTTTTTTTAATTTCATATTTACGCGTTTCTGACATACACTGCCGGCCAAAAGTTTGGGATCACCCACTAAAAAACATGCAAATTTTGATCGTTCATATCTCAGCCGTCTTAGGACATATTGAAAATCTTCTGATCTAATTTGAAAGATTATGAGCAATAGCTATCTCGGAGGTATTTGGCCAAAATATAATGTTTTAGTTTTGAACTTAAATCTTAACCTAAAGTTATAACATTTTCAAAAAATCGCACTCAATATTCAAAGCCGATCATCTCGGGATAGGGTGGACCAAATCTCAAAATTTGAGTGGCATTAGAATTCCTGTTCTTTACTTCTCAAAACACATTCAAAAAAATTTGAGAAAAAAATCAAGAATGTATTTTTAATTAATAAAATAGACACTTGAGTTATCGTCCAAAAGTTTGGGATCACCTCTTTGTATGGTGAGTTTGGGATCATTCTTATAAAAACATGCAGATTTATTTTATTCATATCTTTCTCATCTCACATCGTATTGCAGATCTGAAGGGTTCTTTTGGAAGCTTAGGAATTGTTGGTTTTTAATAAATTCATTCAAAAATTATATTTTAAGGTGAGAACTATAAAAAAAATCTGGGAACTTTCAATAAAACAATTAATTTCAGGTGATTTTTTCATGGTTATCACTTCAAAATATTATTTTTGAATGAATTTATGGAAAAACAACAATTCCTTAGCTTCCAAATGAACCCTTCAGATCTGCAATACGATGTTAGATGAGAAAGATATGAATAAAATAAATTTGCATGTTTTTATAAGAATGATCCCAAACTCACCATACAAAGGGGTGATCCCAAACTTTTGGACGATAACTCAAGTGTCTATTTTATTAATTAAAAATATGTTTTTGAATTTTTTCACAAAATTTTTTGATTGTGTTTTGAGAAGTAAAGAATAGGGATTCTAATGCCACTCAAATTTTGAGATTTGGTCCATCCTATCCCGAGATGATCGGCTTTGAATATTGAGTGCGATTTTTTGAAAATGTTATAACTTTAGGTAAAGTTTCAAGTTCAAAACTAAAACATTATATTTGGGCCAAATACCTCCGAGATAGCTATTGCTCATTATCTTTCAAATGAGATCAGAAGATTTTCAATATGTTCTAAGACGGCTGAGATATGAACGATCAAAATTTGCATGTTTTTTAGTGGGTGATCCCAAACTTTTGGCCGGCAGTGTATATACGGTGCAAGAGAAAAAGAAAAAAAATGCACGGTTTCCTTTAAAATCCATAATTTTCAAATTCATAGCTGACAAAATCATTGATTATCAAAGAATTACTGTGAATGAGAGGTGGAAAAGTATGCAAACGCTGTCAAAAATGTCCACAAAGTTCAAATTAAGCATTGGAGTGCAGCACATGATCGGCAACTACGCTTAAGTATCATCAGGAAACTTAAGTCTAATGCAAGAATTTTTAATTTTTTATAAGCGAAAAATTAAGTGTAGATCGCTGAAATGTCCAAAAAAAATTATCTCCGAAAACCCAAAAGTGTTGCCTAGCTATGAGTCATTCAAATCTAGCCTCAAACAACAATTTTTTTGCTAATTCCAGAGCTCGTAAGCTTTATATCCGGTACCGAGGCTATGAGACAGATGATTTTCGATGGACGACAAAATTAATAACAAATCCCATTTCAAACAAATTCCAGCGATTGAATTCCATAACATGTTTGCTCGTGGCTAGGTCCCTAGCTAATTGAAGATTTTGTTTGCTGTTTCTTTGTTTAAAATATAACGATTGACCAAAATTCTGCTAGTGTGGAAAAGTACTAAAACTTTGAAAACGAAAACTTTGGTTTTCGCTGTTTTTTAAAGCCTTAAAAGAGTAATCTTGTTTGGACTCTTCGTAGCCTACGATCTATAGTAACCGATTATACAAGATTTTATTCTCATTATGGTTTTACTTCGTTATTGTCAAATTTTGTCAGTAGACATTCCTTTAAAAACGCCTTGAAGTGACTAAAAAATCCAGTTTTGTTAATTTCAAAACAGCTGTATCCATTCAATTGCTCTTCCTTAAAAAGAGAAGTATTGGACCGTTAAAAAGAGAAGTATTGGACCGTATGAAAATTTATCGCACAAAATTAAAACAATTTTTTAAATAAGTATGAAACAAAAATTCGAATGCAATTCGAATTTTGAAATTTTGTCCTCCCTACTCTGACATAACCAGGTTTGAATTTTAAGTTCGGATTTTGAAAAATGTCCTAACTTTAAGCTGAATTTAAGTCATATCAACTCAGTTTTAACATTTTGTTAAATACATAAAATAAAGGTTTTGCTCACGATCTTTTAACACGTTCATCGCCACGGCACCCATATTCGGGTGACGGGTGTATTTCTTGGGGGGCCCCGTCACATCAAAAAGAGTGTGACGCTTACTGACTCTCACTTGAGTTTACCGCTCAGCTTCGCCACACGTTTCAAATATGGGAGTTCTCCCTCTTTGCTTTCTTTCTCTGGAATTTTCTTTGGGCCCGGCTAGTAAAACTACCAAAATGAGTGTGGCGACGAACGCGTTGAATGAGGTCAAAATAATTCCAATCTGTAATAAGATGGCTGAAATATGGTCCATCTAAATTCTCATGTTTTGATTTTGGCGCATGTTCCAAAATCGATCGGTGTTTTGGAATAACATCACTTTAGGTACAGATTTCTGTTTTTACAGGACCTATATAGTTTTGACAAATATGACAACTTTGTTTTAACGTTCTTGAATTTTTATGAAATATTACATCCATAAATAAAAATAAAAAAAAAACTTCAAGTATTGAATGACGAGAAACATAAAAATTTCATTAAACTCTAAAACAAATACAAATAAATGACTTGAAATGACAAAAATAATATCTAAATAATGATTTTAAACGATATAATTTACAAAAATGATAAAAATAACCAACCATTCTAAACATGAAATAATTGTTTTAAATTTGTCTCAAATATGATGAAAAATGTTAAAAAATTAATTAAAATTATGAAAAATTGCTTAATAATGGCGTTGCTAATTTTAACAAAGGAATAAGTAAGGAGTGCGAAAAAAGTTTTTGAAAAAACCGTTTGATTTTGGCAGCACAAAGTTTTTGAGCGTGTTACTAAAAACGAAGAAAACCTATAATACTAAATGCAACAAGAATTAAAACATTAAGTACAGCTTTACATATCTAGCTGAAATAAGATACAGTAAGATAAAATTTGATGAAGAACAAGATAAAGCAATTACAAAAAAAAAACAATCTTATACAAGATGAAACATGACAAAACTTCAAACAAGAAAAGTTATAGACATAATAAGACAACGCCATATTAAACAGGATGAAACGTGTTTTAAACAGAAAAAAAAAATAATACTCAAGACACAACAATATAATCAAATATTGAACAAGGCTAAGCAACATGAAAATATGACAAGACACGATAAAAAGGTTAAACATGGCAAAATAATTTTAAAACACAAAACAAACAAGATGAGACAAGGTGTATCATGCTGGAACAAGACATGAGATTCAAAATGAAGATCATTCAACCTAAAAGAAAACAACTGGAAAAAAAGAAACTAATTAATTTATAATTAATTTTTATTTATTAAGATCCTAGGCTTCAGCCCTTTATCTTAATCCAGAGCATAATTAATGTTTTGAACAACACGAATAATTAATATAAATAAACACTGCTTACTTCGAATCTTAATTTGTTCTCTAGCCATATTTAATTTAATAATATCAACGTTTGCATTATAAAGTGTCATGATTCGGTACATAGGCACATTCCTAGCATAATTTTGAATCCGATTAACTAACTGGAAAGGCCTTACGCTACGCAAACTACTGCGGCCTCCGTTATAACATATTTGAAATGTTAAATACGGTGAATAATATCTTTCACTGGTCAGATCTTTTAAAAACAGTGCGTCAATCGATTTTCTGCGGGTTTCCAGGGAGTCCATTCCTACCAGCATGCAAAACACTTGATACTCCGGCATTTCTGCTTGCCATCCAAGGTTTCTCAAGGCGTATCTCAGGAACTTCTTTTGAACTCTCTCTAGTCTGTTGATATGAATGTTATAGTATGGACGCCAAACAATACTCGCGTACTCCATTGCGGTCCGAACCAATCCGACGTAAATTGATACAATCATATAGGGATCACTCAACTCTTGACTAATTCTGCTAACCATTCCGAACATTGAATTAGCCTTTGTTACAACTTTTTCTATTTGCTTCGAAAAGTTTAGCTCTGAGTCCAACTCAACACCCAAATCTTTTATCGAAGCTTGCCGTGCAACAATCAAATCATTTCCCAGGCGGTATTCGTACATGATGTTGCTCATATTCCGAGAAAAATTAACCACATTGCATTTAGAGTCGTTGACTTTTAATCCAAATCTGCTGCAGCATTCCGTAAAGAGCATTTTGCAGAGTCGTGCAATCTTTTGAGTGACGAATTGGCACAAACATCTTTAAATCATCGGTATACACAAGCACGAACACATCAGACAGCAGTCCAGAAAACTCGATCATAACAGTAGTGGTGAAAAAAAGGGGTCCCAAGTGACTCCCTTGTGGTACACCACTGTTTACCGAGTAAGTCCTGGATCTCACGTTCTCCAGCTTAACGTATTGCGTTCTTTCGATAAAGTATGAGCGAATCCATTGTAGGCAAGCGCCGCTTATTCCATTTTTGCACAGCGCCGACAGAAGTGCGTCTATGTTGATCACATCGAAGGCTTTGGACATGTCGGTGTATAGAGCATCGACTTGTAGACCTTCCATCATCCGTTGTGAGACTCTTGAGACAAACTCCGTTAAACTCGTGACGGTTGACCGCCTTTTAAAGAAGCCATGTTCAACATTTGAAATTTTTGTTTCTATCCATGGGTAGAGACATTTGGTCATAGACAATGCTTTCGAAAAGCTTAGGTATAGCTGAAAGGATTGCTACACCACGGTAGTTTTCGACGGAGATCCTAGAACCGCTCTTGTGTATGGGCACTATATGTGAAATCTTCCAGAACTTAGGAAAATGTCCTTCATTAATCGAGGCAGTAAAAAGAAACAGTAGGGGCTCTTCGAGCACATTCACGCATTTTTTAAGGAGTGAGTTCGGGATTCCGTCTGGGCCGCATCCTTTGGATTCGTCGAGCATTGAAATTTTACGTCGCCTATCTGTCATTGAAATTGTAAGATCAGGAAAAGTTTCGGCTGGCAGAAAAGATTCCTGACTGACTGCGGAAGAATTCAGCAAAAAAAAACAAACTCAACAAAAAATTTTAAAGCTGGAAAAAGTTTGAATACTACATGAAAAAACATTAAAAGTGAATACTTACAATTATTTTTTTCAAATTTGCATACCGAAGTTAACGGAAGCCTCTGTTATGGATTGACCTTTGCTTTTTCTCTTTATCGTTTTTACATGACTTTTATCTGTTTTTTTTTGTTTTTCCCTGATTTTTTTGTTTTAACTTCTCTATATTTTATTTTTTGTTGTCAATTTTATTTTATGTTACTTTATATTTTCCATCTTCTTACGTATTTCTTATTTTGTTTGAACTTGTTTCGCATACTTTGATTTTTATTTCAAATTTTTATGTATTCTTTTTAGTTTTATTTTACAAAATCCTGTTTAATTTTGTTTCATGATGTTCTGATATCCATTTTCTAGTTTTGTATTGTTTAACGTTGTTCTATCTTTTTCACTATATTTTTTCTGGTTTTGTTTTATTTTACCTTGCTTTAGCTGTTTTACAGTTTTCTAAACAGTTTATTAAGGTTTAATGATATTTCCGACCACAAACAGTGTTCGAAAAGTAAGAGGAACTTCATAGACTTCATAGACCGTCTGCTGGTTGGCCGGTGTTTTTTGTTTTATCCTAATTTGTCTTTGATGGGAAAGAGATGAGAATGGAATGGGAATCTGTTTTCTATTGCCGGCTGGTTTGCACACACACGCGCGTACAGCTTATCTTGGCTGGTGGTTGTTGCCGGCGATTGGAAAAAAGTATTTTTTTCTAATGCCGGATCTATTGTATTAGAGCACACAACACAGTACCTACATCATTCGACAATATCTTTGCCGGCTGAATGCAATGTTGCCGAATAAAAATTCTGTGTTTATGAGAAAAATAATTCTGACTTTTTGTGATTTTACCCAAAATTTCTGTGATGGATTTCTGTTTTGCTATTTCTTTAAATTTCATAGAAAAATTCATGATGAATTGGGTCTTTTTTACAAATCGGTTGGGCAAAATCAATTACCATTATCAATCTTATCATATATTTCTAATTTAAAGTAAGAAATCTTAATTTGACACTATCCGAAAAAATTATAATTTCGGAAATCCATTCAAAGTTTAAAAATTCTGTGAAATCTGTGGAAATTTCAAAATTCTGTGTTCTGTGACACAGATTCTGTGATGAAACTTTGCTCAAAACTTTGTGAAATTGCAGGTTTTTCTGTGATTTCGGCAACCTTGGCTGAATGTTCCATCCTGCTTTGTCTTATGATAGGATATGTGATATGTTTTATTTGGTTTCTTTCAGGCATGTGCAATGCGGTTGCGCAGGGAGGACAATGCCAGTTATAAGACAGCTTGTTAATGCCAGACCGGCAGAGAATCTTACACCGATACTTCCACCTTCAAGGAAGTTCATTATTGGAGTAGACTCTGATTTGTGAGTGAAGATATTCGTATTGCATGCTGTTAAAATTGTATTTATGTCAAATTTTATCAATAGTCTAATGTGATATTATCAAAAAAGTAAAAAAAAAAAATGGAAAACAGTTTTTTTTAAAACTTTGTATGGAGACGCTCTGTAATTTCACAAGCGAAATATATTGGGTCTGCCTAAATCAGTACACAGTAGCTTAAAGGTTCTAACTTCTGATAAAAAAATTTCGGACCCTTAATCTTCCTTTGTTCATTCTCAGAGCTATGTAGTAACGTTTTAATCATAAAATATACAGTTGCACCACGATAAGTTGCTTTCGAACGTAGCTTTTAAACAATTGTGTTTTTTTTTCCTGAAGATTTGCGTAGAATAAATTGGATTATTGTTGTTTATTATCAAGATACAGCTCAAGAAATTATCGATCAAATGGAACCAAATTTAGCATGGGATGGTCTTTGAATATGAGATTTGTTTTTATAAATATTTGGTACTCCCCCTCCTTCCAATGAAGGGGTAGGAGATGAAGAGGAGGGCTCCTTTACATTTTTTACAAAAATATGGAAAGAAATTTGACTCAGAAATAATGTGCGTAAAAATGAGAGAGAGAGTTCCATTTAAATTTTGTTCTATAGCCTACGAACTTATCAACCAATTATTTAATATGAAAGAGTTTAAGGTATTGGGCTTACAGGAGGCAGCCGTACAGGGGGTTGCCTAACAAATTTTTTAGGCTCAAATCCCATTTTTCAGAGCTGAGTCAGGAAGAAGAGTCAAGCTTTTTTGAATTATTTTTTTTATGTAGACCTTGAATGATTATCTAGCAAATGAAGTCAAATTATATCCATACCAGTAAAACATTTATTTTGAAAAAATTAAAGAACTTATGAAGCTTATTAATACAGAGTAAAAATTTCAATTCTTATATACAGTTGCGTTCAAAAAAGAATGAAATCGCGTGAAGCTGCGCACCCACTTCCAACTTTGACAAGCTGCCATTTCTCTCTCGGTTGATATTTTTTAATGAAAATTTCACACAATTTAGTTCAACTATTCAACTAACATTCTACGAAATTTGAAGTCTCTACAATGACGGGAAACAAAGATAGAGCTATTTCCATAAAAAAAGAGAAATTTTGAGTTGCTTCACTAAACTTGCTGTATCTTCGACAATTTTCATTAAAAAACCTTGAAATTTGGCCCAAAGATGTAAAAATGTTTGATCTAATACCAGGGCATGTTTCGAAAGAAACAACGAAATAAGAAGAACAGAGATTCAGAAATGACCTGCTGATTATTCCGATAATCAAATTTGAAACACAATTAAAGCGAGTATTCAATTCGCTCTTGTGTTTCAATACCAGCTCTGATGGAACAATTTCTCTTCCGAAACAAAGCAGGAATGAAGTTATTATCAATTTACAATCTTCTTTGTAATAAATTTTGATTTTGTGAAAGAAAAAAACCAAGAATACATGGATTACGATGTTTTCCTTAGAAACATCCGTCCAAAAAAGAATGAAATCGTCTGCAGGGTGATAATGAACCTGATTTTCTACTCGGCACCATTTTTGATCACGTTCATCGATTTTGACGAAATTTGGCCTGGTATTAGATCCAACATTTTTACATCTTTGAACCAAATTTCAAGGTTTTTCAATGAAAATTGTCGAAGATACAGCATGTTTAGTGAAGCAACTCCAAATTTCTCTTTTTTACGGAAATAGCTCTATCTTTGTTTCCCGTCATTATAGAGACTTCAAATTTCGTAGAATGTTAGTTGAATAGTTGAGCTAAATTGTGTGAAATTTTCATGAAAAAATATCATTCGAGAGAGAAATGGCAGCTTGTCAAAATTGGAAGTGGGTGCGCAGCTTCACGCGATTTCATTCTTTTTTGAACGCAACTGTACAAATTTAGAGATCAGCTTTCACAAAGGTTTATTAAATTATCTTGATGTTTTTATTTAAAGCTCTAGCTGTAGCATTTATTTTATAGTGGATGCTCCTGATTTTTTTATTTGAAATGGTGCCCAAAAAATCGAAATTTAAATAATTTTAACCAATTTCATTTTTTTTATGGTGTTGCGAAGTACACCGCGTCTACTAGTTGAATTTATTTAATCGTAATTTTCTACTACTTATTAAGGAATTTTATATTTATAATGCTATTTATCATCCATTTCTACAGGGCCCAGAATTTTTTTATCTTCTAAATTCGTAACTTCCTCAATTTACACAAAAATGACTGAATACAACAGACAAGAAAAAAACAAAAAAAAAAAAAAAACAAACGCAAAATCGAAACCGGGTAAGTATATCGGCCGCAGGTTCAATGAACTCTTTCGAAGCAAAAGAGACGAACCCCCTAAACGCCGTCAACAGCTGAGTTGCTGCGTTGAATCGCAGGCCTATTCCGCCATAGCAGCAGCGAGCTTAGCTAAATTGTATAAATGTACCGTTTAATCAATCTTGGCTCGATTTCTCAGCAGCTTGAGGTCGCTTGCGCTCTTCTTCTTGAATTGGAGAGACCCCTTTCTGTGGTCTCAGCCAGCAGCACTACTTCAAGTTGGATGTGCGTTTGACTAGATACATAGTTGGTTCGGCTGGCATAAACGCAACTTAGTGTCTTTTCCTCTCTCTGGAGCTCTCAGTGATAGTTGTTGCTACTTAAATTAGTTGGTCTCTCTTTTAGCTTTATAATCCATTTCACTGTTTTACAGTTAACGCAGAAATGTCTCACCTCAACGCGGCTCTTTTTCGGTTGTTCCACCCAGCCTTGTCAAATTGTGGCGGAAACGTGCGAAGTTGTAAAGGCTTTTCATTTTTGTTTTCCTGTTCGATTGGATTCTTCAATTTCAACAGCTCCAACACTTTTAATTTTTTTTCTTCTTTTGAAGTGGCTTCCTACTTGTTCGGTTTCCGTTCTTGGGAGTGTACTTTCCAAGTGGCTGGAATTGCTTTTTTTTACTTGTTATTAATTATTTTCTTAAAAGGGGGAAAAGTGATTGTATAAAATTCGGTTTCCATTCGCATTTTTAGAAGGTGGAACGCATCCAGGTTCTCGACAGCAGGGATTGTACTTTCTAATTTTTTCTTGCGTATCCAAGATAACGATCGGGAGGGGAGCATTGTTGAGATTTATTTTGCTGTTCTTCCTTTAACGATAAGTAATAAATTGAGTATGGGGACGACATGCGTACCTACCTGATGATATTTGTTATTTTTAAAAGGTGCATGAATGAAAACCAAATGTGAATAGAGGTTTTGCCAGCATGTCTGTATTTTTCCACTGTTTGAAAATTATATTTATTTTAAATATTGTAATTTTAGTTTTAGCGCATTCTTACACATTTGTGTTTTGAATCCATTGATCAAACATATCGAACAATTTTGTATGGTTACCCCTGAGGAAATGAATTATAAAAAATGAATAGATAAAAAACAAGCAAATACAATCCCCAACCATTTTCGGGAAGCAATGAATTTATGATTTCCTCTTACAACATGCTACGAAGTCTAATGCTTGAAGCAGCAACATAAAATTGACGAAAAAAATATGTAGGTATAGGCCCCCGAGCCAACTATCGATGGTGGTCGGTCAAAAAGTTAAGGTGAATGACCGACGGGAATTCAACTTGATGACCAACTCCAAAGCAAAACAGCGAATCAGTGCGAACTAGAGAGCTCATGAGCCATGAAGGAAAGATTTGTTCCAATTTACAAGGGAGCGCTCGTTTAGCTTAGTTAATTTATTGCCCACACAAATAAGGTTGTTTTCATCATATGATTTTCTTCATAAGATCATTTTCTTTCGTTTGGCAATTATCATTGTTTTATTATGTTTAAAGTTTACTAATAAGAAAACTCTATGATTAAATCGTATCATTTTATCATCTATTCAATTTTCCATACAAATCCAAAATTTCAAATTCGCTCATGTAAATGTTATTAAGAAATTCTGCAGAAAATCATGGATGAGTTTTTAACCAAAACAAAGTTTTAGACCCCGGGGTTCTGGAAATTGAAATATGACCTCAAATCAACTCAGTTTACTGATACAGAGCCATTACGATTAAAGTACACTCAGAAAAATACTATTATGTATGTAATAAGATTCTCTTATGAAGTGGCGCCATAAGAAAAATTAATGAAATTCATAAGATTGCCTTATGACGCGAATGAATTCTGAAGATGAACGCCTACTTCAATGAGAGGTTGTTGCTTTTCAGAAGAGATTCTTATGGAAATAGTAAATCAGTTACTAATAAGAAAAATTCTCGATATTTCGTGCTGAAAACATTCACTTTATTGTTTGTCAAATTTGTTTAAAATTAAATCCTTCATGGTCACCATCAGCAGCGCATCAACAGACAGCTCCATCAAAGTTTTTTTTGCCGCATTTTAATCTTCGACCTTTCGTTTTTTGCCGATCAGCTTGCTGAAAAGTAAACAAATAATGTATTTTAGTTTACTAATATATTCAACGTTCACACCAAAAACATCAAATCGAACTTACCATTCCGGAGATAACAATAACATTTAACATTGAAGGAAAACTATTATGACTATGAACTGGCGATTGCTTCGTACTGTTAGATAATGAAAAAAAAACTGATGCTATGAATGAATATGTTCATCATTTTTTCACAATGCCGTTTCTTCTATTTTTCATAAGAACATCGTATGAAAATTGAAATAATTTCATAAGACTCTTATGAAAAATTAGTTTGGACGCAAAAAAGTGGTTCATAAGATGTGTCCTATGAAATTTAAAATAAGATTTCCTCTGAGTGTAGATGTTTTTTTTTGCAAAAGATGAAAAGGAAGTTTGAGATTTATAAAGCCAACTTGTATTTGTTATTGTTATTTTTCGTTATCGAAAAACCAGCATCCTTCTTCCACGACTTTAAAAGTGCCGATTTTTCTGCGATATTTCAAACTCTGGACACCATCAACTGGGAATCTGCAGCCGATTCGATTTCATTCAATGGAGTTGAAATAACAGATGAATCTGAAATTGCACAGAAGTTCATGACTTTATCATCGATAGTGTCATGCAAATTCATGATAGTATTCCGGAAAGTTCCAATAATTGCATTGATCAGATTATTTATACCAGCGGAAAATTTCGCACATTTGAAGCAATAAATAGTCAAGAGTTTGATGAAATCGTTAACAAAATGAAACCCACTGCGGGTATTGAAAATGTCTCTTTGAGAGTCTTCAAAGATTCTTTGTCTTTACTAGCAAATCCGTTACGAGATGTTATAAACACAAGTCTTCGATCAGGGATTGATCCAGATACGTGGAAATATTCAACAGTTGTTCCTATCGAAAAAGAGATGAATGCGCGAGAGGCATCACTTTATCGCCCTATAAACATGTTGGAAATCCAAGTTAAACCCCCCCCCCCCCCCCCATGAGGATCCAAAACGGCAAACGAGGTATTCTACTCTACACTAAAAATTTTTAATTCAGAACCAAATTATGATAATACAGTAAGGCAAATAAAGAGTAACAATCTAGACTAAAAACTTATGCCAAAACCTCAAAACCCATCTCAAGTCCGAAATTCTGCTAAACTTTTTCAAAATTTTCTCAGTTGTTCATCGAAATTCAGGTCTAAATATTAAATTTTGAATTAAATTAAACCCATTTTGGAGGTTCTGATTCCATAACTCCCATAACCAAAACTGTATTCCTTTTCTCGTATTTCGGATTCTGTATCCAGTTCAGGACTCTTGATTTTCTGTTGGAATAAACATAAGAAGTTAAAATTTATAAGCTTTTTTGAAATCCTGAATCCGATTTGGTTTTGCATTTCATATCAACTTTTTATCATGATTTTTAAGATCTTTGAGATAATTCTTACACAAAATTAAAAAAATTAAAGCTTCGAAATGGCAGTCCAAAATTGAAAAGTCAGATCAGATCTTTGTTAATTCATATTTTGATTCAAATTCACAATTCAGGTTAACAATAAATAATTTAAACAGTGAATTAAGATTAACATGAACTACAGAATTTAATTAATAGATTCATGAGTGAGGGCTCTAAAACTTAGCTCATAAAATTCTGATCTGGAATGACATTCGGAAATCGTATTCTTTGTATATTTCAGAAATCGTATGGGAATTGGCTACAGATTCAAAGCGTAATTTTTTAATTAAGATTATGAATTCAGATTTAGAGTACAGATTCAAGATTCAGAAAAAGATTAGGCTTGTTGAGGAATTCAAGAGAACATGAATTAAACACATTGCGGACAAAACACTAGATATCTCTTTTTTTCGCTTGCCAACAGTGTGCTACACTTCGAAGTATTTATAACTCGAATGGACTGAATTTAAGTGTTAAACTTTAATCATCAAAACTGAACACAACATTTGCGGTAGCTCAAAAATGCTAAATTTGTAAAAAAATTTCTAGAAATTTCTAAGATACAGAATGCCGAATTTTGGTATTTCTTGTCATAGTCCTTCATGTGTTAAGATTGCTTGTACATTCAATAACCAGATTTAAATTTTTCAAACAAAATTAGTAAGTTAACACAATTCAGCTAAAAATCACAAATAAAAAGTAGAATTTGAGTCTTCTTTTTCTAAAAAATCTGCACAAAATTCTATATTTTCTCAATGTATTGTTTAACGATATTAACACATCAAGGACACAGAAACTCAGCATTTTTTGTTTCAGAATCCAATAGGCAAAATTCTGCTAATTTAATATAGATTTTTGAGTAACAGGAAGTGTTGTGATGAATTTTGTAGAATGAGCTTACATTATTAGTATCATAATATTTGAATTATGCTTTTTAATGAACCATACTAACGACAAGCGAAAAATCGAGATATTTCGCATTTGGTTCGCAATGTGTTAATATTGCAGTTTTTTAAGGCCAAATTTCATACTTAAATTATTAATTTGGTTCAAGTTTGCATCAAGAAATTTGATCCAAAAATCTAATGACTTCAAATCTTACTTTTTTTTATCAAAGGTTCAAACTTATTGAACTTGCAAAATAATTTTTAAACTTGGACATTTTTTATTTGAGTCAAGAATAAGATTTTTTTTAAGAAATGGAAGACTCTCCTAAAAAAAGCTTATTTTATGCCCAAATCAACTATGTTTGGTCTACCAGACTCTTAAACAAATTCAAAGATTTTAACCATCGATGAAAACGAATTTAGCTCACCTTTTTGGTTAAGGACCAATTTTCTAAAGTTAACATTTAATTACGAAAACTTCTAATGTCAAAGTGCTTAAAAATTTATAATCATACTAGCAGACCCGGTAAACTTCGTCTTGCCATGTTCAACTTGGCGTTCATTTTCTATTTCTCCTAGTTTTCTTTACATTTCCCTTCTTTCTCTTTACTCGAATCATCCCGCTCAATTCTATCAAAATTAAACCAAAGAATTTAAACTCAACGGGTCTTTTAAAATCCAATTTTTGTAACTTGTTCAATAAATAAATGTATGTTATAATATGTATGTTTCATTTGCTGTATTCCATTCAGTAGATTTATTCCGTTTTGTTATATTGTTTTCTATATCAGGACAATTTTGGAGTATTTGCCGAATATTTTGCTTAACGCAGGGCTTTCAGCTCCCAATTAGCTTTGGATGGTGTTTTTTTTTAGAGCTGAAAAAATAAAAAACATAAGAAAAGATTTTTACTAACCATTTTCAAACAGCTTTTTATTCACCATCCTCACTCATCCTTCGAAGCAGTTTGAATTAAAATCCATATTTTCACCAAAATCATTTCCAAAAAGATTCGCCTGATACTTAAGTTATAGACTTTACTAATTTCAACTTAAAGTGTTCCCAAACAGCACTTGTCATGGCATTAAATCTGGCGATTTTGTGTATTGCAAATTCCTTTTTTTTATTCAAGCAAAAAATTCATATTAATTCCTTTGAACTTTAACCCAATGAATCAAAGAAACGATTGGTTTTGAAAAGAGGAAAACATATGTTTAGATATATTCACCCATTATTTTAAAGATTTTAATTGAAGCAGTTCTGATTTCTAAATTTCCTGAAAATTATTGGTGGTGATCTGCGATTGCGTTTAGGATTACGTTATATTTTTAAGATTTAATAACATTTAATTGATAAGCAGATTTTTTTTTTGAATTTAATAGATTGAAAATAAATAATCTGTTCAGGCTACGATGGTTCCATGAGTTCATTTTATTTCCTGGAAATTATCATATAAACAAAACCTTAATAAAAATTATGTGTCTTTTTTACTTTAAATCTTAATTTTCAAAAATGAAACACCGGTCAAATCCCAACGAATATCACCGCAGTTCAACTTTCATATGATCTGGAAAAAGTAATATTTTCAAAAAAAATATTAATTATGTTGACAAAAAGAAATATCGAAGCATATATTTGTTCCATTTATTGGGGCAAGTGAAAACACATAGGTCTTTTTAGATGCGTCAGTGAAAAGACTTTAAAATTAATTTAATACTTGTTCTTGTTTGTATGTTTTATCAACTTTCATTGCTATATCCTAAGTTGTTCTCCGGAATAAATTAATGCTTGGTACTTCAATTTCACTGAATGCTGTTCAACCAAAAGACCTTGATTTACAAAGACCTTTATAATAATTTTGAATATCAGCTTCAGATTCAACACTCGGGATATCCTTTCTGGCCATTTTGAAGATAAAATTCTTAAATTGTAGATGTTTCATAGCTAAATTGCGCGTTTTCACTTATTCCACCTAAGAAATTACAGGAATTAATATTATTTTTAACACTATCAGGTCATATTAAAAGTTCATCATAAAAATCTGCTGCCCCTGGAATATCAATCACAAAAAAACTTTTCAACAAAAAAGTGAATCAAAAGTCTCTTCCATATAGCCAAAATATGTAAAACAAAAACACACTTTTCATGTTAAGTTTGTACTTGAATTGTGTGTAAACAAACATTAAACGTGTACACAGTTTTGGTGAATGATTTAAAAAAAAAAGTAAAGTTTATTTAATCAAAAATTTTTTTGAGCCCAACAATTCTTAGATGAAGAAATAATGTATACATTTTTTTATAAAAGTTGATAGTTTGCTTAATTAGTTTGATAGTTGATAGTTAGAAATTCTTCCGGAAAATGCATATCCTCACTTTTTGTTATTAAAAAGTAAATTATTTTATTGATAACTTCAATTTACGTTTGCAAAAAATCAAATAGTTCATTCGGCCTTTTAAAACTTCAATTTTATCTAATCTATTTCAAAGAACAGACTCTTGTTGAGAGGACGAATGGCCAAGTTGGTTAAAATCCTCTATAATTAAACAAATTAGAAGAGAATAGACTCTTGTTCAGTTAATGTGTATAGCATTCTAGGCGTATTGGATTATACGAAATTGAGTGTAAAGCTTCTCAATTTCTTATTTTCAAACGTCCTCAAAGTGTCATAACGTTATTTCATATTTATCTTTACCAAGAACATATTTTTTAGAAACAATTTACTACTTAAATTAACACGAATTAAAAATGGTTTTGATATTTGAAACCGTTTATATGGTTTTGATTCGATCGATAAAATATCAATCCGTGTCACATCTAGGCGTCATTTATTACCATGTGCTGTGTACAAATAAAATAAGCAAGAAAGAAAAAACACATCTGTGCATTTCCGGTTTGTGCTTGGGAAAAAGGGATGATTCCGGTCGACCAATGTACTACTGCACGTCCGTCCTGATTGATAGCTGGGAGTCCAAAGAGGCCGATGCAATGGCGGGCGCTAATACCAGAGCTTGCGAGGAGAGCCCATGCAGTGAGCACTCACATATGTTAAGCACTCATCACACTCTTATCGGGTGACCAAACCTGGCCCACACATTCACCCTCTTCTCCGAAAAAAAAACGGAAAATTTTAAAAAATATTATCTAAGCTAGACTGTATTCATTAAACGTTGGACGAGCTTGCCTTCTAGAATTTTTCTTACAGGTGAATAATGTTTCTAGAGAAAACATACATTTTATTTTCGTTGACGATAGTGCCTTGTTATCTTTCTCTTTGCACAAAATAAATTTAATTTGATTTGAATTTGCAAGAAAAAATTTGATGTCTGAGTTCTCAAGTATAGGTGCACATCAATTTCACTGTATTCAATACAGATGATACAATTTCAGTTAAAAAGTTATTTTTCCTTACACTCCTCACAAATAATCTTATCTTATATGTTAGGAATACTTTTCTTAGTGAAATTGAGTGCACATTGATCTATGCTTTTAGGAGTATGTCAAAGAGCTCAGTACATGGATAAGCAATCATGTCAATTATATATATTTTCATTGTAGCTTGTTTTTCGCATTTCGCAAACCTGTGGCAAAGATACCAGTTTTTTTTACAAAAAACTAGTGATGAAAGGTCAAAAAATTATTCATTATGTTTTAGATTATTTGCAAAATTTTGTGTAATAAATTTAAAAGGTTTATTGCTATGAAGGATTTCATTGATACATGATTTTTAAGGCAGCATTAAGATGCATACTTTCATAATAGTGTACCATCGAGCCAACTTATCCGGAACGCGTTTCCAATTTGAATTCCATGCACAAAAATTGTAATTGCGAGCGTTGAGATGACGTTTTGACTAATGACTAAGGCTTTCGTTAGCTTACTATTCCAGCTTTCCCTTTGTCAATCCAAGAAAACTTCTAGACCAAGTGTCTCTTTGCACTTTTATTTGTACGACTATTGTAATTTTATGAATTGCATTCAGAAAATATATTCGAGTCAATCACAATCATTATCTTTACATTAACTTAATTACAATAATGTCATTCAAAGAACGCTAAGAAACTTGTTCATCTGGCATCACTGCACTGGTCAGAAAAAAAAGCAACGAATGGAAACTCAAATCAAAACAAACCAAATTTCGAAATTGATTTCACGCAAATTTCAGGGCTAGAGTATGTTCAGCAATTCTTAACCATTTCCTTTTCAGCGATGACATCCATGAGCTTTTAGAGGCGAAATTAGTTATATACCATTGTAAAAATTGCTATTGCGGAGAACCCTGGAAGAAGTAATCAGTGTTGGAAACTTTCCACGGTATCGAGTGGAGAAACACAAGGACTTTCTTTAAGTGATAATGTCGCAGCGAAAAGGTGTTTCGGAAATATGCGACATATTCCCACAAATGAAACATAAAGCATAAACTATGATAGTCATATATAAACAATAATGCTAATTTCGCAGGTTTCCAATATTCAAATTAAGCAATGATGAGTCCGCAATTTCGTCTGATGCACTATGCGTGATCCCCCCGGATCTCCTCTACGCGATCCATCCGAACCTGCTCAGCGCTTTCCCTTCTAAATCCGCTTTGCACGATTTCTTATGGATCCGTTCAGCGCGATTCCTCTCAAATCCGCTCTGCGCGATTCTCCCGAACCCGCTCTGCGCTATTCCTCGAATCCGCTTCGCGTGATTCTTTCCGAATCGACTATGCGCGATTCCTTCCGAATCGACTTTGCCCGATTCCTTCCGAATCCGCTCTGCGCGATTCCTTCCGAATCCGCTCTGCGCGATTCCTTCCGAATCCGCTCTGCGCGATTCCATCCGAATCCGCTCTGCGCGATTCCTTCTGAATCCGCCCTGCGCGATTCCTTCCGAATCCGCTCTGCGCGATCCCTTCTGAATCCGCTCTGCGCGATTCCTTCCGAATCCGCTCTGCGCGATTCCTTCCGAATCCGCTCTGCGCGATTCCTTCCGAATCCGCTCTGCGCGATTCCTTCCGAATCCGCTCTGCGCGATTCCTTCCGAATCCGCTATGCGCGACCCCTTCTGAATCCGCTCTGCGCGATTTCTTCCAAATCCGCTATGCGCGATTCCTTCCGAATCCGCTATGCGTGATTCTTCGGAATCCGCAATGCGCGATTCTTTCCGAATCCGCTTACGCAATTCTGTTGAATCCACTCAGCGTGTTTTTTTCGGATCCACTCTGCGCGATATTTTCGAATCCGCTCTGCCTGCTATCCGTGATTCTTCGAAATCCACTACGCAATTGGTTTGAGGTTGGTTTTGCGCCACGTCTTCCGGTTAACACTACGCAATTTTTTCCACTGAGACATGAGACAACAAATTTCTCGCGGCGGCCATTTTGGACGCCTCAGTTTGATTTGTTTCGCACACAAAAACACAAGCACTGAAATTAAATTTCCTTTTGGTCACGTAACTTATCCTCTTTCTATGAAAATCGATGCAATTTCCTGGAATTCCTATTGAAGATCCTGGCTGGATCGCCAATGTGCATTTCCGGTTTGTGCTTGGGAAAAAGGGATGATTCCGGTCGACCAATGTACTACTGCACGTCCGTCCTGATTGATAGCTGGGAGTCCAAAGAGGCCGATGCAATGGCGGGCGCTAATACCAGAGCTTGCGAGGAGAGCCCATGCAGTGAGCACTCACATATGTTAAGCACTCATCACACTCTTATCGGGTGACCAAACCTGGCCCACACAACATCTAGGTTGCATATCGCCCCCACGTTCATAAGAAATATAGGTACTTGGTTGAGAAATAGGCGCCTAATTTTTAAATTTTTCCAGCGATCAATGAACAGTATGCTTTGGTTACTATTATCTTGTAACGACGTTTGCTAGCGACGCCTCGCCCATGCAGACGAAAAACAAACCCTTCGAAGAAAAGAAAATCTCTAAAAATGGATGCCCGACTTTTCAATTTCAGATTTTGGCAAAACAAATATTTGGCAAAGCAAAATGTCAACCTGAGTCACATCATGGCGTCATTCATAACCATGTGCTGTAGAAATGAGCTAGGAATCAAGAACAAAAAAAATCACATCAAGGCTTCATATCGCCACCACTTGCATTGAAAATATGCTTGGTTGAGAAATACGCGCCAAAATATTCCCACTGATCAGTATGCTATGCCATGGTTACTATCTTCTAACGACGTCTGCTAGCGACGCCTCGACCTTGGAGACGAAAAACAAACCGCCCAAAAGAAAAAAAATCTCAAAAAAATGAAAACCATGACTTTTATTTCATTCAAAAAACAACAAATTTAATTATTACGGACAACTGATGCGACTTTGTGTTGTTTTAATTCGATATAAACCGATTCGCATGGCTACAGAATATTCTAAAAATAATTTCATTCGAATCGTTTGGGTCATTTCGGAGGAGTAGTACTACAAACACCGTTACAAGAGAATTTTATATAATAGATAGTTACAAACATAATTTGTTTTAAATTTTTTTGAATTCGTGTATTGTTGGACAAAAAATCATAGGTTAAAAATCAGTCACCAAAACCCCCCCCCCCCCTTGAGTCGGTTCTTCCTACGGCCCTGTTTTGAGTTAAAAATTTAGTATTTGACTCTTTAGTTCTGATTGTAACTCTGTTTCTCAAGTTTGTAGGCATATGAATTGCATTTATGATTTGTTTTTCAAATATTGATTTGAAGATATTATTTTAATTAGAGACACTGAATTGTGGTTATAGATAAAATCTTATTTCAGGGTTCATTTTGTCTGTTTTCGATGACGCACATACCTACCAAGCTATTAAAGATGAAATAATAAAAAAAATTAATATCTTTCTTTGATTTTTACTGATCTAGAAAATTTAAGTTGCTGATAGAATAGAGTTATCAAATAAATTACGAATCGTATTTTTAAATTAACAGCTCTTATGAGTTTTTTCATTTTCAATTAGTTTGCATATTCAAAAATTGATTCGTAGGTGCCGTAGTCTGGCTCTGCTTTTACATAATAAATATTTAAATTTAAACGATTTTCAAAAATATTTCCAATGATTTTTTTTGCTGAAGTGAATTGTCTTTTTCATTCTGTTTAATAAGAACTGAATAATTTCACACAAAATTATTTCAGGTCTTATTTTTTTAGAAAATTTCAAATAACAATAGAATAATTTTAGGTCGGTAAAGCTGCGGCATCGTTTTTTGTTTTACGGATGCAGGATCTGAGTTTTGCACACTGTGCAATGTGCATTATTTTGCTATCGCTGTCAAACGGTATTCGTGTTTAAGTTTTTATGTTTAAAGATTTGAACACTATCTTTCGGATCAGGTATAATCCGGCAAACAACCTCAAATAAGTCATCATTATGCCAGGACTAATCAATTCGAATCGCCATAAATCAACTTTACCGGCAACGATCCAGAGTACACTCCCCAATAGTGTAAACTCTCTAGCCGTGTTTGCTTGCTTAACCCGCAATGCTGCATAGCTGTTGTTCCTGACCTTAACCCGCACTCCGAGTAGGTAACTCTAATATTACACAAACCGTAATCATTAGAGGCCTGTTTCTCGAGCCATCAACAGCAAACATCAAACGCCTCAGCTATTATGCCATTTCTCCGCAGCAGCAGAAGCATCATCATGAGCGACGACCGGGCGCACGAGATAAAACTTGAAAACAGCCCACCTAATAGGAGAAACATTTCGCGGTCAAAGTCTTTCTCACGTGCAGCCAGCCCCGGATCCTCGCCTTTCTTTCACCATTTACCCACTGAGTTGATTGTTGTTGCTGCTTGCTGGCTGTCGTAGCATGTTCATCGGTATTTCCTGAACCGTCATCGTTGTTGACTGACTTGAGTAGAGTTGTTGCTGCTGCTGCTGCCGTGAGGCAAACTGGGGCCTAGGCCGCCTCGCCATCGCACATAATGGCCGTGACGAAGAAACTCCAACCAAACGGGCTGAGGTTACTCGAGGCCATTGAACCAGTTACCTAGTGTGCAAAAATCTCCCCGTTCGTAGTCGTCGTCGCCGTCGTAGTTCCAACAACTGAGCAACATTTCTCTGGTGCTTTCTTTCAGCTGCAAAGCTATGCCTTCAGCTCTCATCCGTAAACACGGTGAAAGATTTCAGCTCTCTCACTTGGTTGTTTGGTAGTCGGAACCATGCGTCTCCATTGGCCATCTCGAGTTCCATTCCCGGCTGGAATAGAAACGAGACCTGATCGCGGAACTACCTACCAACTATTACGGGTACACGGAATCTGCGGTCTAGGGTTGAATCTTTTGCTGAACCGGTTTTGCTGGTTATGCGATAACTAGCGACGGCGGCCATAGCTGGATGCTGTACAAATATGGAGTCACCGAAGAAAGGTGTCGTAAGAGCCTTTCTTTGGCCCGAGCTCAGTCCTTGCGCTTCGATCGATGCTCCATGGACGAATTATTGAGTCATGCTGACGTGGAGTGGCCGTGATTGTGCAATATGACGGATGATGACGATCATAATTGGCTGAATAAAATTGCAACCAAAGGTTACTCACGAATAAAAAGCGTTACAAGTAATTTTATTTGAACCAATGTATTTGAATGTATGCTGATTGATGTAAAAAAAAATTAAAATGGAAACAAATCTTGAAAATTTAATCATGTAGATTTTCAGACAAGGCAAATATATTGAATTTTTGAAATTTGCTATAATTATGTTTTCATATAAGATGCGTAGACGTAAAATTATTTCTCCGTTTTCAATTGAAAAACTGTGAATACTACAACGCTACAATTATCTTCTATCTTATCTTATAAACTTTCAATTTGGTTCTTAGATAATTAGTTTCGCTTAAAAATCGATTTTGCTTAACTGGTGCGTCTTGTACAGTTTTCCCCTACCTTTTCAGTAAGAGTATTTATATTAAAAATTTGGAACACCAACCCAATAACAATGTATCTATTTCTTTTCAAAACCCGTTCCTAAATTCGTACGTTTACCTGTGTAGAATGACGCCTTTTCGTTGTATGATTATCCGAAATTGAATACCCAAAATTCCCAATAAATAACTGTGCACAAATTTTCCTCCTCGATTCTATGCAGTTACTTTTAACTCATAATTCCACAATACGGATTGATTCGGCTAACCCAATGGTCGGCAACCTTTTGAGTTGGATGAGCCAAAAACTTCAAATTTTCAAAATTTCAGGGTTTGAAAGAGCCACATTTAAAATATATAGTTTTTATTTATAACTAGCTGACCCGGTGTGCTTTGCTACACATTCCAAAAATAAATATAATTTGTAAAAATTCATTCAAATTTAGATTTTTGTAAGCATTTTTTTAAGTCAACCATCATAGTTCAGATCCAACCACTTTGAAATGAGAGCTGCAGTTGGAGTTCCGAATTGCAATTCAAAGATTGTATATATTATTTACTGAAACTTGATCTCTTAATTTGTTTTTCAATATCTGAAATTTGTACTCTGTTTTTAAAGCTTCATAATGACTTAAATAATGTAAAAATTTATGGATTTTTCACCTTTTTTTTCAAAGTGGAAAGTTACGAACTTCCATAAAAACATTTTTAACATCTTTTTTTGAGGTATGCCAAATATCCGTACGCAAAAAACCCTCTTATAAAATGTGGTTCCTTCTTTGAAAAGCTCTTTATCTTAAACTTACATGGGAGCTCCCCCATCTTTTCCAATTTTGTCCCCCACTGCTTGAAGAAGGTAGGCTGATTAACCCGGTTCGAGTTTACATAAATTTCTGATTGGAAGAAAAAGATTCGCATTGTACTTTATGGAGAAAAGCTATAGAAATTTGAAAAAAAACGATGAAAAGTTTTTTTAATAACCATTTTCAAACAGCTTTTTTCAGCATCCTCGCCCTTCGAAGCAGTTTGAATATCTATCCTTTTTGTGCCAAAATTATGTTAAAAAATGTTTTGCCATATGCCAAACTCGTGAACATGAGACATTATAGCTTGAAGTTTTCTTAAACAACTCTTATCACGGTATGAAAATTATCGATTTTATACAGTGCAAATTTTTCTTTTTTAAATAAATTTTTTAAAGCAAAAGTATCAATTGCATCACTGAATAATTTCTCCGTGTTTTTTTTATTTTCTCTTTGAAAGTCAAATATTAAAAAATGTTGGCAAAAACAAATTTCTTAATTAACATTTGTCCCGTATATTGGGGCAAGTGTAAATGCAAAGTTTATTTTCAGATGCGTAAGAAGAATTCCTTTAAAATTGATCTAATACGTACTTCTGTTTGTTTGTTTTATCAAGTTTCATTGATATATGGATATATCTACAGTATTCCTGTAGTATAAATTTATGTTTGTTACTCCACTTTTAATGAATGCCGTTCAGAGCAAATGACCTTCATTACAAAGACAGTTAAAAAATTTTAATACCCATTTGCGTATCAACATTCAGAATACCCCTTCTGGTCGATCCAACATATTGAATCATTTTGAAGATGAATTTCTTAAAAGCTCGACGTTTTCCCTTGCCCCACCGTGTAAAATGACAGGAGGAAATATTATTTTTAACACTTTAAGGGTATAGTAAAAATTTTTTATAAAAGTTTTGCTTCCAGTTGAATATCAGTTCTAAAGTCTCACTTTTCAAAAAAGAAGCGAATCAAAAGTCTCTTTTATGCAGCCATGTAACAAAAAAACACTTTTCATGTTAAGTACGTACTTGAATTGGTATGTTAGCAAAAAGTACGATGTTTTTTTTCAGAATTATTTAGAAGCAGAAGCTCCCGTTTTCATTTCTTAATTCGTTTCAGTTGTGTATTTGGGCCGAAGTAAAAATTTCTAGAAGAAAACATTATTTTTTTATTTTTTTGTAACAGAGAAAAGTTCAACGTTTGAACATGCTCTAGTCTTCCTTGAATGAATTTTTTTTCGGAAAATGAATTACCTCACTTTTTATCAATAAAAATAAGTTAACTTCACTGATACCTTTCACTTATGCACACCTCAGTCCTATCTTATCCAATTTAAAGAAAAGGCTCTTGATCAGTTCATGTGTCGGATCGGATTTTTTTTATCTTCTTCAAATTCTTGTTCATGTTCAACAAAATGTTTCCGATCTATCTCTGTAAAAACATCTTACTCATATTTCTGTTATTAATATGATTCAAAAATAACCTTGTAGGCAAAATGGGTTAAAAAATTGTATGTAAATTCTTTACTTTCTGTATTTTTTTTCAATTTTCCGAAAGTGTCATACCATTATTTCATTAGCATCAGAACTAAATTTATATTTTTACAACAATTGCTACCTACATTAACACGAACTATTGTTGCAAATCTTTCAATTGCTTTTGATTCGATTGATAAAATACCAATCCGGCGTCATTTATTTCCACGTGTTGAAAAAACATATCTAGGTTGCATATCGCCCCCACGTGCATAAGAAATATAGGTACTTGGTTGAGAAACAGGCGCCTAATAGTTAAATTTTTCAAGCGATCAACGAACAGTATGCTTTGGTTACTATCCAATTGCGACGACGTTTGCTTGACCACAGAGACGAAAAACAAACCGCTCAAAGAAAAGAAAATCTCTAAAAATGGATTCAATGACTTTTCAATTTCAGATTTTTGCAAAAATAATGTATATATTTTATTCGATCGGCAAAATGTTAATCTGGATCACTTCTAGGCGTCATAACCATGTGCTGTACAAATGAGCTAGGAATCAAGTAGAAAAAAATCACATCAAGGCTTCATATCGCCATCCCTTGCATTGAAAATATGCTTGGTTGAGAAATACGCGCCAAAATATTCCCACTGATCAGTATGCTATGTCATGGTTACTATCCTCTCATGACGTTGGCTCGCGACGCCTCGACCTTGGAGACGAAAAACAAACCGCCGAAAGGAAAAAAAATCTCGAGAAAATGGATGTCATGACTTTAATTTGTTTCGAAAAACTACAAATTTTGTATGGAAGCCCTCCCTCCCTTAAGTCGGAGCGGTTTGTAACTATTATAGAAACCATCCCAGGCCCCAAAAACCCTCAGATGCCAAGTTTCACGATGATCGGTTCAGTAGTTTCCGAGTCTATAGGGAACAGACAGACAGACAAACATTAATTTATCTATATATATAAAAATGAATGTTTGTCTGTCTGTCTGTTCCCTATAGACTCGGAAACTACTGAACCGATCATCGTGAAACTTGGCATCTGAGGGTTTTAGGGGCCGGTGATGGTTTCTATAATAGTTACAAACCGCTCCGACTTAAGGGAGAGGGGGCTCTCATATAAAATTTGTAGTTTTTCGAAACAAATTAAAGTCATGACATCCATTTTTTCGAGATTTTTTTTTGCTTTGGGCGGTTTGTTTTTCGTCTCTATGGTCGAGGCGTCGGTCGCGAGCCAACATCGCGAGAGGATAGTAACCATGGCATAGCATACTGATCAGTGGGAATATTTTGGCGCGTATTTCTCAACCAGGCATATTTTCAATGCAAGGGGTGGCGATATGAAGCCTTGATGTGATTTTTTTTCTACTTGATTCCTAGCTCATTTGTACAGCACATGGTTATGAATGACGCCTAGATGTGATCCAGATTGACATTTTGCTGATCGAATAAAACGTATGCATTTAGACAAAATCTGAAATTGAAAAGTCATGGCATCCATTTTTAGAGATTTTCTTTTCTTTGAGGGGTTTGTTTTTCGTCTCTATGGTCAAGCAAACGTCGTCGCAAGTGGATAGTAACCAAAACATACTGTTCATTGATCGCTGGAAAAATTTAACAATTAGGCATCTGTTTCTCAACCAAGTACCTATATTTCTTATGCACGTGGGGGCGACATGCATATGTTTTTTCTTGCTTGATTGTACACAACACGTGGAAATAAATGATGCCTAGATGTGACACGGATTGGTATTTTATCAATCAAATCAAAAGCAATTGAAAGATTTGCAAAAATATTCCATATTTTTTGTCCATTTAGCCATCCATTTAGTCCATCTAAAAAATATATATTTAGTTCTGATGCTAATGAAATAATGGTATGATACTTTGCGGACAATTGAAAAAAAAAATAATACAAGTTATGAATTTACATACAATTTTTTAACCCATTTTGCCAACAAGGTTATTTTTGAATCATATTGATAACAGAAATATGAATAAGATGTTTTCTACAGAGGTAGATCGGAAACAATTTGTTTAACTGAAAAAGAAGATAAAAAAATCCGATCCAACACATGAACTGATCAAGAGCCTTTTCTTTAAATTAGATAAGATAGGACTGATGTGTTCATAAATGAAAGGTATCAGTGAAATAAACAGATTTTTATTGACCAAAAGTGAGGGAATTCATTTTCCGAATGAATTTTCATTCAAGGAACACTAGAGCATGTTCAAATATTCAACGTTTCCATGTTACAAAAAAATAAAAAAATCTGTTTTCTTCTATATATTGTAACTTCGGCCTAAATACACAACTGAAATGAATTTAGAAATGAAAATAGGAGCTTTTTATTTTAAATCATTCTGAAAAAAACATCGTACTTTTTGCTTGCATACCAATTCAAGTACGTACTTAACATGGAAAGTGTTTTTGTGTTACATGGCTGCATAAAAGGGACTTTTGATCCGCTTCTTTTTTTGAAAAATGAGACTTTAGAACTGATATTCAACTGGAAGCAAATTTTTTATGAGAAATTTTTAGTAGAATTTTAAAGTGTTCAAAACAATATTCCCTCCTGTCTACTTACACGGTGGGGCAATGGCAAACATCGAACATTTAAGAAATTCATCTTCAAAATGATTCAATATGTTGGAAAGACCAAAGGGGTATTCCGAATGTTGAAACTGAAGCGGATATTTATAATTCTTAAATGTCTTTGTAAATGAAGGTCATTTGCTTAGAACAGCATTCGTTAAAAGTGGAATAACAAACATAAATTTATACTGCTTGAATACTGCAGATGTGTAAATGAAACTTGATTAAACAAACAAACAGATATACGTATTAAATCCATTTTAAAGCCATTACTCTGACGCATCTGAAAATAACCTTTGCATTTACATGTGCTCCAATATACGGGACAAATGTTAATTTATAAATTTGTTTTTGCCAACATTTTTGAAGATTTGACTTTCAAAGAGAAAATAAGAACGCTTAGAAATTATTCAGTGATGCAACTGATTTTTTTTGCTTTAATAAATTTATTAAAATAAAAAAAGAAATTTGCACTGTATAAAATCGATAATTTTCAAACCATGATAAGTGTTGTTTGGGAAAACTTCAAGCTATAATGTCTTATGTCTACGAGTTTGGCATATGGCGAAACATTTTTTTCAACATAAGTTTGGCGCAAAAAGGATAGATATTCAAACTGCTTTCGAAGGGCGAGTATGATGAAAAAAGCTGTTTGAAAATGTTTATTAAAAATTCTTTTCATCCTTTTTTTTTCAAATTTCGATAGCTTATTCTTTAACTCCAAAAATACATCATCGTACTTTCTTTCAATTAGAAATTTACGTAAACTCGAGCCAGGTAAACCAGCCTACCTCCTTCAAGCAGTGGGGGGACAAAATTAGAATAGATGGGGAGCTCCCAAGTAAGTTGGAGCTTTTCAAAGAAGGGACCATATTTTAAAATAGGGTATTTTGCGTACAAATGTTTTTATGGACGTTCGTAACTTCTCACTTTGGGGAAAAAAGGTGGAAAACCCATAAATATTGACATTATTTGAGTCATTATGAAGCTTTAAAAACAGGGTACAAATTTCAGATCTTGAAAAACAAGTTTAGAGATCAAGCTCCAGTATATAATATATACCATCTTTGAATTGCAATTCGGAACTTCAGCTGCAGCTCTCATTTCAATGTTGTTGGTTCTAAACCATGATGCGGTTTGATTTAAAAAAAAGCTAACAAAAATCTATATTTGAATAAATTTTTACAAATTACATTTATTTTTGCAAGGTGTAGCAATGCACACCGGGTCAGCTAGTATATATATAGATAAAAAAAACATAAAATAGATAAATGATCAGGAAACATGAGTTTCACAAAAACTACTTAAAAACCATTAGTTTTTTTTAAATCTAAATCCTGGAAATTTCATTTGAATGTTTTTTCTTAACCAATAAGAATATGGATTCTCCTCTAGATCGCAAACTCTTCAAACATGGTTCGATTTTATATCAATTTTAATGCGTTGCAAATATCGAGTCAAAAAAATTTAGAGTCCATATCAAGCTTGAATAAATACTTCGGAAGCTGTTAAAATAAATGATATAAACATATTAATATAAGAAGAATATTTATAACTTTTTCGGCAAAGAAAAGCTTTAAAAATAACATAGTAAAGGGAAAAAATACTTAAAATTATCAAGGTTTTTATGACATTTCCCCAGATTTAGCTTATCCTTTCAGAAATCCAGTAGTATGAGGTTAAATTCAACTGAAGTATTGTAGCTGAAATATTTTGATCTCAACTCGCTACATATGTCATAAAAAATGTAGAACTTTAAAAATTCATGACGTGAAGCGAACGAGTCTTCAAAAGTATCCAAATCTGGAAAATTTAAAAAATCTCATATTATGTCACAAGTTATTCTTTAGTATTGTGCGTCCAATTGAATAAAGAATGTAATACAATACATTGTAGATTATTTATCAATGCTTTCTAAAGCTTAGATTACTGGAAAAAATCTGTGCTTTGATCAAAATAAATCTGATTTCGTAACCTACATTGAAAATTCGTGAAAAATAATAAAAAAACAACCAATTTTAACTGGCAAGATCAGTTCCAGGATACCTACTTTTAAAAGATCGAAACAAAAATAATAGAAATAAATCAACGGTGATAAGCTCTAAATCAAAATGGAAAAAAAATATAAAACTTTGAAAGATTTTAAGAATTTAAATTTTCATTCATTCTCAACGCTGATTAAGTTGGAATACATGATCAACTTTTATTTGTAACTCTCAATCCATAGTTTTGGAATTTTGAATTTGAATTCCATGTATCTATTTACTTTCTCTTTATCGGGTATTGGGTTTCTAAATTTTTAACTCATAACCGGGCAATAACCGGTTAACATCTGCCAAAATATGAATATTTGCCATAAAAATGTAAAAGAAAAGTTGAAAAGTAAACACATAAAAAAAAATTTACCTAGGCAAAACTTATCTCAAAATTCAAAAAAAAAACATGCGAATTGATTTTGTTTAAATAAGTACAAGATTTAGTATTTCGTAAAAATGATTAATAATTCAGAATAAAACAAGACTTACTCCCTCGATATCCAGGCAACCGGACAGGATTGGGCATTTCCCTATTTCTTTTGAAAATCTAGGCAAGCCCGGTTAAAACACGGAAATATTTAAACTTAATGAGGTTTACGTTGTTTAATAACAAAACAGAAACTATCTAAGAACTACTTTTTCGATTAAAAAATACTTTGATTACTCTGTTAAGGCTATGATCATTTAGTATCCGGGCACTTTATTTCGGTGATAGCTACGTTAATAGAGCTCGGACATGCAAAACTTAGTATCGTTGTGTTGGTTATGAAAAGGACTATCTTGCCTATTTTTGATAGATTTTTAAGTTAACGTGTGTTTGAGATATTTACGATGCAAAAAGACATGGTAAAAATAATTTTGCACAAATTTGCTCCATTGACGCATTTTGTACCTCGAAAATTCTTCATTGTTGATTTTAAAGCTTATGAACTGTTGATTTTTTCTGATTTTTTTTTCGGACCAAATGGTTAAGAAGTATAAGGAGCCACTCTAGGATCCACACGAAGTTCAAACCAACCATCGGAGTGCAACCTTTGATCTTAAATATGGTAAAAAGTCTATGGTTATTGGGGATAACAGAATGTAGACTCCTTAAATAATGCAAAACATCCATTTCCGGCTGGCGTAAAGTGTTGCCTGACTAGTAGACACCAAGTAAATAACTAATAATGATCAGTTCCAAAGATCGCAATCTGTGCATCCGGTTTTTACGCAATATGACAGATGTGTTCTGATGGACAAAAAAATATGTTAAAACCGGATTTAAGATATCAAATTCTTCGAGATGCCTACTCATGAAAAGGTTCCAACCAGATTTCAATTGCTTTTTCTAGGTGAGTCTATGTAAAATATCATGAGGTGTTGCTTCTGTGGTAAAAAAAATCAATACATGACTGAAAAAAGTGTGCAAAGATAAAAAAGAGATATTTTGAGAAAGTTAGAGTATTTCTTGAAATCATTGAAAAATAATTTTTTTTTAATACTTACATTACATCATTTCCTCCATAGAACGTTTTTCGATCAAATGAATAGTTTTTAAAATACACTCGTTTGTAACTGCCCGGATACTAAATGATCATAGCCTTAGCATCAGCTTAACTTTTGGGATCGATTGATAAAAAAATATTTAAACAAGCGTTTTGGAAATAAATAAGTTTATTTCAGTTTTTGTTTAAAAAAAAACAGTCTTGATCCTGATCTCTATGCTGATGTTTGAAACAGTGAAAGGTAAAAAATTGTAAAAATAGACTTCAACAGAATCCAATTTTGCCATTTGGTCATTTCCGCTTGTTCCTAGAACGGATGCAATCTTAAAAGCTATTCTTTTAAATTAAATATTTGCGCAATGAGCCAAAGAGCCACAGCTTTACAATTCAAAGAACCGCATGCGTTGCCGACCTATGGGCTAACCTAAAAAACCCGTGTGCTAATTTTAACATCCATATAAGGCCTGAAAAAAATTTCATTTCCTTCTTTTGTCACTTAGAGTTAGAACATCGAGAGGGTGGAGGGGGGGGGGGGGGGAACGGGGAATAATAAATAATAATGCGGAAAACAAATAAATTTGAATAAATTGTTCGAAAGCTTGTATGCAACAAAATTGCATACTATATCATTGCACAAAACCTGTAACTCAAGTAATTTTTAATCGAAAAATTCAATAAAATCAAGAATATAAAAGGTGGAATAACTCCCATCTTCCACTAATTCTGTTTTTGGTCTTGTAATCATTCGGATATTTGAATTTTTCTCAAAATTTACATAAAATACTTCAAACGTTATTTATTTCCCACTTCGGCTTTTTTGTAAATTTCGAAGGAGGGGGGCGTCTCTTAAAACCCTGATGTGGAATTTTTTATTCCAATCCTAAGCATAATAACGTCAATATCTAAATCGTCCCTACACGCAGAAAAAGAATGGGGGTAGGTTTCAACAAAAGGAATTGTTATTTTATTTTACAATAGCGAAGCAGATTTTTTGATAGGTTTCACTAAAAAATCGATCGGAAATAATAATAAAATTTTGTAAATTTTACAAACTCATTTTTGGTTTGCCAAGGGGAACACGAAAACTTCCCAATGAAAAAATAGCATTTTGTAACAAATAAATGAAGCATAAAACAATTAATTGTAACTGAATTCAATAAATCAATTCAATAAAATTATCCAGTAGGTATTTATCTAAAAACTGGAAAATTGCGCCGTTAAGTGTGCAATGACTTTAGCGTAGTAGACAAACTTATGGACAAACTGTGAAATGAGAACTAATATGGAAAAAAATATTCAACGGTCCTTTTATCTTTAAATTTCGCTGGATGTTTGTCAAGGGTCAGAGCACCCTGAGTTAAGGATCAAGTCTCCTTTAACTTAAAATATATCCCAATTTTTTTCGTCACTCGAAAATGCATCTAGTTCTTCTGCGAGTTCATGTTTCGTTCTAACTTTTCGAAAATGAAAACTTGAAATTACAGGCTGTCAGAAAATTCAGAAGACGGCAGATGGCTAAATTTACCCAAAAAGATATGAGGAAAATAAGAAAAGGGGATTAAAAATTGCAATTTTTTCCTATAGATTTTCGATATTTTTAGATCAATAAGCAGCGGAAAATTGCTTAAATCCAAGGCCAGATTACAGGGGAGCAACAGGAGCAATTGCCCCGGGCCCCCCGACTCAGAGGGGCCCCCGAGGGGAAAAAGATTTAACATTACTCTAATCATACTAATAAAAATCCGTTAAAAGAAATCAAAACTAGAAAATCGGGATGAAAACTTGAAATATAAAATCTAAAGGCCCCCGTGAAATAATATCTAGATTGAGGGATGAATCATCCTAAAGGATGAAAATCCTGGAAAAAAAAACTAAACTATTATCTTGATTAGTTTTTGTCTTAAAAAAGTTAAGGGGGCCCCCTTGAGAAAATCTTCTGGACAAAACCGAATCCGAAAAAAAATTAAGAAGAATATGAGGCAAAACACCTCATATTTTTATTTTTTATCGAAACATATCAGATACGATATTCTGTACAGAACAGGTAAAATAAAGAAAAAAAAAACATCTTCTCATTTTCATTACATTCAAACGTCTTGCACAACCATAATGTTTGTTGATACGTTAAGTTTCCAAGTTATGGTTTACTGCACTAAAATAGCAGCTAATTTCGCTTTACCTATGATAAACAATTCAGAATTTTACCCGGACAGTGTTCGGGTTAATACCGCGTATTATGATAAATTTTCACCATTCAATCATTATTATTGAAGTTTTTATTGGTTTATAAATTCTAAACCCTTTTCCCTCCCTATTTTTGAAAGTAAAATCTTAAAAAAACTGTTATAGCTTAAATTGGACCAATCGACAGTACAGAGTTTCTTTATTTAATTTCCATCCCAATTTCTGTCTTAGACTTGAAATTAGTATTGGAACATTTTCCACTGATTTAACCAAAATTTTATCATGAACATCCTGAATTCAACATATCATTTTCCAAATGATCATCTCAAAATTATCATAAAAACGATATGATAGTTGAGTTGCTAGTATCATTGAGTGATTTTCTTAATATGAATATTTCTATGATTTTAATCTTAATCTCATCTTTTTCCGGATTCAATTCATTGGGATTTTCAAGTCTTGTGTGTTTTTTTTAGTTACTGAAGTTCAGTTTCATATTTTTTTCTGAGTTTTTAAAATTCAGGAGCTTTGTTTAAAGTATTAAACTCATTTGGATTCCTTATCTGATTTTTTTTTTCAATGAAAACTGGTACTGTGTTTCAAACATTTAATCTTTATTCTCAATTTTTGTTTCCAACCGATCATTTTTGCACTAATACTCATTTGGCTTTGAGGGCATCGAATGAAATTTTCGTCATATTAAGAATAACAATTTGATAAAAAAAATATGATGAGAATCATATTCAAAAACATCTCATGAAATGATTTTTTATGTGTTTCAAAGACATAGAATTGAATTTCAAATTTGGTGCAATTTCTGCTTTTGCTCTGATTGCAACTTTGTATCTCTTTTTTTTTTTAATTTAATTTATATGTTTTTCTTAAAAACTTGATTTGAAATTATGACAAAGACAAAAAAGGTAAATTTAATTCTTTTTTCCGTTAGTAAAAACGTTAAGTGTCGTGTCCTGCAATACGTCGTGTGTTATTTGTGTTGAAATTATGATTTAGATTTGAGACACTGAGTTTTGGTTCTGAATATAACGTGATTTAAAGTTTTTAATTCTTAAACTCTTATATCTGTATCTCTATGGAATGTACATTTAATTATTTTGATTATTTTTTTTTAAATTTTGTTTTATATGTTTCAAATCTTCATGATACTTCCTAATTGTCACTTGGAAAATATTTCTCGAATAAGCACAAACCAAACGATCAATGATGATATTGAAATCATTTAAAATATCTTTCCAGACATTTTTTTTTTAATTAGAGAATTTTAGTTGGTAATAAGGGTTTAAAAAAAATTAGCAACAAATTTTGCATTTAGCAGCTTAAATCAGAGTTCTCATTTCTAAGAAATTTCTAAACTCTTCCGCAATGTTTGCACGTGATTGATTAACAATTTTTATTTAAAGATACCAGAAACTATTTTCTACGCAGATAACATGGCTATTTGATAGTATACTGAACTCATCTCCAGTTTTTTTACACGTTTAAAAGGTTTTGTGTTTTCTGGGTAGCATTTGAAAAAAAAAACGAATTATAGGGGCCCCCCGAGAAAAATTACCCCGGGCCCCCGATGACTTTATCCGGCCCTGCTTAAATCGTTATGAATTTGATTGTATTGATTTATTCTTGTTACTTAAGACAAAATCTTTTTTATGTGTTATTACAATTAGGGTTTGTTTTGATTTTCTTTTCAAAAACTAACTTCATGAAATCTCTGATGATTTCCATAGCGACTAATACTATTCTCAACAGATTGTTACTTTATTTATGCAAATATGATTAGTGCAGCTTTCTTGAATTCTGATCTTGTTTTTGAGGATTTTAATTGAGTAAGAAGATTATACCAGAGATTCTTTCAATGAAAAACGAATTGTTGTAATGAACTGAAAAATTCGATGAGATAAAAAAAATTTATAGTTCTAGAATTTCTTACAGGAACAAATAAACTTTTAATATAATGTTGGCCTCCACTATAAAGTATGCTTTGGATTACAACGCAAGTTCTATATTTGCAAAAATTATCAAAGGGGCTTTCGATCGTCCTTAAAGGTATGATTTTATCATCTCTGTTGCATGTCCAGACTAAGAAAATTTGGAAATCAATTTTTCGACAAGTTTTTTTTTTGCACTTTCATCAAGCTGTTCAAATTAATATTTTGAGGTCCATGGGAATTTATTCTTTATCAAATTCAGTCGATACTAAAAAAAAGCTTTTTATGGAACATTGAAGTTGATTTGAAAAATTAAAATCTAATTGCTACACTTCTCTTTTTTTCAACATCAAGTAGCTATCAAGGGTTGCAAGTCTTTTTGTACAGCTCAATAGTTTGTTAAAAAATCTCTGTTGTACTTTTTTGTAAACTTGAAAGTTTTAAATTAGCTTCAACGAGCGTTTTAAAGCAACTTCGCAGTATAAGAACATTGAAGCCGATATAAAGGATTAAATAATTCTTCTTTTTTAGAACTTTTAACCCGTGTTTGCGTAAACAAACACATCGTTGCTTGGGAAACGACAATGTTGAGTACACATTTCACTTCCGATGAACTTTTTAACAACTTGAAAGTAGAAATAAAGTACTAATTAAAAACCGGAAAGTCGTTTTGAAAAAAAATCATCTCATTAGATAAAATCGTTACCTACTCCTAATGTTCATTTAGAGAAGCAAGTATGTAGCTCGGTTTTCAAACGGTGAAATCGGGTTGATTATTTTGAATTAAATTAGCGGACTTGAGAACTTCGAGGTTACACGAGGGAGCGAAAAAGCTTTTTTTTCGACTTTTTGTACTGCTTATAAAAGTGCTTTTTGAAGCTGGTTAGTAGCTGGTCAGCAATTTATGCGAACTTTTTGTCAACTGTTAAACTCGTTTAGCTACTTAATAATTGAGCTGAAGAGAAGTCGTATAATAAAACATGATTGAGCTGATCAAACCTGATAGAGGAAAATTATCCGAATTTTTGATTGCTTGGGCAGAGCTCGGTTAAGCGGGGTGCTACTGTATTCAGAACGTCGGAATATTAATAACAACATTCAGTTTACTTAATTTAGGAAGAAACTTTCTATAAAAGTTGATCACATTAAACAATGCAAGTTTTATAGGTGATTTCGAAATGTAAGAAATATTCATAGTTTTGCGATATTGCGAATTTAAATATTTCGAGAGGAATGTATGTACTTTGAAGAGTTTGATTAAAAGTTGAGTTATTTTCCGGAATTTTAAACCGCTTTGACTTATTCTTTTCTAAGAGGAACATGTATTCCCTCTACCTTTCTTATAATAATAATCTTCTATAAAATTTAGAAAACTCTGTTTATTTGAAAAACTCTGGCAAACTTAATTAAAACAGTATTCGAACTTGCCAGTTCTGTCTCCAAAGCTATGATGTAAATTGCATTCAACCATGATCGGGTTCAACAACCTCTCACAGCCTTCATTTCAGGCGCATCGAATAGTAGTAGTAGGGGAGAAGCGGGCTATATGCGCCTATTAAGCAGAATACTGATTTAATCAAACATTACATCGAATATGTATTCAAAAACTATATCAACGTGTGCAGGAATCTGTTTTCTATACATTGGAGAAATTAAGGTGTTAAAATTTCCTTCCGTTTTCGAGAAAACGATTTTTTTATAACTGTTGTCTAAAATGGCGATCCTCAAACCGTGCGGGCTAAATGCGCCTATTTATGTTTTGAATGAAATTACTGTTTTTTGGGCAATATTCTCATACAATTTCATTGAAACTGCTAGAAAGTGATTAATCCCGTACGACAAAGCTGAAATTTTATAAAAATCTATGTCTATTATTATTTTATGGAATAAAACAACAGTTAGGGTTTCCATACTATGAAGGAAGTTTATCCATAAGAAAAACTTTATCAAATCTGTTTTGCGATTTCAATTTTATCTTAAGATGTTAATCAGAGCTTAGATTTGAAGTTTCAATGATAAAAATCAATAATTTATTCTATTTAACCTGTTATTTTAGGATGAAGGCATTTTACAAACATGATGGGGGCATACAAAAACACCCACCTATTCTACTCTATAACCATTATTAAACCTCCTTAAAAACTAAAATATGTTTTATTTTTTGAGTTCCTTTGAATAAGAAACAAAAATCGTCCTAGTTTTTGTTTTGAGCTTCTTTACGTAGAATTTTTAAAAGTCAAAATATTACATCAAAAGGTATCAAAATCTTGTATGAATTTTTAAATTTTTTTGAGTAAGTTTATTCATAAAATTCTTTCTTGCCTTATGTTCAAAGTGTATCACCCTCAAAATGCATTGATTAGATATGTTGTCTTGTCAGCCATTTCTTCAAACGGCCATAGGGTCATTTAACCCGATAGGCCCATTTAGGAAACCTTTCCCCTAGATAGTGCCAGAGCCAGAGCCACCACAGGCAGATCCGAACAGATAGGTAATGCCACGGCCAAAACCAGTCAGTGACACAATTTCTCCTCTTTCTTTTTCCGCTTCCCTCTTGAAAGTCAGCCATCATTTGACGGGTTGTTTTTTTTTTCTCCTCTGACGTGTGGTTAAGCAGCGAAATAAAAGCTAACAGTATCGATCGTGTTTAACAGTAGTAGTTGTGGTGGCTCAGCTGCATTACCTATACTATTTCTTTGCTATCTATGAGCGGTGTTGTTATTTCGCGAAAAAAACCACAACACCTGGATGAGTGACGGATTCGCATCACAATAAAATGTAGGTAGATATGATACAGCTTCCACTGCCTCGTCGCATTAAAATGTGTGCTGCAAATCGGGGCTAATCACATTGACCGAACACCGGGACACGATTCGGCAACGACGATGTGCATAGAAGCAAGCATTCGCGTGATAGTTGTGCGATCTTGCTGCTATTTACTATCACCCAGCTCTCGTTAATCCATTATCATCCCCCCTTTCCGCCTTCGGTCTTCTATCGCTCATTGAGGAAGAGGTGTAGCTCGAGTTCAACGTCCGCTTGATTTTGGTTTTATTTATGCAACCATTTCTCAGCTTCCGTGACTTTTATGGTCGAGTAGGGAAAAGACTTAATGTAGGAGGATGACTCCAGTCAACTTTTCCTATGTGGATCGTCATTTGACCTATTATCCCCTGATTGGGGTCTTATTGTCTCATTGACTTTTCCAAAGAACAAAAATATGATTACAAAAAACTTTGAAATTCATATATTGCATGAAAATTATCTAGATCTAAAAAAATTTCTAGACGTGAAGCAGGAAAATAGCAAAAATGAACCTGGTATCAAACAGTGGCCGGCATAAATAAAAATCCATCACTTTTCTTAATCTAAAAATGCCAATATTTTCAATTTCTACGAAATCTTTTCAAATTTTAATGAATCCGTTGAGTTAAGAAAAAAAGTAAAGAATAAATTTTGAATGCTTACCTTGGCATTACCAGCTTTCCAAAGAATTTCAATCAAATTCGAAAAGATTATGAGAAACTGTGGGATTTGGGTCTACAGAATGAATCATCCAACCGGGTCAAAATCCCCAAAAAATACTTTTGAGGAACTGTTTACATCGGCATTTTAAGAGTAGAAAGAGGGGTGGGTTTTAACTCGTGCCAGTCAATGTAAATGCCATGAAAAATTCCTTGCAAATTACATAAATAAACTAAAGTAAAGTACACAAATAAAATAACACTTTTTTTCGTTTTGATTATAGTCGTCTTACCATCTTTATGGCATTCGCGACTTCATCAAAGTGCAGTTGGCGGATCGTTATTGAAAAACTTATCCGGTACAACTGTGTTCGATGTTTACTCTTGGGCTCGAACTCACGACATCGGCTCAGGGAGACAACAGACTTGCCAACTGAGCTATATCACAGGACACCAAAATAGCACAATCCACGCGCTTGTACCCCTCAAAAGTGAGTTTCATCCTTCAGTGAATCAAGAAATCTTATACTGATGATTATTTTTGATAATTCAACTCATTTTAAATCAACATTAAAAACATTTCTTACACTTTTTAAAAGAATTATTCGACTATAAAATGGTTTATATAGACAAATTTTTGAAAAATAATCTTAAATGATATTTTTAAAACCAAAAATGCAATTTGAAGCCGACAAAAAGTGTTCAAAAGTTTTTGAACAAAGTAATTTTATGCAATTGTGAAATCCGTATCAAAACTGCTACTTTTTAGAAGAGTTCAGTGTCAGTAAGTACATTCTACGACCTACTTGATCATAAATTTTCAGTCTTCGCGCTTGTTGTAGGTTAATTATTGAATGTTCGAGGGATCTTTTTTTAATTTTCACAAAATTGTTTATGCAACTTGTTGCAAAACTCGTATTCCAGCACTCGACGTAATTATCCTACCAGGCAAGCTTTAATGGACAAATTTTACGGCTCGTGCTAGAAAATTGAGTTTCATTGCCAATTTTTCTGAAAATTCAAAATATTCCTTTGAAAATTTAATAATTAATCTAACAGAAGCAAGTTTAGGAGGTTGTTGACAGTACTTTTGCCAGGACAAAACAGTATCGAAATGAAAAACTTTTCGATACTGTTTTCAGTGTTAAAAAGTTGACCCTTAAGTGCTAAATTGCATAAAAGTACATTTGAATTTGACGATTGAATTGTGACATTTTTTAAACAGAAGTACATATGTCCATAGATTTTTTTTTTAATGTCAAGACAATTCTGTTATTAACTGTTAATATCAAAGAAATCGTTTGAAATTCAGCTCAGTTACAACAGTTCAACTTTAACACATTCAAAATTTTCTTTTTTTTCGAAATTAAACAGAAAAATGTGCTCAAAAATGTGTTTTTGTAATCTTTTAAATTTGGTGAGTTTTTAAAAAGAAATATATTACAAGAAACACCAGTTATGTTAACGTATTATTTCTCGATATTTTTTCATGTGAGTTTGTGCCAAAATAAGGAATAGGTATATTCACAAAAAAAAACCTGGAAACTTTAGAATGACCGAGTCGGATGAAAGAGATTTTACCTTCAAAAGAGTACACAAATGAAGGTTTAGAAAATCTTTAAATTATGTGACTTGATTTCATTTAAAACCCCTGATAGTTTAATGTCATCTGATGTCTTCTAATATTGATGGAATTGAGCTTTATGTTTGGAACTGTGCAGTGCAGATGTCACTACTTGTGTAAGGATTTGCTTTTAAAATCCACAAATCCCCAGCGCTGAGGAGAAAAGTATTTTTTTTTTTAAAGAATTAATAAATATATCCATGTATTTATCTCAAGATAAAACATTTTTTGATGCAATGGCAAATGACTGGCTTAAAATTGATCAGGAAACTCATACAGAGGCGAAAGTAGAAAATAAAAAAAAAGTTTTTATTTGCATGCAACACGATATCAATAAAGGTAGTTTTCGCTCACTGACGTTACTGCCTTTTTTTGAATATTTTTCTTTAGTGACTCTCGAATACTTCTTCTGAAAGAGTTTAAAGTTTTCTAAATTAATCACGATGTCTATGTAGTTTTACCATGTAGGGTGAATTTTCAACAACATATAAACTAAAACTTCCATTGGTCATTTTGATTGGGATAGAGAACACAATTTATAGTTTTCATATGATTCAAAATTAAAAATGAATAGAAAAATTAAAGAATTTAAAAAAAAAACCTAAAATATTCAATCCTGAAATCACGACAAACATTTGGAGCATACTACCATACTCTAGAATGTTATCTTACTATGTATTTTCATTATCAAAACCTATTATCTTGAGTTTTCAAACGATTATTTTAGATAGATGACCTCCTCGAACGTTTAATAGTTTTTTATGTACATTTTTTTATTGCAAGTAAGCTGTGTTTCTTAGATTTTATGTAAGTTTTCACATCTTCTGAAGTTAAAAAGGGTACCCTTATAGTTCTTTAGAACGCAAATAAAGAATGATGTCAGAATCTTTCGTTTTACTTAGATACCGTCAACCGGGGCAACATGCATCACTTTTCAACTTCAATGGCTTATAAAAATCTCACGTTCACAGATAATCATACCCTTTATGCATAAAAAGTTTTGAGGTTAGTGGGACATAGGGCATATAGTCTGAGATACTGGCCCTCATCTATTTTCATGTCATCCGAAAGAGACATGATACCAGAAAGAAGAAGTTAGTGGGACATCAAACTGACGTGATCAGAAAAAATATTAATTTCTTCAGTTATTTTTTAATTTTTTAAAACCTGTTAATTTCATTGAATATAATTTTTCACTATATTTAGAAAAAGGGGTAGCTTGGAACAAAACTTGATTTTAATGGAAAATCTAATAAAAACGTATAATTTTTGATAAATTTTTAATGCCATAAAGGCCATTACGCATAAAAAACCAATGGCAGTAATTTCTGGTTCCGTTGATGCTTATTTAAACACTTTTTCTGAACATCAAGTCATTGAATACATTTAGGGGTAACACAATACTATGAAAATTCAATTTCAAATTCTTTGATTTGCATTTTGTTGCATCTTACCCCAGGCAGATAACTGAGTTATAAATAAATTTATTTAAAAAAATGGTGATTGTTCGAAAAATATTATTACACCAACAGTGTTGGAATAGGATCATTAAACCAGTTAAAAGTTTGTAAGTGATAAAGCTCAGTGTATTTAGAAATGGGACAGTTAGGAATGCGTATATCTCAAAAACCATTCGTGTGGTCGAAATATTGTTTGATAATTCATGAAAAAATTTGAAAATTTTTTTTTATCGTTTTTTGTTGAAAAAATTTCTACTTTATTCTTGGTATCTCCCATCGGCCAGCGCACACTTTTTTCAGTTATGATATTGATCAGTTTTTCGAACTTATACTTCGTCTAATCTTGTTGTTTGAGGTTAGTTTTGAATCACTCATAACTAGGCAACACTTTTGGCTTGTCGAAGTAATTTATTTTTGGACGTTTCAGCGATCTACACTTAGTTTTTTTTCTTATTAAAAATAAAAAATTCTGGTATGAGACTTGACTTCCCTGATGACTCTTAACCGTAGTTACCGATCATGTGCTTTTCTCCAATGCTTGATTTGAACTGAGTGCACATTTTTGACAGTGTGTGCTACTTTTCTACCACTAATACACAGTAATTCTTTGAATAATCTACGGTTTTATCAGCTATCAATTTGAAAATGATCGGAAACTGGAAAATGTGCAATATTTTTTTTCTCTTAAATCGTCAATATTTCTTTAACCCGTAAATATGCTTTTTACAGGCAGCGAAATTCTGTCAAAGTTTTGAATGTCAGATTAGTAGTAAATTCGCTTTCAGCAGAAGAAAGTGTCCCATTTCTAAACGAACTTAGTTTTAACATTAAGCCAATCCGTCATACTGGGTAAATTTTTTACGGCACCACAAAATGTTTTAATTTGGACATTTCTTGAAAGATTTTTTTTTATCTATATATATAAAAATGAACTTCTGTCTGTCTGTCTGTCTGTCTGTCTTTCTGTCTGTTCCCTATAGACTCAGAAACTACTAAACCGATTTACGTGAAACTTGGCAGGTGGGGGTATTGGAGGCCGGGGAAGGTTCCTATTATGGTTTGGGACCCCTCTCCCTAACAGGAAGGGGGGGAGGGGCCTCCCGAACAAAAGACATTTTTTGCATAACTCGAGAACCAATCAAGCAAATGGTATCAAATTTGGCATGGGGTGGTATTTGGGAACGGAGAATATTTCAATGAATATAAGGTACCCCTCCCTCCCTCTCAGTGGGGTGATAGGAAGGGGGGAGGGGGGCTACCTTACAATTTTTATATAACTCGAAAACTTTTCAAGATATTGGAACCAAATTTGGCATGGGAAGGTATTTTGATACAAAAAATATTTCAATGATTATTTGAGACCCCTCCCTTTTTGCAATTGAATGGGGGAGGGGCCTCTTTCATATTACTACACATACACATAACTTAAAAACCATAAAGTAAATAGAATCAAATTGGCATGGAAGGTATTTGGATACAAAAAATATTTCTATGATTATTCCATTATGATTCCAGTAGGGAGATATAAAGGGGGGAGGGGCCCTTTTTTAATTTTTACATAACTCAAATACTTATCAAGCAAATGGAACCAAATTTGGCATGATTGTTTGAGACTCCTTCCTTCTTCCAGCCGGGAGAAAGGAAAGAGGGAGGGAAGTTCCATACAATTTTTATTGCATAACTCAAGAACTACAACAGCCAATGGAACCAAATTTAGCTTGGAACGATATTTGGGTACGAGAAATGCTTCTTTGAATATTTCGTATCCCTCAATCCTTCAAAAAGGTGGATGAAAAGGGGGAGAATAGGTCTCCCTTACAATTTTCAGTATAACTGGAGATCTGATCGAGCAAATTTGAACCATATTTGGCATGTGAGGGTATTTCGATACGAGAAATGTTTCTATTATAAATTGAAGCCCCACCTTTTTTTCAGCGGAAAGATATAAAAGGAAAAGGGGGGCTACCATACATTTTTTTTGCATAACTTGAGAATTGATAGAGCAAATGAAATGAAATTTGGTATCAAAAATTTTTTGAGTACAAAAAATACTTTTATGAATATTAAGTTCTCCCCCTCCATTCAATGGGGCGAATGGAAGGGGGTTGGTACTTCCTTTCAAGTTTATGCATAACGCAAATAAAACCAAATTTGGCATGGAATGGTATTTCAATACGAGCAATTTTTTTATGTCAAACAATTCCTTTCTTGCAGTGGGATGATAGAATTGGAAATAAAGGAAGGGAAGAGGAAAACTAACATTTAACTTTGTTTTACAAAATCCGAGAAATGGACAAAACTTAACATGGAAAATTATTTTGTATGACTCTATGATTACCTGACACGCCATCCTCCTTTCAGTGAGTAGGTAAATAGGATGATGGAGGTGAACCCAAGTTCTCAATTTATGCTAACAAAGCCAACAAATGGAAAAAAATATGGCATAGAAAGGTACTTGGTTACGAGATATGTTTCTACAATTGTTATAGACCCTTAGCTTTACAGCATAGAGAGGAGAAAAAAAAGGAGGGGTTTCCAAATAAATTTTGTTGTAGAGCTTAAAAAATTATCAACCAATGGAACAATATTCGATACAAGAAGATTTTTGGGAACGAAAAAATGGGTATGATTATTAAAAATCACGATCTCCATTCAGCAGGGGGAAGGGAAGGATAAGGGGGGGGGGCGGTTCTCTTTTATCAGTTTGTTAGCATAAATCCAGAACATATCAATCAAAAACAATAATATTTTATCAGTTGGATTGTTTGCGATTTATTTGGTACCTTCCTTTTCTAGGGCGGAGCTTAAAGAAACAGATTAAAATTAACAGATCTTGAACACAAATCAAGATTCAGAATATTAGTTTAAGTTATTTTTGTGTAGAAATCCGAAACTTCAGCTGCAGCTCTCATTTTATAGCGGTTGCTTATGAATTATGATATATTTTGATTTAAAATAATGCCAACAAAACAATAAAAATTTGAATAAATTCTGAAAATATCATTCGATTTTGAAAGGTGTAGCAAAGCACACCGGGTCAGCTAGTTTTCAATACAAATGAAAAAGTCTTAAATACGAGCTTAACACGAGAAAAATTATGTCATCATTTTGTTTTCATTAAAAGATAACTCGATTACGTTATATAAAATTCAAAATGATATCAGTACTGTGGTACTTTTCCATTAATTCTGCACCGTTCAACAAAAAAAAACAAAAAACGGTTTTTCTAGAATTCGAGCAACAAACGATAAAAAATTTCTTATTTTTGTAACCCGGAAATATTTCACACAAAAAGCGTATTTTGTCGTTTTTGTTGCAACGATGATATATCGCAGAAGTATGGTACACTCAGAAGTATAATTCAAATGTTATGATACAAATAATGAAACTTTATTCCACTCAATCAAACACAACACCTTCAGCAACTTAAAAATATTAAATTTGTAGAATTTTATATATTGGCTTCAGAAGTACAGAGTTTTGTCATTGAACGGCTTCTATGGGGTGTGTTTCTAATGTGTTGAAATATCAAATTACAAACTTTTATCAAAAATATGTCCAGATGATGTACGATGATTTTTTATTTCCCCGTTACGATTCCTAAGTGGCTGTCAAAGTGTGTTTGAATGTTTGAAAAATGTACTCTTAATTCAATGTTGTTTTTCAAACTTGTTGTTTTCGTTACTGTGACATTTTTGAAAATCAATTGCTGAATAAATCATTTCGTAATGATGAATTTCATACTTCACACACAGCATATTCTAATCAATGCAATCAACTCCACTCAATTTAAGAACAATTTTGGCAAAACCATTGCATCAGGTAACTCTTTGTTTCTGGTAAATCTACTTTATTGCAAATAAAAGAAAATCTATTGAAGATTATTTCATAAGAACATTTCAATGTTCTTAAAGCAATGGCCTTCTTACTCAATATTATTTCTGAAAATTGGGCAAAAAATCTGTCCGAGCCTGTTTCAAGAAAAAAAAAGAAAAAGAAAACTCTGTTTGGGGCTTTATAGCTATTTTATCGCTTTTCCTACCGCTTTGCCGTCTTCGGCAAAGTTGTAGCCAGAAAATTTTCCAGTTACCTGTGAAGGTGAAGTTTCATTTGTATTTTGTAGCTCAAGCTTATAGCAGTTATTTTAATTTTTGCCCCTAAATGTATGCACCATAATTGTTCTTTTTTAGATTATAAATGTTTTTGAAAAAAACGTTAAAAAGCAAGGTAAAATTTATTAACTACAGTTTGTACTTTTAATGATGGTGTTTTGTATCATTTATTATCAAGAAAACTCAATAAAACAGTCAAAATAGAGACTGATCAATGTTACCCCAAAGCATCAAATTCTAAACAGAGACGAAATAGACTTTTAAATCAAGTTTTAAGTAGCCTAATGAATTTCTTTTACCATGTTTTTCTTTCATAGAGGTCCAATATTGGTTTTAGAAGTATGAAACATACCACATTCCCCTTTACAGAAAAAATAATCGAAAAATATTGAAAAAAGTGATCATTGTTACCCCGGATTACGGTACTTCAAACTTGATTGATCCACTCCCCCTTTTTTTTAGGTACGAAGGGGAGGGGGCGGGTTTGACCAAAGAAGAAATTGATATTTATGCTGGCTTTATAGAAGAAAAAAAAATCAAATAGTTTTTAAGAGAAAATTTTGTTTTATCAACAATTTTAGACTCAACGATAATATTATGAAAATCTGATTTCCTGTGGACATTAAATGTGAATTCTAATAAAAATATTGCAAGTGGCAATTCATCAAAATTGGTTTAAACTTTGAGCAACTGAAACAATAGGAACAATGGGCATACTTGATTCCCTTTTCTTATTTTCAACATGTCTTTTTGAGAAAATTTAGCAACTCGCCATCTTATGCATTCTCTGACAGAGTGTGATTTTAAGTTTAAAGGCTTCAAAAATAAGATCGATACAAGAACCCGTAGATGAACTGTAAACGTTTAAAAATCTTGATATTTTTAACTCAACGATTTTTGATCTTTTACCAAACGAGACTTGATCCTTTATTAAGGGTGCCCTGACCGTAGGCAGAAAAAAAACTATCTAAATTCGAAGATAAAAGGTCCGTTGACTATTTTCTGCAAAACAAGTTCTCATTTCACAGAGCGTAAGTATCAGACAAAGAGAATTCAAAAGGTTTTTTTTTTACCCTAGTATCATTGCATATTTTTAGGCGCAATTCTCTAGTTCTTATAAAAATAAAATATTTTGAGTTAATGATAAACTTTAGCTAGGCGCGAGTGAGATTTCTCATGTTCAAATCTTTCTATAACATGATTACACTGAGGTTCCTTAGTTTCTTCAATTTTTAATCGGTTATGATAAATAACCACTTGAAATATTCAAGTCTATAACTGTCGATAAATCAAAATTTTCTTGTCATCCTACTTTTTTGTCACCCGAAGAAAAATCGTGTACATTAATGAAACATTTATTTATATAGGGGAGAGTGGGGATACTTGATCCCCTTTTCTTATTTTCACCATATCTTTTTGGAAAAATTTAGCAACTCGCCGTCTTAGACATTTTCTGACAGCTTGTAACTTCAAGTTTCTATGCTCCAAAAATTAGAACGATACTTGAACCCGTTGATGAACTAGAAGCATTTTCGTGGGAGTAAAAAAATTGCGATTTTTCTGAAGTTAGGGGAGACTTGATCCCCTATTGAAGGAGACTTGATTTCTTATTCAGGAAGCCCTAATCCTTGTATAAAAATCTAATAAAACCCCAAGATACAATGTTAATTGACTATTTTGGTCATGTTTGGTCTCATTTCACAATTTATAGCAGACATAAGAAGAAAATTCTATAACTTTGTCTAAACGCTTATAAGATTGCATACTTAAAGGCGCTATTTTTCATAATTAAGAGAAAATTTTATTTTTGCTATTTTCTACAGACAATTGTTTGATAATTATTAGTTTTTGGATGAATATTAGTGATTTCGTAATCAGCAATCATAACGATCGATTCAGAAGAAGAATATGCCGTTTGGAAGGGGGATCAATTGTACCCAACTTTAGGGGATCAATTGTACCCATAATCAACATTTTAGAAAACTTTATCTGAAAAAAGTTAAGAGTTTTCCATTGGTTTGAAAATATGGCATTATGAAGTTCATTTTACGCTCGAACGATTGATACATTGGAACAAATATTTTTTTCATAATTTTCCCATGTAAGGAACATTTTAAAATGATGAAAAAAGATCTTCAAGTTATATTTTGTGAAATTTTTCAAACAACGTTCCATTACTCAAACAATTATTTTGTTAAAATTTTTTAAACTACAAGCATTATTATTTTGCTCATTTTGGCACATTTTTCTAGAACATTTGATCTTTGTAAGACATTCCAGTTTCGAGATATAGCTAAGGAATCAAGTATCCCCTGGGATCAAGTATCCTCATTCTCCCCTACAGTTTTATTTCAACTCAACATTTACTTTGATGCAAAAAAGTTCATTGCATAGTAAATGACTATTTTATTTGTAAGGTTAGGCGCGTTTTCCTAGACCCCATTTTCGAAGACCTCATAATGATGAAATATTCATATAATTTTTGTTTAACCATCAGAAGAAGAATAAAAATCATAAGTTTCTTGGTTCGAAATTCAGCACCCATCATACGGGGGTGAAAGAAAAGAAAGAAGTATGTAGTGCCAATAAATTCCAACCCCCAAACGACCCACAAATCAGCGCTACCAACTCACGATCACCTACTAACTAAAATCAAACCAGAAGCCGTGCAGATCTAAGTCTATCGACCCACAGCGCCCGCTATATTCGCCACAATTCGCCAATGTTCGTAATGTAGGTAGGATTGCACAACAACCGCCTCGATGTCAGATGAGAGAGCATCTCGGTCGTTCCACTACCTACTGGCTCAGAAACCTTGCCATTCACAACCCTGGCAATGGAAATGGCGTGTGAAGCTAGCTTACATTCGTTTCAAATTTCAAGTTCGCGGCCAATCGCGCAAAGGTCTTTCTTTCTCTCTTCTGCGCGTCGCCGGAGAGTTTACTCAACTGGCTTAAATCCGATTACAAAATACGGAAAGCCCGGGGTTTGAGTGGTTGGTCACAAAACCACAACATTGAATTCACAACACCCATACTACTACGGCGTCGATGAAATAACTTTTTGCGGAAACAGGTTTTTGGCAATGATGGCTGCAGGAAAAGCTCGAGTCGAGTTGAGTTATCCGGCAGAAGCTGGAATCTCACGTAATAGTTGAGTGTAGGACGATCGTTTGCTGTGAGGGGTATGGCAATTGATGAGCTCCCCAACCTAAAGCACTCACCATGTTTAGTAACAGAGAACCGGGGAGCTTTTGTCTTAACCCGTTTCGTGGATTGGTCGAGTCCGCCATTGACATAATATAAAGCTTTTCGTGGTTTTAGTGTTGGTGTTGAAAATTGTCGACTCTCCTGTTGAAGTTAAGAGTTTTGCAAAACTCTGCGAGAGATCGCTCACAAAGCGTACACGTCGTCGATCGGATGTATGCTAGGCCAATGACCGAAGTTACTGGATCAAGTTTTTTTTTCTGTCTTTGGCATCCCTTCTGATAGTTGGTAGGCAAAGTTTTGTTATTTTATGTTGAAACGCGCACAGCTCCAAGTTTAGCTTGACGGGGTTCTTGTTTTAAAAACTTTTTTTTCGTGTGGGCTATCCCGTGTGGGTCTCTTTCCCGCTCACGGAATATGCAAAAAGCGGCAGGCGAACGTCAATCGCTTTGTTGCCATCGGAAGAACAAAGAATTTATTGATTGATTTCATTAAATCCTTAAGTTTATTTTCATTTTAATTATTATTTACTAAAATGAAAAGCATTTTTTTCATCTAAATATACTAATCATCATTAGACACATTCCACGCGCTTGTTCCGCACAAAAGCGAATATTATCCGTTCGCGTATCAAAAAATCTCCAACTTGTCTGTAATTTTAATAATTCAAATCACACAAAACCAACGGAAAAATCAGAAAAAAAAATTTTGCACATGTTTTAAATGATTTTGAAAATCTATTTTTTTTTGTTAAAATAGAGGTTATTTTGATAACTTTTACAAAATAATTAATTAAAATATATGGATGAATTTGTTTTGGAATTTTTTAATACGTTTTGAAGCCAAAAAACACTGCTTCATTTTGTAGAAAAAAGAATTTGTTTCTATTAAATGTAGTTTTCTGACATACAAAATTGAGATCTTCTTTGAAAATGATAAGACAATTCTGTAACACTAAATTTTATAGAAATCGGTTGAAATCTAGCTGAGTAACAACAGCGCGAATGAGTGAATTCACGTCACAAAATTTAACAGCGCGAATGAGTGAATTCACGTCACAAAATTTAATTTTTTTGGAAAATTTTATATGAAAAATATGATCCGAAAGCTGGTCCGATTTTCACAAATTGAACATAATTTAGTTGATTTTTTAATAAGTTCATTATTTTCAAATAAAAATAGAAAAAGATTGAAAAAAAATAAATTTCGTATTTTCAAATGAAGACAGTAGTAATTTAAACGTATGATCCCTCAATATGTTGCTATTAAAGTGCCAATCAAAATAAGGAAAAAGCTAGGTGAAAATTTATGATTTTTAAAGTCGGAACAACAAAATACCGTTTTCGGAAGTGCACATAAAATTTGAAGGCTCTATAGAATGGTTCAGTATAACTTAATTTTGTGACATGAATTCAGTCAACTACCCTGTTATGTTTAAACTGAGTGAATTCACGTCACAACATAATATAAGAATATCTTCTCTCGTTGTCGTTTAATCGAAAAGATACGTACAGCATATTGTGGGTTATTATTTTTTTCTCAACTCATTCGAAGACACCGATATTCTATTTCCACAGAGAAAACTGGAAATCAAAGTTGTATGTACTGAAGTCGAAAATGGTTAATTCTAGCGTGAATTCACGTCATAAATGTAATCGATCACAACAAAAATAACTTAATTTTTTTAATGACTAAATTATATTCATTTTGAAGGAAATTTAATTTGCGACCGCTTGCTACAATTTTTTTTAATTTTCAAATAAATTGGTTGACTTCTAGAATGATAACAGTGCAGAAAAGTCCGGAAAAGCGATTTCACGTCACGGTGGAATGTGTCAGTTCAATAAATGGATAATAATACTTCCTACTATGGTGTGTGATAAATTTCGTTCATCAAATTAAGATAATGAATTAAATCCTGTTAATGTGTACTATTTGCATCAACATAGGAATTTTTTTTATTAAGTTTTAACCAATTTGAAACATTGTTTTTAATTTTGCAAACTCAAAGAAACTATAACTCTTGATATATAGATTTGCGTCAAAATTTATAATTTTAATAGAATACAACCATGCCCATAGGAAAATTTTAAATCCGGAATCAAGTTTGATTGATTGAGTCATGCACTTAGGATAAGGTTGCCAGAATTTTTTCCACTCCCATCCGGGTCTAGCAATTTCGGGCATTTTTTCAAAAAAAAACCTGCCAAAATCCGGGCATGGATTTCAATTTTTCAAATCCAAAAACCGGGCAAAAACCGGGCTAAATTTAGGTGTTATAAATATAAAAGCAAAGAAAAAATGCAATAAAAAAAATATTTTATTCATGTAATTGCAGACTTCCAAAAAGTTTTTGGAACACTTAAATATTTAAAGGTTTATAAAAGTAAATCAGCGAAATTATTTGAAACAACCGTTGAAAATTTCCATACTGTTAATCGATTTTGCTGAAACTTACTCAAAAACTTTAATTTTGTTTTTGGTTTCTTTGTGAAAATTGTGAAATAATCCGGGCAATATCCGGACTTTTTTCACGATATCCGGGCAACCAGGCCGGACCGGACTTTCTCGAAATTTTGCATCAAATATCCGGGCAAACCCGGATAAATGCTGGCAATCTGGCAAGCTTAACTTAGGAACAATCTAAATTCAAAATTAATGCCAAAATCTAAAAACACACAACCCAAAATTCAGCATTCTTTTACAGTTGTTCAAATTTTCTCACTTGTTTCCAGAAATTCAGTTTGAATATTCCATTGTAAACCAGAATAAACACATTTCAATTTCCAATTTTCGGATTTTGTATCCAGTTTAGGATTCTTGATTTTCATTTCGAATAATCAAAAGAAATTGAAAATAAAATGCTGCTCAAAAATCTTCAAAATCGGTTAAAAATGTCAAATTAAATCATGAAAATCATATGCATTTTAAATATTTTAAAGTTTTCCAAATGCTGAATCAAAAATGAGGTTTTTCCATATTCAGATTGCAGTTCATATACTTAATTCTACTGAACAATTTATTCAAATATATTCGTTATTTTCTAACAAAAAGAAGCTCCATAATTGCGATCCAAAAATTTAAACCGTTAAATCAGATTCATCATCAAATATTCATATTTTAATTCCGATTAAAAATAAATGATCTAGTGAATGAATCAAAATTGAAACCAGAACTGCAGAATTGAAATTGTAGATTCATGAATGAAGGCTCCAAAAATTGGCTCTTTTAATTTTGATCTACAATTCAGTCTTGAAAATCGTATTTTTAAAGTACATTCCAGAAATCGTTTTGGAATTCGGAACAGATTGAGAATTCCAATTTTGAATTCAGTTTCAGAATGTTGGATTTTTTCAATTCAAATTGTAAAAAAGTTGACATTAATTTACATCGCACGATCCTAGACAAAAAACTTAACAAATTCTACTTATCTTAATTGAGATACGGATCATAAGGGCCCAGCTGAATCCATTATCTCGTGTGCATTTTTATATTTCTTCCGAGGTCATAGAACCGTCTTCACTTGATCGATTGGGAGGAAAAAGTGGTCTCCGAGGATTTTTTGATGAAACTCCACTTTAACATCACAGAAAACATTCAAATACCACACTTAAATCACAAACAAACGTATTTTTTCACCAAAAGTTTAAAGTTTTCATTATTGACCAAAACTTTATTTTCATAACTCTCGAAAAACTATTCATAAATTTAAACCAAAATTACACTATTTGAACTATTCTTCGTGAAAATGGAAAATTAAAAAACTATGATCCGCTAGTATGTCCCAAATTGAATACACATTTGAAACACAAGGTTTAAAAAAAAACGAAGGGGAATTTTATTATTCTTGGGTATTTGTGTCTTTAAAAAGCTAATATATTAATTAATACCATTAATACCATTCAAATACAACTGCAACTATACGGTGTCCCCTTGGAGCCAAAGGGGTTTAAGTGCATGAAATGTTATTTCAAGAAAACACGCTTTAAAATTGTTGTGTTTGACCATTTTTCATATATTTTTCGAAAATTTGTATTTTGCTCTCGAACGTAAAAATATGTAAATAAAATTCTAAAAATCTGAAAAAATCACCAAATATAGTTTGAAATATGAAGAATCGTTTGGCATCATTAACTCAAAATCGACCATTTTGTCACTTATACCCCTCTGGCTCTGAGGGTCTCATATAAGAAGTGTTGTTGAGCTGTTTTATGGTAAAATAAAAGCTTCTGAAAAACCCAGTTTGAAATATTGTAAAAGTATCCACTTCAACAGATTTTGTAAAAATTTGCACAACATTGATTGAGATCTCAAGTGCCAGAGTAGATTTACTCAAGTTTTTCATGGTATTGGTTTTTGTACAATGTTTCTCAAGGCGTATATCGATTATAGGCCAGTACCTTTGAATATGTGTCAGCTTAAGACATTTTGACTTATTTCGGTATTTCGCGATAAAATTTACTTTTTCTTGGTCAAGCCAATTAACGGTATCAGAAGTAAAATGATTAAACCAAAAAATGAGCCAGAAATAAAATTTTAGTTTTATTTAAGTGTCTTCATTTATTGTGACCAATGTTTATAGTATAGAACTTTTTAAGACGTACATAAATACAATTTTTTTTCATTACTCACAAAAATGATTATACATTTTTTATGTAGTGCATTGTCAGTCATCAAGAATATCCATTTTTTTTAACAACGTTAAAAACTAGAATGATAAATCGTGCCATATTCCATAAAAGTTCAATCGTCCTCCAGAATTTTTCCTCACGCATTTCTAGAGTTTCCTGGTGTCTTTTTCCATCAAGATTTCGATGGATCTTCAAGAAAATGAATTTCTGAAAAAAATCCTTAATTGTTTAAAAACACCAAAAACTTCGCATCCTTCGAAATTTTAATCCATTTAAGGAAAAATAGCTTTTTACGATGGGAGAACCCCCTCTTTGCCAGCTGCAATCCAACTTTTTCAACATTTTTTCACGTGTATTGCTTAAGCAATAAAGCTTAAAGAGTTTAACAAAAAATTCAACATAATTAACACAATTCTAGGTGGAATTGTACTTTATAACACGTGTCATTTTTCCTTCGTGGAATGTCTTTTACATTATTTGATCCTCTATAAGTTCGAATGGTTTAGCCTCTTTCAAAAAATTCATGTATTACTTTTTCTTGTCTTCATCGTTGATCAAAACTTGATAAATTATTCCTGTTATGTCAAACTTTTTCCGAGGTTTTTCGTAGTCCTTAAAATCGATGAGAATATGTTCAACTGTTCTTGTGACGAATTTAGGGAATCTTTCAAAATTTATAGTGTTTCATTTTAGCAAAAATGGGTAGAATCTTATATTTGAAAAAATATATAGCAAAGAAAGGCGCTCAAAAACCAAAATTTTATTTTTTTTCCTGTAATTCAAGTCGTGCAATCACAATTTTCGATATTCTAACGTTACAAGATTCAACGTGACATTATCGTCCAAGATAGTCTCCCAATCGTTCCAAATAAGTCGGTATTTCAATATTTCCCTCCCTTATGATTATTTTCTCTAACCAGTACTTTTTATGGACAAATTTTCGTTATCACCAACCATCGATCCAATTTAATACGTACCCTCAAGCTAAAATTTCCAACGGTACTTCAAATCACAACCAATCTTCGTCGATCAATTGCCAAAGATTCAAAGTTCGTTACACGCTTATTAAGCGCCAACGAAAGTAGCAACTTGTCTTTTTCGTACGATGCGGTAAATTACACCTTAGAACATGCATAAAAATCCACCTTATCAGCCACGCTTTCTTTTGGTGCATCGTTCTGACGGATGTTTGAAAGGACCTCCACCGGGACTCTCGAATTACAGTTGTGGTCAAAAATATGAATTTATTAAATTTTATTTCATAACTCCTACATGTACCCCATGTTATCAGCCATTCGAAGGAAAAAATGTGAACGCTACTGTACGTTATCGAATCGAGAGATGATTATATGCTTCGCAAAATTTCCCATCCATCCGTCATTTCGTTTGCGATCATATTTTTTTTTACATTCTCGCTTCCAAACTCTGGTCCCGATCTCTTCCCGGTTCGACGTTCCTTGCGTAACTTTCTTTCCCGATTATGTTTCCAGGTGTGGATGACAAAACAAGGATAGGAACCAGTTTTTGGGGCCACGGATGATTTTTTTTGCTTTTCTGTGCCAGGTGTCACACGACCGAAACCTTCACCACGGTGCCATGGAGACCTTTCACCAGGTCCCGAAAATTGATGCCTCTTTTATGAACCTGTTTCACTTTAAAATTCATTAGTTCCTTTGTTTTGCAACTCCTTCGGGAAATAATTCTGGTAGTTGGGGAGGCCGTTCAAATTTGCTATACGACGCATGTTTTTTTCAATCTTTTTTACCCCTTCAGTAAATTTATGATACATACATGCAAAAGATTCTTTATGAAATGGAGACAATAACTTGAATACTTGCATAACTTGATAAGATTAAAAAAACACACAAAAATTGGTTGTTTATCGCTTATTTACTAATCGTCTGTTCAGCAGAGAATACGTAGATAATTGTCCCTCATCTTTTCATAAACTTGACATAAAATCAAAATAAATTAAAACTAAGAATGAGAATATACTTTGACTGGGTTGGGAAGTAAAACCCCACAATTTTTTTCTGAACTTTGTATATTCGACATTTAAAAATACACTCTTTAACTTAAAATCTTGGTCACAGAGTTTTTAGACAAGTAGTAACAATTCTCACTGAGTTCTTACTAATTAAAAAAAACTGTCATACACTGGCGTACACTGTTGCACACATTTTTGTGATTGCTATAAAACGACAGGAAAGATAGCAAGAATGTATCAAAACTTGTTCGAGTAACCACATGGAATGGGTTGCCATGTGTCCCGCAAAAGTGGAACATGCCTCGCTTTTTTCTAAAATGTCCTGCTCTCCCGCTTTTTCTTAAAATGTCCCGCTTTGTCTAAGAAAACTTAGTTTCACTGACACACACTAAAAAAAACAAAAAAAATTGCATCAATTTGTATTCATTGTAAAATTATAAGAACACTTCTTAAGTTTTCTCTTTTTCTCAAAATTAATTGCATTTTTTCAGAGGTTATACATCCAAAATATAGCCTTTTCTCCAATCATGAGTTTTCAATATTTCAATTTCATTGGCATAAGATGTGAACGCCAGTAAATTCAATTTAGGACCACAAGCATTAAACACCCAGCACAACCGCATTGCGTATGACTGAAGAAAACAAAATAAAATCGTTTTTCGTTTCCAATTCCCTTTCCTAGCAAAATCCGGGCAATTGATTTCATAAATAACGACCAAAGTCCAGGCAATATCCGGGCAAACTTCAGGTATCAGAATGGGGGTGGGCTTAATAGCGGCACGTTATCCAAACATACGGGAAAATTGTGAGTGCTCCTACTTTGGACATAGAGCCTTATAAGGCCTACGATGCCGAAAATCGAAAATAACTAATTTCGTTTGCATAGATTCAAGCCAATCCAATGCAAATAATGATCTCTTCTTATCATACCGCTTTTCGCCATATAAACTAATTCTAATAACATTTTCAACGTTTTAAAAATTGAACTTTCTCTTTAGCAGTAAAACAGAAAACTCAATTAGTGGGAAGCATTTCGAGAAATCAGAGAGATTAAGAATTAATCACAGTATTTAACAGCCCAAGCCTAATTTTTTGAAGAAAAATACCATTGCTTTGATGAATATGAACTATACTATACATTTTTCCAAAAATAATAGAAAATCATTGGAAAACCCGGAAAAAAGGTTAAAGGGTCCAAAAGTAGGACACTTTCAGGCTATAAGTTCCAATTTTAGACCTGACTTCAATTTTTTCAATCATTAAAGTGCAAAGTTTCAAAAGGGGATAATATAGAATCTATATAGAGCATATCGAACATATTTTGTCAGTTTAAGGTAAATAAACCGCAAGTGAACACAAAAAACTTTCTTACTATTATGCTACTGAGAAATGTGCTACTAAGGAAAATGCTTGAGATATTCATAACAGAATTTAAGGAGTTTATTTAAATCAGTAAACATCCTTTGTATTGGTTTATAGTACTTATTTTATTAAAAATAAAATACTCGATTTGATTTTTGATGTTTTTTTGAGAAATCTAGTTTTTTACTGGCATTTAAATCTAGGTCTTTATTGGGCCTAGATTTAAAGCCAAGTACCAAAACAGGTTCAAAATTGGAAATTTTGATCATCCATATCTTTCTAAATCTAATAAAAACGGCAAAACCAAGGATAGAAATTCTCATTAAATTTTCAGATAAAATCATAATCTACGATTGGGTTTTCTGAAAACCACAAAACACCCTGGATTGCTCAAAAAATTTCGTTTTGAAGGCATCAATAAAAAAATTTAAAACACAATTTTTTTTCGATTTGCCAATCATTTAAAGTGAATAAATCCGGGCAAAATGCGAGCATTTTTAAATGAAATTGGGGCAACCGAACCGGACCAAACTGTTCCCAAATTTTGTATAAAAAAATCTGGGAAAATCCGGATAAAACTGGCAACCTTAAGTATACAGAGATGGACAAATTTAATTATTTTATACAAATCGCTTCTTCCTGAAAGTACCCAGCAAACATTTTTGTTGGTTTATTTCTCAACAACTTTGTTATACGTTTCATATACATTATAGAATGATCGTATGAAACTCTAGAAAACAGCATTGACCAACCAAAGTAGAGGCAATATACATACATACTAGCAGACCCGGTAAACTTCGTCTTACCGTCTTGGCGTCCATTTTCCATTGATTCTTTGCTGTTTAACTTTTAAAATACATCAAATGTTAAGTTGTAAATCGTTTTGCTTTCGTGACATTTCCTAGTTTTAGTTACATTTCTCTCCTATCTGTTTACTAATTGTCCCCCTTAATACTATCTGAATCAAACCTAGGAATTTTAACTCAATTCTACGGGTTTTAACTTAAATTGTCAAAAAATAACCTTCAATAAATCTTACATGCATCTTACATGAATATTTTTTTATTTACTTTTCTTTAATTCGGAAGTTTTGAATATTGCCGAATGGTATCAGGTATCCGCTTCCCGTTAAAAATTCTTTTTTTGCAGCACTCAACGTAACCATCAAACTGGGCTACACAGAAAAAAATAATGACTATTACGTGTCATTGAACATGGTTGACTTTAAAAAAAATAAACCTTTAATTGGAAACAACACGTTATTTTTAACTGATTACTTTAAAAGTAAATAAAAGTCATTTGATTTTAAAGAGAACATCCTGTAACAAAAAAGGAGCTTGATTGTTACCGTAGTTTTACAGGTTGAAAAAATTACGTGTCGTGTAATTTGATTGCACGTATTTTTTTTTTGGCCTGTAATAATACTGTCAATGTCCTGCTCCTTTTTGTTACAGGACATTTTCTGTAATATTAAATGATATTTTATTTACTTTAAGATCAATTAATTTGAAAATTCAAGTACGCTTGGCATCCCGGTTTAAATAAATCAAAAGGAAACGTCAAGTCAAAAGGCGTTTTTATTTCTCTTTTTGACGTTGTGTTGTTTTGTTAGTCTGATTTGTGCCGGAGCAACTCCGGGAGTTGTTCATTGACGAAAAACCTATAAACGCCGTCGTGGTGAGCAGCGCAAGTCGATTTAACATGGCTCGTTTGTTTTAGGCGACCGAGAAGTGTGCATGTTGGCTAAGAGGAATGCAATGTTGTCAATCCTCCCGACCCGCAGCAGCGGCTTTCCGTTAAGTGCATCATCTGAACAAGCAGCAGTTCAACCGATTAGGAAATTTTACTTGAACGATTTCTCCTGTCGATTCATCCCAAAATATCCGAATATAACAAACAGATGCAGCGAAGTAAGTGTTTTTGTTTATTTTAACATTTCAATCAAACTAATTATTCTCTATTGCAGTAAATCAATACCAATCCGAACTTTGAAAAGTAAAAAGAGGGCGATCGGTGCACGATAGGACGAAATGAAACCACCAACTGATTGGGCACAAGCGCAGAAGGTGAAAGAACCGGGATCTAGTGAACGGAAGAGGAAAAACCCATCAACCTGCCATATAGAACGAGCTGTCGAGGACGCTGGTTCTAATCCGCTGGTAGCTCACAGGATAACGTCAAAGGTGCCAGCGGTACGAAACAGAAATGAAAAAAAAACTGCAGCAACAGGTAAATCCCCTTCAGGCAGGAATGCTTTTAGTGCAATATTGTGAATTAGTGACTTAAGTTTTAGTGATTCGAGCCATAAATCAGCAAAATGGCATAAGTGGCTTAAAATTTATTTAGTTTGAAGTAAATTTGTACAAAGAAAGTTGAATAAAAGCTTTAACATGGGAAATTTGAATAGCAACAAATTATAGTTGTTTTATTTTGTTTTCTATTTTTTCCGAAAATTATCATTCAATTGAACCAACGAAAATAAAATTTGTGTGCACAACTGTAATTTTCAAAAAGCATGTATTTTGTTTTCAGGTTCGTTTTAAATTATAGTACTGTAAAAATAAATCTCATGTTATTCAATTTTGACCTGTAAAATTACGGTAAAAGTCCTGCTCCTTTTTGTTACAGGATATTTGCCGTAATATTACAGCAATTAATTTTTGCTGTGTAGCCTCGTGCAAAAACAATCCACTTTTTGTATCTTGTTGACAATATCATTGTTTTATTTATTGAATACCATTTAGTTGATTTATTTACTCCAGTTTGCTCGAGTTTACTTTAAGGTGCTTTAAGGTTTAAATCCTAATCAAAAGTTTCTCATCAATTGTAAATTTATTGCATATGAAACTTTATGGAAATAGAATTTTGAATATCGGGACAATTTTTTAACTATTTACCCAATATTCTACCTAATGTTGCACTTTCAGCTCCTGATTAGCTTTGGGTGGTAAATTTGTTAGAACTGAAGAAATAAAAAAACATTAGAGAAGATTTTTTTAATAATGATTTTCAAGATGCTTTTTTTTCACCATCCTCGCCCTTCGAAGAAGTTGGAATTAATATCCATAATATCACCAAAATCATGTCCAAAAAAAGGTTTGCTCTTTTTAAATATTTATCCAAGGAAAAATTGATATTAATTTCCTTTGAACTTTAACCCAACACATCAAGCAAGGAAAATCATATGTTTAGATTTTTTGTCATTCAACCGAATATTTTTTTTTCTTTTTTATCGTAAAGGACATATGTGCCAAATTGAGATTATATCTGAAGCATTGGGGTGTTCTGAGTTCAAAATTCCCCGAGTAGTGTTGGAGGTTATCTGCGATTTAATTTAAGATTATGTGAAATTTTTAAGATTCAATAACATTATAAGCAGATTAAAAAAAAAGATCGAAAAGAATAAATTTGTTATGGCTACGATAATTTCATGAGTTCATTCTATTTTCTGAAAATTTTCATGTAAACATACCTCAAAACCTTAAAAAAAATTAATGTGTCTTTTTTTTATTGTAATCATACTTTTTAATAAAGAAACACCGGGGCAAGTGCAAACGGATACGTGTGAAATGACAGGAGTGAATATTATTTTCACGACATTCAGGTCATAATAAAAACTTCTGGAATATCAATCACAAAAACACCTTTGCGCTTTAAAGTATAGTTTCCATCTGAGCACCGCTATAATTTATCTATTGTTATCTCAAGAATGATTCAGCGGGAAAAGCTGTAATTATAAATGTAGAATAAATAAAAACTCCCATTCGTATTAATTGTTTGCCAAATAAGACGTGTTATTTTCCTCCGAAAATGACCTAACTTTTCATCAAAAAAGCGGACCCAAATTATCTTCTATGTAGCCAACATATTTAAAACAAAAACATGTAAGCGAACAGTTTTTCGGTGAATGATTCAAAAAAAAAATTGTTTATCTAGTCAGATAGTTTACCTATGTAATCCATTTTAAAGGACAGGCTCTTGTTCAGTGCATGTGTCTGTTCATGTTCATTGGATTTTGTTGTTGTTTTAAAAATTTAAAGACGTTTGATTCATCTCCAGTTAAGTTTTTTTGAAACATGTTCAAAAAATGTTTTCGATCTGTTTCTGTCGAAAACATCTTATTCATTTTTTCTGTTATCGATATAAATCAAAACTTGCCTTCTAGGCGTATTGGATCATACAATTGTATGTAAAGCTGCCCACTTTCTTTTTTCAAACAGCCGTTAAAAGGTCATACCATTATTTCATATGCATCAGTTCTAAATTCAAAATTTTTCAGATAATAATTGCTGCTTTAATAAACACAAAATCAAAATAGTTTTAATTTTTAAAATCGTTTATACGGTTTTGATTCGATCGGCATCGGCAATATATGAATTTTGGTCATATCTAGGCATCATTCATAACCATGTGCTGTACAAATGAGCTAGGAATCAAGAAAAAAAACATCTAGGCTTCATATCGCCAACACGTGCATTGAAAGTATGCTTGGTTGGAATAGGCGCCCAAATATTCCCACTAATCAGTATGCTATGCCACGGTTTCTATCCTCTAGCAACGTTTGTTCTCGACGCTTCGACCTTGGAAACGAATAACAAACCGCCCGGCGCCCAAAAGAAAGAAAATCTCGAAAAAATTGAAGGCCATGACTTTAATTTGATTCAAAAAACTACAAATTTAGTTATTACGGACAATTGATGCGACTTTTTGTTGTTTTTATTCGATATAAACTGATTCGCATGGCTACAGAATATTCTAAAAATAATTTCATTCGAATCGTTTGGGTCATTTCGGAGGAGTAGTACTACAAACACCGTTACAAGAGAATTTTATATAATAGACTAGCAGACCCGGTAAACTTCGTCTTACCATGTTCAATTTAGCGTCCATTTTCTATTTTTCCTAGTTTTCTTTACATTTCCTTTCTTTCCCTTTACTCGAATCGTCCCGCTCAATTCTATCAAAATTAAACCAAAGAATTTAAACTCAACGGGTCTTCTAAAATCCAATTTTTGTAACTTGTTAAATAAATAACTGTATGTTGATAATATGTATGTTTCATTTGCTGTATTCCATTCAGTAGATTTATTTCGTTTTGTTATATTGTTTTTAATATCGGGGCAATTTTTGGAGTATTTGCCGACTAATTTGCCTAACGCAGCGCTTTCAGCTCCCAATAAGCTTTGGATGGTGTATTTTTTAGAGCTGTAGAAATGAAACACATAAGAAAAGATTTTTTACTAACCATTTTCAAACAGCTTATTATTTACCATCCTCATGCTTCGAAGCAGTTTGAATTAAAATCCATATTTTCACCAAATCATTTCCAAAAAGTTTCGCCTGATACTTAAGTTATAGACTTTTCACATTTCAACTTAAAATGTTCCCAAACAGCACTTGTCATGGCATTAAATCTGGTGATTTTGTGTATTGCTAATTCCTTTTTTTTTTTATTCAATCAAAAAATGCAAATTAATTTCTTTGAACTTTAACCCAACGAATCAAAGAAACGATTGGTTTTGAAAAGAGGAAAACATATGTTTAGATATATTCACCCATTATTTTAAAGATTTTAATTCAAGCAGTTCTGATTTCTAAATTTCCTGAACATTGTTGATGGTGATCTGCGATTTCATTTAGGATTACGTTATATTTTTAAGATTTAATAACATTTAATTGATAAGCAGATTTTTTTTTAATTTATTAGATTGAAAATAAATAATCTGTTGAGGCTACGATGGTTTCATGAGTTCATTTTATTTCCTGGAAATTATCATATAAACAAAACCTTAATAAAAAATTAATTTTACTTCAAATTTTAATTTTCAAAAATGAAACACCGGTCAAATCCTAACGAATACCACCACAGTTCAACTTTCATATGCTCTGGAAAAAGTATTATTTTCAAAAAAAATATTCGTTATGTTGACAAAAAGAAATATCGAAGTATATATTTGTCCCATTTATTGGGGCAAGTGATAACACATAGGTCTTTTTAGATGCGTCAGTGAAAAGACTTTAAAATTAATTTAATACTTCTTGTTCTTGTTCTTGTTTGTCTGTTTTATCAACTTTCATTGCTATATCCTAAGTTTTTCTCCGGAATAAATTAATGCTTGGTACTTCAATTTCACTGAATGCTGTTCAACCAAAAGACCTTGATTTACAAAGACATTTATAATAATTTTGAATATCAGCTTCAGATTCAACACTCGGGATATCCTTTCTGGCCATTTTGAAGATAAAATTCTTAAATTGTAGATGTTTCATAGCTAAATTGCGCGTTTTCACTTATTCCACCTAAGAAATTACAGGAATTATTATTATTTTTAACACTATCAGGTCATATTAAAAGTTCATCATAAAAATCTGCTGCCCCTAGAATATCAATCACAAAAAAGTGAATCAAAAGTCTCTTCTATATAGCCAAAATATGTAAAACAAAAACACACTTTTCATGTTAAGTTTGTACTTCAATTGTGTGTAAACAAACAGTAAACGTGTACACAGTTTTGGTGAATGATTTTAAAAAAAGTTAAGTTTATTCAATCAAAATTTTTCTTGTGCCCAACAATTTTTAGATTATGAAATAATGTATACATTTTTTGTAAAAGTTGATAGTTTGCTTAATTAGTTTGATAGTTGATAGTTAGAAATTCTTCCGAAAAATGCATATCCTCACTTTTTGTTATTAAAAAGTAGATTATTTTATTGATAACTTCAATTTACGTTTGCAAAAAATCAAATAGTTCATTCGACCTTTTAAAACTTCAATTCAATCTAATCTATTTCAAAGAACAGACTCTTTTTGAGAGGACGAATGGCCAAGTTGGTTAAAATCCTCTATAATTAAACAAATTAGAAGAGAATAGACTCTTGTTCAGTTAATGTGTCTAGCATTCTAGGCGTATTGGATTATACGAAATTGAATGTAAAGCTTCCCAATTTCTTATTTTCAAACGTCCTCAAAGTGTCATAACATTATTTCATATGTATCTTTACCAAGTTCATATTTTTTGGCAACAATTTACTACTTAAATTAACACGAATTAAAAATGGTTTTGATATTTGAAATCGTTTATATGGTTTTGATTCGATCGATAAAATATCAATCCGTGTCACATCTAGGCGTCATTTATTACCATGTGCTGTGTACAAATAAAATAAGAAAGAAAAAAAACACATCTAGGTTGCATATCGCCCCCACGTGCAATAGGCGCCTAATTTTTGAATTTTTCCAGCGATCAATGAACAGTATGCTTTGGTTACTATTATCTTGTAACGACGTTTGCTAGCGACGCCTCGCCCATGCAGACGAAAAAACAAACCCCTCGAAGAAAAGAAAATCTCTAAAAATGGATGCCCGACTTTTCAATTTCAGATTTTGGCAAAACAAATATTATATGTTTTATTCGATCAGCAAAATGTTAACCTGAGTCACATCTTGGCGTCATTCATAACCATGTGCTGTAGAAATGAGTTAGGAATCAAGAAAAAAAAAATCACATCAAGGCTTCATATCGCCACCACTTGCATTGAAAATATGCTTGGTTGAGAAATACGCGCCAAAATATTCTCAATGATCAGTATGCTATGCCATGATTACTATCTTCTAACGACGTCTGCTCGCGACGCCTCGACCTTGGAGACGAAAAACAAACCGCCAAAGGGAAAAAAAATCTCAAAAAAAATGGAAGCCATGACCTTTATTTCATTCAAAAAACTACAAATTTAATTATTACGGACAACTGATGCGACTTTGTGTTGTTTTAATTCGATATAAACCGATTCGCATGGCTACAGAATATTCTAAAAATAATTTCATTCGAATCGTTTGGGTCATTTCGGAGGAGTAGTACTACAAACACCGTTACAAGAGAATTTTATATAATAGACTAGCAGACCCGGTAAACTTCGTCTTACCATGTTCAATTTAGCGTCCATTTTCTATTTTTCCTAGTTTTCTTTACATTTCCTTTCTTTCCCTTTACTCGAATCGTCCCGCTCAATTCTATCAAAATTAAACCAAAGAATTTAAACTCAACGGGTCTTCTAAAATCCAATTTTTGTAACTTGTTAAATAAATAACTGTATGTTGATAATATGTATGTTTCATTTGCTGTATTCCATTCAGTAGATTTATTTCGTTTTGTTATATTGGTTTTAATATCGGGGCAATTTTTAGAGTATTTGTCGACTATTTTGCCTAACGCAGCGCTTTCAGCTCCCAATAAGCTTTGGATGGTGTATTTTTTAGAGCTGTAGAAATGAAACACATAAGAAAAGATTTTTTACTAACCATTTTCAAACAGCTTATTATTTACCATCCTCATGCTTCGAAGCAGTTTGAATTAAAATCCATATTTTCACCAAATCATTTCCAAAAAGTTTCGCCTGATACTTAAGTTATAGACTTTACACATTTCAACTTAAAGTGTTCCCAACAGCACTTGTCATGGCATTAAATCTGGTGATTTTGTGTATTGCTAATTGCTTTTTTTTTATTCAAGCAAAAAATGCAAATTAATTCCTTTAAACTTTAACCCAATGAATCAAAGAAACGATTGGTTTTGAAAAGAGGAAAACATATGTTTAGATATATTCACCCATTATTTTAAAGATTTTAATTCAAGCAGTTCTGATTTCTAAATTTCCTGAACATTGTTGGTGGTGATTTGCGATTTCATTTAGGATTACGTTATATTTTTAAGATTTAATAAAATTTAATTGATAAGCCGATTTTTTTTTTAATTTAAAAGATTGAAAATAAATAATCTGTTCAGGCTACGATAGTTTCATGAGTTCATTTTATTTCCCGTTATCATAGAAACAAAACCTTATTAAAAATTATGTGTCTTTTATACTTTAAATCTTAATTTTCAAAAATGAAACACCGGTCAAATCCTAACGAATATCACCACAGTTAAACTTTCATATGCTCTGGAAAAAGTAATATTTTCAAAAAAAATATTCGTTATGTTGACAAAAAGAAATATCGAAGTATATATTTGTCCCATTTATTGGGGCAAGTGAAAACACATAGGTCTTTTTAGATGCGTCAGTGAAAAGACTTTAAATTAATTTAATACTTGTTCTTGTTTGTCTGTTTTATCAACTTTCATTACTATATCCTAAGTTTTTCTCCGGAATAAATTGATGCTTGGTACTTCAATTTCACTGAATGCTGTTCAACCAAAAGACCTTGATTTACAAAGACCTTTATAATAATTTTGAATATCATCTTCAGATTAACACTCGGGATATCCTTTCTGGCCATTTTGAAGATAAAATACTTAAATTGTAGATGTTGTATAGCTAAATTGCGCGTTTTCACTTATTCCACCTAAGAAATTACAGGAATTAATATTATTTTTAACACTATCAGGTCATATTAAAAGTTCATCATAAAAATCTGTTGCCCCTGGAATATCAATCACAAAAAAACTTTTCAACAAAAAAGTGAATCAAAAGTCTCTTCTATATAGCCAAAATATGTAAAACAAAAACACACTTTTCATGTTAAGTTTGTACTTCAATTGTGTGTAAACAAACAGTAAACGTGTACACAGTTTTGGTGAATGATTTTAAAAAAAAGTTAAGTTTATTCAATCAAAATTTTTCTTGTGCCCAACAATTTTTAGATTATGAAATAATGTATACATTTTTTGTAAAAGTTGATAGTTTGCTTAATTAGTTTGATAGTTGATAGTTAGAAATTCTTCCGAAAAATGCATATCCTCACTTTTTGTTATTAAAAAGTAGATTATTTTATTGATAACTTCAATTTACGTTTGCAAAAAATCAAATAGTTCATTCGACCTTTTAAAACTTCAATTCTATCTAATCTATTTCAAAGAACAGACTCTTTTTGAGAGGACGAATGGCCAAGTTGGTTAAAATCCTCTATAATTAAACAAATTAGAAGAGAATAGACTCTTGTTCAGTTAATGTGTCTAGCATTCTAGGCGTATTGGATTATACGAAATTGAATGTAAAGCTTCTCAATTTCTTATTTTCAAACGTCCTCAAAGTGTCATAACATTATTTCATATTTATCTTTACCATGTTCATATTTTTTGGCAACAATTTACTACTTTAATCAACACAAATTAAAAATGGTTTTGATATTTGAATCGTTTATATTGTTTTTATTCGATCGATAAAATATCAATCCGTGTCACATCTAGGCGTCATTTATTACCATGTGCTGTGTACAAATAAAATAAGCAAGAAAAAAAAACACATCTAAGTTGCATATCGCCCCCACGTGCATTAGAAATATAGGTACTTGGTTAAGAAATAGGCGCCTAATTTTTAAATTTTTCCAGCGATCAATGAACAGTATGCTTTGGTTACTATTATCTTTTAACGACGTTTGCTGGCGACGCCTCGCCCATGGAGACGAAAAACAAACCCCTCGAAGAAAAGAAAATCTCTAAAAATGGATGCCTGCCTTTTCAATTTCAGATTTTGGCAAAACAAATATTATATGTTTTATTCGATCAGCAAAATGTCAACCTGAGTCACATCTTGGCGTCATTCGTAACCATGTGCTGTAGAAATGAGCTAGGAATCAAGAACAAAAAAATTACATCAAGGCTTCATATCGCCACCACTTGCATTGGAAATATGCTTGGTTGAGAAATACGCGCCAAAATATTCTCACTGATCAGTATGCTATGCCTTGGTTACTATCTTCTAACGACGTCTGCTCGCGACGCCTCGACCTTGGAGACGAAAAACAAACCGCCCAAAGGAAAAAAAAATCTCAAAAAAATGGAAGCCATGACTTTTATTTCATTCAAAAAACTACATATTTAATTATTACGGACAATTGATGCGACTTTGTGTTGATTTAATTCGATATAAACCGATTCGCATGGCTACAGAATATTCTAAAAATAATTTCATTCGAATCGTTTGGGTCATTTCGGAGGAGTAGTACTACAAACACCGTTACAAGAGAATTTTATATAATAGATTTTCAAGTTCTGGCTAAAGCGATAAGAGTATACTATTTGGACGGTATTCGACACCATATGCAAACATACTTAAAGAATGCAAGATAGCACAAGTTTTTTCTCTCAACGCATGCGAACCGTTGCCAGCAACAATATATGCTGCCTCTGTCATTGGGCAATTCTTGCAAATACACCATCTGATTTTGAGCAATCTGGTTGCACTGTTGGTCACACGAGAACAACAAAGATGTTCTCTCTTTTGACCCACGCGTATGAAAAAAAAGTAACGAAATCTTCTTCAAAATTTGCAAACATGGCGGACTTTTTATCGTATCCGATTTGAACCATTTAATCCGACTTCGAGTAACGACCTTTTACCCTTTACCTTTTACCGTTAGTTGGAATTACGATTCGCAGTAACGTTTTTAATGACTTGAGTTATAATTTTTAATGCGATTTTATGTTTGCTGGGTATCTGGTAAGCCGATGTTATGGAAACTAAGTAACAATCAATAATTAAACAGCAAACATATGATGTTTAAATGTTTATGTGTTGCTACTTAATATAAAAATAGGCAATTACATAGCAAATATTTTTGTTGTTATTTTCTTACGCTGTTTGTATATGAAAACATATATCTACATATACATATACATTAGACTAGTTCACTTTTCGGCATTTTTCGCTGATCACAACGCCACTTACAGGATTTGATCCTCATTCATTTTCAAGTACTCTGGCCAAATTTGAGCTCATTTTAGTAAGTTTCCAGCGTGCGCTAGGAGTTTTATTGAAAAAAGTCCATTTTTCTGGAAAATTTCCGTAGATGTGTTCTAGCAAGCTGTTGTTAATATAAAATGATAATTTTATAGTGCTCGGTGAATGGTATGACAAGCATTCGTATGGACCTGTTTTAGATAATTGACTAAATCAAACCAAAAAAATTTAAAAATTCGTAAACTACCAACTTTAACAGAAAATTTACTTACAAGTTGAGAGCTTAAAATCAGTAGTAAATAGAAAAAAAATATTTTCGATATAAACTTTTCATAAAAGGATAGCCTTATTTATAACCTTTAATTTGATGTATAACACTTAATGATCGCAAGAGTGCTAGCAAAGTTATTCAAATATCTATGCAACAAATTTGATTTGATAAAATATTTTTCATTCAAGTTTGCTTCACACCAACTTGTGCACAAGAAATGATATCTTATTCAATCAAGTACCCCATGACGGGGCCAGGAGTTAAAAAAAGCGCGCGCTTTGATCAAGTTGTAAGCAAGTCCTCTTGATGCCACGTTTTGCAGGTTGCATGATGCTAAAACTTGAATGGAGACAACATTATGATTCAAAGAATGTGATGTGAATGTTTGAATATCTTTGCTTGTACTGTTGCGATAATTAAGTGTTATACATCAAATTAAAGGTTATAAATAAGGCTATCTTTTTATGAAAAGTTTATATCGAAAATATTTTTTTTCTATTTACTACTGATTTTAAGCTCTTAACTTGTAAGTAAATTTTCTGTAAAAGTTGGTAGTTTATTAATTTTTATTTTTTTTCGGTTTGATTTTGCAATTATCTAAAACAGGTCCATACGAATGCTTGTTATACCAATCACCGAGCACTTTAAAATTATCATTTTATATTAACAACAGCTTGCTAGAACACATCTACGGAAATTTTCCAGAAAAATGGACTTTTTTCAATAAAACTCCTAGCGCACGCTGGAAACTTACTCAAATGAGCTCAAATTTGGCCAGAGTACTTGAAAATGAATGAGGATCAAACCCTGTAAGTGGCGTTGTGATCAGCGAAAAAAGCCGAAAAGTGAACTAGTCTAATATACATATACATAAAAGAAAGATCGTATAAAAGTTGAAAAACAGCATTTACCTACCAAAGTGGAGGCTATATACATATATAATTTTCATTTCTTCTTAAGCGACAAAAACTACACCAATTGCGCGTTATCCGACACCTTATTCGTACCAATCAAAAGAATGCAAGAGAGCGCAATATTTTGCTCTCATGGCCTTCAAAATGTTGTCAGTGACAACAATTTCCAGTCCTCTCATTGGTCAATGTTACTCAATTGCTGTCTGATTTTTAGCTAACTGGATGCAGTGCTGGTTGCAGAGAGAACATGACGATAGTTTTCTCACTTGATGCCCACAAGGGAGCAAAATCATTGCAAAAATTACAAACATGGCGGACTTTATATCATATCCTATTCAAACTGACTTCAGACTACATTTTATACGATATTTTCACTCTGCAGTTGGAATTGCGATTCGCTACACTATTGTAAACGATTTAAGTCATCATTTCTGATACGATTTCAAATTTGCTGGGTATATTCAATATAAAGCATCTCTGAAGAACTGTCACTTATAGTATTCATTGGTTTGATAACATAATGAGTAAAAATAACGAAAATAAAAATCGGGATATGTGAGTGTAGTTCTATCGCTTAAAATCTTGCTTGTCCAGGTTTAACTGCATATTAAAAAGTAAAAGTTTAACTAAAATCTTTATAACGTTTAACATTCACATGCTCTGAATTGCTTCATTTTCCTATAATTTGATTATTTAAAACGGCTCGAACCTTTGCGTTTAATAGGGAAAAATGTTTAAAATGTTCGGCAAAGTTGTTTTTTCAACATTGCATATTGACGGGAGAAAAACACATATGATTGCCAGATTTAATTTAATTTTTTTTCTCTTTTCCCATAATAAAATTTATACAAATATGGGTAGCTTTATGTAACGAATGAGCTGAAATTTATAAAGGATTGTTTAATCATTGATTGATTGAAGGTTGAGGGTTGAGGGCAAGTCTTTCAAAAAGTTTTAACTATCATTCGTCCTAGTTTTTTCACATGTTAAAGTTCTACGACTGTCGATTTGACACTTCTGACTAAAACCGCGGTGTCTCATTTGCTTTCAACAGTTTTTCTACTATACAAAATTCTCCTGTAACGGTGTTTGAAGTACGACTCCTCCGAAATGACCGAAACGATTCAAATGAAATAATTTTTAGAATATTCTGTAGGCATGCGAATCGGTTTATATCGAATAAAAACAACATAAATAAAATGGTATCCACTTTCTCGAGATTTTCTTTGGGCGATTTGTTTTTCACCTCTACTCAAAGGTCGAGGCGTCGCGAGCCAACGTCGCGAGCCAACGCCGCGAGAGTATAGTAACCATGGCATAGCACACTGATCAGTGGGAATATTTCGGCGCGTATTTCTCAACCAAGCATAATTTCAATGCAAGTGATGGTGATACGAAGCCTTGATGTGATTTTTTTTTCTGCATGATGCCTAGCTCATTTTTACAGCACATATTAATGAATGACGCCTACATGTGACCCAGATTGATGTTTTGCCTTTTTTGTTTGAGCTTTCTAAAAGTTTTGACACAATAGTTCTACGAAAATCGGACTTTTTGAACTTTTACCATTCAAATCGCAATAACTCAAAAAATATGTTACGCTTCCCATTAAAACTTTCCAGATTTATAGTTGAAATATTAATTAAGCAAGTCTGAAGTTTTTGTAAAATTCTATCGATGAGATCAGGAGCTACGCGAGGTTCAATACTTTAGATATGAATCTAAAAATGCGAATTCTATAGAATTTCGGACGTTTGTGATTTTTTAATAAGGAACTGTGTTTTCAAAATCAATTCGAAGATGGCAGATGCACTAGCAAGGTATGTTAATTTCAGATTTTTTCCGAAAATCATAATTTTAATTCCAATTTTTCATGAAATAAATATTACGAAGTTACTTGGATTAAATTGTGGACAGATGCTATGCAGAATGTAGACATATGCGATTTTCTTTTATGTTTGATTTATTTTTTTATTTTTAGGCATATGTTTGACATGTAAATCACTTACCCTGTATAAGAACAATATCTTTTCCAGCCACAAATCAGTTAAAATATGTCTGTCAAAAGCTATAAACAAATGAAAAATTCAAATAAATGATCCATTTTTGTTTTGGAATCAGAATCTCATGATATTGTTCTGAGTTGACTGGTTGTTAAATGGTAAAATATGATTTTCCTATGGAAACATTCGTCCAAAATTCTACAGAAATCGCATTTTTAGGTTCATGCCTGAAATATTGTACCTCGCGTTAAATTTGATCCCATTCTACAGAAACTTCTGAAATGATGGGTTTATATTTCAAAAATCACTCTGCAAAGTTTCAATGGGAAGCGTAGCGTGGTTTCTGAGATATTGCAGTTTGAATGGTGAATGTCCAGAAAGTCCGATTTTCGTAGAATTACTGTAACTCAGGCCACATAAATTTTGGAAAGCTCAAGTTTTGTGATGTAAGTGTGTGATAGTTCATCCATCTTACGCAGAAAATTTGATAAGAAAATATCATTACAGTAAAAAGTTATGGAAATTCAAAGTCGAAGTGACAGAGGGCTTGCTTCCAATGTCTATACAATTATGAACGGTACTGTACATTTTGACATGATTGTAAACTCTATGAAGCTTACAGAAACGCAGAAAAATTTCAGACCTTAAATAACAAATTTATAGATAGATTTAAAGAAAATAATATCAAATCATTTTTGTACTGAAATTCGAATTTACAGTTGCAGCTCTCTTTTTAAGCGTTTGCTTCTAGAATATGTTGAAATTTGATTCGAAATCCTGCTCAAGAATAAAAAAAATTTAAATGATTTCAATAAATTTTTTTTATTGGAATACTAGTTGATCCCATACGAACTCCGTTTCGCTTTCAACTTGGAATATGTCATAAACAGTTTGTATGAAAGTCAGATGTCGAAAATTTTCCAGATGCACTTCCGATTTCATTGTTAAGCAGGCTTGGCAAAAGTCATCGTCATGAGGCGTGAAGCTGTGACTGTGAAGCCTCTTGGTCCGTCAACCTCAATCGACTGTTCCTTAACGACCAGTCACTTCGTTTGCCAGTCATTCATTCCCCAGTCATTTGAAGCTTAAATAATAACCTAGTCAAGCAATCGCATTCAAACGACCGATGACGAAAAAGAAACGCATTTATTATTATTGTTACTCCTGCCAGCAAGCCGAAGACGACCGAAGACGAAAAGAAACGCATTTATTATTATTGTTGCTCCTGCCAGCAAGCTCGTTTTCAGTTTTTTATTGCTATTGTTGCTCTCTGCCAGCAAGTCGTTCAATTAGTTGTACCTGCCGTCAGCAGCCGATTGAAGTGTGAAGAGATTTGCCAGTCACTCTCAGGAGAAATTTTGACCATGTGTAGGAGCTTCGCCAGTCGATGATGGAGAAATGTTGATTGTTGTCGTGCTTTATCCGTCATGCGAGTAGTGAGGCTCCGTCAATTGAGAACAGTGCCAGTCGTTTGATGAAACAAAACTAGTCGGGTCAAGCGTGACGGGCGAAATTTACCATCACTGTTGTTAAGTCATAATTGCAAAAATATTTGACGATTACTTTTTCTGTCGTCTGCTACTAAATATGAAATAAAGAATCAATTGACCGTGCCAAAAAAACCCCGTGTATAAACTTTGACTCGATCGTTGCATAACAACACTATTATATCCAAAAAGTTAAACCCCTTTCGGTGGCCTCTTATACAATCTTTGATATCTGAAATTGATCGCCCTTCCCTCAAAACTCCCGTGTGCAAATTTTCAAAGAAATCCATTTCATAATAACGTAAATTTTGATAAAAACAGTGATAATTTAATTATTATGGACGACCCCTTTCGTTGACCCCTAGCACACATTTGAAATCTGAAATCGATTTCCCGTCCCCGAAAACTACCCTGTGCAAATTTTTATCCCAATCCGATGTCAAATAACGACGATATTGCAAAAATATTGAAAGGTTAATATGGACGACCCCCTTTGCCGGCTCCTTACGCTGAATGTAATACCTGAAATCCATTGCTCGCCCCTCAAAACTCTCGTGTACCAATTTTCATCTGAATCCGATGTGTAATAACGACAACATCGCAATAACAGTGGTTAGTTAATATGGACGACCCCCTTGGCCGACCCCTGTTTTTAATTTGGATAAGTGAAATCAATAGTTTGTCCCTAATAACTCCTATGTGCAAATTTTCAGCCTAATCCGATGTATGAAAACGTCAATATCTCTAAGATATTGAAAAGTTGATATGGACGACCCCTTTTGCCGGCCCCTTACATTGATATTGATACCTCAAATCGATTGCACGTCACTCAAAACTATCGTGTACATATTTTCAGCTGAATACGATGTATAATAACGTCAATATCGCAAAAACAGCGAACAGTTAATATGAACGACCCTTTTGGCTGTCCCCTTACACACACCTTGACACCTGAAATCAATTGCCCATCTTTCAAAACATTCATGTGCAAATTTTCAACACAATCCGACAAAAAATAACGTCAATATCGCGAAAACATTATTTGTCTTGTATGGACGACCCCCTTCAGAAGGGGTCATCCGAAAATCTGAAAACATTTTTCATCTTTCCTGGCCCTAATGAGCATCCATGCCAAATTTCAGACCTCTAGCTCTTAAGACGGCTGAGTCTATAGAGGACAAACAAACAAACAAACAAACAAACATATAGAAATTGCTTTATATATATATAGATATAGCAAAGCACACCGGGTCAGCTAGTACTGGTCTAAAAACCTTGCAAAAACACTTCTCTGACGAAATTAAAATAGGGAATCCGAATCAACTTTAACGCCTGATTAATTGAATAAAATAATATATTCTTATGGGTGTAGTTCCTAACGTCAGTTCACTTATGCACTAAAGGGGCATCCATAAATTACGTAACGCTCCTAGGGGGAGAGGGAGTAAGCTCGAGTGTTGCGAATTGTGACATAGGGGAGGAGGGGAGGTATGCTTATCGTTACGTAAACCTATTTTCCTTAAAAATTTCAACGCAGGTCATTTGATGTCATGCCATTTTTGCAGAATGATAAGCAAAACAAAACCAATTTATAATTTTTGAATTAGTTGAAAAAATTTTTTCAGCATGACTGAAACTGGTAAGTAATCTTTCTTCTTTAAACATTCTGAGATAAGTAGTTTATCTCAATGTCAAATGTCAAATGTGAATTGAATATCCGTAAAATAACCGTTGGAAAACCGAATACCATTTACCCAAGAACTCAATCCAATCCTGAGAAGGAAATTTTACTATTATTTTTCAATTGATTTAAAACTTGTAATTTTTATTATTCTCAAAAAAATTATTAGTAAGTAAATTTTGCATAACAAGTTATGCTCTTTAAACAAAATAAAGTAAACAAGGAAGATTATCAGTTAACAAACACAGAGCAACTCCTAATCAATCAAATTTATTTTATCAGAGAGTTATCACCAATGGGTACAAAGCAGCGGTTTGGATAGAAATCAATTCCGTTTTGAAGAACGTTTAAAAAATTTATATAAAAATATTTTTACCTACGATAGGTATTTAAAAATATGAGAAGATGGTGGAGGGAGGCAATTATCAGCGTTACGTAATTTTCATAGGGGGGTATGTCAAAGCGTTACTATTTGTGACAAATAGGGGTGGGGGTGGGGGGTTGGATGTGGTCAAAAAGTGCTTTTTTGCTTTACGTTATTGATGGATGCCGCCTAAGTGTTTTTTTTTTCTACATTTAATAATTGATTTGCTGTTTTTACCCAGGAGCATGGCCGTAGGAACGGGGGGGAGTGGGTTTTGGGGGTTAAACCCCCCATGAGGGTTCAGAAAAGCAAGTGATGTATTCTTCTCTACACTCAAAATTTGAAATTCTTAATCGAATTTTGATCATTGAGTAAAGTTGTTCAAGAGTAATAATCATAACTCAGAGATTATGCCAAAACCTCGAAAATTAATCACAGATTCAGAATTCTGCTTCAGTTTTTTTAAATTCCTTGCTTGTTGATAGAAGGTTAATCTCATTCCGGAAGTTCTGGTTGGACATTATCAAAATCTTAATTGTCATTCTGTTTTTATATTTTGGATTCGATGTCCAGTTTGGAACTTAAGATTTTCGGTTCGTATCATTATTAAATAATAGAAATGAAAAGCTGTTTTGAAATCGTTCAAATTTGGTTTTACATTTCATTCACAATTTGATTAATGATTTTCGAGACTCACATGCCTTTTTAATATCCTAATAATTAGTCTCAAAAACTACTTGAAACGCTCCACTTCGTTATGAATAAACCTACCTGGTTTAAAATCCCTGAGAAAAAAGGATCAAAAAACCCAAATAATATGTTTCCAAATACGAAACCATCTTGAGTCTATGTTTGATATCTACTCGAAGTTCTCTATCTCAATTGTTTTAAATCCCATTAAAAAAGGTCAAAAAGAAGTTTTTAAGCAGAATTTAAACTAAGAATCGTGTTGATCATTTTTTGATTTTATTTACATTTTAATTCAAATTTGCAGGTTGGATTTTAATGTATTATAAAACAATAAATTCAAATTGAAACCGTTGAAATTAAAATTATAGATTCATGATTAAGAGTTGAGAGTCTGAAACAAATTTCCTTTCTTGGCTCGTTATTAAAACGCTGATTTGGAATCTAAATTCAGGAATCGTTTTTCGTCTTTATATTTTAGAAATCGTATTGAAATTCGGATGCAGATAAAAAAAATCTAATACTGAGTTCAGGTGCTAAATTTTGATTTAAAACGAATATGTATTCAAATTTCAGATTCAGATTCACCTCGTAAATGAGTTTCACAATCAAGATATACTTATCAAGATGGCTTTTTCGTGGGAAATCAAAATTGCAAGAAATCACATAATAAAAGTTTTGATTGTGAGCTCAATTTCAAAATTTCAATTACTTCACCAAGTCATTTTGAATACCGTAAATGCGGTGAATCGGGGTAATGCTGCTCTTTTAGCACCCGATTTGTTTTAGGTGATGTACTTATTTTGTTACTCTAAACGAAACTTAATCACAGAAAAAAAAGTTTTAAAGGGATTTTCCTATCAATTTATTAACATAAATTTTTGTTCACCCCAAGTGGGGTGACAGTTGCTTGTATATTGAGAAACTTGTGTACTTAAAAACTGCACATCATTAAAAATTCGCTCTTTTTTGCTTCCATCATTTAGAAGACAAATTAGTGCATAGTTTCTTGCTTTGCAAATATTTTTTATGATTTTTGCAATCACCTTTTTTTATCATCCACACTCATGTATATTCGAAGAAATGTTGATGGTGATGCCTAACTCAAAGGGCAAAAAAAATTCAAATTAAATTTAGATTTTCATTTCTAAATATCTAGACCTCCTGCGAATGCTGGAAGCCCTATTCTTGAAATTAAATTTTCTTCAGATCTACATTATTTTTCACAATCTTGGGAAACTTTCATGGGCATGTTCCGATTAATCCCACAATTGGTGGGCTAAGAATGTTTTGTTAAAATGTGTCACCGTTCGAAGCAGTTTAAATTAGTTTTCTTCCTTTTTTCGAAAAAATCATATTGAAAGATTTTTCACAATACCAAAATTGTAGACATGACGCATCACTATTAGAATTGACACTTGTTGTGGTATTAAATTCAGGGAATTTATTATGCTTCAAAAAACATTTTTTTTTTGAATTTATCTAAACAAAATGAAGTAAATCAAGTTTTTATATTTTATGCAATAAATCAAAGAACGTTTGGGTCCTAAAAGGAGATAAAATAATGTGTAGGATGCTTAATATTCGGATTTTAACCATATTCCCATTTGCTTCACGTTTCACTTCAATGTCTCTATTCACCCAATTTTACGGTACATAGTTCAGCTGAAAGTTACAAATTTCAGGTAGAGTTTGAGTTGATTTGGCATCTTTTTAATGAAAAAAACAGTTTTATTTTTTAAATCATCACCATGGTTGATTTTCAATAAAAAATAGTTTTTGTAATTTCCGGCAAAACAAATTGAAGGGAATTCCATATTTTTTGTGTATTGTTGAACACTGTTATTGCAGTTTTTCAAAAGCTAAATTTCAAATTAAAATCTAGAATTTAAAATAAGATTTGAACCGCTATGCTGAAATCAAATAAGCTAAACTCACCAGCTTTTGCAAATTCAAAGATTTAAAGTTACCTCAAGGAATCCTTATATAAATACAGCCTACCATTTCAAAGATTTAAGGATGTATTTTCAAAAGTTTCTATTCAATACGAAAAACTGTTCATGTAAAAGAACTTAATAATGAATAATAAGATATGTTAAGAAAAAAACATTTTCTTTACATTTTTCATGAATTGTTGGGCAAAAATATCATTGTTAAAAATTGGTGACCAAACACCCCCCCCCCCCCCCCATGAGGCGGTTCTTACTACGGCCCTGCCCAGGAGTATACATGTTTGACACCCTAGAACCGACTAGGGAGTTTTACCTTTTCTAGGCTATCGGGGAGCATTCTACGAAAAGAAATGATGCAAAATAAAGATTCCATGAATTCTTTAGTAAAACGGATAATTTTTTTTAAATGACCTGAAAACAGTTACAAGCCATCAAACTTCCAATAGTGCCATATTAACACTCTAAAGTGGATGAGAATTAACAGCGTGTTAAATTTTTTTTCAAATTTCTAAGAAATATTGGAGAGGAATGTGAAGATATTTGTAAAATCCTTTCACTTTATTCAACCAAATAATTTTTCCGACCGGGATGATTTTTGAGGTTATGTAATGGCTTTTCGGTCTTATCGATAAAGTATTAAAACACTTTTATTTGTGCTTCATCCAACGTTTCAAATACTATGTATTCTTTTTCAAGGAACTAAAATTGAATAGGAAAGCATAAAACATATTTCTAATGATTAACAATTTATCATTAATCACTTACTCGGACATAAGTGTTATCGTCCAAAACAGATCTGCTCCTATAGCGTTCATCGATCGTCGATATTCTGGCTACAAATTTGAATTCAAATCTTTATTCCAGTTTTAAAAGTGAGGAGGAAACTGTGCGACTTACGTGCCCAATATGTGATGGTATTGGCCTGGGCTGCGGCGCCTATTCCGTCGTTAGAAAACCGTCCGTGGCAAAACTTGGTTCACTCCACTCACTGTTTGTTGTTGTTTGGGTTTGCATTGCGTTTCTATTGTAGCCAGAAATCGGCGCCGATGAGTGCTTGTGAGTTGTTTTCGATAGTGTGTGGAACACTCCGCCGTATGAAATTGCTCGTCCATCGGTGTCGCTCTGGATGTTGACAGTACTCAGAGTGCTTTGAATATAGCACATCTCGAGTACCTCTAGGTGCTTGCGGTGTTTGTTCGAGCTGTCGAGAACGGTGGCCTTATCAAAATCGAACATGTGTCCCTGGTCGAAACAGTGGTCTACGACGGCTGATTGTCGCAGTTCTTTTATGCTCGGGTCTGATGCTGTGGACCCCGTGGCTATGATGCGTTTTAGTTTGTTCACATCGCATTTATGTTTGGACATTCTAGTACGTAACTTGTAACTAGTTTGTCCTACATATCGTTTATTGCACTCTTCATTACGTTCGGGTGCGCCCGCACATGGTATATTGTAAACCACATTGGAGCGATCGATCGGTAGCATCGGATCTTTCACCACTGGCAGTAGGCTGCGTATTGTGTGCTGTTGTGTGGTGCCGATGCGTACATGCGGGTAATCCGTCCTAAGCGCACGGACTACATTTGCAGTTAGGCCGTCGATATGCAATATGGATCGGTAGTGTTGTGTGGGTGTTTCTTGTGTGCTTTGGAGGGGGATGTCGGTTTCGTTTGCTTTACGGATTAATCTATTGATCAGGGACGTTGGATAATCATTTTTCCTAAGGTTCTCGTGAATCAACTTGATTGCATCGTCGGGGGGAACGTTTGTTGAGAAGGTTTTCACTCGTTTAATAAAATTTAATGCCGTGTTGATTTTGAGGCGTGTGTTGTGGGCTGATCGGAAATTCAGAAAACGTCCCGACGCTATCGATTTCTGATACCACTCGGTTTTTATAGATTGGTCGGATTGTCTAATCAGTACCAAGTCCAAATACGGAAGGCGACGATTCGATTCGATTTCAACCGTAAATTGGATTTTTGGGTGGTACTGATTAAACTTTTCTCTTACCTTCTCAACTTGTTCGTGTGGCAGCGCTAGTAGTAGATCGTCGACGTATTTCCTTAGGATCGGTATCTGGAAATCAAGTGTCCGTGTCACGCTGTCCAGCAGTGATTCCATGACGAAATCGGCTATCGGGCTGGACACAGGATTGCCCATCGCCGTGCCGTATGTCTGTTGATAGTATTTATTTTTGAACCTAAAATAGCTGCAACTCATGCAAAAGTTGATGATTTCGAGAAACATGTCTAAGTTGATGTTGGTGTTCTTCTTGATTGCATCCCAGTTGTTGATAATGTTGCTTAGAACGAGGTCCCTGGGAATGCACGTGAACAAAGAGACGACGTCGAACGAAACAAGAACGTGATCTGGAGGTAATACAACTTCATTGATAAATTCGCAGAACTCGAATGAATCTTTGACGTTGTATCTGCTGTTGATCGACGCTTGCAATATTCGGCCCACATATTTAGACAGCTCGTATGATGGCGATGTCATGCACGGTACCACTGGTCTCAGTGGTAATCCCTCCTTGTGTGCCTTCGGTGTTCCGTAGATGCAGGGGGCAGTGGCCCTGTACGTTTTTAATTTCAATTCCGTGGCTCGGTTTATCAGCTTCAAATCTGCTAACCTTTTCGCGAAATTGTTATTTTTGGTTTGGAAACCGGTTGTTGGGTCACGTGTGAGGATCGTGTATGTGTTTTTGTCATCGATTAGTGTCTGCATCTTTTTATCGTAATCCTCGCGATTCATCATAACCGTTACGTTGCCTTTATCAGCTTCCAGTACGATGATATTCGGATGCGTTTTTAGAAACTGTTTTGTGGCTATTATTGCTGTTTTGTAAAAGTTTTCAGACGGATTGCATCGCGCGTTGTGCTTATGCGCATGGATGTGATTTACGATTTGATTAGCAGCTGTACTCCGATTTCGTATCTTGACTTCTTCGTCTTCAGATGTTTCTATCACACCTTCGATGTCTGCTATTAGGTGGTAGAACGTAGACGGATTTATATTTGTAGATGGCAAAGCAAACTTGGATCCCAGACTGAGCAAGAGCTGTACCGAGTGTGGTACCTCTAACATGGTGCTGTTGTGAAACGCCCGGTGGTTATGTGATGGCGTTTGTTGCTCAAGCGCTTTTATCGATCTGTCCATAATCTTTCGATATTTGCGATCTGTTCTGGCCGCGCGCTTTTGTTGGTGTACATTTATTCAACCAGAAATGAAAGCTCTCAACTTTTTTTTGATTTGTTGATATTATTGATCCAAATGACAATCAAAAGCTCAAAAAACACTCAATATCAATAAAAATAAAATAATTATTTCATATGACCGAGCCTCTCGATTTTTTCCTCTTCTACAACCCTCGATGGAAAGGCATTGCAAAAAAAAAGCAAAGAACATGATCTGGACTGACCACCAGTTACCTTCTCCCAAGAACTGAACGAACGTCCCGAAAGAATGTAAAAAAACCATTGCCGCGTTGACGTTCCCAGAACCTAAAGAAGTTCACTGCTGTGCGGTTGGATGGAAAATCAATTCACCACATTGATGTGTTGTTAACTTCAGGAGATCAAGAAAATAAAAGAGAGTCTCTCCCTCTGGAGTCCAAACTTGGTTTGAAGAAAAACGAACCAAAAGAAGGATCTAAAAACCAGGCCCCAAGTTCAATGACCGCGCGATGATCACGGGAGAACCTCCGCGCAAAACATTGCGAACAAAATCTGCGCGCGAATGAGCGCGCGGGAGATGGCTGGCAGAGGTCCGGTAGAATAAACTTGGAAAGTCGAGAGCTTTCAGAAATGAATGATTTTTTCTCGCCCCCTTTTAGGCGACTTCGTTCGTGGAGTTCGGTAGAGTGAGAAAAACTGTTACGCTTTGTGGGTTTCAATGCTGGGAACAGATAGGTAGTGCACCACAAGAAAAACGAAGACAGCCGCCAATCATAGAAACAAGGTCGCCGCGAAAGGAAAAGAGCTTTTAAATGGAATGTTCGAATGATATCAACTAAATTTCTGAAATAATGTTGATGTTGAGTTTTCGACTGAGATAATTTCCAGAATTTTAGTATGATTTTTTGGAATATGGGGCTCTACCTTTAAATGAAAGCTTAAGCTTAAGAAACATGCGTTTTTTAAAGCGGCATAAAAAATTATGTTTAAAGTCTGCTTCATTTAATATTGGAACAAATTCTTTTGCTCATTGTGGCGCTCCTAGTGGACGGATTTGGAAACTTTTTTCACCCACGTGTCGGGAAATTCATTACCTTTCACCATGTATTTATGTCATAACACCAAACGATAGCATTTTGTAAACAACCGCCATGGAAGCCGAACGGAGAGATCAAATTGTGCACAGTTTTCTTGAAAATCCATTGTTGTCGGCATCGAAGCTAGCTAAACAGCTTAAAATGCCCAGAAATACCGTATGGCGTGCAGTTATCAAGCAGTACAAGGAAACATTGACGACGGCTCGGAAGCCGCATTCGAAGCGTCGGAGTGGAACTGTCGACCGGAAACTGCGTGGGAAAGTCATCAAGGCCGTCAAGAGGAATCCCAATCTTTCAGACCGCGATTTGGTCAATAAGTTCCAGGCCGCTCACAGTACGGTGCGACGAATTCGTCTCCGGGAAGGAATAAGGTCATTCCGAGCCAGCAAACAGCCAAATCGGACGCTGAAGCAGAACAATGTGGCCAGAATCCGTGCTCGAAAGCTGTACGACCAAGTGCTGACCAAGTTCGACGGATGTATTCTGATGGACGATGAGACCTACGTGAAGGCGGACTTTGGGCAAATCCCAGGTCAAAAATTTTATTTGGCGACGGCTCGGGGGGATGTACCTGCAAAATTTAAGTTCGTGTTTGCGGATAAATTCGCCCGCAAGTACATGATTTGGCAGGGGATATGCAGTTGTGGACAGAAAACCAAAGTCTTTCTCACTGACAAGACAATGACATCAGAAGTCTACAAAAAAGAGTGCCGACAGAAACGGATTCTGCCGTTTATTCGTGCCTACGACCGTCCAGTAATGTTTTGGCCGGACCTCGCAAGCTGCCATTACAGCAAAACGGTTATGGAATGGTACGCAACGAACGGGGTCAGCGTAATACCGAAGGACCTCAACCCCCCAAACTGCCCCCAGTTCCGGCCGATAGAGAAATACTGGGCAATCACGAAGCGGAGGCTTAAGGCAAAGGGAAAACTTGTTAGGAACATGACTCAAATGAAGAACTGGTGAAATCAAATCGCCAAAACGGTGGACGAAAAGGGTGTGCGCCGCCTAATGTGCCGTATTACGGGAAAAGTACGAGAATTTCTTCGAAACAGCAACGAATAATTTTTTAATTTTTTTTTATGAAAGTGTAAAGAAAATGCTACATTTGTATGAAAAACAAATTATGAATTCGTTAATAAATGACTGAACTACACGCAATTGTTTGTGTTCCAATATTAAATGAAGCAGACTTTAGTGGTTGCGTGGTCTCGTAGTATTACAAATCTACCTTGTATGTGTTATTTACTTTTTGTATATTTCTTTAAGTTTAGCCCAAAATTTTTCAATTGGGCGGAATTGAGGGCAGTTGGGTGGGTTGATGTTCTTTTCGACAAAATCCACCCGTCGCGTTGGCCCGATACCACTGTAGTACTCCTTTGCTGTAGTAGCAGCTTGCCAAATTTGGCCAAAACTTTACTGGTCCTTTGTGAGATCTAATGTACGAAAAAAAAAACGTTTTTCAGGCACTCCTCCTTTTATTTACATTTCGGAGACCATGGTCTTGTTTTTCACCAAAACCGGAATTTTTCGTCCGCAGCTGCAAATACCTTGCCGGATCAAACACTTTCTTGCAAATTTATCAGCAAAAACGAATTCGAACTTGCCGGGGACATCACGTTCGTTTCGTCATCCATCAGGATGCATCCGCTGAAATTCGTGAGAATCTTGTTGTATAACTTCCGGGCACGTCCTTTGGTTTCTAAATCCTGCTTCAACGTCCGGTTTGGTTGCTTACTGGTCCGATAGGATCGTATTCCTTCGCGTAGACGAATCCTTCTGACGGTGCACTGGTCGGCGTTGAATTTCTTGGCGAAGTCGTAGTCCGACTACCCTGTGTTTGCTTTGGTCGTTCTTAACACCTTCAAATGCAGTTTCCGATCCTGAATTCCACTGTGTCGCTTGATATGAACCTGCCGATCGATAGTATGCATCTCACGGAAACGTTTGAGAACGCTGCACACGGTTGATTTGACCATTTTTAACGATTGAGCAATTTTTGAACCCGACCACCTCGGGTTTTTGACTTGAGTGTCCAAAAACATATTTTCGTCTCGCGGTTTCCATCACGTGTAACTTTTTCGGAACAAAACGAATCGTAATGAAATTTTCAGTACTGATAGAGGAAACATTTCCGAACAAAGTACTGTCAAAAAATTCCTGAACCGATAACTAGGCGGTATAATAAACAGTGCGTCCAGATTTGTCGTAATCCATGCTTTAACATACCCTTTGATACTGTTTGTGACGTTATTTTTCACTTATCACAACTATAAAAAAAAATGATATCTTTACGGATCATGTGAAATTTAATTAAAAAAAATCAAACTTTGAGGATTTTTAGTAAAATTAGGATTGTTTAAAAGTATGTCCGAATTGACTGGTTTTTCTTAAAAAAAAACCACTTTTAAAGAAATGGAAGATTTAATGCTGAATTTTTCAATCAATTTTTCTGAAATTTTTCGACGGATTGTTTCTTATCATAATTCAAGTAATAAGTATGATGGAACCATGATTTTTTCATGTAAAAACTAAATAATGGTTATGTTCACAATTAGGTCCACACTATTTTTTATGTGTTCCTAATTATGGACACAGTCAAAGAATTCCGAACTATATCAAAGTGAAACGAATATAATTGACGTAGTGTTGTAAAAACAAATTGTGTCTTAACTTAATTCTCAACGAACTGTTAAAATAAACTGTTTTCGTTAAGCATGATATGTTTTTTACTCAATTGTATTTCAAAGCTCAAAAATGTCGAAAACATATTTTAGTCAGATTGTACAAGCCCTACGGGACAGAAAAGGAAACCATCATGTTGCAGAAAGCTTCTTAACGAGAACAGATTCGAAAAGATAAATTTTAAAACAATCTTTATAAAATACTTTGTATACCGCCAACTGGGGCATCATGCAATACTTTTAAACACCAATGCAATGGCTTCTTAAAACTGAATGTTCAAAGATAATCATACCGCTTGTACATAAAAAGTTTCAAGGGTGATGGGACATCAAATTGACGTAGCGGAACATGCTCGTTGAAGAAAAGTGTTTTCTACTGATGCCAATAATTTGTTCATTACTTAAATTTACTAAACTGCTTCAAAAGCTAAATTTTTAAAAACCTCATCAAAAGCTACGTAGCTAAATTTTGTTGCGAATTTGCACCGATGTGTATTCAACACGCGCAATAGAGCCGAACACACCCGAAAAGAGCCGAAAACCAAAAACACTTCAATACTTAGAGACCTTTTGACTGAAAAAAAAAATCAAATTGGATTAAATGACATTTTAAAAAAAATCAAAGTTAATATTTCTGGACTGAATTATTGCTCAAAAGCGGTTTCTACACTTTTTTTGTCATTTGCAATGAAAATAGGCTGTTTTGGAAAATAATACAGTTTTCAGCATTTTATGAGTTATATCAAACGCATGGGGCATGATAAAACATACACATAAAAAGCATATTTTTGAAAGTTTAGTATGATTTTTAAAAACTAAATCGTAGTTTAGATTCTCCTCTATCATTTTATCATAAAATATTGTCTTATTCGTTTTTCTTCGCCAGATGACACCTTAATGAAAGTGTCTTAAAACATACATCTATTATATAAAATCTATTATATAAAATTCTCTTGTAACGGTGTTTGTAGTACTACTCCTCCGAAATGACCCAAACGATTCGAATGAAATTATTTTTAGAATATTCTGTAGCCATGCGAATCGGTTTATATCGAATAAAAACAACACAAAGTCGCATCAGTTGTCCGTAATAATTAAATTTGTAGTTTTTTGAATGAAATAAAAGTCATGGCTTCCATTTTTTTTTGAGATTTTTTTTCCCTTTGGCGGTTTGTTTTTCGTCTCCAAGGTCGAGGCGTCGCGAGCAGACGTCGTTAGAAGATAGTAATCATGGCATAGCATACTGATCATTGAGAATATTTTGGCGCGTATTTCTCAACCAAGCATATTTTCAATGCAGGTGGTGGCGATATGAAGCCTTGATGTGATTTTTTTTTTCTTGATTCCTAACTCATTTCTACAGCACATGGTTATGAATGACGCCAAGATGTGACTCAGGTTAACATTTTGCTGATCGAATAAAACATATAATATTTGTTTTGCCAAAATCTGAAATTGAAAAGTCGGGCATCCATTTTTAGAGATTTTCTTTTCTTCGAGGGGTTTGTTTTTTCGTCTGCATGGGCGAGGCGTCGCTAGCAAACGTCGTTACAAGATAATAGTAACCAAAGCATACTGTTCATTGATCGCTGGAAAAATTCAAAAATTAGGCGCCTATTGCACGTGGGGGCGATATGCAACCTAGATGTGTTTTTTTTCTTGCTTATTTTATTTGTACACAGCACATGGTAATAAATGACGCCTAGATGTGATACGGATTGATATTTTATCGATCGAATCAAAACCATATAAACGATTTCAAATATCAAAACCATTTTTAATTCGTGTTAATTTAAGTAGTAAATTGTTGCCAAAAAATATGAACTTGGTAAAGATACATATGAAATAATGTTATGACACTTTGAGGACGTTTGAAAATAAGAAATTGGGAAGCTTTACATTCAATTTCGTATAATCCAATACGCCTAGAATGCTAGACACATTAACTGAACAAGAGTCTATTCTCTTCTAATTTGTTTAATTATAGAGGATTTTAACCAACTTGGCCATTCGTCCTCTCAAAAAGAGTCTGTTCTTTGAAATAGATTAGATAGAATTGAAGTTTTAAAAGGCCGAATGAACTAATTGATTTTTTGCAAACGTAAATTGAAGTTATCAATAAAATAATCTACTTTTTAATAACAAAAAGTGAGGATATGCATTTTTCGGAAGAAGTTCTAATTATCAACTATCAAAATAATTAAGCAAACTATCAACTTTTACAAAAAATGTATACATTATTACTTCATCTAAAATTTGTTGGACCCAAAAAAAATTTTGATTAAATAAACTTAACTTTTTTTTAAAAATCATTCACCAAAACTGTGTACACGTTTACTGTTTGTTTACACACAATTCAAGTACAAACTTAACATGAAAAGTGTGTTTTTGTTTTACATATTTTGGCTACATAGAAGAGACTTTTGATTCACTTTTTTATTGAAAAGTTTTTTTGTGATTGATATTCCAGGGGCAACAGATTTTTATGATGAACTTTTAATATGACCTGATAGTGTTAAAAATAATATTAATTCCTGTAATTTCTTAGGTGGAATAAGTGAAAACGCGCAATTTAGCTATACAACATCTACAATTTGAGTATTTTATCTTCAAAATGGCCAGAAAGGATATCCCGAGTGTTAATCTGAAGATGATATTCAAAATTATTATAAAGGTCTTTGTAAATCAAGGTCTTTTGGTTGAACAGCATTCAGTGAAATTGAAGTACCAAGCATTAATTTATTCCGGAGAAAAACTTAGGATATAGTAATGAAAGTTGATAAAACAGACAAACAAGAACAAGTATTAAATTAATTTAAAGTCTTTTCACTGACGCATCTAAAAAGACCTATGTGTTTTCACTTGCCCCAATAAATGGGACAAATATATACTTCGATATTTCTTTTTGTCAACATAACGAATATTTTTTTTGAAAATATTACTTTTTCCAGAGCATATGAAAGTTTAACTGTGGTGATATTCGTTAGGATTTGACCGGTGTTTCATTTTTGAAAATTAAGATTTAAAGTATAAAAGACACATAATTTTTAATAAGGTTTTGTTTCTATGATAACGGGAAATAAAATGAACTCATGAAACTATCGTAGCCTGAACAGATTATTTATTTTCAATCTTTTAAATTTAAAAAAAAAATCTGCTTATCAATTAAATGTTATTAAATCTTAAAAATATAACGTAATCCTAAATGAAATCGCAAATCACCACCAACAATGTTCAGGAAATTTAGAAATCAGAACTGCTTGAATTAAAATCTTTAAAATAATGGGTGAATATATCTAAACATATGTTTTCCTCTTTTCAAAACCAATCGTTTCTTTGATTCATTGGGTTAAAGTTTAAAGGAATTAATTTGCATTTTTTGCTTGAATAAAAAAAAAGCAATTAGCAATACACAAAATCACCAGATTTAATGCCATGACAAGTGCTGTTGGGAACACTTTAAGTTGAAATGTGTAAAGTCTATAACTTAAGTATCAGGCGAAACTTTTTGGAAATGATTTGGTGAAAATATGGATTTTAATTCAAACTGCTTCGAAGCATGAGGATGGTAAATAATAAGCTGTTTGAAAATGGTTAGTAAAAAATCTTTTCTTATGTGTTTCATTTCTACAGCTCTAAAAAATACACCATCCAAAGCTTATTGGGAGCTGAAAGCGCTGCGTTAGGCGAAATAGTCGACAAATACTCTAAAAATTGCCCCGATATTAAAACCAATATAACAAAACGAAATAAATCTACTGAATGGAATACAGCAAATGAAACATACATATTATCAACATACAGTTATTTATTTAACAAGTTACAAAAATTGGATTTTAGAAGACCCGTTGAGTTTAAATTCTTTGGTTTAATTTTGATAGAATTGAGCGGGACGATTCGAGTAAAGGGAAAGAAAGGAAATGTAAAGAAAACTAGGAAAAATAGAAAATGGACGCTAAATTGAACATGGTAAGACGAAGTTTACCGGGTCTGCTAGTTGAACTATAAAAAAATCTATTTTGTAAAATTTTCACAAATCAGGGGCATTTTAAGGAAAAATTCATACTGGCCATGGCAAAACACAGAACTAAAATAAATTGGCAATATTTTACAACCTTAAAATGTTACAGTTTCTTCAAAACACGAGTGGCGCGTATTAGCCACATGGGGCATTATATGAACTTTCCCCCTAGATAGGTTTTTTTACTCACCAGTTATTTTTAAATTTACAAAAACATCCAATTTTCACCCTACTAAGAAAAAGGGGTCAGTTGCAATAAATTTTGTTTCTAATGTAAAACCAAATGAAAACATTTGAAATTTTATGGTTTTTGATATATTTGTGATGTCCTTACGCATAAAGCACTAATTGCAGTTATTTTTGGTTTTGCTCGAATGAGGTTTAATTTTATACATTCAAGGGGTACAAAGTACTTCTGTTAAACAATCACATTCCAGCAAGGAAACGAGATTTAAAAGGTTAATCTTTAATTTGCATTTTAATGCATTTAAGCCCAGATTGGTAACTGACTTATGAAAAAAAAAAAAATTATCAAAAAATTGGTGATTGTCCGGAAAATATAGTGTTGGTACAGGATAATAAAAGCAATTTAATTTTGTAGTTTATATCACCAAGACAATCCATCATACTGAGTAAAGGTTTTGTATAACAATTTAATTTGGCTTTTTCGGTCTTGGATGTAGATCAAACAACGATGGATTTTTAAGTACCCGTCGTTTCGACCAGTTTTGTTGGTCTTTTTCAAGGGAATTTGTTGTCTGTTGTTTTTGCCGATTTCGTTTTAGTCCTTAATTTAAACCAATCATAGTGATACGGATGAAAACTTTTTCGTTCCATCCGTTGAAATATACGAGCAAGCAATCAATGGACTCCTAGCCGTTGGACTAAAACGAAATCGACAAGAACAACAGACAGCAAATTCCCTTGAAAAAGACCAACAAAACTGGTCGAAACTTCGGGTATTTCAAAAACCATCGTTGTTTGATCTACATCCAAGACCGAAAAAGCCAAAATAAATTACTATATATCATTCCCGGTCGAAAACATAAACCTAACCTCAAGTTTTGTATAACTATTGCTCGAATTTTTTTTTATTTTCTATGAGCATCAACAACTTTAAAAAACTCTCTCACGATGTGATAATCTATGTCATCATCATTTTATTAGTTCAACATTCTCTACTTTCTTCCAAACAAGGATCAAGGAATATTTTGTAGGATTTAAATAGTCCTTATTTCTCTATTCATATTCTGAAAACGTTATAAAAGCTATAAAAAGGTAAGCCTCAAGATTATCCTCATAAATATATTTAAAAAAAATACTCATATGCAAAATCAGGAATAAATAAGCTTGAACTGAGTACACGGAACACCCATATGTTAGCATTAGGAACAATTAGTGCCAAATAAAGAACATCGACACACTTTAAAACACATTATTTTTCTTGTAAGTTAAAGCTTGAAATGTTCATATTAAACCATAACAGAGTTCAGAAAAAAATTTGATACTTATTAACCAAAAAAAATTTTTTCTAAGAATTGAAGATTTCTCTACTTATACCAAATCTAAAAAACCTCTGACAAAATTTAGCGAAACTAGGCTCACCCACTCGAAATTAAATTTTAAAGGTTTTAAAAGACACATTTTTAGGCTTTGCTTGAAATTCAGATGGAGGGGAATGAAAGCAAACTGAAAACTAATCGAGGTCCAGATATGCACTTCAAACCTTTAAGATTTTATTTTATTTTTAAATGGAATTTTAACTGAAAAAAAAGATCTCAATTGGTAGCTGTGCTTAACATTAATTTCTCAGTAATTCTTATTTATCATTCTTTTGAAGTTGGAACCCCAACATTCTATTCTAACGCACTGAACTGCAAAATGAACTGTTGAAACTGGCGATCCAATCGGTACTTATACACACGATAAAAAATAAATTCCGCAGTTCCGGAATTAAAGTTCTTAATTATTGTTTGAAAATTAATTGGTCTTATCGGTTGAAGTCATGTCCTTTTTAAGCTTAGTTCTTTTAGAAATGGGAAACTTTCTTTTGCTAATAGCACGTTTACTAGTAATCGGACATTCGAAACTTTGACAACATTTTGCTGCCTGTGAAAAATTCAATCCGTTCAAACGAATCAAACGAATCGTTTTAATGATACACACATTCGTAACTGTCCCATTTCTAAAAGAAATACGCTTTGAGTGCAGAAATTCAAAATTAGCTAAAAAAATACCCAAAAATATACAATCTAAAAGGAAATGGTTTTCTTACATCATTTTATCACACAAACTCAAAAAAACCATAAATGTTATTAATAAAATCAAATCAAAAATTCAAAAACAAATCACAATAAGTGTTTAAAATTAATGATATTTTCGGTAAGTCATTGATAACTTCTTCAAATTTATGTTTTCTATTCTGAACTAGAAATTTGCTTCAAAATAATGTCCAAGCAGTCTAGTTTCAAATTAGATATAACTTTTTCAAAATCACATAAAAAAACTGAATTCTAAAATTGTTATCAATTATTTATCTTAATGTATACATTCCTTTTCATCATTTTCAACTGATGGGATGTTTGGATAATTCCGTGTAGTAATTTGAATTTGAAAAAACTAATCACAATTTGAAATAGGAACTTTTGATTTAATAAAAATTTAAAAGCATATGTTTTTAGAACACAAAAATTCAGAATTGAAGAACATAGACAAACTTATCAAACCTATTTCTTATTCAAATAGTTTTACTTCGAAAAATTCGGTAAATTGATTAAAAATTGAAAATAAACGGTACAATAAAATTCGGTAAATTGATTGAAAATTAATACAAAATTTGAAGATGATGGGAAAAGTTTATTTACATTTAGGAAGAATTTTATTTTAGTAAACATGCCTTAACATTATAAAAAATTATTTGCAAAATTAAGTAGATGACTCAAGGAACAGGATATTGGCGCTTATGTTATAACTATTAATTGGGTACATTTTAGCGTCCTGAACACGATTCTTATGTCAAATTTGGACTTTAATATTTTCGAAGGTGAAGGAAAGTATAAGAGGAACATGAGGTATCAAAGAAAGAAAAAACGTAAGCCATAAATATCATGATTTTTTTCAATAAAGATACAACGGCTCACCGAGGGGACTTGAACCCGCAATCTCTGCTTAAGTAGTTTTGGCGATATGGAGTTAAACAATGTGTAAGTTTTAAGTCAAATCAATCATTGATAACTGATGATGATTGATGCATGATCTAAAATAATCAAATTCAGCTGTTTTAAAAAATTTCAAAAGATATTTTACAAGTTAATTTGACATTACAGAAGTACGATTTAAAAACTTGATTTCATTTAACAAATTAGTGAAACTTGCAAAACGATTAGATCTATGCCTTAAAAATTATCTCAAATTCAATTTGGTTTAAAACTTCTTTCAAAAATCGATAAAAAAGGAAAAGTAATACAATAGAAAATATCTAACGCTGTTTTCGCAGAACTCAAAATTAATACTTAAGGATGTCTTAAGGAAAGTTTATAATTGATTTAAAACTTTTATTGGCTGGTAAACGGTGGATAATGTGCAACACGAGACCCCATAGTAATCATATCACCTCTTATTCACAACTCCTATCTCTACCTCCCCGTGGTGCCGGCTGGGATACGAGTAACCTAAACGGAGATCGGATACCCAACCCCGGTGGATGCTTTGGTCGCATGCAGACTGAGAAGGTGGCCGCACGCGTCTGTTCCCCAGGTCAGGGGCGGCGTGCAACAACAACCGAGCGTCTGTTCTCCAGGTCAGGGGCGGCTCAAACAGCGTCTATCTTGCAGCGTGCGGCTGAATTTACGAAATGCGGCTACCGCCAGCTGAGTCCATGATGGCAGCCCAATCGCGAGATAAGGACTTTAGGCTAACAACCTACTGCTCCCGATTCATAAAATTGTTACGGAATCCGAAAGAAATGACCGACTTGGATCATTGGCGACTACTTTTAGCTTGAAAACCTGGACACGAATTGGAACTTGGAACGTTTTAACCCTTGCCTAACAAGGCATACTGGAACAACTTGCTAGAGAGGCTAGCCGCCTCAAGCTTGAAATTCTGGGACTGAGTGAAGTCCGTTGACCTAATACTGGAGAACACAAGACACAATCCGGGCAAGTCCTGCTTTACTCTGGCATACGAGGAGAACATGCTACTCGGGAACGAGGAGTTGGTTTCCTGTTAAGCCCGCAGGCCTACGCGGCCCTCATTAGGTGGGAACCGATAAACGAAAGAATAATCGTAGCCAGATTCAGAACACGGGTTAGAAACCTTACAATGGTCCAGTGTTATGCGCCAACTGACGTTGCCGACTTGCAGGAGAAAGAGCAGTTTTACAGTCAACTGAACAGCGTGGTTGAGAGAATTCCGAAGGGTGACATTCAAATCCATCTGGGCGACTTCAACGCAAAGATTGGCTCCGACAATCAGGACCTTGAGCGCATCATGGGGCGCCATGGCCTAGGACAGATGAGCGAAAACGGAGAGCGTAGAATTTTGTGGCAACAACAACATGGTGATCGGAGGATCGCTCTTCCCCCATCGACCAGCACATAAGGTCACTTGGGTATCCCGAGATGGCCGAACAGAAAATCAAATTGACCACATCTGCATCAGCCGAAAATGGAGAAGGAGCCTTCTTGATGTCCGCAACAAACGAAGCGCAGACATTGCATCTGACCATCACCTCGTCCTTGGCGAGATACGACTGAGAGTTGCGCGTGTCCAACGGCGCGAGGAGAAAGTCGGGTGTCGATACGACGTCCGCCGGTTGGAGAATCCAGAGGTGAAAAGGGCATACGTTGAACAGCTAGAATACCGAGCCTCGGAGCTGCCGACAGACGGAACAGTCGAAGAACAGTGGTGTGGAATCAAAAATGCCTTTATCACGACAAGCCATGGTACTCTCGGTAAAGTTTGTGGAAAAAGGAGTGAATGGATGTGGGTTGAAACTTGGAGGATGGTCGATGATCGGAGAAAGGCGAAAGTCGGAATTGAGCAGGCATGTACCGGGTCAGCCAAAGCAGCCGCCCGCTTACGATATGCGGAGCTGGAAAAGGCAGTTAAACGAGCTTGCAGACGAGACAAGAGAGCCTGGACAAACTCCCTAGCCGAAGAGGGAGAAAGAGCCGCCGCCAATGGAGATATCCGATTACTATATGACATTTCTCGCCGCCTCAGTGGTGCAAGGACTAATGCAAGAATGCCGCTGAAAGACCGAGCAGGTCAGTTATTGACCGATCCAACAGATCAGCTCAAACGATGGACTGAGCATTTCGAACAACTCTTCCGAGTCACGAATAGCAATGGCCAACAGAACCCGCAGCTCGAAGCGCCAACAGTGAGTCGCATAAATGGCGTCAACTCGGAAGCGCCCTCGCTGGCTGAAATAGAAGCGGCAAACAAAAACATGAAATCCAACAAAGCACCTGGGATCGATTGCATCCCTGCTGAAATGCTGAAAGCCGACCCTGCCCTATCAGCACAAATGTTGCACCGTCTTTTCGCTGACATCTGGGATACTGCAACATTCCCGGCCGACTGGATGCAGGGTATCCTCGTTAAGGTCCCGAAGAAAGGAGACCTGACAGAGTGCGGTAACTGGCGAGGCATAACGTTGATCTGTACAACCCTCAAAGTACTCTGCAAAGTGATCCTGAACAGGATCCAGGAGAAAATCGACGCTACACTCCGACGGCAACAAGCTGGATTCCAATCCGGACGATCATGTGTGGACCACATCACAACGCTACGAATCATACTGGAACAAATCAACGAATTCCAGGACTCTCTTCTGCTGGTGTTCGTTGATTTCGAAAAAGCATTCGACCGACTTAACCATGAAAACATCTGGGCGGCTCTAGGCGACGAGGGGTCCCAGAGAAACTAGTCCATCTCATCGAAGCACAGTACGAAGCATTTTCGTGCAAGGTCTTGCACGACGGTGTCTTGTCCGAACCAATCCCGGTAACTGCTGGAGTGAGACAGGGATGTATTCTATCACCGCTACTTTTTCTAATCGTAATGGATGAGATTCTGATTGGATCGATTGACTGTGCACCGAACCGAGGATTGCCGTGGAATCCTTCAACAATGGAGCAACTGAACGACCTTGACCTGGCTGACGATATTGTTTTGCTCGCCCAATATCTCGCCCAAAGATCTGGCGGTCACGCCAGATCTCTCTACGAACGAAAATCCGAATCTTCAACTCAAACGTCAAATCCGTATTGCTGTACGGGTGCGAAACTTGGTGCACATATGTGGTAACGACGCGAAAACTACGCGCGAAAGTATTTGTAAACCGCTGCCTGCGGAATATCATCCGCGCTTGGTGGCCTGGCAACTGGATCTCGAATGAGGAACTGCATCGCCGGTGTCATTAAAGAGCGCTAGAAATCGAGATTCGGGAACGTAAGTGGAGATGGATTGGGCACACGCTGCGAAGAGATGAAAACGAGATTTGCAGAGAGGCGCTAGATTGGAATCCAGAAGGTCATCGAAGAAGAGGCAGACCCAGAAACTCGTGGCGGCGAAGCCTAGCCGCTGAAATCCGAACTGTCGACGAGAATCTTGACTGGGACCAAGTGAAGACGCTGGCTCCGGATCGTCAACAGTGGAGGTCTTTTACCACGGCCCTATGCACCGGAGGATCGGCGCGGGATCATTAAGTAAGTAAGTAAGTAAAACTTTTATTCAAAAGTGTTTTGTTTTTGTTTCAAAGTTTTGTCAAAAAAGTGCATATTTTTCTTAAATAATTCAAACCTTTTTCAAAACCAGATAGATAAATTGCAATATTGTAATATTCCATTTAGATTCATTAGTCAAAATAACGTTTTAAATTCAATGCACCTCGGAAAAATGTAAATTCTGATGCCTTCTGTAACTCAAATCAATATGTTATGAAATCGATTGGTACATCTTTGTACCTGAAAATAATCACATTTTCGTAGGTGATGGAAGGTGACCACCTACTTCTGTAACTTCTCAAATCCTTCCAAAAACTGATTTTTAGAATTTAGGAAAACAAGAGAAAAAAAAATTGAGACTGAATTTGATTCCTTGAAGAAAATTTGATGTCAGTATAACATTTGTAATGACACCAACGATTTTTTTTAAATCAAATTTTTAAGTAATTTAGTAAAGGATATTAGATTTAAGATTTTTTTTTGCTAATTCTTTTGACCATCGTGAGGGTTAACCAAATTTTTCAACTTTTCGGTGCATAAAATAAGCATACGATGAAAAAAATTTGAATAAAAAATGTTTCATTTGAAGTTAAAATGGTTCTTATATAAGTACACTTCTTAATAAAAACCTATTCTTATATCGAGGTAAGGTTTTTGTATGTCAAGTTTCCAGTTTCAATTCAAATGGTTAATAGAATTGCAAGTCTAAATTTACATTTTTTTAAAAATAAGTATAGTGATTGAAATGTCTCAAGCCAAGGGTGATTTATAACAAAATTCTGATTAAAAACTTCTGATTTGCTTCATAACACTTATTTTTAACACCTTGTTAGTCAGTATGAAAAGTGCTTTAAGTATACAGAATAGTTGTCTCCAAAATTCCACGAAATAAATAAAATTTGCAAAATTCGGGCCACCGGGTACTCAAAAATGATGAAAAATCGTCTATTTTCAAGCTAGCAATTCAACATTTCGATTAACTTCAGCAGTGTTGCGGACGTTATTGAATTTCCGTCATCTTTAGAAATCAAACTTCCATTCATTAGCTGATTCCCTGTCCTCCTGGGCAAAGTTGGACATGAACTACGAACCTTAACATAACGACTATGATCTGACTGCTCTTAATTTGATCCAATTCAAAAACAAACTCGCTCAAATAACCAAAAATAATGAGTGATATTGACCACTAACTCAAGGTTTCATTAAAGAGAATTGAATGACACTTTTTGTTATAGGAACCGAAAAAAGTGGCTTAATAAGTCTAAATTTTACTGAACACCAAATTTAGCTTTAAGTTTTTTTTGAATGGTACTCTCTTTTAAAAATTTGGCTCTTGAAATTTTAACATTTTCTTTTTTGTACAGTTCTTAATTGAAAACGCAGCCCAATTCAAAAGCGACTTCCATGAAATCTTCTTCAATATATTTTTTTATTTTCATATCTAGCTGATAAAGCAAGATTCGTTGGACTGAGGCCGAAATTTACTCACGCACTTCAACTTGACCAGTCACCTCGGGGCGTTGAATAATGAAACAACATTAAGAGTAGCGTTCATTATTCTTCAACTGGGACCATCCCTGACAAAAACCTTCTCTGTCGTGCTGCCTCATCAAATCGTTCTCGTCATCTTTTGCCATGCGAAAAAAAATTACAATTTGGCTCAACAAGCGAATAACAAGAGGCAAACACGATTTAACTGGGATCGGGCACAAAAAATCTTTGATAAATTGAACTGTAATGTTTGTAAGGAGGACGTCTTACCCTGCACCTATAATTAGTGATTGAGTTGACCAAACTACCATTACCAACTGATCTTGGCAAATTTGATGAACTGATCGATGAAATCTGTCTAACGAAAAGGAAGAAACAAAATCACACGCCTTCCACGGGGTTTGTGTCCTGCGGCAGTGCATGTTCTTATGAGCGAACGCCATTTGACAGTTATTACATATATTAGAGCACCCAGGCGCGCTTTTTCAAAAGGAACACTAAGACTTGTTGAGTGTGAAATTTTTTAAATTTTGTTTTGTCTTTTAATGATTTCTAAAATATGTTTCAGATAATCAAAAACATCTAAACGTTTACACTCTCTACTAACCGATTTTTTTTAAATTATCCGTTCGATAATTTCAAACAATTTTTCTATTATTATTTTACATACCATTTATAGAACTCAAATAAGTCTCGAATGATATAAACATGTTAAAACGACTAAAATTGACTTAAAAAAATTGATCATGTAAAATTTCCATCTCATATCTCACATTGTTTGAATAGAATCTTTTAAACAAAAACTAAATTTTTCTATTTGGCACAAGCCTTTCAGTAAGATGTTAAGAAAGTTATTTCCATTGATAGCAATTTTTTCCGCTTCAGATTCATAGTTGTAGCAGTAAAGGATTAAAATCAGGATATCGTCAATCAAGCCTTGAAAATTTTTGGACAGAAGCTTTCGACTCGTCTCATGGTTTCGAATTTTAAACTGCCTCAAAACATGAACTTATGTTTTATGAAATAAGAGGCCGAGAAAAGCAATCACTTTAATGAGTCCTCCTCAACTAAACCATTCATCCGTTGGTTGTCATGAGATTTTTAAAAGAGAATCTGTTACAGATTTTTGTTTCCGCCTTTCAATAAAAATAATGCTGTTAATGGTTCTTATCAAGACCCTACGAAGAAAAAAGGGTGTCCTACCTGGGATCTCTCAACCGGGAATTCCCGGAAAAAATCCGGAAATCCCGAATCCTGGGATACGCTAAAAAATCCCGGGAATTCCTGAAACCAAATAAAAAGTGCTAAATTACTAAAATTAACATGATCGCAATTGGAAAAAATGGATCAGATTGAGCAAAGAAAGTGATAGTTCTACCTTGATACTTAAATGCCTTGATTTTAACATTTTTTTTCTGATAATTGGATACCAGACCAATTTCTAAAAGTTTAGTATCTTTGAGTAATCAAAAGTGTTGTACACAATTTTTTTTGTTTCGATTATAGTTGTTTTACCATCTTTATGGCATTCGCGACTTTATCAACGTTCCAGTTGGCGGATAAATATTGAAAAACTTATCCGGTACAACTGTGTTCGATATTTACTCTTGGGCTCGAACTCGGGGACATCGGCTCGGGAAGCAACAGACTTGCTAACTGAGCTATATCACAAGCCCCTTGTACACAATTTTGAAGAACACAATTTCTTTAAATACTAGTTTACATTTGAGCTATACTTCTCAGTGAAGTGCACTTGCGTCAAGCGAAAAAACGAAATATCTCGACTATGACTATGACATATTTTGGAACAAAATGATAGTTTTCTGAAAATTTACGAGATTTGAGGAATAACCTAAAGTCTAGCCAACCAATTTTTCAATTATTTCAATTTTTTGCAGCAAGAATCAGCCAAGTTTGTCGATTTAAGTACTAAGGTTTTGGGTCTTGAGATTTATAAGGAATTTTTGAGGCATTGAGAAGTTTTAAATGTTTCGCAATACTACTACCTTAAAAAATTTAAAATACCATAATGATGAGGTTTTGTATGTAGTAGAGTGTTAAACCTTCATTTTTAATTTTTTTCGGGATTCCAAGAAATCCGGGGATCGACAGATTTTCAGATTCCCGGGAACGCTAAAATGGCCGAGAAATGAGCACTCTAGAAGAAAGCGTTAATGGAAAGAGACATAAAAATTCAAAAATAATCTAATTCCCCAAACCATCCTTCATGCAGCTTCAATTATTTGTAAAAAAAAATAGATGTTCCAATTGATGAAGTTGATAAATGAGAGATTATTTGAAAAAAACTAAACCTGGCGATGTAACAATTGATTATCAAGTAATTTAAAATGGGATAAATAAGAATATCCCAACTCATTAAAAGTTCCATAAGATAGGCTTACTCAGCCTTGCTAGAGAGCTCTATAGCATTTTAATCAGCCGAAAATTATAGTTCTTTTGCATACTTTGAAGTTTCATATGCTTATAGAAGGCTATTTAGCCTTTCATAATACTATCAATAAAACAGAAAAAAGGACAAAAAAACAATTTTACTTTTATTCCTTATGTTTAAACTTAACAACTCCCAAATCTGTTATTCTTCTGTTTTTTTTTCTCTTAATTAATTTCATACTTGTAGATTTCAACCTGAACCTTCCTGGTGAAAGCTGAGCATGTTTCTTTTGTACCATGGGTGACTCAAATAAAACTGATATTCATTATGTCAATTTAAACGAATTTTGGTTTATTAAGAATATCCTTCTCAAAGAAGGCTATACACCAAATGATAAACAACGATGAACAAGATATGAAACTAAATCAGCGTGGGTTTAAAAATCAAAGTTTGATGTTAATATTTGTGGAATCAATTTAATACTTCATTTTTTCTTCTACTTACTTCAACAGTTTAGGAAGCAAAAGTAAAATGTTTAAAGTACCAACCCTAGTGCATCTGCGTATTAGAGAAGGGACATTTGATCCCTCTTAAAGTAAAATATCTGGCCACATCGCCGAAGGCTTGGACTAAAAAAAACCAACAAAACAACTTGAATTTGGTTAATATAATCAGATAGTTTTCTTACATGAGGGCGAACACGAAATTATTGCGACACCGAAAATGTCATGAAAATTTTCTTATAATGTTTAGAATCAAACCAAAATTTCAGGGTAGTTTAATACATACATTTACTTCAAAAATCAAAAGAAAAATTAGTCGATGAGTGCAAAATTGAACGCATATTCGCTCGATGTCCTCCATCAAAGTCTTTACAGTGTCATCCGGTACCAGTTTTTCTGTTTTTTCCATTTTATTAACATGTTCTTCTCGTTTTTTGAATGTCCTCTTGCTCTTCCAAAGTTCACGCTATATTATTGCCCAGTACTGCTCTTCCGGACACAGTTCCGGACGGTTTGACAGGTTCATGTCCTTTGGAACAAAATGGACAGAATTGGCCTAATACCACTCCAGGACAATTTTAAAATAGTGGCATGATGCCAAATTTGGCAAAAATAGTGGAGCTTCGTCGTGTTACTGCAAGAACGGAAAAAGGCGCTTCTCGAGGCACTCAGATTTGTAGATCTCGCCATTTACTGTGCCCTTTGTCACGAAAGGCTCACTCCTTAGTCCGCAAGAGCAGATGGCCTGCCAAACGTGATATTGGCGCGAGGCGAACTTCGACATTTTCTTCTTCTTAAATTTGTCATCCACATCGAACTTGCTCTTGCCGGTGAAAAGATCCAACCCCGGAATTTGCTTAAAATCGGCTTTTATACACGTTTCGTCGTCCATCACACAGCAGCCATAATTTGTCAGCATCTTCTCGTAGAGCTTCCGTGTTGCCGCTCATCGAGATTTGGTAAGTTTTCTACCTTGTATGTATGTAGTCCAGCTCTCTTCTTTGGATTTTGGACGTAGCTCTTCGACATGCTGATCTTTTTAGGCAAATCACGGCTTGAGATGTTGGGATTTGCTTCAATCATCCGCTACACCTTTCCCTCCGTCTTTTTGTTCTTGTCCCGGTTTTCTTCCAGCTCCTTTGCCGTGGTTCAACGTCAACTGCTCCTGGAACCGCTTCAATACTCTGGAGACGGTTGAATGGTGAATGTTTAATATTTTCCCCAATTGCCGGGGCGACAGGTCAGAAAATTCCAGGTGTTTGGAAAGAATTTGTTTTCTCGACTTGCGTTAGTTCACCTCCATTTTTGTCGGATCGAAAAACACGACATCGAGTTTGACAGCATGTAAACATCAATGAGAAGTTGTGCAAAATTTGGTTTATTTTTACCCAATGGTAAAAAAGTTATGCCCTGTTGAATGTGTCGCAATAATTTCATGTTCGCCCTTTAAGTTCTCAAGCCTAAATAAATGTTTAATTAGTGTCAAATTCTCCCATGCCAAATTTGGTTCCATTAGCTTGATCGGTTCCGAGACATTGCAAAATATGAAAACATTTCTCGTACCCAAATCTCTTCTATGTATGGGTGTAAAAATATGAGTGCACTCCTCTCCCTTTTCTTTCTCTCCCTGACAAGAAGGAAGATTTCTCATTTCCATATACTTTCCTATGAAAAATTTGGATCCAGTTGCTTGAAACGTTATCGAGTTTTTCAAAAAATAGTTTGAGAGCCCCTCTCTTTCCTATTCATCCCCCACTAGAGTGAAGGAGCGTTGTCGAACGAGCATAGAAATATTTCATAGAGGAGTCTCAAACGGCTATAGGGTCTTTTTCCATATCCAAATATGCTCTCATGCCAAATTAAGTTCAATTTGCTCGATTATTTCTTCAGTTAGGCAAAAATGTATGGGTGCCCCTCTCTCTCTCACCCCTCCCTCATTATTTTTCCCCAATTGAAGATGAAAAGGGCTTCAAATCATCTTGGGAACATTTCGTTCACCCAAATACCGCCGAAATCCAAATTTGATTCCCCTCGCTTGATCAATTATAGAGTAGGGTAAAGGACCCTAAGACAACGGCTTAAGGAAGCTTTTTTCATTATTTCAATAGAATCGCCTTCCACGTTGTTTTAAAACTGATGTTTAGTAATTAAACTATATTTCTAATACTGTTTTATGAAACTATGAAGGAAATAGATCAATCCATTACGTACTTTTTAGTAAATTTATGATTTATTTTCCTCATTCAAGTTCCTTCATTGTCGTACCAGGTTCCTAATTCCGTCGTACAAGGAGACCGAAATTGTCTCAATTTATTCCACCCTCTTCAGAAATACATTTAAAATTTTGTGGTTGCGGTTCATGCAATTGGCATTAGCTTACATCGAACGGATCAACCGCACAGGATAACAGCAGAGTTTCTTTCAAGTAACCAGTCGCAATAAGCCATGAAACTAAGATTGCTTTATTGTAAACAGGTCTACCATTGCTTGGTTAATGCATCTGCAGGCAGCAAAATATACCTTCTATTCAATTATACCGAAATTGTCTCAAACTTTTCCTCCCTCATGAGGTATAGATTTGAAATTTTGCGGTTGCGGTTCATGCAAATGCTATTTATTTACTTCGCACGGATCAACCGCGCAGAATAACGGCAAAGTTCGAATGAGCTCTAAGTCGCAATAAAATGGTCTTGCCAAGAAATCTCAAGGTAGCGTTATTGTGTCTAGGTACCATTGCTTGGCTAAGGCAATTGCAGGCAGCACAATATTAGACCTCGCAAATTGAATCCACCCTGCAAATGTATTTTCTACTAACACACTCTCCAACGGACAGGGCTGCCATGATCCAGGATTTGTCTGTAAGACAAAATTTCATAACATTCATACAGACATTTAACACAAATTACAATGCACAAATTTACTCAGAAACTACCTATATTTAAAGAACATCAACACTTTTAATAGAACTATATGTTTTTCTACGTAATGAGACTGAATAGTAAGACATTTGAGGAGAGGCAGAATCACATTTGCGTTTTGTCAACATGTGTATTCTTATACATGTGGGAACCCTGGCGAAGGATATCGAAACAAAGCAACGCCACGTTGATGCGTGTAATGCGCATTAGACTGGTTCAGCTCATCTATTCGAGTTTTTTTACGAGCGATAAAACTTTTCGACTTTTTCATTCAAACTGTAATATGTCAAAAATGACAAAACATCTTTTGTTGAAAATTCACTGGGAATTTATAAAATACTAGCTGATCCCGTACGAACTTCGTTTCGCTTTAAATCATTGGTACGTCAAAATGAGTTTAGAAAATGAACTCGAAACATTCTTTCGACAATTTTGGGGAAAAAATTCAACAGTGTTTAAAGTCGCTACTATTACTATTACTTGAAATTCAAATTGAACGGTTGATTGGCTTTTTATTAAAATTTATGTGAGAGTGTTTTCCTCTCGATCGGTTGCAAAATCTAGACATTATGGCAGACACATGTACTATTTGTTTATGTGCACGACTCTGCTTGACCTTCACACTTAAATTGGTATCAATTAACTGCCTCCAACAAAATTTTTGCACAAAACACTGAACTTTAAATGAAACCCTCTTTTTCTGTCCCATGGCCCAAAATTCGATGATTGGAACCAATTTTACGTTCCTCAAAACTCACTTGTGCCATTTTTTCTTTTCAAATTATATGTTAAATAACGTCAGGATCACGACAATATCGCGAAAACAGTGAGCAACTAACATGGACGGCCTTTATTTACCACGATTCAAAACTTGACACCTGAAATCAATTATCTTTTCTGTTAAATTCCCATGTGTCAATTTTCATTACAATTCTATGCTATTCTATCTCTATCTCTATATCTATTCTATTCTATCAAGAGAATATCGTAAAAACAGTGAACAGATAATAACCCCTTTTGCCGACTCCTGAGTCAAGATTTGTAACCTGAAAGCAAAAGAGCATCCCTCAAAACCCCTATGAGGAAATTTGCATCTCAATCCAATGTAGAATAACGTCAAAATCGCAAAAACATTAAAGTTGGGTATGGACGACTCCTTCAGCCGACTTCTGATCCGCAATTCGAAACTTGAAATCGATTGCTCGTCCCTCAAAACACTCGTGTGCTAATTTTCATCACAATACGATCTATAATAACGCCAATATCGCAAAAACATTAATCAGGGGATATGGACGACCCCTTTGGCCGATCCCTGACCCTAAATTCGATAACTGTAATCGATTGGTCGTCTCTCAAAACACTCATGTGCAAAATTTCATAACAATCCAATGTAAAATAAATCCAATATTCAAAAAACATTTTCCAGTGGATATGGACGACCCCTTTGGCCGATCCCTAACCCTAAATTTGATAACTTCAATCGACTGCTCGTCTTCCAAAACACTCATGTGGAAATTTTCATCACAATCCGATGTAAAATAAAGCCAATATCGCAAAAACATTAATCAGTGGATATGGACGACCCCTTTGGCCGACCCCTGACCCTAAATTTGATAACTGTAATCGATTGTTCGTCTCTCAAAACATTCATGTGCAAATTTTCATCACAATCCGACGGAAAATAACGTCAATAACGCGAAAACAATATTTGTCTTGTATGGACGACCCCCTTCGGAAGGGGTCATCCAAAAATCTATAACATTTTCCATCATTCCTGGTCCTAATGAGCATCCATGCCAAATTTCAGATCTCTAGCTCTTAAGACGGCTGAGTCTATAGAGGACAAACAAACAAACAAACAAACAAACAAACAAACAAACAAACAAACAAACAAACATACAGATAATTGCTTTTTATATAAATAATATAGATGAAGCAAACATGAGTCAAGTTTTAAAACTAATATGGTAGGAATCAGCATAAAAAAGGGGTTCGATTTTGTTTTATTTTGAACGACTTTATGTACAAAAAATCATATCGTCCGATTTTTTTTATCCAAACTTGTATTGAGTTCCAAACCAGAGACTCGTGAACTCTTATTTCAAAGTTTAAATTATCCATTCATCTAAATTCTCTTGTCATTTTGAACTTCAACGGGCGTTTTTAGCATCGATTTTCCATGCATCGTCAAAATTCAATAGAAATCGAGGTTATCGGTCCAGGAATTGATTTTTTTTCCTCGAGTAGTTGTTGATTCCCATTTAGAGAATTTCTGAAAACTGGAGAAGTTTAAGTTTTAGTTTTCAAGGATCTCTCAGTGAACATTCTGTAGAGCAAAGCGTTTGGTCTTATGTAAGATATTGCAGTTTGAATGAAAGAAATTAAAAAAGTCTAATTTTCATATAATTGATGTATCTAATGTTTCAAATACTTGAGAGAGGTTAAGTGTCATCAGATAATCGAACCAAAAATAATCAAATTTTAAAATATAAAATTATGAAGAAACAATGTCATTGGAGCTGAACGTTAGAAATGTGTAAAGTTGGAGATATTCTTGCGTGCACTCAAACGTCTATTAAATTATGCACGGTACTGGTAGTAAATAAATTGTAAAACACCAACCACTTAGCTAAAAAAGCCATCAATTATATGTTCATTTAAAACCATGCATTATAAGCAATGCTGAATACATTCACGTAATTTATTAATATAAAAAAAACTTTTTGCACTTATCTCCCAGCGCATCTAATTCCTAGCTTCAAAATTACTTTATTGTGTTGTGACTACTTAGAAATCAATTATGTTCATTCTCTATGAGTCCGACTGTGGTCAGCAAAAAATAGTAAAAATGAACCGGTCTAATTCCAATTCTTGCAAAACGGTTTCCTATTCCTGTCGCAAAATTACGACGAATTATGGGGCCCGATCGATTCGATTTCAATCGAATATTGACAAATTTATATAGTTCAGATTAGTTTGAAATCATTTTTCTTATTTTATTTCAACACTTTTCTGTTGAATTCAATGGTTTTGATTGTTATATGCATTGACAGGAAGCGTTAAAACAAAGAAACACGTTGGGGGGATCACTAAGTTCGTCTTTCAATATGGCGGAGTGTGCCAATAATTAATTTCACTTCGAGATTTCAAAATCAAATATCTCAAAAAATAGTTTTAAAAGTGACAAATTTGTGATAGAAAATAAATTCCCAGGCGTAAGTTTATCATGTGAAGTAGTATATTATAGAGGAAAGTGATTTTTCGGCTCTAAAACATGCATTCATGAATTAAGACGAATAAGAGGGATACGACGGAGGAGGGTACACCTACCCTATTGCAAAAAATTGTATGGGTTCCTAAAACTTGTCTTTTTTATTTTTTTTTTTCATTTTAGTCATTCAATCTTTTAATTCTTGATAACTGCTTTTTTTTGTTCATTTGTGTGTTTGAGTTTTTACTTATTTAAACTTGTATGTCAATTTTTTTTTCTTTAGTGCGTTTGGTGTTTTTTTTCAATATTATTTCTGATTTGTTATTGTTCTACAAGTGGCAACTAGCGTAAAGAAAATAAATTATGATGAATTATCGGCACAGAGTGATTTTTTCATTAACTTTTTTAATATGATTTTCTAGTTTAATTTTTTTTTGTGATATAATTCAGTTTGTTGGTTTTTAAACATTGAATTTTGAATAATTTGAAAACCATTCCTTAAACATTCCGTAATATTAACATTCACAACAAAAAGGTTTTGAAAATCTATTTACGTAATGTTAAGAAATTCAACGAGTTCAACTAAAAATGTTGACATGTTTTTCGATTGACCGATGCCTCAAATTGAAACGCAATTTCGAAAGGATTTTCATAATTCGTTTCATCGTTGGTTGTCAAAAATAAAGCTTCTTTCGCAAGTCTAGCGCAGGGAAGCAAATCGCTCAGGTCTAATAATGATAACTGCTTTATCACTTGTGTAACACTTAGCGATAAATATGAGAATGCGATGACTTCTCTCTCATCCCTTTCCAATGCCGATCAAGATAATTCGTCCGAAATAATTTACTCTCGGTCAGCTCTTCTTCTGAGAATATTCTCCGACAAAACTGGAAGCGATCGAAAGAACAAACGCACAGAGAGTGCTTTTTCTAGCTATTTATGTTCATTCTGACTCTCCGCGCCCTCAACTCCATGTAAAATAGTGAAAAAATTTCTCTCGTTCGGGAGCGAGAAATTATCCTTAACGTTACAAGCAGCGATGCCACACATACCGATTTTCCGGTATTTATACCGATTTTTGAGCAAAATTTTGACCAAGAATCGGTATATATCGATTACCGATTTTTGGCAAAACATACCGATTTCATACCGATTTTTAAGATTTTAACTCAAAATTCATTCCACTTCAACATTTCCACTTCAGTTCGGTAGCTGACGTGGCGTAACTTTGATCTGTACAACTTTTAAAGTATTCTGCAAAGATCTCCACGGCTCACTCTCATAATTCGTTCAGTTTTTCGCGCTGTTTTTTTCTTTGTTCTGTCAAATGATGCACTATTATGATACTTCAAAGCCAATGGACTAAGCTCAAGGCTGATATTTGAGCTTCGTCGACTGCCAATAGAAGTTCCTTAAGGTCAATCTCAATTGATGATCGCATTAAAGCTCTTGTCTCGTGAGATGCTAACTTTCCAAGGAAATACATACACCGTTTGAATATAATCATAATCCTTGTTCAACTCGACTTAACTATGAAAACATCTGGGCGGCTCTAAGGCGACGAGGGGTCGCAGAGAAACTAGTCCATCTCATCGAAGCACAATACGAGGCATTTTCGTGCAAGGTCTTGCACGACGGTGTCTTGTCCGAACCAATCCCGGTAACTGCTGGAGGGAGACAAGGATGTATTCTATCACCGCTACTTTTTCTAATCGTAATGGATGAGATTCTGATTGGATCGATTGACTGTGCACCGAACCGAGGATTGCCGTGGAATCCTTCAACAATGGAGCAACTGAACGAACTTGACCTGGCTGACGATATTGTTTTGCTCGCCCAAACACAACCAGATATGCAGAGCAAACTCGACGAGCTCACCGAAAGCTCCAAGGCAGCAGGTCTCAAAGTCAATGTCGGAAAGACCAAGTCGATGGAAATCAATACAGAAAATCGTTCCAATTTCGTGGTAGCTAAACAACAGGTTGAGACAGTGGAGTGCTTCCAGTATCTTGGTAGCCAGATAACGTCTGATGGTGGTACCAGGAAAGACATCAAAACCTGGATCAGAAAGGCCCGATTTGCGTTTGCGAGTCTCCGAAACATCCGGCGATCACGCCAGATCTCTCTACGAACAAAAATCCGATTCTTCAACTCAAACGTCAAATCCGTATTGCTGTACGGGTGCGAAACTTGGTGCACATATGCGGTGACGACGCGAAAACTGCAAGTATTTGTAAACCGCTGCCTCCGGAATATCATCCGCGCTTGGTGGCCTGGCAACTGGATCTCGAATGAGGAATTACATCGCCGGTGTCATCAAAGGGCGCTAGAATCGAGATTCGGGAACGTAAGTGGAGATGGATTGGGCACACGCTGCGAAAAGATGAAAACGAGATTTGCAGAGAGGCGCTAGATTGGAATCCAGAAGATCATCGAAGAAGAGGCAGGCCCAGAAACTCGTGGCTGCGAAGCCTAGCCGCTGAAATCCGAACTGTTGACGAGAATCTTGACTGGGACCAGGTGAAGACGCTGGCTCCGGATCGTCAACAGTGGAGGTCTTTTACCACGGCCCTATGCACCGGATCGGCGCGGGATCGTTAAGTAAGTAGTAAGTAAGTTGTCAAACTCTTCGCCAGATGGGGTATGTCGAGATTTGAAGTGCAATCAGATAGACGGTATGTACTATCATCGGTATAATCTTCAATCCTTCTGCATCTTGTTAACCAAATAAATTATATCATAAGTACCTAAACTACAGAGATCGCAGAATTAAAGACCACGCCAGGTAAAATGGGTTTCAGTTATAGTAAAACTATGTGTTTTTTAATCTTTTTCGGAAGAACACTTTCTTTTAGAGCACCTCTCTCATTTATTTTCGCATAAAATTCTTGGATTTTCATATGATTAATACATACGTGATTTTTCATAAAATAGAATTAATTTTTTATTGGCTATAAAAAAAATTTAACTCAACTCAACTCTCTCTACTTTCTAAAATCATTTGTTTTTCTAATCGCTAGAACTCATATCTAATACTAAAAGCTGAATTGGCCAGATTGGCGAAAATCCATTGATAAAACGAAGACTATCAACTTGGGCCCATATTTATTTCGAACGTCGAAAAGCCATTGGATTTGTAAGTGCTTAAAATAAAAAAATTAAAGAAATTAAAATTTTGGTACACCTGGTTCTATTATTGCCTTATCGAATTTATCAAATTTACATCTCACTTTAGCCAAACATCAAAGTCTCAAGTTTTTATTTAATTTATATGCCAAACCAACGTGTAACCGGAAGGTGCTCGCCATGCCCCTATTTTTCTTATCAAACGGTAACTTTTAAAATAAATTTCCATTCAGTTATGAGTACTGGAAAGAAACACTTATTTCGGATTTTCTGCTGAATTTTCATTTGTGATTTTTGCTTTCGTCAGCAAAAGCAGATAGTTTGAAAATTTAAAAAAATGTACAAGTCATTACAAACATAAAGTTCTATTAAAATTTCAAAACCGTCATTTTGTGTATCAAACGGTAACTTTTAAAATAAATTTCCATTGAGTTATGAGTACTGGAAAGAAACACTTATTTCGGATTTTCTGCTGAATTTTCATTTGTGATTTTTGCTTTCGTCAGCAAAAGCAGATAGTTTGAAAATTTAAAAAAAATGTACAAGTCATTACAAACATAAAGTTCTGTTAAAATTTCAAAACCGTAATTTTGTGTAAACTAGTGTTACCTAGAACTAAGTTACAAAGAAAATGCAAAAATATATGCTGAAACACATTTAGTCAGCTAGTTTTGAACTAAAAATGAACATTCATAAGAGTTCTTAGACTTGCTGTTTATTGCAAGCTTCTATTTAAAGAAAAATACGTTAGGAAGTTGAAAATGTAAGCATTTTTGAATATCCAACTCAAATACCGATGTTCATACCGATTTTTAGAATTTTCATACCGATAAAAGATTTTTTTGGGTTTCAAAATACCGATAGAAATGTGGTATCACTGGTTACAAGTAACAAGAAACGATTAATTTGAATCGGAATGCACAACTTATCGAGAGCAAAATTGAAGTTGATGAGCGCTAGTTTTGTGTTCTTGCGGAGAAAAATCTCTCTCACAGGTGTTTTGATCGGCAAATTCTATCAGGGGATAAAGATATTTGGATTCCCTCTAGCGAGTCGAACAAGCTTTGTCGCCATTTAATTAAATTAAATGATAGTATAATATGGCACGGTGTCTCTGATGGAACGATTTTATTTATCGAAAATTAGCATCGCTAATTTTTGCACCATTCGAAGGCTGGGACTTTCCCCTTTCATTTGAGCCCAAATTTGAAATAATCCACCGGGGGGTTTAGAACATTTTATTTTTTTGAAGATTTTTTAACCTTTTTAAGTTTTTTTAAAGACAAAATCATACTAATCACTGTGGAAATGCTCGTCTTACCTTTAGCGTGAATCCAACGTCGTATGTTAATAACATGATTGAATAGTAAATTCCCCTGGCTACAATTTTGTAGAAGACATCAAAGTGATACAAATTGGAAGAAAAGAGTTGGAATGTCACAAACAGAGTGATTATTATTTCATTTGAAAAATTTAATAAAACTTCTCACCACTGATTGTACTATGACCAGAAAAATTATTCTACGAGCTTAGTTATTGTTGGAGAGTGTATAAATGTTCAAAACGGTTTATTGACAATAAAAATTCAATCTTTTTTTCAATCTTTTCCGGAACAAATATGAATTTCTTATTTTTTTGTCTAATTTTTCAAAAAATCCCAAAGTAAGGGATAAATAAAGTTTATGGTATTTTTTCCCAATGTATTGAAAATTTGAATAAATTTTTAATTTGAATTTTAAGCATTTCAAACCACTGCTTTAAATACTTTTCATGACACGATGTTATATTTTGTTTTCATAGAAGTAAAAAAATAACATTTTAGAGGAAAGCCAAAAATGCAGAAGTCCACAGACAAATGTTTGCAGTGTTCCATAGTATGGGATAAAAACCCATGTTTTTTTTATTTTATCAAGAATATTTGAAAACAAAAAATCATCAATTTGAACAAATGCAAAATTTTAAGAAAACGAAATAAAAAAGTTCGCAAAAAATCTGATGACTTCAGATCTGACAACTCAAAGTGAATTGAGAGAATTTTTTCCAGATTAAAGTATTACATCAATTCAACCTCTTAAAATTGTTGAAAACAGAGTTGATGTTGAGATTTTGTAATCTTCTTTTTCCTTTTAATAAAAAAAAATCAATAAAAGACATTTGGTTAAGTTCGTGTACTTTCGAGAAAAATGAACAATTTGGAATTTTTGCTTGAAAACTTAAATTCGATCAAATTTTTACATACACGAGTGCCTCCAAAAACACCAATTTATGCAAACAAACATAAACAATGGGTTGAATTTTTTTTTAATTTTATATATGGCACTTTATTTCACTTGTGATACCCTTGTCTAAGGTTTTACAATCAATCAAAAGTGAAAAGTATGAAAACCTTACGAAATCATCAAACAGGATGAAAGATTTTCAACAAAGATGTTTGATTTTGAAATCCAAATGAATTATTTAAAATTTGGGCCGTAATGTAAGAAGTAAATCTAATTTGTTTCCTTATCCCTAATGTTTGTTCAAACTAACTTAGCTCAAAATATAAATAACTAAATTTTCAAGAGAGGCGGGAGACATTTTTTTCCAGAATAAAACCCTTCAAATGCTTATAATTTCCGATAGTCCTGATCAATTTCATGTAAAAGATTGATTGTTTATTGTAAATGAAATGTTTTGAACATTTATACACTCTACAATCAATAACTAAGCTCGTAGAATAATTTTTCTGGTCATAGTACAATCAGTGGTGAGAGGTTTTATTAAATTTTTCAAATGAAATAATAATCACTCTGTTTGTGACATTCCAACTCTTTTCTTTCAATTTGTATCACTTTGATGTTTTCTACAAAATTGTAGCCAGGAAAATTTCCTATTAAATTATGTTATTAACATATGATGTTGGATTCACACTAAAGGTAAGACGAGCATTTCCACAGTGATTAGTATGATTTTGTCTTTGAAAAAACTGTTAAAAAGATTAAAAAATCTTCAAAAAAATAAAATGTTCTAGACCCCCCGGTGGATTATTTCAAACTTGGGCTCAAATGAAAGGGGAAAGTCCCAGATTTCGAATGGTGCAAAAATTAGCGATGCTAATTTTCGAAAAATAAAGTTTTCTCCCAGAGACACCGTGATGGCATTTCTAACTTTCAGTAATGTTTGCTTAAAACTGAAAATGAAGATTGGCTAATATATCATGAACCTGCAAAGACCCTGAATACATACTAACAATCGATTTTGTAGACTGGCGAATGAGTATGCAGAGTGCTTTCGGGATGGAGCTTTATGTTGATTCTTGTTTTAATTCAGGAATTGAACTGATAACAAACAGGGAAATAAATTCAAACTGACCCTGATTATTTACAGCACTGCTTGGAATAAATCCTTATTTCCACAATTGCATATTGAATTTAAAAATGTTATGGAAGATACGCATATATCCGAATGCTTAGGACAGCTAACAGCTGTATATTGAAAGGATTGAAACAGCTTCCAAAACGTAAGACAGCTGCCTTTTCATAACGGTTCTAGATCACCGTCAACCCACACGTTTCTTCGAAAAAGGAGTTTCTTCCTCTCAATATTTTCCACTCCACAGTTTGGCCCACATTAATTCTGCACTGATTAATATTCGAACGAACGTGCCAAGGTGCCATTAGCCCGGAAAGGAAACGGTTGCGATTGATATTTGATATTTCTCAAAGAGCTTATCCTAGTCAGCTTGCCGAAACTTACGTTTGCTCCTCTTCCTTTTTCGAATGTTCTTTAACAATGAATAATCGTTTAAATTAGTTATAATTCTATTTCGCACACGTTTTTGCCTTTCTTTCAGAAAGGTATAGTTATCGGTCGATTTGGGAGATCATTAATTATGGGTCTTAGATATACCTTTATAGGTACCTATCAAATCAGCTCAACGAGTTCAGACGATGTCAGTGTAATTGTGTGTATTGGTGTGATTTTTTGTAAACTTTGTCCACACGTTTAAGCGAAACTGGGAAGTACAATAAAAATGATTTTTGTCTTAAAAAATTTGATTTTTTTCCCTCTTCAATGTATAAAAGAAAGAAAAAATAACAAAATAGTTTGAAAAATAAATTTTCATAGTAATTATCATCAAATCATCACTCCAAAAAACGTGTCAATTGGGCTTGCTAGCCACTACCGGCAATCACTAAAATCAAGATTATCGTGTATATGACGTCAAATTATACATGACGTCATTTACACGATGGGCGTGCTCACTACTACTGTATTTGTTTTCTCCACTCGTGGAGTGTTCCACCGTACCCGATAAAAACAAACACAAATCCTCGCCAGTGTATTGCTACCTCGCTCACTCACACGCTCTCTCGCAACACTGGCAAAATTATCGGTGGGCCACCGTCCGTAAGCAGAACTCCGACAGATCAAAACCAGTGCAACACCGTCCGAATAAACAAACAGTTTGACAGCACCTAGTGGTGCACCAGTGCAACACTAGTGCAACACTCGGCATAAACAAATACGGTATACCTTACCCAAACGATGCGTTCAAATGAGGAACGACACCTTTCACTCCCACTCAGAATTGCTGCCTTCAAAATAATCGTGTAGAAGGAAGAAAAATTTTTGAAAGTCTTTTTATTTTATAAGTTGTTTCTGGTTCAGCGTTACGCCGAACCATTTCAAAAAATTTGAAGCCAAGCTCCAAATAGTTATAATTGTCTATGGTTTTTAAACTTTATTCATGTTTGCAGAGTGGAGGAAAAGCCTAACTGATGTTAATTTTTTCTCGTGATCTCAACTTGTAATCAAACACATGGAGATATAACATGGGTTCGTATAAAGAATACCAAGCTTCATTCAACTTTTTCCATTGAATTTTAGCGCTTCACCGTACTGCGCAGTTGATTAAAAGGAAACTGTTTTTTTTTTGGCGCACGTACTGCTTATTAGGGATGCTGCCGTAGCCGCATCAATATTCTTCAAATATCAAGAGAAAAAAATCCATACAACAAGTGACCGCAGGACATCACCACTTGAGTGTAAACCTACAGCGACAGGTTGCGCGTTTCGATCACGACCTCTGGTCACTGAACTCAACCGTGAAGCTGCTGGCGTGCTGCTTGGTGGAAAGTTCAGCAATTTTTCCACGAAATTGGCTCGGCGACCCCACTTTTTTATGTGAGGGAGGGATCCGCCAAAAAAAACCTAACGATATCAATTTCCTGGGACATGTCGAGATGAACAATAACAGCAGCAAAAAAGCACGCACATAATTACCCTCGGGAAGATACTAATTTTGATCGGCGTTTAATTTGACGATTCGTTTGAAAAGGAAGCGTGTGAGCCTCGAACGGTAGATAATTTGAAAAAGCAATTTTCTCGTAACATAAAACCGTTACCTGGAAATCACGCATCCTGTTATCAAATTCGATCAATGTAAGGTTTGAAACAGGTGCATATTTTGATTTTTTTTTTTCGGTTGATTTCTCAATGGTGGGAACGCGATACAATATTATGCAGATATTTTCATCATGTGAATGATTACTTATGCATAATTATATTATCCAGAAATACAAAGGATGCATGGGCAATGTTTTACCATATGAAAATAACGGGATCTCAAGTATCCCTTTTAAAGTTTTTTCAAAGTTTTGGCTCATATCGTTTTTAGGTACCGTAAAACGGGGTAACACTGATCACTGGGGTAACTTTGATCAACATGATTTTTTCCAGATAATCTACAATAACTAAGTCTAAAGTTAAAATATATCAAAAATCAAATTTTTGACACTTAAAACACTTCGTATGAACTGTTATGGAGTGAATGTATTGCGTTTGTTAATGTAGGTTTATTTTGGAAGAACGAATCAATCAGGTGGGTTAGTTAACTTACAGATATTCCAGCATCCGTGTATATACCTAACCAGCTGGCAACTGAATGAACATTCCTATTATATAAGTCAGGCATAGGATGAAACACATCTAACCTGCCGGCCACTTATGGAATTCGTATCCAAAAGTTTTTCTTGCCTATACCGGGAATCGAACCCAGTACGCCTGGCATACCAATACCAGACTCGCACCAGTTTATCCGCTTGACCACTGGTCAAACTTTTCAAACTTTTTTCTTTCACCGCCCCCTTTCCCTTTTTTTTTAGCTCAACGCCCCCCTAAGCGAATTTTTGAAAATTTTTTAGAAAGAATACTATATTGCATCGTTGGAAAACCATAACCTTTTGAAATTTTTTGGTAGTTTAATTTGAAACGTTGATTGTAGCACTGATTTGAGGAAATCGAAAGACCAACACATAAGTATCATTTATAGCAAAAAATAACTCAAAATAAATTCAGCATCAAACTGCTTTAAACATTTAAACTGGAATTAAAAAAACATATTTTTTTAGGACAAATACTTAAACTTGAAAACAAAAACAAAATCTAATAACATTTGGTGAATTTCAGAATGAATTATTCACTTAAAAAATTGCCTTAAATTATTCACAGAATTCGGTTAAATAACATGAAAAGTGTAATAAATAGTACTTTTTCTTAGCGAAATAAATTTCATACTTTTATTTATGGCAATTGTATACTGTATTTGAAAACTTTTCCTTACTGGGCCAGGATTTAAAATAAGCGCGCGCTTTAATCAAGTTATATGCAAGTCTTCATGATGCCACGTTTTCCAGGTTGCCTGAAGCTAAAACTTGAATAGGAACACTGTTATGATTTGAAAACTGATGCATGAATATTCGAATAACTTTGCTCCAATTCAGGCGATAATTACATTTTAAAACTCAAATGAATTGTAATAAACTGGCGTATGTTAAAAGCAAAAGATTTTGAGAAATTTTTTTTTCAGATTTACTGCAGGTTTTAAACCTTCAACTTGCAAGTTAAATTTCTGTTCAAGTTGGTAATTTATGATATTTTAATTTTTTTTCGGTTTGTTTGAAACGATTATCTAAAACAGATCCATAAATATTCTAATAATATCAACAAAAATTCATCTTAAAATTATCGTTATCAGGGGCTAGGCAGAACTCTCATAAGAAGATTTTAAAGAAAAATGGACATTTTTCACAAAAACTCATTGCGCAGAACAGAGATTAGTTCAATAGATCTCAAATTTGCATGAGGAACAACCCATATGAGTCCAGCTTTGATCGGCGAAAAAAGCCGAAAGGTGAACTAGTCTTATGTACATAGATTTTTACCACCCCGAAAATCATGTGGAATCTACGTGAATTTCAGGTTGCCAACAGAGCTCGCATCTAGAATTAAAAACATATTTCAATTTCGCAGAGAAGTTGTATTATGTCGATTGAAATTCAAAACACACTACACATATTTTTTACTTCCATGGTAACTGTAGTTCACCACGCTAACTGCACATTGACACTTCTCGCTTACTTTCAGCTACTCAGTTCAGAGTGACGGTTACTCAGTTGTCGCCAAAACCGCACTTACTCAGTTCTGACTAAACAGCCTTTACTCAGAACTGACTTGCTGCCCTTTTCGCGACTTCTGAGTCAGGGTTACTCAGAATGCGTGAATGATTTCTGAACGGTTTTTGACCGGATTTTTTATACTGGAAAAGTAAAAACCTGTACAATTGTTGGAAAGAATGATGGATTTGTTAATGCAATAGAGAACAAGTCAAAATATTTTATTTGAAAAATCTTTATTCAAAAAAAAATCCGTTTCGTTGATCCATTTTATTTTCTCCCCGACGGATGTTTGATGCACCTCGGATTCGTTAAGCAATCATCGCAGTTCCCTGTAAAATAATCAAAATCATGTTATTATTATAAGATTAACGTTAAAAATGTACATTTACCATAAAAATTTCCCAATTCTTTGTTGTCGAAAACAAACAAAGTCGACTGCCTCGCACAAACTGATCCAACTTTACTCAGTTGTCGCCTACAAGCACTCGAATTCGCTGAGTGCCAATTTTCGAGTCGTCTGAGTAGCCGTTACTCGGAAAACTGAGTCGTTTTAGATCGAGCGACGGCTGCGCTATAGACAAGGCGATGTCTGAGTAAAATGGAGTCGGGCTCTGAGTATTTCAAAATTAGCGAGTTCACTAAAATTTTCAAGACACCACCGATAGAATGGTAGTTGATGAGCCGCGGTTGCTGAGCGTCCTAGCGGCCCCAATTCCAAATCCTGTAAAAATAGCAAAAATTTTAAACATCATCGAAAAAACCAAATACTTATTACTCTCGAAAAATCAGCGCAGAATGTTTCTATCTTCCAGCCTGAACTGTTAGATCTACGCCATATTGAATACTGTGTTCTTTCGCATAGATGCTACGTGAATGATCCATTCGGAGCTACATGAATATCACATAGAAATCACCAAACCCGTCTGTACTTGGTGGATCACTGGATTTTCACGTAGATTGCATGTGTCTGTGTTCCGACCTCATGCAACCAAGTGAATTTCCCGTGAAGATCAAGTGATTTTCTATTAATTTTTAAGTGCTTCACGTAAATTGATCACTAATTCACGTAATGAGCGCCTACGTGAAAATCCAGATGAATTTAACGTTTCCTTTTCGGCTGAGTGTATCAAAACTTTTTTATACACTGAAAAGAATATCATGGTATTTTGAAATAAATAAAAATGTTCATTTTTTCTATACGCTAATTTTGTTGTTTTTATCCAAAATTTCGGTTTTTAACATTCCCTTCGTAAGTTCTACCATATAAGCCAAAAAAAAATGATTATGCAAAATAAAAAAAAAGTTTTATTTTACTATGCGAAAAGTTTTGGTTAACGTGACAATACTGAATCAAAACAATCGAAAGATTCCCATTAACTCAACCACGGTAAAAGAAAAGTTCAGATACCGGTATCTCGATAGCAACTTTCTGTCTTCTTCAGTGAGCGTTTTCGATTGATACCCATTCAATAGTTTTCCTCCCTTGTATTATCCAAGTTAGGTCACTGAAGAAGATAGTAAGTTGCTATCGAAATACCGGTATCTGACCTTTTCTTTTAACGTGATTGAATTAAAGGGAATCTTTCGATTGATTTGATTCAGTAGAATTATTCAACCAAGTAGGCTCACAACGCATAATAGAGTGACAATACTCTGGTAGGTTTTACCATATAGTCAACACAAAATACTTCGTTGTGACATCTTGCACTTTGTTTCATCTGGCTGTAAATTTTATTCAGCCATAACGCATCATAACGCGAAAACATTGTAATTTCTACCAATCTTTTGTTTAAGATATACAAAAACGTACAAAAAAAAACGATCGTTTTTATTTTCAAATTCAATCTCGGATATGGTTACGTTTACCATGATGTTTCTTTCGGTGTACGTTTTAAAACCTTCACCCAAAATAATTTGCACGTAGTGGCTACGTGGAAATCTACATAATTTTTATCCAACTGATTTTCACGTAGATGCTACAAAATCATTATGTAAACACGTCCCTATAAGAATTCGTGCTTCATGGAAAACACCTACATTTTACGTGAATTTTGAATAAGTTTAACGTGGTATGTTTATGAAAGCTACGGCTAATGTTTTTAGTATTGGAATGAAAATTATGGTGTTTTTTCCTTTTTTTTTTATTATTTATTATGGTGATAATGAATTATACAAAGTTTTATTTGGTAAATAAACATTATTTACACAATCATTGCACATTATTTCACTCACGCTACACTTTTTTTTTTAATAATAAATCACTTACACGCCTTAAGTTCTTGCAACGCAGCTCGCTTTTTGATATCCTGAGAAACGGGAAAGTATGCATAAATGAAAAATGAATAATTTGAATGAAATTTCTATACCTTGTTCGTTGTTTCGTGAATGTTATTCTGTTGTTTATTCTGACAGTTCCACCAAAGAATGAAAGAATTCCACTAACTGTCCTTCGGTAGCATCCAGAGCTGTTGCTATAAAAAACAAAAATTAGCTCGTAAGAATTAAGCATCATTCTTTATAACTTACCAAAACGACAAATCTGAATCGGATGACTGATAAAATTCTCCTTGTCATGACGGAGCTCCTCTTCCGGGGAAGATTATTTAGTTGGTCAAAGTAAAACAGTTCCGTTTGCCATCAGAAACAACGGTTTTACAATCCTAACAGCCAACAAAATCAGCTGTACGTCAACAATTTCACTTTCTGATAAGAGTTTTCCACCACACATATGAGAAATAATGCACAAATCGGAGTTGAAATCATCTACTGGGATTTTACGTGAATTTCACGCGGCTGTTATGCGGAAGTAAAGTAGTTACTACCAGGGCGTCCTGGTGTTCTGTGAATTACTACACGATTCACGTAGAATCGATATGATGCAACAAAACTCTAATTTACGGGAAAAATACCTTAGTAATAATTTCTAAATTATTTTGCGTGTTTAAGTTAAGTTTCAAATTGGGAAAAACTTGGTTTGTTTTTTTTTGAAAATGTCAAATGTAAGTAAAAATGTTTTTTTTTTATCTTGAATTATCAATTTTTTCGAAGGCTCGCTAACAAACACCCTTTCTAATAAAATCAAAGCGTTAAGAGGCAAACAGGTTGATTTATGTGAGAGTTCAACTTTTTTTCCTTAGTTCCTTATGTGTAGTTTTTGTTGTAAATTTTTGACATATAAAAAAGGGATATTTTTCTAGAGTAAACCAGTCTAGTATAAAATGATAGAAACTCTATTAAACGGTAAATCTTGAAGAATGTAATAAAAGAGAAATAGTGCAAGGGCCTAGAAAATTCAATTAAGGAAAAATTTAATTTAATTTTGTTCTCAAATATTTTTTAGTAATGTTAAAAGAACTAGCCCCTTAACTTATGCAGCATCATTGTCCATCTTTCGATTTTAATTTTTTTCAGCCTTAACACGTTAAGAACCGCGATATTATTATTTGTTTTTTTTTTTTTTTTTTGAACGAAAAGAATTTTAGACGAAGAAACACAGGAATTCATAAGGTGTTTTGAATCCTTTATGATTAAGAGAACTTGCTAAATCCGCCAAAATAGAGACTGATCAATGTTACCCCAAAGCATCAAATTCTAATCAGAAACAAAATCGATTTTTAAATCAAATTTTTGGTAATCCAGTGTTCGGCATTAAAGCGCTAATCGCTAATTTTTCTTTTCCGTTTTTGATAGATAATTATCGTTTTCATTTATCTTTTCACCAAACTTTTGTACCAGCAGATAGACAAACGTCACCACAAGTAATCAGTCAAGGAAGAATGCTGATACATGCTTTTTTCTAGTGTCTGGCGTTAAATCGCTAATCGCTAATTAGTCCGCTACTTTTTTGTCGACAAATTTATTTTCTAACAGGATTTCAGTTGAAAAAAATGAATAATCAAACTCTACTAGGTGCAATTATTCAAGCAGGAATGCTGATAAATGTTATTTTTTATAAAGTGATGGAGTTTTTTTTAGCCGTAAGTTCTCCAAAAATAAAGTTAAAAAATAAATATTAAAACAAAAATCTAGCGGACTAACTAGCGAATAGCATTTCAATGCCGACCTCTGTAGTAGTCTAATAAATTTCTGCAACCATGATTTACGTTCATAGGAGTCCAGTACTGGTTTTAAAAATATGAAATATGCCACATTCCCCTTAACAGAAAAAAAATCGATAATATTTAAAAAAAAAAGTGATCATTCTTACCCCGGACTACGGTATTTACAGTTAAATTCCAAATCTTAAATTCATTATAGAAAAATAATGAGTAGATCATTGTGAGAATTTGTGAGGATTAAAAAAAAAGAACGAAGATCGATAGCTGCAAGGAACAAATAGATGTCGAACAAATATCTTATCTTAGTGCTTAATCTTGATCAAAATTCAAAATCAGGATCGTGTTTCAGGATGTATCCAGGATTAATAAAGATTCAGCCAATAATTCCAAATACAATATCAGGATAAGAGTCTTACTTGGCTCAGGAATCGGGAGCAGGGTACTCAAAATGTAGGTTTTGCACTCTAAATGAAAAATAATAAAAAAATATTCCGATGTGGTTTTGATGAAATTTCAAACTTTTCGTCGAATACCACCCATCACAGTTTGGACACCCTGTTCAGAAAGCAATCAATGGATGGATGAGATTCTGAATTAAGTGTTTTTGGTAATTTTATTCATATTTTTGCTAACATTTTATAGAATTTCAACTATTTTTAAGCTGTCGAAAACTAGCGCTGGAAATTCACCTAATAATTTATTTTTCGACACCTAACTTCATGTGTTTGTTTATACTGTTTCCATGGTGTAAAAAACGCCGTGATGAATACAAGCAATTCCAATATGCACAAATTCATATTTCTTTGCAAACAAAGGAGGTGAAAAGGTTCTTGTCGAACAACCATGACTTTGATCAATAAAAAAGGTTGAGAATGAAGAAAAAAGTCTAATTCAAAGAACCAATCATATATGAGATGAAAAACGTTAGTTTATTTATATTGTTTTTCTGATAAAACAAACAAAAACTGTTGAAAACTAGGAATTTTACTCTTAGTCAGTAAAATGTTAAAAGTATTTAAGATTAATTGGGGAGAAGATCTTCTTGGAAAAAAATCTTGGAATTTGCCTATTCTTGGGGTAAAAATTCTGGTAAATGGTGTATTCTGGGAAAACCAATTTCTGGATATGGTTCATTCTGGTGTTTGATTTCGGGTATTTGTCGTTCTACAGAAAAATCATTCTAGGGAAATGTTTTCTGGCTTGGGATATAATCCCGTTTTAAGGGTGCCGAATCGGGATAACGTATGACACCTTTTCATATAAGTGAATTTCAAATCAAATCAACACTGTATTGAAAAGTACTATTTTTCGACGTTATTTCTTCCAGTAGAAAAATAGGTTTTTTCAATCAAATTTCGTAATGAAAAACAAACATTTCAGTGCGGGCCTGAGCAGGGATATATGTACCGGATACTCTGTTGGGAAGGAAAATGGGGAACGCAACCTTTTTTTCTTTTTCATAAGAATTTACCCATTCAGGTTATTCTTCCTCTTACGCATGTTTTTGATTTTCCAAGATGCATACTAGTTTTGGCCATGCTGATGTTAAAAGAAGAAGAAAGGTGTGATGGAAATCGGAATCAGTTCATTCTCCCCACAGCCTTTTCTCGCAAACTTATCGCCAATAGTGAACACTTTTCGATTCAGCGGTATAGTTTACCACGGTTTATGACTGTTTGTACTTGAGCATGCTTTATTCATGGTTTTAATGAATTAATTAAATATTTTGTAGGAATTTTGAGAAAGTTGAGGCTAATAATGCTTTACATTTAATGATAAAATAATATCACCATCACATTCAACAAGGCAAAAATATCGTAAAAAGCGGCAGACACCGCATTTCTTTAAAACAAATGTCAATTTATTTTCTAGCATGCCTCACACGATTTTACCTTTTGAGATCTGAGATCTAACTTGGTTTTTGTCAGTTTAGATGGAAAATCGATTCACTGGACATTTGTTCACTGAAAATTTGGCGTGGAACCTTAGATTCCAAAAAGGTTTAGCCCCAAGAGAAATATGATTTTTTTTGGACCACACTAATGCGCATGCTTTTCAAAACATTTTCAAGGCCTCAGGTACAAACTGGGTTCCGAAAACTTCAAAACAGAATTTAAAAAACTCGCTTTGAAGAAAACTGCCATTTTTTACTGGCCTAATGACCTTCGTTTTTTAAAGTTACTGGATTTGTGTACCAAAACCAAAAGCCAAAAAACGGAAACTAGATTTACAACTGCTCCTGTCATAAAAAATGTCCCGTTCTCCTAGCGGATCCCTTTACACCATTTGCATGTTTTGATTCTGCTTTGGCATTGGCAAACTATGCAATAAAATGCAAAATTACGCAACTGTGGAAAACTAACGGTTCAAGGAACCAACCTTCAAATTATCCCAAACTAGTCCCTTTTGTGGTCCCTCCTACATCCGAATCTGGGACTCTCGTTTTACGATAGGGATCACGCTTCACTAGCTTTTATGACACGTTGTAGATTCTTGGCACCAAAATCTCCAAAGTGAGCAGCCAGCCAGCTACGTTTTTTACCGCTTTATTTTCCTTCTTTTCGCCAAGGATCGATCCATCATAAGGGGAAAGGCCCGGAAAAGGTTGCGATTTGTTGGATACTTTCTCTGCAACGTTCTCTTCTACCCCGTAAGAACGCATAAATTGATCTTTGATGTGCTGTACTTTTTTTCCTTTCTTTCACTACGTTCTTTCTCCGGTAGCTTTTTTTCGCTCGATTCCAGATCGGTTGCAATTCTTGTGTCCTCCGGTAAAAAACGAACCATATTTCAAGCGTCCTCGTTGGTTGAAGAGATTGCCTGCTGAATGGGCAAATTACAAACGCACACGCATTCTCCCGATAGGATGAATTGAAGGAAGGAAAAAATACTGCCTGGAACCGGTATCCTGCCCAGAAAACCCGGCAGCTCGTCTGTCATCCTGTGCAATTAGGTACCGTTGCCGTTTTATGGTTCTTTGGTAATTTTTCTAAAAATTTGGGAATGGCCGCACTTCATTGAGAAGAGAGAGGTTTTATTTTTTTTTGCCGCTTCCTTTAGATTGTGGGTTCTGAGTTACGGTAAAAAATACCGACAATTATTGGGCAACTTTCAAACGCATAAGGACGGTGTGTCAGAAAATTTACATAAAATACTTAACAATTATGTTTCTTTGGGTACTTTGGGAGAAATAACCCCTGTGGTGAGTTACCAGAAAAAATAATAACTGAATTCAATCAACAATGGAGAAATCTGATTTTTATCATTATATTGTTTTGATAACAATTAATATTTCTGGTATTCTATTGATTTCCAAATTCTGAAAATAAGCTATACTTTCATACAGAGCTCTGTTTTACATTTGATGGTCAAGAATATCTTTTCGAAAGTCAGAGTAGCTTTAAGAATAAATTTTTTCTGCGTCTCTCTAGGATGACATTTAAAAATCTGGTGTAATGAGATAACACAAAAATCAGCTCAAACCTACCTGTTTTATTGGTAAAACCGGTAACGAATCATCTGGCGGTAAACGTAGGAGTATCAAACGAAAGAGTTGAGTAAAAGGAGAATCTCGAGCAGAATTTCATAAGTGCATTTTGATTTTGCTTCGTGATTTTTCGAACAGAGCAAAGACGCTTGAAGATGCAAATTGGTGCTCTGAATTGTGCACTGTTTAGGAACGATTTATTAATGATACTACAAAGAAGATCTAGTTAATTAAGAGCAAGTTTATTCATGGATTTGAATTCAATAAACGCTTTGCTCATTGGTTTTATACCGACTTGAACGGAGCGCGATGACGATGGCAGTTCAATTGAGATTTCTATCTCAACGCGCCCACAACAGTTAAAATTTACACAAGTAAACATTCCTTTCAAATTTTCCTTAAAAACATGGGCGAGTTTTCAACTTTATCGATTTTTTTAAGGCTACTTATAGGGTTTGATAAATTTGAAAATGAAATTTGAAAATGGGGTTTACGAGTTCATTTTTGTTGTTGCAAATCAGTCACGTCTTTTAAAGATTTTTTTTAAAATGAAATTAATTTCAAATTTTGTCTAATTTGTCAAAATTTTGTTTAGAGAAAGTTGCTTCTTAGTTTTCTAAAATAATTTCATGCAATATTAAAGAGGTAGCGAATGCCATAAAGATGGTAAAACGACTATAATCGAAACAAAAAAAAATGCAATATTAAAGGTATTTCAATAATTTTAACTTATTAAAAAATCTCCATTTCAGCTTTAAATGCTTCTTGTATTTATTGTGAGTGCTAGCGATTATATAAAGTAGTGCTAGCAAAACAAGAAGAATCAATTCGTGTATATTCCTAAGAGTGCTTTATCAGAGCTGCATAAAAAATTATCACTACATCGAAACTTAATGATGTTTTAAAAAAAAATCATGCATTTACCAAATGAAAATCCAGTTCTTTTATACGGCAATAAATAGGAAATCAACTATGAAACGAAATATGGTTGGATAAAGAAAAAACTCTAAAACACACAGTTTTACTTAAACTGTAAGTGCCCATCTTGCCTCGCGCGGCCATCATCAATCGCAATAATGAGAAAAAAAATTCATATTCTAAACAGACTAGTCTATTTCTTCAATGAAAACAATCCAGAAACTCAGAAAAAACAAGTCCTAAAGTGCTCATGAATATTGCAAAAACGAGAAAGTTATTGAAATTAGTTTCTTAAAATAGTCTTATGAAACAATCCTAAGGCTACCATCGATTAAGAGTCATCAGATACCAACGGTTGTGCAATAACTGAACGTAACTTTGGCTGAATTGTTGTTTTTTTTGAAAATTGAAAACTTTTGCCTTCAACTAGCTGACCCGGTAAACTTTGTTTTACCTGTAAATTAACGAGCACCCAGGACATAATAAGCACTCCTTTTTCTACTGAAGTACGTATTTTCTTAAACAAATTTTCATGAGGATTTGTTTCGAACTACCTATAGTATTAATTTTTTACCAAAAAAGAAATATCCTTTTCATCTTTATAGAAATATTAAATAATATTCTCAAGTGCTAGGTTCTCAAGTGACGAAAATATTATATCAATACTGATGATCGCTTGGGTACATCTTTGTACCTGAAAAAATCACATTTTCGTAGGTGATGGAAAGAATTAAAGAAACATAAGATGTCAAAGAACGAAAGAACATAAGCCGTAAATATTATGAATTTTTCGAAAAAGATACAACGGCTCACCGGCAGTTCTTGAACCTGCAAACTCCGCTTCAGTGCAACGACGCGTTAGCCAATTTCACCACGGTGAACGTGATGAAACCAGCGAACACGAGCAATCGAGCTCTACCGATCAACTGCTGGACCTTCTCTCCAAACACCATGTTTATCCCGCATGTGATCTTTCCCGCTATTGATCTCTCTTGTTTCTCTAACCCAACCATCACTGAACCTCGAATATACCCAAACTTGAGAACTTTCCCCGCCAACCCGAATGAAACTCCCTCCCTACAGGTTTGACTATTGGAGGCATAACCCAAAGTTAAGCTCTTAACACGTTCGTCGCCACGTCACCCATATTCGGCAGACGGGTGTATTTCCTGGGGGGCCCCGTCACATTAAAAAGCAGGTGACGCTCTCTTACTTGAGTTTACCGCTCAGCTTCGCCACACGTTTCAAATATGGGAGTTCTCCCTCTTTGCTTTCTCTCTCTGAAAATTTTTTTGGGCCCGGCTAACAAAACTACCAAACTGAGCGCGCTCATTTTGGTAGTTTTGCTAGCCGGGCCCAAAGAAATTTTCAGAGAGAGAAAGCAAAGAGGGAGAACTCCCATATTTGAAACGTGTGGCGAAGCTGAGCGGTAAACTCAAGTAAGAGAGCGTCACCTGCTTTTTGATGTGACGGGGCCCCCAGGAAATACACCCGTCTGCCGAATATGGGTGACGTGGCGACGAACGTGTTAAAGGAGAACTCATCCCCCAAAATCTGATACCGCGATAAATTGGAAATCAAAATAAAAGAATTACTGCAGGTACGGGAATCACACCCATACCTGCAATGGCTTTGCGATTACCATCTCAGGATACTAACCGCACGACCACCGGAGAGTTGTTGAGAGAGGCAGCTACATCATCGTATATGCGAGACTTTCTGCGAATGAAGCGGAAATAAAAGTTATCCCCCAAAAAAACAGTTCTTCGCTTTGAACTTACCCCCCAAACCTAAATCTGCCACGATGGAGGTAACAGAATCAGATGCGCTTACAACAAAAACCCCCCAAAAAACAATTCTCCGCTTGAAGGACAAGTTTGGCGTATTGGCAAGCTGTGATTTTTTCACAATCTTAAGTTGTCAATTTTGAAATTAGGTTTGGCGGGTGGCAGTTCTCAAGTTTGGGTAGGGGAACATGCCCTATTATGCGCCACCTAAGCGAATCGCTGATTTTCTATGTACCGTCAACTGGGGCAACATGCAACAATTTTCAACTTCAATGGCTTCTAAAAAACTAATGTTTACAGTTTATCGTATCCTTTATGTACCAAAAGTTTTAAGGATGCTGGGACATCAAATTGGCGTAGTTAAAAAAATTATTGGTTTCTTCAGTTATTTTTAATTTTCTAAAAACATGCGATTTTCACACTCCTTAGAAAATGGGGTAACTTGCAACAAACTTTGTTTTTAATGAAAAATCTTATGAACACGTACGAAAATTCATAGTTTTTAATATATTTGCGATGCCTTGAAGACTTTTACGCATGACAACACCAATTGCAGTTATTTTCGGGTCTGTAAAAACAAATTTTCATATTTTTTCTGAAAATAAGGATGCTGCATACATTTAGGGGTTAAATAATACTACGAAAAATACTACAAGCTGAAATCATGAAAAAAAAAAATGTTTGGATGAATGAAATTTAAATGTTTACAAACGCGTGATGCAAAACATTCATATTCCAGCACATGGAGACGAGATTTACAAGGTATTTCTTTGATTTGCATTTTGTTGCATTTAACCCCAGACACCTAACTGAATTTTAAAAATATTCATGTAAAAAAATTGGGTGATTGTTCGAAAAATATTTTTACACCAACAATGTTGGTATAACTTGAGGAAACCTGTAAAAAGTTTGTAGGTAATTTTATCAAGCCGATCCGTCATACTGGGTAAAGTTTTTTTCGGCATCAAAAAATGTTAAAATTTGTACATTTATTGCTCGATTTTTCAAATTTTACATATAAATAAAAAACTTAAGACAACTAGCTTAAGATGCGAGAAATTATGTCATCATCATTTTGTTATCATTAAAAGATAACTTTATTACAATACAATAAATTAAAAATTGATTCAATGTAGTGTTATATAAATGTTGCATCGAACCCCGCTGTTGCATGTTGCCCCGTTTGACGGTATTCCACTTACAAATTGTGTTGAAAATGGGTGCAATTGTTGAAGAAAAGTGTTTCTACAAATGCCTATGATATTTTATTACTCAAATTGCTATAGTTGCTTCAAAAACTTGATTATTAAAAACCATATTCAAAGCCACAGAACAAAACTGTATTGCACATACGCGCCGCTGTGTATTCAATATGCGCCTAGCAGCCGAACATACCCGAAAGCAGCCGAAGAGCCGGGTTTGGGTCATGTCCACGTGGACATACTTACTGTTTTAATTTTAAAATTACAAAACTTTCCAGTTTTAGTTTGAACAATTAAAAACCACCAAAGCAAGTAATAAATATGATAACTAAGAAATTTAAAAATTTAAAAATTAATTTTTATTCAAATCAGCCATTCCAATAACAAATAGTCAAAAAGTAATGTTTTCTAACTGTTTTGAAAAAAAAAAAACAATTTCAAATCTATCCACATGGACTTTTGGAGAGGGGGGTAGGGGTTTGCCAACAGTCCACGCTTGTCCACGGAGGGGGAGGGGGGTGTTAAAAATCTCATTTTTCTGTCCACGTGGTATCTGAACGGCCCCTAGAAGGTCCAGCAGTTGATCGGCAGAGCTCGATTGCTCGTGTTCGCCGGTTTCATCACGTTCACCTTGGTGAAATTGGCGAACGCGCCGTTGTACTGAAGCGGAGATTGCAGGTTCAAGTCCGGCCGGTGAGCCGTTGTATCTTTTTCGAAAAATTCATGATATTTACGGCTTATGTTCTTTCGTTCTTCGATAGCTTATGTTTCTTTAATTCTTTCCATCACCTACGAAAATGTGAAAATATTATAATTTTTGAGCACAACCAAATAAGCTTTTATGACCTTTAAATCATCTTGATCTGAAATGTACGCACTACAATATGATTTAGACATTGTTTCTCAATTTTCACCATAATAAAATTTTTGATTTTTCACTTTAATCAATTTTAAAACGCGTTTTTAATTAAATTTGTTGACCTGGGGCGAACAGAGCACTTTTAATCAGGGCAGGATAAGCGTTTTCTGCCATAGAATCTAGCAGCGAATTATCTCCTCTACTAGATTATTTTCATGACAGAAATTTCAATGTCTGGGTCTAGAATGCTCTACTTTTTTTTAGCAAAATTCACGAGAATGTGAACAAAATTGAACAGTAACCACATGCCATGAATCAAACAATTTTGGTTTTCATCAAATTTGGAGAAACAGAAAAACTTGACACAACGAGGTGACTCGTTGTAATGATAGACCCCTTTCACTGTTAAAATGAGTAGTTGACTAATAATAAATTGTTGGGACACGCGACACAGAAAGAACCATTTCAGGTGATTTTACCGAATTCAAAACAAGTTCTGCCGCGAAGAAACAGTTTATTCAGCTCAATGAACTTTACCACTTTGAAAACAAAATGGGGAATCTCATCCAAACTACACAGTAAACGAAAATTACCGAGTTCGGTAATTTTTTTTACCGAAATCCTAACATGTGTAAATCGTTAAACTGTTCGGTAATTTTATCGGTAAAAAATAAACGAACATCGGTAAATCGATTCTTCATTTACCGATGTTCGTTTATTTTTTACCGAAAAAATTACCGAACAGTTTAACGATTTACACATGTTAGGATTTCGGTAAAAAAAAATTACAGAACTCGGTAATTTTCGTTTACTGTGTAAATGATTTTCAAGATATTTTCATCAAATTATGAACGAAAACAATGAGATGATTTATTGTATTTGAGGACTATTCCCACTGTCAAATTCCCGCTCAAAATTAATGTAAAATACGATATAACTTTTACAATATTCATGTAATTTTTATCATATTTGGCAACGCGCACATCAGTACACATTAAAACCTAACACATGTAGCATTTGTTCTGAAATTAAAGTGTCGTTAATAAAACTTAAAAAGAAAAACTAAAAAAAATAAAAAAAAATGTTCTGAAATTATTTTTCATAGGTCTCGAATATTTTAACATGAAAAAAATCCTCTGTTTATAGGATTTTATCGTGAAACATTCAAGATGTCTACATTTTAGATGTTTTCAAAATTCTCTGTATGTTTAAAAGTCCCGTTAGCTTGTTCCAGAGCAAAACATCCCAGCAATGTTTCAAGAATAACACTTGGTAGTCTGGCTAACCACCAATCTGTTATGGTTTTCCTTTTTTTTCTCCAGTTTTCTTTCACTTAATTCGTCCTTAGCTCTTTCATCCTTGCCCCTGAATCTAAGCGGCATTCGCCTTCCTTTATGACTAGGAATGGATTTTTTATATTGGGTTAGGTTAATTTTTTCGTTTCACGTTTCCTAGTTCGCGTCGTAAAAAAAAATCTGAAGAGGATCCTCGAAAGGGATTCTTTCCGATATTAATTCGAACATGTTTTATCTCACGGTAAACCATTTGCTGTGGGATGGGATGGCTCCTCGCAATCAGTGTTTCTGAAGTGAATAGAACCAGTTTTTTTTCTTACTCAACACCTACATCTTCAGGACCAAATGATTATCTAACATCTCTAGCGAGAGACCATTCTGGATTCCACAAGAAGGTATCGGAGGGAAAAAAAGAAAACAAAATCTAAGGATACGCGCATCCCGTCGCTCAATTTAATGGCAATTTGAAACTGTGATCAGCGGAACATACGGGCTTTGAAAGGATATATCGGGATAACAAAAAATACCAGTTCATGAAATCTGAGAACCGGTTTCCACCTTGCATTTGAGAAACTGGTTTTGATGGATCCTTTTGATTTCATTTTTGAATCAGGATGCTGATTCATGATTTTTATAACATACTTGATATTGGTGAAGAGATTAAATATTCTACCTATCTTGTAACTATTAGTTGAAATTGAATTAATTGATATCGATTATTTTCAATTTTAGGCTGGAAAATCAATAACTATACTTCTGGTTTTATGTCTAGGCCAGTGCAGTGGTTGGTTGGCTGCTCGCGAGCCGGCTGCAGCTCTGGATGTAAGGGTGTGGCTTTCTAGTCAGCGGGCTCAAATACTTTATTTATATAAATTTAAAATATTGAAATAAATTTTATTTACGTTGTAATAGAAAAAGAAAAATATGTGCACAGTTTCCTTCAAAATCAATCAATATAAAATCGAGAGCTGACAAAATCGTTGTTTGTAACAAAAATTACTATGCGTGGTAAAAATGTATGAAAACACCGTCAAGAATTCCAAAATGTTCAAATCAAGTGTTGGAGTAAAGCACATGGTCGGCAACTACGGTTGTGGACCATCAGGGAAGTCAAGAGTCAAATGATTCATTGCAAATTTTGAATAAGGTTGGAGGTTATGCCTAGCTATCAGTCAAATTAATTGAGATTCAAAAAACAAATTCAGCTAGTTCAAGAGCTCGTAAGTTGTATAGTCGGTGCTGAGGAAATTCGAAAGATGGATTCTGATGGATAACAAAATTTGTGAAAAAAAAACTATTTTCAACATATATCTACCATGCTGGTAGATATATAGTTTTAAAATTGTTTTTTGAATCTCATTTTAATTGACTGATCGCTAGGCAAAACCTCGAAAAGTTCTTACGGAACTAAATGTGTTTTTTTCGGGGAGCTTTTTCGGCTTGCAGTCTTGTGTTTAGCAAAATCGACTTATTGATTTACGTTTCCAACGTTTCGTTCATTATTGGATCTTCTTCAGGGACTAAAAATAGTGCGATCGTAATTTATGCCCTCACCTAAATGATGCCGTTTTCTTGTGAGTGTCGACTAGGCTGGTCGTGTACAGCTGTCTTTTGATCTATTTTCCGAATAATTTAATTTAATTCGTGTTTTTAGATATAAGGTGTAGTGTATCGACTTTCTGCGTACAGATGTTTGCGGATAAAAATCCGTTTATCTAGTGTTTTTGAGATTAATTTTCCACAGCATCGAACTTTTAGCACCGAATTCACTACTCATTTATTTTGTTTTGAATAAAATTCAGCTGTTTTGTATGTGTGTTGATGTTGTAGATTTTTTTTTTTTGTATTTCTTATCTGGCAGTTTGCATATTTTTTAGAGTAATAAGAGTCCTATTATAGGACAATGTTTGCGTATGAAGAGTGGATGTTTTTAGTGTCTTTCTTAATGTATACTGTGTTTTTAGTTGTTTTGATGTGGCGTTTTCTAACATCCTCAATTTCCCCTGTCGATAATCCTGGCTCCTTAGATGTCGAAAATGTGGTGATCTAGTGATCCAGAAGTGCAGTTTGTTGACTCAGCTTTGCAATTGGGTAGCCTGCTTGGGTAAATCCACCATTTGATGCTTGGGACCATATGATTTAGTTGTTTAAAATGTAAGGTAAATTGCTTAATGAGAGTCTTATCCAAGCATTTGTTTTGTCATGACATTCAATCGTAAGTATGATAAGAACCAAGAAAATGACATTTTAAAAACAAAAAAAAAATTCTTCTTACGCTGATAATTTTTTCAACATTGATTTTATTGTTGTTTCAATCCATGAAGTTTTGACATCTGTGGGTCATTCGCATTTTTTTATTCATGAAAGGGGATTGATAAGCTTAACTTTGTTCGATGTTTACGACTGAATTTGAAAGCATAGACGTTGACTCGGAAAGCAGATGTTAAATCAACTGAACTATGCCTCCATTATCGATATATAGAACTTTATACTCATACAAGAGTACCGCAATTTTAGAGTAGAAAAAAAACATATATGCAACATATATGTACATACATTCATTTCATGACTTTTTCAATTAAATTTTTATAATGTCCCGCTTTTTTCGGCTGTGTCCTACTTTTTTTCTCAATACATTTACATTTATTGAATGTGGGAATCTTCTTTCATTCAAATAGGAAGCGTCTATCAATACAATATATCATCTTTTTTTTGTAAAAATATTTGTCAATTCAATGAATCATCGTCAATATTGTCAAAACGCTAACGTTTATAAATTTTTGGACGGGTTTGAAAGTATTATAGAAACTATTCTCGGTCTTCAAAACGGCTAAATACTCATCACTCATCACTCATCAACGGCTAAATACAATATTCACGTTAATCAGTTTAGTCAATTCCGGAAATTGTTCGAATTGTGTCATTATTATTATTATTATTTTTTATTATATATGGAAGCCTTCCTCCTTTAAGTCAGAGCGGTTGGAAAGTATTTTAGAAACCATCTTCGACTCCAGAACCTCTAACATACCAAATTTCAAATTGATTGGTTAAGAAGTTTTCGAGTCTATAGGAAACAGACAGACAGACAGACATACATTTGTCTTGATATAGAAGAGAAGATGAGTGCCCTTATTATTTAAATGGAAAGAGTCTTTCATTCCAACAAATCATATAATAAAATCAAATCTTGTTTGCCAAATTAATAAATCGTCTCTCCATGTTAAAACGCTCATATTTAAAATTTTTTGAAAAAAATTATCTAAAATTGTTCGAATTTATTCACATTTTTGAAATTTTTGTATGAGAGCCCCCTTTACAAAATCGGTAAACGTTAAAAATCTTTAAATAATCTCATGACATCTAAAATTATATTTTGTGTGTTGATCAAAGTCGTTTGAAAATCTTTCGAGTTCTGATATATTTTACAATAAATATGTAAGAATCCGTTACCCCCCCCCCCCCCCCCAATTCCTGCAAAAATATTTGTAAATACAATTATTGATCTTGATGTATTTTGAACAACTTCTCCACCACCAAAATAAATCATTTAATTATGTCAAAATACGTTTGTGTGGGAGATTTGATGAAAATTTCTTATTAATTGTATGGATTGTGTCATATTTTATGTAAATTTTGTATGGAAGCCCCTCCTCCCTTAAGTCGGTTGGGTTTGTAACTTTTATAGAAACCATCTCCGGCCCTAAAAACCCTCAGGCGCCAACTTCGACGATGATCGGTTCAGTAGTTTTGAGTCTTTAAGGAACAGACAAACATTCATTTTTATAGGGGACCGGACCTATTTTGAACCACTTTGGGAAGTAGCTATGGCATTTTCTTAAATAAAAAAGCACATGTTACAATTTTTGCCTGGTATATCCGTTCATTACGAAGATCAAGGCTTTTTATATCGAAACATATTGTCGTTTGTTGCAATGTTATAAGATTTAAGCCTAAAAGCGCGTTTCTTCGATCATTACTCTGTTTGGTATTTTGGACCACCAGTTTTATATTTTGGAACACCCTCTGAACCACCCATAAACTAAATAAATTTTGATTACAAAATTTTGCGATATTTACGACAGTGATTAGTGCGAATAATTCAGTTAATCTTTCCCTTCTTATTCTTGTAATCAAGTTTTGATTGTTCACGTTATTTCATTCCTGAGCTAACTTTCTTCAACTTTTCCCCAGCCTTTATTCAGGTACACTTGTTTGTTGAATATTTCTTACTACAACCATCTGTTTTTTTCTACAATTTCTGATGTTTTAAAATAGAGTTACTATACGTACTCTTTAAAGAGTACATGTACTCTTTTTCGGTCGAAAAATGGGTGTACTCTTCTTTTTGTGAAATTTTACTAATAATTTTACTAATAAACGCCTTTGAGTATGCAATAAATCTCCGAACAGGTAACCAAAAGTATATCTTATGACACATCGACTAAAAGTTCTTGGTAAGCGAATTCTAACACCCGATGATTTTTGAAGATGAAGGACAGTAAGGTAGTGGGATTCATAAAAAACAACATCTTAAACTGGAATTTTGTCTCGATTTCGTCTACAACTGACATCTCAATTAATGATGACAGTACAACGTAATCAAAGAAATATTAAATAGGGTTATTCCACAATAGATCAAATAAATTGGTCGCAGTGGATTTGCTCATACAAAATAAAGAAAAATAACAAGAGCACAAAAACAACAGGTTGAAATGCTTCGTAGCGCACAAATCTATCATAATATTTGTTCAAAGGAAATATACGCGCCTAAAATCTCTTCTTGAAATCATTTTATATTTCATCGGGTTTGGTGTGGATTGTCAGCAAAGCATCAGATACTTCTTTATCTTCGAATCATCCTAAGAGGAATATTCAGTCACTGACTTTTTTTCTTTTTTTTTAAAAAAAACCTGGCATAATCCGGGCATTGGATATTTAAAAATTTCAATTAAAATCCGAGCAATATCCGGGAAAATCTGACCAAAATCAGGCTGAAAAATGTACACATGAAAAAATTTTTTTATACTGAGTCACATCAGCGATGTTCAATTTAAATTTTACATTTCCAAAAAATGTTTGCACGTGTATTTCGATGAAAATTTTCAAAAAATCATAAATTATGTAAAGAAAAGTTGTAAAAAAAATATATGAAAAATGTTGTTTTGGTTTGGATTTTTCGTAGATTTTGGATAAATCCGGGCTTTTTTCTTCGATACCTGGGCAACTTGCTGAAAAAGCAGACAATCTTGAATGCTTAGTCATACCTATTGCTCCCAACAAATTGGCAGTATTTGAATGACTTTAAATAACTCTGTTTAGTTATAGAATTTTCCTTACTCTTTTGAAAATTTTTTTCATTGTACTCTTTTAAGCATTGCGGGATATGGGAACCCTACTTTAAAACAGTAATTTTCGATAAGAAAAAACAGAAAAACTCTTCCGATTCACAGTGTAATTCAAACGTTTTTAAAATTCCGACAGCACATTGCAATCTAGGAGAAACTTGTTCTATAGTGCTTATAACTGGTCAATTGGCTAATTTTTAGGATCAACTTTTAGAACGCAAATCTCCGTCAGGTGACCCAATGATTAATCGAGAAAGTCTGAAATGCATCAATTAATATGCATTTTGATTTCCAAAACCATAGTGGATTTGGTTTAGCTTCAGTTCTGCAGAAAACATAGATTCAAAAAAGATAAAAATATGAGAAAATTATATTCACTGAATTCATTGTTTATTAATTTAAGTGGCCCCGAAAGTGTTTGTCTGGTGAAAACACTTCTAATTTTTTCACAGATGAAGAAATGTAATGCTGTAAATTCTTGTGAACAATTAGTTATGTATATCTTTATGAAATACAGGAAATTCAAGTGTTTTCCAATTCAACAAAGAAACAGTTTTTAAAGTGTTGTGATGTATACTGCATACAAATTTAAACAAATATTAAATATGCTTATAGATAAACTGAAAAGGCGCTTTTAGCCCTGCCTCGAAATGTTTATTAAAAATCGTTCAAGTAACAGATTTAATTTATAATTTATAAGGACAATTAAATAAGGAATTTTTTCATTGTATGATGAATATAAAGACCAATGTTCATCATTACGATAGATGATAGGTGATTTTTTTCATTTCTAATGCCATAATTCCTTACGAGAAAAGTTAAAAAAAATATAAGAAAAACTCCTAAAAATTATTTATTTTCGCTTTCCGTCAAATATTAAAAATTTCAGAAGGCTAAAAAATGTTAATGAACGTATAAAAGTGAAAATAAAAGAATCCAGCATATTCAAAAATGTTGAAAAATGTTTGACTAGTGAAGTACTGATCTTGCCCGGGGAATGTTTAGGCTAAGCTTACTTGAAATCTTCTAAGAATCTGAAAAAAAACACAGACACGTTGCTGTGTTGCTCTTTAACGATGTCTTCAAGATTCCGAAACTTAAATCCTGGATTGAACAAATGTTGAACACGCAATTCATTTCGCGTGATTCTGCGGTCGCTGATGATGAATGGAAGGCGCGCAGAAAAAAAACCCCAACAACGTGGTGTGGCGAACGATGAAATGAGAACATTTGGTCAATAGGTGAATGACCGCTGCCTTGTTCCCACTCTGGGGGATTGGTCAGCCACGATGATCAACACTAGAAGATCGAACAACCACACAGATAGTTACCTTCCTCCAACTACTCTAGTGCTGAGGTGTTGACTTCGTTTTAAGGTGATTCAAGTAAAATGGCCCAAAAAAATGTTATCATATTTTATTGACAAAATTTGAATAAGACTGATAAATAAAAAAAAAAATACAAAGAAATAAAAAAAAATTCTAAAATACTGTAAAAACCTTGAATCACCCTACTTTCCATGAATTTGCTGTTGAATAATTTTCGCTTCCAGAGAAAGGCTACCTTGGGCTTATTGGCAGCCAACAAGTGAATGGAAAATAAATTCTTAAGAATTGTGAATCAGAAAAACTCCGAGGCTTGAAAGAGTGATTATGGGCCAAAATTTGAGGAAATGGCAGTTGACTTGATCCACATCCTTAAGGTGTACTTTGAGATTTTTTTCGTTAAAAGTGTTTTTTTTTTGTTTAACTCATTTCTTTTTTAAGATCCAAGATCTTTTTTCACCAAAAATGATAATTTCGTTTTTTTACTTCCGGATACTTATAATGAGTTTGTACTAATCAATGCTGATTATGGTTAAATTAGTAGGAAAGAATCATTTCAAATAAATAAAAGAAATAAAATTGATAGTAGTGAAAAAAAAATGTTATTAGGTATTATGGTTGAAATCAATTGTTTTGTTAGAATATTATAATTTTACTGAAGTTTAATAAACATTCTGAACTTGAATACAGAAGCTGAAAACTAGAATAAATTGTTTTGAAGATAAGTTCTTATTTTGAAAATTGAGTCAGCATTCCGAATCGAAAAATGGATCCATCCATACCCACTTCTCAATCACTTAGTAAGCACGCGATATTTTCATTTTTCAAATGATCTTAAAAGGTGATTCACCTTTTCCTGCAAATCTTACAATCCCCCAAATCCACCATCCAAGTCAATGTTCTGTTGATCTGTTGGTGAAGAGATCATCGCTCAGCAGACGTCATCATCTTCAATTCGGACAGGAGTGCCGAGGAGGAAATTTTTGACGCCAAGATTGGAATCTCCAATAGGAGTATGGAAGAACGCAAGAACAAATAACATCGAAAGTATTTTTGGCATACATGCGTATGAATGTAGTAGAAGGAATGAAAACCACGCAAAAGTCGTTGAACTTGAGCCAGAGCTTAAACACGCGGTTTCAATTCTAAATAAAATGCCAATTGGATTCAACTTTGATTTTGAAGAGTCGGATTCTTTATTTAAAATTATGTGACCGATAAATTTTAAACTGCAAGTTTGGGTGCAGTTGAAATTTTGCAGTGCTGTTCATTTTTCTTGATATTTTTCATGTTTGTTACTTTATTTATCGGCCTTATCGGTGGAAAGTAATTTCCTTTTTTAAGTGAGAACATTTTAAAATTATGAAACTACATCAACATGAGACAGGTACTATGAAAAATGTTGTGGTATGAAATTGAATTGTTTAACAAAGCTTGAAAGACTCATTCCACCGTTACATCATATCACTCACACTATCTTTTTCCCACGTTTTGTTCCACTATTTTTTTAAGTTCTTTCAATATCAAAATTTAAGATGGTAAAAATTAAATTTCATTTGAAATGAATATATCTTTGATACGACAGTAGCTTACCCAAGAAAAAAAATATATTTTTGAACCTACCAGGGGGATATTATACTATGTTTAAGTTTTTTGAGTTCTTTTAAACCATTTTTAAAATGCATATAAATACAAAATGGTCCCTCTTCGTGATATTTTGCAGATAAAAATATAAAAAGTATATGGTAGCAAAAGGATACATATGTACATAAGGGCTGTACCAAGAACTGATCCAAGACAACGAATTCTTGTTACAAAAAAATTTTTTTGATTGGATTTAATATACCAATGCAGATTCACAAAAGTATTTATCAAATCAAAAACATTACGAACCAACAACAAAAATTTCTTTTTATTCGATGGAAATATGAGGATTGTGGATGCTTAATGTAATCGATCAGTTATTAAAAATTTAAAATGGCGTCAGTCCAGTAACGCGTATTAAAGGGAGGAAATCAAACGAGAAAAGAAAAGTCGCAGAGCCGACAGAGGTTGTTTTGATTGTATCCTGTGTAACCGAAATCGTGAGCTTAGAAAGGCAAAAAAAGTTATGTGGGATAGTGTGCGAGTGATGGGGATAATGCGGTGAACTAAAAACCGGATTTATGACTAATGGAAAACAAAGGTTTAGAATACAGCACGAGAATTTTTATTTTTAAAACGCAAAAGTGGGTTCAAGTGAATCAGAAACAGGCGGTTAAAGTGGCAACGCGTGTGCATGAGGGTGTCCCAAAACTGCATAATTTCTGTAAATCTGGAGACTCAACCTTCAAACGAAAGATTAGGGTGTGGAGATGAACCTTTTGTATGAAGCCAACTATGGATGGCAAAACTCCCTACATCGGCTGGTCCAGTGAAAGAGAGTGCAATTTTTTCCGTCTGCTCCTCCCAATGTGTGTGGGGAGAGATAAATCGCACTGTAATTAAGAGTGAGTTTGTCAATACATAAGAGTGAGTAAGAGAATTTACGTCCGCTGATGAAGAGGATTCCCTTCTCTGGAAAACCTATTGTGCAATGTGTTGAAGAGAAATTTGAAAGATAATACAGTTTTTTTTTGGTACGATTACGATAAAGAACGCTACTGGGAGCGCCGATGTGGTCTAGCGGAAGCTGGTGCGAGTCCGGTTTTAGTATGCGAGACGTCCCAAGTAACCATAAGCATTAAGCCATAACCCTTAATCAGCATTAAATCAACATTTAAGGGGGGGGTAGGGTCTAACGGGTATAAAAAAAACACCATTTTCACGATTTTTTCTAGAACTATCGTTTAAACAAATGTATTCAAATTTTTTGCATTATACAAAGCATTGTTAAAAGAACATTTAGTATTTTTTTCGTAGAAAAATATTGAAAAATGAGCCGGTGACGGAGCATGTTCGAGGATGCCTTTTAGAAAACAGGATTTGCGGTGGACACTGTATCTCAGCACAGAATCATCTGAAGTCAAAAAATCAGAGCAAAATATTTTTAATAGATGTTTTTCTGGACCCCAACGTTTTTATTTAACTTAAAAATATTTTTATGAAATTTTTGTGGCTGTTTGAAGTAAAAACTACGATTTTTCACGAAAAAATCCGCCATTTTTCACCTGTAAAATCTCCCCAAAGTAAAAAAAAAACAAAAAAGAAAAACGTTGGGGTCTGGTATTTTATATGTAGAAAATATGTTCCAAATTTGAAAAGAATCGGATAAGTAGTTTTCAAATGACGATGTCCACGGACTTTAAAAATGTGCTTTCGAGAAAAACGCGTTTGAAGTTTTTGCTCTTGCTTTCTTGCAGTATTAGATAGGAGGAGATAAAGGCCTATAATTTCTACAGTTTTGCTTCAATTGACTTGAAAATTTGACACAACATTCTTGAAATGTTTTACAATGAGAAAATAAAAAAATAAAAAAATCGATTTTTTTAAAGTGTTAGACCCTACCCCCCCCTTAATGCAAGTTAGCATTATATCAACATTCCAAATGCTTTTTAGTTTTAAATAAGCATTATTAATGCATAGAAGCAATAGCAAAAATTAACACTAATGATAGCACTATATGCACATATAGAGCTACCATATAAAGTGAACAAGCATTAAGACTGTAGCACTTGAAATTCCTGTTAATGCTTATATAAAGCTTTTATAAAGCGTAGAAACGTCAAACCCGCGAATGTAAACAAGAATGATTTTTTCATTGCTGCGTGTGAGTAAGCAAGACAGCAAACGAAAACAAACAGAGCGGGCAGTTGCAGTTGTCTTCTCCCAAAATTTTCCAATACATTTCCAAACCTTCTCATGCGTACATTGTCTATGAAGTTGTGTGACCCGAACAGTACTTGAAGTACGGGTTTTTTCACCTACCTTATCAGCATCAAGAGTGGTCGAAATGGTAATAAATCAAAGAAAAATTTCCTATTTTGAATTTCCGTTTCACATCAATCATGATCAATCAATTAAAAGGTGTTCTAAGAATGCATTGTTAATGCTTTTATATGGCTGGCGAAAAATGACGTTTTGATGGTGCTTTGTAATGCTTATTAAAGCATTTGAAATGCTTATTAAAGCTATGTTGTGATAGCATTTATTCAGCCCGCTATTTTGCCTTTTTAGCATTAAATCTGCATTATATACGCATATAGTGCAAAACAAGCATTAATTCAGAGTTATATATGGGAATATAGTGTTGATTAAGGGCTATGTTTTAGAGCTTATGGTTACTTGGGGTACTGGGTTCGATTCCTGGTATCGGCAAGGAAAACTTTTGGGTTTGAATCCCATAAGTTGCCTCGCTTTTTATGGAAGGGGGGTCGCCATAAAAAATTATCTCTTTTCCACATGCATCTATCTAATATATAAAGATGAGTTGGACTATATATGTTTGTTTGTTTGTTTGTTTGTTGGTATGCACCATATACAAATCCACACCACTTAACCGATCAGCTTGAAATTTGGTACAGTTATGTGTTTGGGCCATGGTAAGGTTTTAGTAATAGTTATGAGCCCCTCCCACCTAAAATAAGGGATCCTCCCATACAACATTCGTTTTTATTCCCACGAACCAAAAGTCATGGCACCCATTTTTCAGCCGATTTTCGATTCCTTTGACGGGGTTGTTTTCACCATTACCATGGGCCAGGCATTAGAAACGACCATCTAGAGTTCACGTGTACTGAAATGCAAATCAAAGCCTGCCAATGATTACAAGTTTGAAGGCGAAATTTTTGGGGGGCTTTTTTATTGCTTCTACTGTTCGTAAAGCAGGGCACAAGCATGTGGTTTTTGGATGAAATAATAAGTCTACTTTTGGAATAAAAAAATACTCTCATTTGCCTGTTCGAAGTTAATTGATTACAACAGTAGTGGTTTTCAATGTGGTCCCTGGGGGCGTTGAAGGTCTACAGGAATATGCAGCGTGTAATGTGTGGATGCAATGATGAATCTCCATAGTTAATTGACTTCTTCAGCTGAATAACTATTTGGACTGTTTGCTGAAAACTAATGTCCCAGAAACCAATCATTTTAATATTTTTGTGATCCCTTACAGATAAAGAAAAATGACTTAAATGCAGAGTTGTAAGCTGAAGGCTGCAATTTCAACGCTTCCATAGTGGAGAAGGAATTTAAACGGGGGTCTAGACAATTAAACGTGCATTTTCTGGAAAAATAAAACCAAATCCATCGCATGAAACTTATTAGAAATTTAATCTGGCATTTTAAGTTTTGTTCAATTAAATTTCATAGCCCAATTTATAACTTTTAAGTTATTGTTGATCTTCAATGCGGTCAGTCTTACCATCCAATTATGAAAAAATTATACCATTTAGTACTGCGAATTAAAAAAAAGATTTCTAACGATTTTTACATTGACCACTTATGATAAATAATGGGAAAGTTTTTCAAAGAATAGAAAAATTGAAATATAACTTAAAAAAATCTTTTCAATAACATTATAAATTGGGCGATTTACGTTCCGAGATTATGTGTTTTTTGATAACTGCGAAAAACTATTTCTAGATTTTCAACCTGTAAATAAAATTACCATGAAACAGTGTGAAATTAAACAGTGAAGAAAGAACATAAAATTAAAAACATGCAGAGTAAGTTTTCAACAAGGTTTCACTGGAGTCTTTTTAGGAATTTCTAAGTAAATAAAACTTTTTTTTGTTTCGATTATAGTCGTTTTAACATCTTTATGTCATTCGCGACTTATATCAACGATGCAGTTGGCGGACAGTCATTGAAAAACTTATCTGGCACAACTGTGATCGATGTTAACTCTTGGGCTGGAACTCACGAACATCGGCTCAGGAAGCAACTGACTTGCCAACTGAGCTATATCACAAGCCCAAATAAAACTTGAATATACCATTCTTCAGGCAGATGATCCATATTGAAAAGAAGGAAAATCTTCAATACAGGTCGTTCGCATATGTTTACAAGCTTAAGATACTAGATTTTCAATAGATTGCACATGGAAAAGATAGTAAAAATACATCATTATCATTTGAAGATTAAAAAAAACTAAGGTTCAATCAATTCAAGCTTCCTAAAACATTGTGGTTTCAAACTTTTTTCGTGATAGGATGAATAAGCATTAGAGGGAAATTATTCTAAACTAGCTGACCCGGCGTGCTTTGCTACATATTCCACAAATAAATGTAATTTGTAAAAATACATTCAAATTTAGATTTTTGTAAGCATTTTTTTTAAGTCAAACCATCATAGTTCAGATCCAACAATTTTGAAATGAGTGCTGCAGCTGGAGTTCCGAATTGCAATTCAAAGATGGTGTATGTTATTTACTGAAACTTGATCTCTAAATTTGTTTTTCAAGATCTGAAATTTGTACTCTGTTTTTAAAGCTTCATAATGACTTAAATAATGTCAAAATTTTTGGATTTCCCACCTTTTTTCCCAAAGTGGGAAGTTACGAACTTCCATAAAAACTTTTGTAACATCTTTTTTGAGTTATGCCAAATATCCGTACGCAAAAAAACTCTCTTATAAAATATGGTTCCTTCTTTGAAAAGCTTTTTATCTTAAACTTACATGGGAGCTCCCCCATCTTTTCCAATTTTGTCCCTCACTGCTTGAAAAAGATAGGGTAATTTACCCGGCTCGAGTTTACATAAATTTCTAATTGAAAGAAAAAGATTCGCACATTGGACTTTATTGCATATTGTACATTATGGAGATAGATTCTTAAAAATCGATCAATAGCGTGAATCGGGACAGTTTTTTGAGTATATTCCTAATATTCTGTATTATGAGTACTTCCAGCTCCTGATTAGCTTTAGATGGTGTATTTTTTGGAATTGAAAAAATAAGCTATAGAAATTTGAAAAAAAAAACGACGAAAAGGATTTTTAATAACCATTTTCAAACAGCTTTTTTCACCATCCTCGCCCTTCGAAGCAGTTTCAATATCTATCCTTTTTGCGCCAAAATTATGTTAAAAAATGTTTCGCCATACGCCAAACTCGTGGACATGAGACATTTCAGCTTGAAGTTTTCCCGAACAGCACTTGTCATGGTGTGAAAATTATCGATTTTAGACAGTGCCAATTTCATTTTATCTAATATATTTATTAAATAAAAAAATATAAATATTTTAAGAAATATCAGTTGCATCACTGAATAAATTCTCAGCGTTTTTTAATTTTCTCTTTGAAAGTCAAATATTCAAAAATGTTGGCAAAAACAATTTCTTAGTTTACATTTGTCCCGTACATTGGGGCAAGTGTAAATGAAAAATTTATTTTCAGATGCGTCAAAGTAATTGCTTAAAAATGGATTTAATACTTACTTCTGTTTGTTTGTTTTATCAAGTTTTATTGATAGATCTGCAGTATTCCTGCAGTATGTATTTGTGGGATATGAGAAAAGGAATTATGTCAAATGTAAAAGTCAAGCAATGCAACTGGCATCATTATTTGCCAGCATTGTTAGATCTGTCACGATTGACATCTATCTCGCTCAATCCTCTCCTTCTCTCCAGCGGGTCTGGCAAGAACAGGTTCCGTCACGTCAGTCAGTCAGTTTCGTTCGTTCGTCTGTCGTGCACCAGAACCGTTGTGGGCTTTTGCCAAGCTGCGAACGATCGAAGAGACCTTGATCGGTCAAGCGGGGATTCGGATTGTCGGTTCTCCGGTAGACTCCGGAATGAGTCCCACATTTTGGCGACCGTGACAGGACAGGGAAATCACAGTTGATTCCCCTTATGGTGAAAGAAAGAAAAATTGAAAGTGAATGTAAGACGCCAACGACGGGTTTTTAGGAAATGGCGGTCGGCAATTAAAAAAACTGCAAGTGACGAAACAACCCGTGGAATGCGAGATTGTTAATAAATTTTGTTTAAGTTCGGCGGATACCGACTTAGACTTGGGCAATCCGGCGGATACCGGTATAAAAATTTGCATAGTTCGGCGGATACCGACTATGGATAAAAAAAACCGGCGGATACCGGTATACAAATTCCCATAGTTCGGCGGATACCGGCTATGGATAGAAAACCGGCGGATACCGGTATATAAATTTATGTAGTCCGGCGGATACCGGCTATGGATCAAAAACCGGCGGATACCGGTATATAAATTCTTATAGTTCGGCGGATACCGACTATGGATTGGAGAAGAAACTGGCGGATACCGGTAAATGAAGTTTTGAAATAAAAACCCCGCGCATACCGCCGAAGGAAAATAAATAGTACGTCGAATGTATAAAAACGGCAGAATATTAATTCCAATGATTCGATGAAAATATGATTATGATTAAAAAACCAATGGATGAAGAAAAGAACAAAATATGCTAGTCAGCGGATACTGACTATGGATTTGAAACTTTCCAGCGGCTACTGGATAATTTGTTGAACAGCTCGTTTCAGATCGATACTAACCAAGACCTAGCTTTAATCCGGGGGATGCCGGACAAAAGATTCGGTTCTAGTTTAAAAAATACTGATTTTGAGTAAGATCTGGTTGTGAATAATATTGGAAATCGGCTATTAATACCAAACATTCCGGTTGGACTTCAGAGGATCGGAAACTCAAGATGATCTTTAATAGTTTTTTATGCTCAATATTGTGATTGAAGGAATGTTCAGAGAAATATTTGAGGACTTTTTGGATTTTCAGCAAAGCGAATACTTTTCAATCTCGCCCGTCGATTAATATCGAACGTGTGAAGTGAGTGAAATAAAGATGTTTAATAAATTCTAAACCTTTGTTTGATTGATTTTTATTGGATTACGATTCAATTTTTAAGATCCCTGTCAGATGTAGAAAAAAATACAAAATAAATTAATTGACCAAAATCGCGTCGTGTAAAGAATCCAGTTTTGATCCAACATTCAAAAATTGAGCATTGTTTTCAAAGCGATGAAGACAAAAGTTAGATGCGAAATTTACAAATGATAAACTAGCGCTATGATGATGGAGTCTGAAATTGGCGTTTGAAATCTGTGTTGAAAAAAAGGAAAACATACGTTTTATGGAAGCGTACAAAAAAATAATAATAATGATTTTTATGCATTTGAGTACAAAGTGCTAGCAAAATATTGGAAGCATGAGATTTATCCAGTGCCTGGAATTTGGAAGTTGGTTTTTAGATAAAACTCTAAAGTTTGGATTTTTCATTCATGGTTTTTTTTTATTCTCCCAGCTAAATCTGAAACATGAGTTTTAAATTTTAGCCGTCTTGGAGATTGTAAAGTTTGGTCCTGGGGCCTGAATGAAAAAAAAATAAAGTCTCAATTTAAAAAAATCACGAATAAACTGCTAACAGATTAGCTGTCATGCGAGGAGGCCAGTGCAAATCTGATCTGCAATAACTCTTACTCATATCACGAGAAGAGCAGAAGAGTGAGCGATAAGAGTTTATTTCCGATTAACGAAACCGAATTTCTCGACTACCGCAAAATCAGGTGGAAATAAAGAAATGGATATTCTGTACCTGATGGCGGGTGAATAGAGTTGAAACCTTTGCTTCAAAATAACTAAAAAAAATCGATATCCGGATATTTGGAAACAACGCTTCTGTGAATTAAAGCTTCGTTCAATCGTTGGTAAAAATAGATTTCAACTGGTTTCTGTCAACTGGTAGATGTTCAACGAGCCCATGTTTTGGTCGAAACTGGTCAGGTCGTTGTTCAATGGAGCAAGTTGAAACTAGTCGAAACCAATCCAGCTCGGCAGCAGGATTCGTTTCGACCTGGTAGAATTTGGTCGAAGTCAATAGAAAAGAGACAGGTGATCAACTGTCAATCCATTTCTACTTGTTTCGACCCGTTTCGACTAGACTTCATTAAATAGACTTTAAAACAACTGATTTTGACTGCCAGCGGTGCTATTTAAACAATGTTAGTAAACACCCTATATCAATCGGCGGAAACCAAATTTCGAAAAGGAAAAAAAATAATCATATACATAATCGATAGTTCGGTCCATACTGAATGCTTAAATTATTTGACAACCTGGCGGAAAATTTCCAGTGAAAGAATTATTAAGACTGCATAAAGTTGTGCAGTGGTATTAATAGATAACTTCCCGAATAGCAAAGACCGTGGTATTAATATAACCGAACATTGATTTTCAATATAACAATTAACTTCATCGATATTTCTCAATATTTATCAACCGCTTTTAATTTTGAAATCACCATAATTTTTAAAGTGACCGTGAAGTTTATCGTTAATTTTAAATCTTTCATAGTTGAAGAAAATACCAGAAGCACAGTATCACAATAATTTTCTTGTGATTTTTATTGTTACTGTGTACTTCATGGTAAAATCAAAATCCAAATCAAAACGAACATTGGTAAACTTTTTCCTTTTCTATCTATTCTCAATTTATCGTGTAGAGGTTTTGTTTTCAATGCGCGCCATGTTTGCGAAAAAACAATTTTGTTTTATATTCTCTGTGCAATCGACAGGACCTTTCTGGGATATCTGGGATGGTGAGTGCATTTAAAGTGATTATGTTTTTCGAAACTGTTTTTTGCACATATGCAAATTTAATTCATTTTTCTAGGTGCCTTTCCACGGTTCCGGCAATTATCAGGAGAATTCCCCCCGATCGGCGGTAACGGCAGTGGAAAACAAGCCGTCGGAAAGGTGTGTGACCTTCAATATACGAGGAGGGCGATCTCGGAAGATGCAACAAGCGGTTGATATCGGAGAGTCCGACAAGACCATGAGCATCTGTTGGAAGTACCTTTTCTTTTTAGTTTTTTTCATCGGAGCAAGCAAAAATGCTCCATAATTACTTGGACCCGTGCGAATGAAATAACGCTCGAATTCCATTTTTCCACCAGTTTCAATTTCCCCGTTTTATCATATTTGTTTCCTATTTTCTTAGGTCTGGCGGATTTGGCGGCTTCCGGTCCACCATGTTGTCCAAGAAATTTGTCATCACGTACCACTCGCAGCAGGTCGGTCGGAGCTGCTCTCGAAGCTAATCGAGAAACCATCAGCTGCCTCGGTCGTCGTCATGAGCGAGCTTAAGCCTCGGGAACTGGATTTGAAAATAAAGACTACATCAGGCGTAGCCCGGATAGGTCTTTTCTAAAATTGTGAAATATAGTGAAAATTGTGAAAATTGTTGAATGAAAAATTAATGTGAAAAAGTGCTTTACAACAGCAATAAAATGTGTTCTTTTGAATAGTTTTTTTTCCTTGTTTGTACAGGTAACTCGCAATAAAAATTAATCAGTTTGTTAAAGTTATTCCTTGTTTTAGGGAATATTATTCTTGATTTATCGTACTTTGTTATAAACGTATGACAAGTTTATTGAAAGCACGACTAAAGATGAATAATATTCCTTAAAACAAGGAATAACTTTAACATACTGATTAATTTTGATTAAATTATTTTGACAAAAAAAATAATATGCAAATATCGTGATTTTCATCATTGTTGAAACGATGAAAATACTATAAAAGACAATAAATTTCACGGTTCCCATTAGAAAAACTGGAAGCTGTAATAACCATGAACTAAATAGTTTTGTGTTTTCAAATGTATGGAAAAAAGTTGATTTTTTCATGGTTAAGTTGCTTAACAACCCCCTTTTTTCATGGTAATTTTTGCCAAAACTATGAATTTCATTGTCAGAAACCTTGAAGTTCATAGTGGATTCAAGGTTTCACAACCATGATATATTTTGTGTCGACCATATAATACATGGTACAGTGAAAATGAAATTCATGGTTTTTTCACCTTACTTTTCTATTCGGGTTCGAAACCTGAACGTTCCTGTAGTCAAAAAAAAATCAATTCGGATAGAAAGATGAAAGAATTTAAACTTTGTAACTTGAATCGAACAAAAGACTTTTATAATCGAGTTGAATCCTACGCATGATATACGAACGAATTGATAATTCTTACCTGCTCCGAGCTCGACACAATTTGTACGTTGTGAATTATGTTACCGAAAAATAATGTGTACAAAAATATTGTCAGACATGGATTATGTGACCATTGCGCAGCGTTGAGGTCTGCATAGCCATAACAAAACAAGTTTATAACAATTTGGCTTCTGAATCTGTCTTGTTGATCTGAAAAATCCAAAACAAATTTAAAAAAATCAAAACGTGTATGTTTTGTTATGTCAATGTTTTAGAGTTCTAATATCCTAAATCCTTGGGGTATGTGAGTTTTTTCTGATTTTTATGAAACGTAGTTATAAATAAAATTTTAATGACATGAGGATTTTTTTTTTGTGTTTTTTTTTATGGAGAAGAGGGAAGATGTGGGATATGAGAAAAGGAATTATGTCAAATGTAAAAGTCAAGCAATGCAACTGGCATCATTATTTGCCAGCATTGTTAGATCTGTCACGATTGACATCTATCTCGCTCAATCCTCTCCTTCTCTCCAGCGGGTCTGGCAAGAACAGGTTCCGTCACGTCAGTCAGTCAGTTTCGTTCGTTCGTCTGTCGTGCACCAGAACCGTTGTGGGCTTTTGCCAAGCTGCGAACGATCGAAGAGACCTTGATCGGTCAAGCGGGGATTCGGATTGTCGGTTCTCCGGTAGACTCCGGAATGAGTCCCACAGTATTTATGTTTGTTTCTCCACTTTTAACGAATGCTGTTCAAAGCAAATGATCTGCATTACAAAGACATTTGAAAACTTTTGATATCCGCTTACGTTTCAACATTCAGAATACCCCTTCTGGTCTTTCCAACATATTGAATCAATTTGAAGATGAATTTCTTAAAAGTTCGACGTTTGCCCTTGCCCCACCGCGTAAGTTGACAGAAGGTAATATTTTTTTTAACACTTCAAGGGAATACTAATAATTTCTCATACAAATTTTGCTTTTAGTTGAATTTCAGTTCTAAAGTCTCACTTTCCAAAAAAGAAGCGAATCAAAAGTCTCCTTTATGCAACCACGTAACACAAAAACACTTTTCATGTTAAGTACGTACTTGAATTGGTATGTGAGCAAAAAGTACGACGTTTTTTTCCGAATTTTTTTAAATAAAAAGTTTCCATTTTCATTTCTAAATTCGTTTCAGTTGTGTATTTTGGCCGATGGCAGTGGTCCAGACCCTCCTTTTTTAGGGCGAAGCTTAAGGAAACAAATTAAAATTATCAGATCTTTAACACAAATTTATAGATCAAGATCCAGAATATTAGTTTAAATTATCTTTGCTTTGCAATTCGAAACTCCAGCTGAAGCTCTTATTTAATAGCGGTTGCTTATGAATTTTGTCATAATTTGATTTAAAATAATGCCAACAAAACAATAAAATTTGAATAATTTCTAAAAATATCATTATATTTTAAAAGGTGTAGCAAAGCGTACCGGGTCAGCTTGTTATAAAAAATACCAACATTACTGTTATAAAAAGGTAACTATAACTTCTTCAGTTTTCAAACGATTTTTAAACTATTCACTTGAAGTTTTGACATGGCCATTATCTCGGTTAATTGTATCCCATCAACAAGGGCAACCAAAGCAGAAAAAATACTGCGGAGAATAAAAACACAACTTAAAAAATGGCAAGACCTGTCAAGTCGAGATGAGCAACGAATCATCACCCGGATCCGTAAAGGGTACAGCCGATTGACTCATGGACACCTGATAGCGAAACATCTTGCACCAATTTGCACATTTCGCAATACCTCGTTGTCTATTAAACACATTTTAACGGAATGCAAAACGAACGACGCTCCAAGAAAATAATTCAATTAATCGAAAAACTCAATCGTATGATCAGTAATGATATTGAGTGTATGAACAATCTAGTGAAGTTTTTTCAAAAAATAGTTTGTTCCAAAAAATGCAATAAAATTTAATATTACTTTTTAAAAATTCATGGCTGAAACCCCTGATTAAATAAACGTACAACAACAACAACAACAACAACAACAACAACAACAACAACAACAACAACAACAACAACAACAACAACAACAACAACAACAACAACAACAACAACAACAACAACAACAACAACAACAACAACAACAACAACAACAACAACAACAACAACAACAACAACAACAACAACAACAACAACAACAACAACAACAACAACAACAACAACAACAACAACAACAACAACAACAACAACAACAACAACAACAACAACAACAACAACAACAACAACAACAACAACAACAACAACAACAACAACAACAACAACAACAACAACAACAACAACAACAACAACAACAACAACAACAACAACAACAACAACAACAACAACAACAACAACAACAACAACAACAACAACAACAACAACAACAACAACAACAACAACAACAACAACAACAACAACAACAACAATTGATTATTATAGTTTTAGTTTGTAAATTGATAATGAATATAGATTAATAATTAATATTATATATTAAATTATTAAATTAATAATAATAGATTAATAATAATATTATTATTATTATATTATAATTATTATTATTATAATTATATTAGTTATTATTATTAATATAAGTAATTATTAATAAATATATATTATAATTACTACAACAACACAACTTCAACACAACTATTATCTATAATTATTATAATTATTATATATTAATTATAAATTATTATTAAATATTATTATTAATATTATTATTATTATTATTATTATTAATATAATTTTTATTATTAATATAATAATAAAAAAACTATTAATAACATATATAAAACAAACAACAACAACAACAACAACAACAACAACAACAACAACAACAACAACAACAACAACAACAACAACAACAACAACAACAACAACAACAACAACAACAACAACAACAACAACAACAACAACAACAACAACAACAACAACAACAACAACAACAACAACAACAACAACAACAACAACAACAACAACAACAACAACAACAACAACAACAACAACAACAACAACAACAACAACAACAACAACAACAACAACAACAACAACAACAACAACAACAACAACAACAACAACAACAACAACAACAACAACAACAACAACAACAACAACAACAACAACAACAACAACAACAACAACAACAACAACAACAACAACAACAACAACAACAACAACAACAACAACAACAACAACAACAACAACAACAACAACAACAACAACAACAACAACAACAACAACAACAACAACAACAACAACAACAACAACAACAACAACAACAACAACAACAACAACAACAACAACAACAACAACAACAACAACAACAACAACAACAACAACAACAACAACAACAACAACAACAACAACAACAACAACAACAACAACAACAACAACAACAACAACAACAACAACAACAACAACAACAACAACAACAACAACAACAACAACAACAACAACAACAACAACAACAACAACAACAACAACAACAACAACAACAACAACAACAACAACAACAACAACAACAACAACAACAACAACAACAACAACAACAACAACAACAACAACAACAACAACAACAACAACAACAACAACAACAACAACAACAACAACAACAACAACAACAACAACAACAACAACAACAACAACAACAACAACAACAACAACAACAACAACAACAACAACAACAATACCACTTGAAGTCTTCGTTTTGAATTGAAATTCAAGGTTGATAGAAAATCATATTTTCAAAATGTTACCATCGAGTCTAAAATTGTCGATTTTTCTATCATAAATTCACTCAATATTGTTGACCATACTCAAAAATGAAATGCAGATGATCGATAGCTATTTAATTCACCTTCAATATGCGAAAAAATATCTCACATTAACGTTATGCAGTCCGAGATATTTGATTCTAGGTACAAATACTTTTTCTATTTTTCCAAAATTTCATATTTGGAGCTTAACTAAAAAAAAATTTACAGACTTTTTTTAAATATCATTTACATATCATTTAAAAGTGATCTTCAGTTTACTTAGTTCAAACATACTGTAAACTAGTGATATCAAGAAAACTTTTTCAAGATGACAAGTTTGATCGAATTTGTATCATCAAGTATGGAGGTAAGTCGACGATACACATTAACTTTTTTTCAAGTAATTTGCTCTTAACTCCTATGAAATATCAGATAACATAGAAATAACAAGTACATATCTATATATATAAAAATGAATTTCTGTCTGTCTGTCTGTCTGTCTGTTCCCTCCCTATAGCCTCGAAAACTACTGAACCGATTTGCGAGAAACTTGACAGGTGGGGGTATTGGAGGCCGGGGAAGGTTCCTATTATGGTTTGGGACCCCTACCCCTAACAAGAAGGGGGGAGGGGCCTCCCAAACAATAGACAATTTTTTGCATAGCTCGAGAACCAATCAAGCAAATGGTATCAAATTTGCCATGGGGTGATATTTAGGAACGGGAAATATTTCAATGAATATTAGGTACCCCTCCCTCCCCTCAGTGGGGTGATAGGAAGGGGGGAGGGGGGCTACCTTACATTTTTTTATATAACTCGAAAACTAATCAAGATATTGGAACCAAATTTGGCATGGGAAGGTATTTTGATACGAACAATATTTCAATGATTATTTGAGACCCCTCCCTCTTTGCAGTTGAAAGGGGGAGGGGCCTCTTTCATATTTTTTTACATAACTTAAGAACTTATAAAGTAAATGGAACCAAATTTGGCATGGGAAGGCATTTGGATACGAAAAATATTTCTATGATTATTTGAGACCCCTCCCTCTTTCCAGTCGGGAGTTATAAAGGGGGGAGGGACCCTCTTTTTAATTTTTTACATAACTCAAATACTAATCTAGCAAATGGAACCAAATATGGCATGTGCGGATATTTGGGAACTTGACATGTTCTAATGATTGTTTGAGACTCCTTCCTTCTTCCAGCGGGGAGAAAGGAAAGAGAGTGGGAAGTTCCATACAATTTTTATTGCATAACTCAAGAACTACAACAGCAAATGGAATCAAATTTGGCATGGAATGATATTTGGGTACGAGAAATGCTTCTATGAATATTTGATATCCCTCACTCCTTCAAAGAGGTGGATGAAAAGGGGGAGAAGAGTGTCAATTTTCAGTATAACTGGAAAGTTGATCGAGCAAATTGAACCATATTTGGCATGTGAGGGCATTTGGAAACGAGAAATGTTTCTATTATAAATTGAAGCTCCACCTTTTTTTCAGTGGAAAGATATAAACGGGGATAGGTGGCTTCCATACAATTTTTTTGCATAACTCGAGAATTAATAGAGCAAATGAAATACAATTTGGTATCAAAAAGTATTTGAGTACAAAAAATACTTTTATGATATTGTGTTCTCAACCCGCGGGGCGAATGGAAGAGGGATGGTTTTTACATTCAAGTTTATGCATAACTCAAGAATTTACATCGCAAATAAAACCAAATTTAGCATAAGATGGAATTTCAATACGAGAAATTTTTCTGTGTGAAACAATTCCTTTCACATAGTACAGTAAGAGGATTGAATTGGGAATATAGGAAGGGAAGAGGAAAGCTTTAATTTACTTTTTTTTTACAAAATTCCGAGAAATGGACAAAACATAACATGGAAAATTATTTTTGTATGATTCTATGATTATCTGACACACCATCCTCCTTTCAGTGAGTAGGTACATAGGAGAAGCGAGGTGAGCCCAATACAATTTTGTTAGCATAAGTTCTCAATTTATGCTAACGAAGCCAATAAATGGAAACAAATATGGCATGGGAAAGTACTTGGTTACGAGATATGTTTCTACGATTGTTATAGACCCTTACGCTTTACAGTATAGAGAGGAGAAGAAAGGAGCGGGTTCCATATAAATTTTGTTGTAAAGCTTAAAAACAATATTTGATACAAAACGATTTTTGGGAACGAAACAAAAATGGGTATAATTACACTAGTTTACAAAATTTAAAAAAATCGTGAACTTGATTAACTGACCAACATTTTTAATGTGAAATCGGGCGCTGAATCCGAAAATGAAATTCAAAAAAAACTCAGTAGAACCGTTTTTGAGTTATGCTCCAAATGTGAAATTTCGAAAAAATTAAAAAAGTTCTTATACTTAAATTACAATATCTCAGACGGCATAACAGTAATTTGAAATCTCTCTTTTGCATATTGAAGATGAATAAATTTTCTATCGATCATCTGAACACTGTTTTTGCGTTTGACCAATAGTATTGTTGATATTAGTGACTTAATGAGAAAAAAAAATTATAAAAAACGCATTTTTTTAGAGAAAATTTTGTTTCAACGAAAGTTTTAGACTCGATGGTAGCATTTAAAAAATCTGATTTTCTTTTGCGCTTATATGTCAATTCAAAACAAAGATTTCAAGTGATTATTTATCAAAATCGGCTGAAAATTGAAGAAGTTATGGCTACTTTACCATAACTGTAATTTTTGCAGTTTTTAATAATTTAACGAACCGCAGTATACTTATCATAGTATAGGTAGATAACTTTTCTAGAGTATAGGTTGATAACTTTTCTGTTTCAAAACCAATCGAGATACAGTCTTCGGGTGAAATATTTGTCTCAACTTAGGCTCCAAGAAAATCAAACATAAAAAACAATCAGCCAGTGATGAAAAAAGTTATTGATGAAAAACCAGTATTTTTCGTTCCTTCCGGGCAAAATACCTCAAAATTTTATTCACGTTTGAGACTTAAGCAACCCCTCCCTATGGTCAGATCTTCTTGAAACTTGGCATGTGACCTTTTGGTAAGCTAATAAATAATTTTGACTTGGAACGAGTGAGATTTATCATGTTTCATTCTACCTATACTATGATAAGTATACTGCGGTTCGTTAAATTATTAAAAACTGCAAAAATTACAGTTATGGTAAAGTAGCCATAACTTCTTCAATTTTCAGCCGATTTTGATAAATAATCACTTGAAATCTTTGTTTTGAATTGACATATAAGCGCAAAAGAAAATCAGATTTTTTAAATGCTACCATCGGGTCTAAAACTTTCGTTGAAACAAAATTTTCTCTAAAAAAATGCGTTTTTTATAATTTTTTTTCTCATAAAGTCACTAATACCAACAATACTGTTGGTCAAACGCAAAAACAGTGTTCAGATGATCAATAGAAAATTTATTCACCTTCAATATGCAAAAGAGATATTTCAAATTACTGTTATGCCGTCTGAGATATTGTAATTTAAGTATAAGAACTTTTTCAATTTTTTCGAAATTTCACATTTGGAGCATAACTCAAAAACGGTTCTACTGAGATTTTTTTGAATTTCATTTTCGGATTCAGTGCCCGATTTCACATTGGAAATGACCTTCAGTTTACTGAGTTCAAAAATGCTGTAAACTAGTGTTATTAACGATCATGATCTCAATTCAGCAGGGGGAAGGGAAGGACAGGGGGGGTGGTCTATCTTATCAGTTTTTTAGCATAAATCCAGAACGTATCAATCAAAAACAACCATATTTTATCAGTTGGATAGTTTGCGTACGATTTTTTTTTTGGAACCCTTTTTTTTAGGGCGAAGATTAAAATTACCAGATCTTTAACACAAATCAAGATTCAGAGTATAAGTTTAAGTTATTTTTTTGTAGCAATCCGAAACCCCAGCTTTTTTTCAGTGGAAAGATATAAACGGGGATAGGTGGCTTCCATACAATTTTTTTTGCATAACTCGAGAATTAATAGAGCAAATGAAATACAATTTGGTATCAAAAAGTATTTGAGTACAAAAAATACTTTTATGATATTGTGTTCTCAACCCGCGGGGCGAATGGAAGAGGGATGGTTTTTACATTCAAGTTTATGCATAACTCAAGAATTTACATCGCAAATAAAACCAAATTTAGCATAAGATGGAATTTCAATACGAGAAATTTTTCTGTGTGAAACAATTCCTTTCACATAGTACAGTAAGAGGATTGAATTGGGAATATAGGAAGGGAAGAGGAAAGCTTTAATTTACTTTTTTTTTACAAAATTCCGAGAAATGGACAAAACATAACATGGAAAATTATTTTTGTATGATTCTATGATTATCTGACACACCATCCTCCTTTCAGTGAGTAGGTACATAGGAGAAGCGAGGTGAGCCCAATACAATTTTGTTAGCATAAGTTCTCAATTTATGCTAACGAAGCCAATAAATGGAAACAAATATGGCATGGGAAAGTACTTGGTTACGAGATATGTTTCTACGATTGTTATAGACCCTTACGCTTTACAGTATAGAGAGGAGAAGAAAGGAGCGGGTTCCATATAAATTTTGTTGTAAAGCTTAAAAACAATATTTGATACAAAACGATTTTTGGGAACGAAACAAAAATGGGTATAATTATTAACGATCATGATCTCAATTCAGCAGGGGGAAGGGAAGGACAGGGGGGGTGGTCTATCTTATCAGTTTTTTAGCATAAATCCAGAACGTATCAATCAAAAACAACCATATTTTATCAGTTGGATAGTTTGCGTACGATTTTTTTTTTGGAACCCTTTTTTTTAGGGCGAAGATTAAAATTACCAGATCTTTAACACAAATCAAGATTCAGAGTATAAGTTTAAGTTATTTTTTTGTAGCAATCCGAAACCCCAGCTGCAACTCTCATTTTATAGCGGTTGCTTATGAATTATGTTATATTTTGATTTAAAATAATGCCAACAAAACTATAAAAATTTGAATAAATTCTGAAAATTTCATTCGATTTTGAAAGGTGTTGCAAAGCACACCGGGTCAGCTAGTATAATATATGGGAAATGAAATAATTAAAGATGAAAGGAAAAAGGGATAAGGAAAATCACATGCAGGATACTTATGTATACTTATTAGTTTTATTTCAAAGTTTGTTTATTTTGAAAATTTTGAAATATCATATTTCGTTTGAAGACTTTAGAAGAAATTTCAGATGAGGACATAAAAAAGGGTTGTGCACGGTCAATTCGTTTTCAATTTGTTTGGATTTTTTTCCAGATCCACCATGGGGTCTTTTAGTGGCCATTTCGATCAACGTTTTCGTCAATTGAGCACCCAAAACTGGCTTGGAATACAGCTGGAATGTCTAAGAGCTGTTTCGACAAGTCCGAAAATTGGTATGAAAAATTTTTCAATATAAATCCCCTAGTTCAAAAAAGAATAACTTTTTAGAAATCAGCAAGTCTGTTTTTTTTTTTTCATTTGATGTGAGAAGCTTAAGAATAAAACGAAGCCATACTAGCTCCAAGCTATTTGTACCATCATTAATTTTAGCTGTGATATAATTGAATCGCTAGATGTTGCGCAATGGCACTAACAGTCCAACCGTGTAATCTATCGCAATTTAGCAAATTTGTCCCGTTAGAAAGGATCAAGCCGCTATTGGCTGTTGGAAATAAAAATGGTCTACTGGCAAAATAAACCTAATCCATCCCTCAGCCCGGTTTTAGGTGGTTTTAGGTGGGCGGTAGTGCAAACAATCGCCCAAAGCATTTTTGCAATTATCGCAACATCTTCTTCGATGAAGGAGCGCCTTTTCTGGCGCTTGGCCGCCAAAGATCGCAGATAATTTTCTTTCTACCGCGCTGTCATGGTCACGAACGTTCTCCATTCCTCAGCACTGTCAGTCAGTTTATGTTCTACCGAATGGCCATTTGGAGTTTAGGAAAAGAAGGAAAATCATAGAAAAAGAAGCTTTCAAGCTGCAGTGGGTCAAATTTGCTATGAAAAATTATTGCAATCTGGCGGTTGTTCCCTTGCATGAGAATTCTGTAAATTTGCGAAAAATGTCTTACTCTTTCCAAGTTTCTGGTGATCCCGGAAGAGAACCGATTATTGCCGAACGCTGGACACTACTGGACCATTAAGGAATATGGCAGCCATGGAATGGCGATAGACATCGCAGTTTCAAAACAATTAGGAGATGCCAGGCACGATTTCACAAGAACTGACAATAATCGATCTTTTTGTGATCTTTATTATCGGGAAATCGATTCCGGTTCCCATGATGCAATAATATAGAACCAATTTAAAAAAAAATGTTTGAATGGAGGGGATACATTTATGAGTGTCTGAGTGTTGATCATAATGCATCATTCATAAAAGACGAAGTAAACTAAGTGTGCTCAATTACGCAAAAAATAAACATTATACCTATCAAAAGTTGGTTTTGACTAGGGCCTACGAACCAATATAAACGAATCCGAGTTATTGACAGCAAACGTTTGAAAAAGACGTATTCAATTTTAAGGGTGGTTTCATTTGATCAATGAGTAATTTAAGCAATTTGATTTGAATTTAGGACGTATGATGTCTTTCTCGTTTTCAAGTGTAATTTGGTTTGCGTCGTTTTACAACACCGGGCATTGCCGTTATGCAAAAGGTTGCAAAAAAACAATTCGGGAGTTGTTTTGTATCGTCGACATTTTGTATCGTCGAGAAATGTTCTTCGAAAATTGATGAAATTGATGTGAAAATGGATCAAAATTACCTGTAGGAGTAATCATAGCTTTCCTACAATCAAGCTTCAGTTTCCACTGTGTGAATAGTCAGTATTATTTTCTTATTACGTGGACATCCAAATTAATTAAAAGCGATGGATACCTGTTCACACTCCTTAAAGGATCAGTATAGCGTCAAAAGTGATGGTGAAAGAGTGAAGCGAGTGAAGAGAAATAAATCTGAGCGCCCTTAAGTGGCAACTTCCACGTATTCGTTTGATAGCTTGGGTAGCTTTACGTTCTTTACGTTGCTTCTTATGTTTTTGTTGTTGTTGCATATAGGCGTAGGCCTATTCTTGGAGTGACGATGATCGTTTGATAATTTTTTTCCCCGCTGGATGGGGTGCAATTTTTTTTTGTAAGAATCGTATTGATTTTAAATTATCTAAAGGTAGAATTCTGATAGCTGTTCTGAAGCGTAATTGATTTATGTTAAAGCAATATACAAATGTGGGCGTAAAATTGTAGTGCCACTAAGCAAAAAAACTTATTTAGGTACCTGTAATAGATTATTTAGGAATTCCTTTTGGAATGGTTATGTTTTTTCATAGTTTTAGGTAAGTATTTCTAAACGGTGCTCAAAATAAGCAGCGCAGAATAAAAACGCAATCAAGTAAAGTCAAAGTTTTTTTTTTTGCTTGAATTTTCCAAATATGTTTTTATTTACAATTCGTTTATTTGAAACGGCTCAAACCATTTAGTTTTACGAAGCCGGGATTATTTTTTTGAACCACATTGTTGTTGTTTATTTAACAAAGATTTTTTCACATTAACAAATATGTTTTGATATCTGTATATTTATGGATTCTTCTTATAACTTCACCAAACTTTGAATAAAGACGTTGGAAACTCGTAATAAAATTTTGGTTTTCAAAACCCGAATGAAATGAAAACTCAGAACGTAGAAAAAAAAGTATATTATTGAAGCTTACCTCAGAGCTCAAAATAAACGTAGCAATTAAAAATTCATGCTCAAAATTAAAAATTTTCATCTTATTTATAATTTTCCTATTTGCAAATAAATAACCGAAGCATGTAGAATAGAAATAGCTCAAACTTGATTTTTTTAATTTTAATAATAAATTATTTCAAATTTAATCCTCATTCGATAGACACATAATCATGATCATTCATAATTTATTTAAAACAACAACAATTTTTTGACATAAATGAAGCGCATCGAGTTACGACAAAAAATTATCACCCTTCCTGGACAATTCAAACGATTCCCGCTCAGTCCATTATATCCTTTTGCTTTCCTAACTACCAACGTTCAATAGAAAGCGTAAGCAACAATATCCTAGCAGACCGAGTCCAGCGAGCCGAACTTAATTTTCACTCCAAGCTCGGCTAATGAAAATTAACCTTCGTTGGTTATCATCGAGTTCGGTTCCACTGAAAGAAACGAAGCCATCATTGGAGCGACGCCGGCTGCTGGTGATGATTTTCAGCCGTCGCTTCTTCATGACAACGAATTCTCGCTACAAAGAAGGAGGCTACATTGGCAAACGATAGACTCTCAGAGAGAGCCAGTTGGACATAGCAACGTGCACAATGATGGTTCAGAGTAGGCGAGCTGGATGATGATGATGGCTGCTTGTTTCTCATTTTCATTCTTTTTCAATCATTAGCTTTCGCCTATCGCAGGTCTGGTCGTAAGTACTTCTTCATTGATAGGAACTAAATTAACGCAAGTTTCGAGTACCGTAAAACGGAGTAACTTTGACCATCAATAAATTTTTCCACATTATCATCAATAACTTAGTCTATAGTTTGAATTTTTGAAAACTGTATTCTACGTTTTAAAGCCTATTAATTGAGTATCAAAAAGACAAAATTTGGTTTGTATTTGAAATTGTTTTTTGTTAGTAAAAATGTAATTTCAAAATCTTAAAATATCTAATTTTCCAAGGCTCGCAAACAAACAGCTCTTCTGATGATACCAAAAAGTATTTAGAAGCAAACGGGTGATTAAAAGTGAAAGAACAATTTTTATTCTTTGTTTATGTATAGTACTATTTTTAAAGTTATTTAATGATATTTCTAAAGTAAGAACATTTTCCAAGAGAAAGCCCTTATTGGACAAATGGATAGGAATCCTATGATTAACTTTGAAGAAAAAATGAAAGTGAAGGTAAAATTTCATTTGTATTTTGAAGCTAAAACTGTTTAGCAATTATTAAAGTTTTTGCCCTTGATGTATGCAGTATCATTGTTTTTTTTTCGATTAAAAATGTTTAAAAAAAATGGTAAAAAAGCAAGGTAAAATTGATAAATTAGAATTTGTTGACAATTATGAAGGTTTTTTGTATCCTTTATGATTAAGGAGACTGATCAATGATACCCCAATTCCTGAACAGCGACAAATTCTATTTTTAAATCAAATTTAAAGTAGTCCGAAACATTTCTGCAACCATGTTTTACGTTCATAGGTGTTCAGTACTGTATTCAAAAATATGAAACATGCCAAATTCCCCTTAACAGAAAAAATAATCGAAAAATATTTAAAAAAAATTGATCAATATTACCCCGGATTACGGTACATCAACATGTTATACTTCCAGTTCTACTTTGATTTTTGAATTTGTAGACAAATTCGACAAACATTCATTTAATGAGAATTTAAATTATCATTCAAAACTTCAACAATGGAATAGTTGGTACAATAAGCGCAGAATGCGCAGGTCTTCGAAGCTGCTGCTACGAAAAATTTGATCCTGATTCGACCTCCAGTAGAAAAACGAATTGGCACAGGAAGCGCAGATTTTTAGGGCTGCTGCTACGAAAAAAATTGTTTCTTATATGGCCACCGCCAAAAGACGGAAGCGCAGATTTTTAAGACTGCTTGGCTGATTTAGTTTTGATTGGGTCCTTCAGGTGGAAAAGGACGAGTAGGCTCAGGAAGTGCTGATTTTAAAGGCTGCTGCTGTCGAGTTTTTGGTTTGATTGGTCTTCTGGTGGAAAAAGACGGAATTGGCTTGAGAAGCGCAGATTTTTAAGACTGTTGCAGCTGATTCTTTGTTTTAATTTGGCCTTCCGGTGGGAAAAGACAGATTGGCTTTAAGGAAGCTTCTGCTTAATCTTGTTTTGATTCGGCCTTCCAGTGGAAAAAGACGGATTGGCTCAAAACGCGCAGATTTATAAGCCTGCTTTTTTACAATTTTTTTTTATAGATTTGAAAAGCCTGTGATAATGGTATGTAGAAATGAGATGAAGGATATTTGAAAAATAAAATTTGTTTTAGAGCATGGGTGGCCTGCGAACACCAATTTGTGGTCCGCGGGTCTCTGATAAGCTTCAATGCTATGAAAGAAGTATTATACTTACAAAACAGAACAAGATATTAATATTTCTTAAAAAATGTGTGTTGGCAATGGACTGTATTTTTGGCGAACTAAATAAAAAAAAACACGCTTAATTAGCACTTCTATTTTCTTCTTTGTTATTTTCAACTTTTTCTCTAACATTCACTTTGGAAGGTCACTTGTTGGTAGGTTATTTCGCGAAGGACGACGTTGAAACACGCAGATCTGGAATCTTTCGTGCGTGCGCATGGAATAAACGGCAAAAAATTCTAGATCCTTCCTAATAAAATAATAACGCATTTTTCTGGATCATTCGAGAATCTTCTAGTTCGTTCTGGTAATTTCTATTGCGCTGGAATTCAACAGAGATAATTCAAGCCTATTGGCTTGAACAAAATGACAATGGCAAATTGTCGCTCTTTAAAATTTATGAAACAAAAGCCAGACATCACCAAAATGATGAATACGCAGAATTCATATTGGACTTTGAGAATAGATTCCAAGATTTTGTAAAGCATCGTGTACTTTTTCACGTAGGGGAGAGTGGGGTATCGTGTATTTATGTATGTATGTATGTAGATAATCCATCATGGGTGCACGGATTCACCGCAGTTTTATCAAAGTAATGTGCTCATATGCATTCTTCAGATAATACAATTTGACAGATTAATCTCCAATGCAGTGTGCACAATACCCGACACCATGGCTTCGTGTAAACTGTTGTGGAATGAATGTATTTTGTGTTGATGAATGTATATTTAAGAGAAATTTATCAATGAGCTACACAACTAGTTCAAAATATATAACATTTTCAATGTTATACATTTACTACAGGTATTCCGGCATCCGTGTATATACCTGGCCAGCTGGCAACTGGTTGGAAATTCCGATTTATAATGTTCATCTTAGCTACGACCGATAATGGTCGGTAAAACTATACTTAGATCCAAACACAATCCACCTGGCTCCTTGAATTAAGGTTTATACTTCTTGAGCTGATGTTTTGTCAGCTATCTTCATTTCACTACCCTTCTCCCCCATTTCTTCACTAAGCTTAAACACCTTTGCTAATTAGCACCCAATGCATACACTTTCATTTTAATTTCTAACAACTCTTCTTTCGCTTTAAATTTGATTTTTTTTTCTTCAACAATCACAATACCTTCCATGGTTGAGTTTTCAATAAGAAAGGTAAAAGCTCTGCGACAAAATGCTCGGATCGATTGGAATCGATTTTGACAGTTCTTTTTTGTTTCAGATGTCACTTCTCTTATATACAGGTTCACTAATAGAGAATTCGTTTTCAAGTGGAACTCTCTGAAAATATTCGGCGTTGCTTGCGCTCTCACCAATACTATCATGAATTTTGACAGCACGTGCTTCCCGATGTAAACAAATATCAGCTGGTTGGTTTATTTCTATACCGCAAAAATTGCGTTCGAGCTGTTTTTTTTCTCTTTATTATCCCGAAGAACGGAAACTTGTTCCGGATTCAATACCCGTGCCGTTTCCAACAGAGGCGGAGAATTTCACCTGGATGGCACGTTCCAAAGCAAACAACGCTCCCAAGAAGAAATGTGGCCAGAAGGCTTGCTGCAATCGGTTCCAGACGACGCCGAAAAAGAGCAGCAAATCAGAGTGCAAAAAGGCCAACCCAAAGATCTGGTGGAATCGCCCAAACCGAAAAGTTTTCTTGTTCGGGAGGGTCCTATAAGTTGGTCTCCACAGCAAGAAGCGTTCAGCTGCATCGAAGCTACTCTGCTACCAGCCAGCTTCGAGCTGTGCCTTACACACTCATTTGGCGCAACACCTTAAACTTGTAAAATTGACCCATTATTGCGAACAGCCGAGATCTGTCAAAAAAAGTGTCGTTTCCTCGAGTCAATTTTACACATTATTTAGAAAAGCTGGCTTACTAAATAAAGGGTAGTTTTTTAACTTGTCATTCAGAATATAGAACTCTTTCTGCCGTGACCGATCTCGTTCGACGATTCAATGAATCGGTTAATGCTGAAAGATCAGTTCAATAGATTGAGTTGATTGAATATTTTCCTATTCTATAACAGGAGCATGAAAATGATTCCTTGCCGAATACAGAAATTCAAAACTAACTGATTTGTTTTTATTATTTTCTTTCCATACTTCTGACATTTTAAGGGCTAACATCAAAGGGCTGACATCGCAGAGCGGGCTTCCAAAATAATGTGTAGATTTTACATGCTTACATTACTAATTTTCACCTCTGCTTTGACGTACATGCTGTGTACACTATAAGGGGTACAAGGACTTTACATGAAAAAGGAGTTAACCCAGTCTTTTCCGATAACGGGTCAAAACTACACTATAAGGGGTTGCGCCAGATGAGTGTGTAGGGTGACGATGCTCGGTTGCGCCAAGTCCCGAATTCCCACCCGTTGCCCTTCAAAAACGGTAGTTCGAGACTACACCCGCATTGGGAGCTTGAATTTCGTTCGTTTCGGTCTGTTAGCACAATTTTCTTCCCCGAGTTCCAAGAATTTTTTTTTGTAATCTTAAAATGGAAATAGGTACTCGAACGAAGATGAGATTTGCGAGAAATAAACGTTCAAAATACCGGAACCTTCAAGCTGGGGTAACTGCAGTCTAGCAGCAGCAAACATAGACCGCCCAGAATCAGCCGGTATTGCAGTTCATCAGAGCCAGAGGCGAATCTACCAAGCAAAATTAATCTGAAATCTTCACAATTCAACATAATATATCTAGAGTTTGTTTTGATTACGTCGTATGAACCAATATAAACAAAACCGAGTTATCTACTGCAAACTATCGATAAAGATGAGTTCTTTGTTTTGTAAGAATTTGGTTTCATTTGATCAATGAATAACTTTACCAAATTGATTTTAATTTAGGACGTATGATGAGTTTCTTGTTTTTGAGTGCATTTTGGTTTTTGCGACGTTTTGCATTGCACGGAACTATCGTGCAAAACAAAGGTCTTAAAACAACAGTTCGGTATTTTGGTTCTTGCGACCAAATGCATTTTCTTTGAAAATACGTCAGTAGAAATGTAAAAAGGTTTAGTAGTTGAAAGAAATTGTGAGTTCAAGTGGTTTTAGCTATGCCAATAAAACAGATGACATCAAAACGTTGCTAGGTAAGTTTAATAAAAGGAACTTAGAATTGAGCAAAATATCATCTACATATTTTTTCCTAACAGATACAGCCAAATTAGCTATGATAGCATTGGAAAATGTCTGCACTCTTTGAACAGTTATCGGAGTCACAGCAAGTAGCCAACAATGTCCCAGGCTTCATAAACGTTCTTGATGAACTGTCCCCTACAGCACCGATTGCAGAAATCACTAAACGGTTCCCTCGACATACCACTACTGATTCCACTTGTGACAAATTTCAGTACTACAAGCATTTCGAGGACAATAACGAAATTTCAGGTAAGTACGATCAAGTATTCTGATAAAATTTATGCGGTTGCAAAACGACGTTAGCGCCAAGTAGGAGATTCAAAAGGTCATAAAAACATCTTCAGTGAAAATAACTGAACCAATGGCCATGTCGAATACAGTTGCACTTCTTTATTCATTTCTGAACCGTATAGAGACATTTCAGACCAATTTCAGTGATTTTTAAAATACCAGAATTAAAAATGTGTTTCTAAACTTCAACAGTGATTTTCTCAAAACACATCAGGTGGCTCATACGACCTAATCCAAAGAAACTCTAGATACAAATTCATGCTAAAATTTTCATATTACAAGACAATGATCAACTAAAGTAAATTTCATTTCAATTTTCGAAGTCAAACGAAAACAAATACCAGCTGTAATGGATTTTGGACAGCTTGATGTTTTTTGTTGACACTGCCGATTTCACGCACACCAACAAAGGTGAGTGCAAAACTCGATTTATGCTCGTTTTCAGCGTGGATGGTGCAACACTTTCGGGTGGTGAAAACAAATACGGTATAATTCGCTCTCTCACTTTAAAACTTCTTCTTACTGCTGAGTCACCATTTTCATCTGCCTTTGATTACCCACCCTTTGACCTCTTCAGGCCTATGAATTGGAAAACTTAAAAAAACTCTTTTCTGCATTTTTTTTACTATTTGCATATAGACCCACTATGACCGGATTTTACAGATACAACATCAGCACGACTTTTTCTCCTGTTAGCAATCAAAACTGTACTTTTCTTCTTCTTTTCCGCTTCAGTTCCTCTCCTACGTCATTGATAACTAATTCTTAGGCACAACACCCACTATTCACCTTTTTTCTGGTATGGCATTTTACATAGCCTTCTGCTCCAACGAATTGGTGAGTTAACCATAATTTGATCAAGTTTCTTCAACTTTTCGCAAATGACATTTTTTGATGCAGAACAAGAAATTCAAACGGTTTAAAACATATATTTCTTTCTAATCTATTTAAATTTCACTATATCGCTGATTTTTTTTTTTTTTTTAAATAATCAATTCCACACCCATTGTACACTTGCGATTCGAGTTTATTTTTTTACCAGCTAAAAAAAGCACAGCAGGCTGTGTAACGCAATTCAATGCTGCACACAACTGCTCGAAACATAAATGGTTTTCGAGCAACTCAGAATATTTGCTCGATTATTTATCTAGTCAACCTGTTGGCTCTCACTATTTTATTATTGAACACACGCACACTTATATATTCGAGATTCCTATCAATGACACCTCAAAACTGCTCCTTGCTCACAATTAAATTCAGCCTAATAATTTTACTTATCCTTCACAACAATTGCTCTCCGCTAATTAAGCTATGTAATTCTGGTATTTTGTAACTTTCAAGTTAATTTCGGTAAACATTCATCCCCACGGCTGAATACTTTCTTCAATCGCACAATTTTTCCACGATGACGCCCGCTTGGGTTTTTGCCACGATTCGCCCCCATTCACATTTCATGACTTTTTGATTTGGTAAATTTAACTCGGAAACTACAGACTTCTTTTGTTCGGTTTGTATGTATATTTGGAGTAATTTGATTTCTTCCGAATGACAACTTCAATTATGAATGACGCAATGCACGTCGAAACCGCGTTGAACTGTGCGTAGGGGAGAGTGGGGTATCGTGGGCCACTTTTAATATCTCAGATGTGTGTTGAGATAAAAATCTCGAACCAACTGTCATCGTCGTCGCTTTGCGTGAGCATATATTTCTATATGTTATTGACTTAAATACGCATCATATGCTTCTTTTATTTATCAAGCTAAAAAAAGTTAGAAAAATTTACTTTCACAATCAAAAATACACCCGCTAACTGCATCGATGGGGAACCTAAAGTTCATAACAAAAATATGCTCTTACGCTTATGATCTTAGTTTTGTCATGATCTTTCACGTGGAAAAGGAATTTTTGATTAAACATCAATAAGTCACACAAACGCAACCAATTTGCAAATCATAGCTTGTGAGGAATCGTGGGCCACACATCTTTAACCACCTATATTGTTATGGTTTTATACACATTCAGAACTTAAAATGCGTTTTCCCTATCTGTAAAGTTTTCTTATGCCAAATGAAGAGTTTTGAAAAAAATTTGGCCATTCTATATAAGGAATTTTACCAAATAGTTCGCGAACCAAGATTTTGAATCTATTCGATCATACACAGCTCTCTTTTTTATTTCATTATCTGAAATTGCTTTAAATTAACGAAATTTATTATGAAATACAGTTTTGGGTCAACTCATAAACTTTGCATGTTATTTGGTCAATTTGGATTTAGTGGCCCACGATTCCCCAAAATCCAAAAAAAAAATGCTTTTTTTAAAGCAGTCAGAATTTGGGGAAAATAACTTATTAATAATTTTAGAAAAATATCTTATAATACCTTGAAAATGTAGAAAACAATACTATTTTTTATTTTCATTTTATCTTCTATAATAAAGAAGTTAAGGAACAACGAAAAAAAGTGGCCCATGATTCCCCACTCTTCCATACTTATTTCCATTTTCTGTCAGGTTTTGAAGGAAAAATGTTGGTCTATTTTAAATACATTTGAACAAAGAGAAGTATCCTGCATGGTATATTGGGCATTTGTTTATTTGCAAACACCTACAGATGTGATGAGCTTTTTAATCGAATGAAACGTATTAAAAACCTCTTCAACAACCTATCCAAGAACACGAGTTACTGATGAACATTTGGAAAACTGTTAGCGTGTAGCAAAAAGATTAATCAATACCTATCAATATAAGTCCTGCATTGACTTTTCAAATGAGTATAGTATAGCGTAAGGTAAACAGAACTTTTCTCGTATGTAACCGAGCCAGGCAAATCCAGGCTATTTGATGAAAAACCTGTCAAATTCCAGGCATCTGTATTCCATTATTTTAGAGCCAAAGTCTGAGGAGTATCCGGACAACTTCGGTCAAAACCCAGGTATTATTCAACAAAACTCAAGATGAGTAATCCCTGAAACATTTTTTCATGGAAACATATCAGCAAGGTTAAAACGGTATTTTAATAAAATTTACTCGAAAAATTTTATATTTGGAAGCAAAAGCCGAAAATAATAATGGACATGATTCAACTTTAGTTTTTTTTTATTTTACTTTGCAAATAATGTGAAGGACCGGACCTTTACAAAATTGTGTACCAATTATCCGGCCGGCTAAGTCCAGAAAACCGGCAATCTTGCCAATTAAGTATAGCATTCAATTAAATTAAATCATTTTACTCTGAAACACACAATTTTGATGCGGTTATTTTGAATCTGATGAAAGTACTCGCCGATGGTTTTGTAAATTTTTACCAAATATTTTTAATTAAGTGCTGGAAGATGTTTTTGATTGTTTGATGTTGAAACGTCTGTTGAGTTTCCAATTCTGTCGAAGTTCCAGCGTTTTTGAGAAAATAATCAAGCTTAAAAAAGTAAAAATAAACTTAAACAATTTCACAAGAATCCGCTAATTGCATGGATGGATAACCTGAAATTCATAACAAAAATATGCTCATACGCTTATGATCTTAGTGGCGAATCGTGTGCCACATTTTGTAGGGTATCTTGGGCCACCTATATTTTTATGTTTCATACACATTCAGGACTTAAAATACGTTTTCCTTATCTGTACAGTTTTCTGTACAAAAGCCCACGATTTCCCGACATTTTTTGAAAATCCAAAAAATGTTGCTTTTTTCAACAGTCAGAACTTGGGGAAAATAACTTATAAACAATAAAAAAATACCTAACGGTACCTTGAAAATGTTGAAAACGTTACCATTTTTAATTTTCATTTCATGTTTTATAATAAAGAAGTTATGGAACAAAAAAAGTGGCCCAGGTAGGAAAAAATGTTGAGATGAGATGAAGGATATGCAAAAAATAAATCAAATTTAATAAAAATAAAATAATAGTTGTATTCGGCAACACTGTTGATAAATAAAATGAATAAAACAAAGTCAGTCATTGACCTATTTTTGAAAGCAACAGACGTGTCTGAGTGAATCTCTGAATTCAGATTTCTTTGTAAAACCACGACAGGTTGGGGGTTCTACGTTTCGACCTGTCTCTAATTGTGCGAAAATCATGAAAAAGATCAATTTTTTGTTTAAATGAAAGCTACAGCAATCACTAGAATGGTTCGAAATGTTATACTTAAACCGCTCCTGTATTTATTGACAAAAATCCTAGCAGCCCTCAAAGAGTTGTCATCGCCATTCACACTTCTAAACCTAACGGTTCATCCTATACAAATATGATCCTTCCCAAGGTTCTATGCACTTCTCACGATTCTCACATTGATCGTCTGTCACCCGCCTGAAGGGATGAAAACGAATCACAAATATATGTTGTAAACAGAAAAACTGAAAGGATTCAAGTTAACGGGATAGCCAAAGCCCGATATCCCTTTTACCCGAGAAAAAAAATAAACTGATCGGAAAAAAGTGCAACCCATAGGTGTTTAGAATCCTGAGAAAAATGCGCCCACACTCGAACAGAATCCTTCCCATCCTTTGCCGTGGGTGTTGATTCATCAAATAAAACTAAGGGACAGGGATGTGTTTCGAAAGGGAAAAAAGTAATCTTAACAAGCCCTAAATTACTGTTGTTCGATCAAACAACTTCCAGCATATGTAGTAAAGAGCAAGAAAAACATGCGACAGGAAAGGAGTAAGTTTGGTTTCCGCCATCATCTCTTTCCCACGAGTCGAAAATGGAGCAAAAAATGATCCTTACGATGCACATCATTTAACGTGTTCATCTTTGCATCGGGACTCGATCAGGTGCACTCCGGTTGTTGCTTTGAAGAAACAGGATGACGGTACTTCAGTTTGAAAAAGCTTTTTTTCGACATCGAATAGAAAACGAAATCTCATCTATTGAACATATGTATCTTACTGTGTGTGTTTTTTGACGAGAATGAAACTGATTCAATATTTAGGAGAGGAGTTATTCATGATATTTATCATATTATTCAAAGTTGAGAATTTATTCGTTAAGATGATCAAACAAACCAATGTACAGTATGCCCAATAAAAAAATGCGACAATTTTTAGCAGACGGTTTTGGATGATTTTTGAAATTTCTTTTTGTGTGTTCATTAGCTCTAACCTTCATCTGTCAGTTGGCGTAAACAATGTAGTAGTACATCATCCGGTATATCGGCAAGATGTACACAAAGGCGATAGTGTCCAACTTGCTTTTTTTCCCACAAATCTCAAATTATTGCGGCTGCTGTACCATGCCATCGAGCGACTGGCACCTGGACCTGGCGGCTGGACCTTTTTTTTTAAGGAATTTAACAGCAAGCTGTCATTCTTCCCAAATAGCGGCTGGACCATGTCCTAGGAAGCCGAGTTATGAAAGGCAAGGTCTACACGCACTATAAAAGTGATAAAATTGGTCAAGACCAAGGGATTGAAACCAAGAAAGATTTTTTTGCAATTGGAGTGGTAATGATCAAAATTCCACAACTGCTTCATAAATTGCAACAATTTGCACATTTTCACTCTCTCTAAGCACTGGTTTCTCTCATTTGAACTCCAAACCTTCTAGTTTTCTCTAACAAATTGCCACAAATTACCACAAATTCAATCATTGCCTGCACAATTTGTGTGATCATTGACGAATTTTCTCCCTTCATTTTAGCTCCCCGGTCAAGACGAAACTGAAGCGGAATCCTAGAATGCTACCATGGAACGATTGGTCAAAGATGGCTTAAATACATCATAAAAAGTAAGAGCGAAGAGCCATTTGATAACAGAACGAAGTAAGGGTCTGCGACTTGAGCGCTTGAAGCGATTTCGGTCTAAGTTGAAGATGAAGTAGCTGATCGTCGTGTTCCCAGACAAGAAACTTTTTTCGATTAATCCGGAGTCCAATGCTCGTACAGATCGCTATACTTTACTCTTGAAGGATAAAGATGTTTCAGAGAATGTGATATTCAACTTTACTACCAGTTATCCCGTCAGAGTAGTTGGAGCAGTTTCTTCGAATGGATTGTAGATGCCTTTTGTTTCAAAAAAAAAAAAACTGGAGTAAAAGTTATTACTGAAGTCTATATGAACATGTTGAAGAATCAGGTGCTTCCGTTGACAAATTCATGACATAAGTATTGATTTCAACAGAGCAACACCTCCCTGTGTAACTGGTCTGCACGGAACCTTGAGCAGCTCTAATTGCTTCTTCATATAACCGTTAGTTGCGGCAAACCCGAAGCAATCGACCATGTGCTCGCTCTGCTAAAATCCCGAGTCGAAGGGTGGTGATGATCAGCGATGCCACATAAAAATCGGAATTTTCAAGCCCAAAAAATCGATGTTAGGTATAAAAATTCCAAAAATCGGTATAAATACCGATTTTTTCGAAGCTTTTAAAACAAAATTTATTGAAAAGTATTGAAAAAATTGATATTTTTCAAAAGTTTCAGTTGAGGATACAGTCCTCTGCATATTGTGTTATTCACTTTACTATAATCATTACCGAATAAAATGTTGCTTTCCACTAAGCTGAGGCTTGCTAGCTTATAATAAGCTTCAGATTTGTTCGAAATTTTACATACCGGATTTAAATACCGGAAAATCGAAACGTTTGGCATCGCTGGGGGTGATAGAGAAACAAGAGAAATCAATAGTGGGAAAACATCATTGCTAGATTGCAAACCGTTCAAGTCTGTAGGTTTGACCAAAACCGAAAAATGTATACCTACTGATTTCGGCAAAATGAAACTTGATCAACTTTTTTTTTGTCGTCAGGCAGAATTTTCGTTCACCCGCTGAATCCCTATAATTTTGTTGATGATCCGTAGAAAATCCGTAGGAAATGCTTAAAATCCGTACACGGAGAAAAAGACGACTAGTTGATACAACAATTTCTGCTAGTTATTTCAAATATAAAGGTGTTTTTGAATTTTAATCTTTTGATATTTAATTCAAATATTAATATACTTCATTTCTTCCATTTAGCACAATTTTAACAAAAACTGGGTACATTTGTACAAGCGTGTGAAGATTCCTTGCGAAGAAGAAAAAACGGCTAGAAGGGTAAGAAATGGCACCAGGTAAAATTTAATGAAATTTGCTTGTTTGAGCTTATTATCGATAAAAATTTCCCTCCTTTTAGGTAGATCTCCCTAAGATGCTGCAGAATTTCGGTTGCCGATACCGCTGATGGAATTGGTCGATATTCGGTTGGAGCAAATACATCGAATCTGGTTTTGCTTCATCGGGAAGCAGAATCGGCTGAAAATGGCCTCAAGCATTAATGTGCTGACTGCAGAAAAAACTCCTGAAGTGTTCCGGAAAGGCTAGAGTTATACTAACACCGTGAATGCGATCCCGGATGCCGATTTGACTGGGAGTTGATTGCTGATACCGGAGCTATCAGCTCCGGGATCGATTCTGAAAACAAAAAGTATGAACTGACAGCGCAGTTGGTTTCTCAGGAAGTTTTTTATGTTTTTGTTTAAATTCATTTAATAAATCAGTAATTAATCTTATTTGCAGGACATGCTTGCTATTTTCATAACAATCTGCGTCAGATGCCGTCGGGATCCACCAGCAGACGTCTCCTTCCGTCCCCGGAGGTTCCTTTTTTCGTTCGTTCTGACGTCTTGTCCCATTCGTCTTTAGTGGGTTTACCAATTCCGGAAAGTGCTTATGTGAAAATCTAGCTGGCGATCAAAACCATCGGTGGGAAGCACACCCGTAAACAACAGGAAGCAGCTGATATCCGCCATTTTCTTCTTAGTGAGCTATTGTGAATATGTGAAAATGTGGTGTATTTTTATGAATATAATATGAAAATATAATAATTGAAATGTCTATTCCGAAAAAAAGTATTGTTAAACTACATAGGTAAATTTATATGGAGGGAATTGTACAATATCACCATTTGAGATAATCATAGAAATCTAATTGAATCCATCAACTTCAAAGTTGAAAAAATCATACGACTATAGTAGAGTTTACTTTAATTGTTTTTGAATGCCTATATATACCTTTCATACCGCGAGCGGTCAAATGACGGTTTACACTGTTTTCGCTAAAACTTTCTTGTTTCTCAACCGATTTCTTTAAAATTTATAGTTTTGAAAAGCCTATTATGTGACTCAAATATGTTTCTCAGACAATTTTCAGCTACAATCGATTATTTTAAAGTAATGTTAAGTCCAAGAAATTTTTTATGAAAAAACATGCTTCGGAAAAATTGCTATAAATCTGTTCATCAGCGCTCGAAAAAAATTTCACTTAGTGCATGAGAAAGCTGAAGTTAGAAGCTATATGCTGCACATACGGAAATTTTTATCAATTTTTTTTAAGATCATAGCCACAAAAAATGTAAAAAATTTGTTGAAAAACCCGTACTTTTCAAACAATCAACCGCCAAAGCTGTTCCTGTTACTGTAGAAAAATTTCAAAAATTGAATTGGAAAGTTGACGTAATTTGTCACATTTTGGCATCTTCAGATTTTTAAAAATACAAAATACATAATTTATGACGAATTTTCAAAGGTAGCTGTTTTTCAAACATTTCATCAATTCGGATTTTTGATACAGTTTGGGAGCACTGGACTGTGGCAGACGCGATTTTCGTCGTCGGTATTTTAAAGTTATATTTATTAGTTTTTAGCCCCGTTTTTGTTTATTTTTATTGATTAAGCGACAGGAGAAATGATCCTCATTAGTTATCCAGTGAAATTTATAGCTGCCATAGTTTAACATTTGCGCAATTCAGTGTTTTGTTAATCGAAAATTTGTTTCGGGAGACCGGTTGGCATTTCGTTTAAAGTTCAGTGAAAAGCTTAAGCATGACAATAAATGGAAAGCTTTGAGAAAGCTTCAATCGAAGATGGCGTTGGTGTTATGAGATTTCCGAAAATAAGTGAATAATGGAGCGCTTACCAACCGACCGATCAACAACTTTCAACTGCAACGTGCTCAATACGAAAATGAGCAGCATAAATCAGGCAGCTAAGTACAATTATTAGATACCATACCTAAGCTAAAACATTCTTCAGAAGTTCATAAATAAAGCTCAAATTTTCCGTGAAAAGGAGAGCTTTTGAATCAACGGAAAGGTGACAGCACTGACAGCTTTGAATTTACGAAAAAAAAAGCTTTTGAAATACTAGTGGATTTCAATTTTGAAAAACAGGTGGTGCTAGCGTATATGAAATTGGCGAAAGCTTTTAAACGCTATCACCGCATAATATCGATAAATTTATCGATATCTTTCCGACATGGGTGTTGATTTTGAAAAATTGCGCACGAGAAGAGATTGCAGGCTAAGTTCATTTTACTTTCTTGTTAACCATAGTATAAATTTTTTCATAAGACTCGACTTTGCTTTTACTTGGCTAGGACTTCATATAAGTAGGTATCAGTTTTTGTGTTCGCTCCTGTATTCAAAAGGCTTTTTGGAATTAGAATTTCATGCAAAATCATCACATACCCATTCAGTTCAATGCTCTGAAATTGAATCGATAAACTTAACATCGATCAAATTGCAATTCAGGGATGCTAATTTACAGTTTATCTTAGTTAGCTACTAGTATTTCAACATTGGCAGTTAAGCTCTACTCAGCTAGCCATACCACCTAGCTATACTACTCAAATTCAGAAAGGATTATGTGATTATGTTATTACGCTATTTTTTTAAATTTGATATGTTGATATCACTAAAACAAGAAATGAAAAATCAATAGGAAGTTTAATATCGCAAGCTGAAATTTTTGGAAACATGTATCTTTTTTCATACTTACTTAGTGAACCCAATTGATGTTTTTGTATTATATTTTTATGTGGTCGTAATATTTAACAGTATTTTTTTCTTAGAAGTATTTTTTCCTAGAATTTTTTTAAACCAATGATTCATTTGAAAAATATTTATAAACAGAAAGAAGTCGTTATCGTGAATAATATGTGTTTCGTATACAAGTAGTTTTATTAAGGTATTTAAACGAATAATATATTCTGCATTATTTGAAAAAAAATCTTAGAATAAATTCTGATACAAAGATTAGATAAATATTTTAACTTTTGGAAGAGAATTTTTTTTTGGATGAGAAAAAATGCATAAAGAACAATCCACATCAAACTGTTTCACAAAGTTTAGTTTTTTTTTTTTTGCGTGTTTAGGTAAGATAAGTTTCCTCTATTTTGAATGACAGTTCAATTGATTTGAAGTTTGCTATTTAGTTTTCAAATTTTACATCGATTTCAAAGTTACAACTCAGAACACATTCACTTCATTTATCTCAAATGTATGGAATACCTTTTAAAATAATTTGAAACTAGCATGCCATTTAAAAAAAAAGTTAAAATTTATGTTAACTATATTTACCAGTGCCCTTCTTTGATCGAATGTTAACTACAATTAAATTAAATCAGTGGAAATCAACCTTATGAATTAAATTTCTGTACATAGCTCACAGTAGAACGAGTTATCTATAAAATTGCATGGTCACAGGTAACATAAAATGGTTAAGAGAATTGAAAAAAATCTAGTTTAAATAGTACACGTACCAGTAGTGTAGCAAATTAACAGTCTCTTGTTTGGTAAATATTTTCAATCAAACTTGGTACACCATCTGTAAACTGTAAAATTTCACTAAAAAATTACCAAAGCTTAGAAGAATAGTTTTTTAAATTCAGATCGCATAACACTGGTCAAAAGTGTCTCCTGATCATATCCTTTTTCCCCTATCCACAAGAAAATTGTTTTGCTAGGATGCAGAGGTAACCTCGGTCCTAAAGCATGAATTTGTTTTCTATCATCCCTTTTTATTATTTTCCTCTCTATCTATTGACTACTAGGACGTGGCCGGCGCCGTTATTGATGTCTAATAAAGAGAGAGCATCAATTTTGTTCATTGCGAATGTGCTGTCAATCCCAGACACCATTCTTTTGACCTCTGGACAAAATTGATGGCCTCGGTCAATCACGGAGTAGCAACCATTGGCGAAGTGGAATTCGTTCTACTGAGCCACGCCTACGATCATGGAATTCGAAATGTGTTTTGTTTTAGTTACGAATCCGAACATAAAAAAAATTACACAGAAAAACATTTCTAAGTTATAAGCTGATGAACCGATAAGAATAATTGATTTTTAGCATATATATTTCATAGTGCATTTCGAGTTCAATGATTTGAGGTGGATGTGAGTAGTCAATCAAGCTAAGCTAATTCCTACACCTAAATTCAGCTTTGCACTGGATTTTGAGTATGTTATCGTAAGGTTTTGGCAAAAATATTATATGCAATTGAAAGAAAATTTCATACCGGTTCTAGTGACATAACTACATTGGCGGTGCGATGCTTAAAATCATGTTGAGATCAAGACAAGTGGTTTTGAACCTTGGTGAAAGATGTTTGAATTTAATATGGGTAATACAGTACATACCTATTTCGGAATTAAAACATTTCCAGCTTAAACTTATCTTCGGCGTGCTAGAAGACCTATTTCAAAATTTCAGCTAATTTTGTCTACGCTAAGAGGATTCTAAATGGAAATTTGTGTATGGGATTCTGACACCGTTTGTCAAGAATAAAGGTGAAAATCTTGAATTTTTTCCAGAATTTCAAATTAGATTTGAAAACTTTTCATGATTTAACGACGTGTTAAAAAAAAAAACGAGATAAGCCGCCAACCGTGGCCTAGAGAATAGCGTTCAAGTCTTCTAAGCCAGAGTTCATGAGATTGAGTCTCGGTCACGGCATACACTGCCGGCCAAAAGTTTGGGATCACCCGCTAAAAAACATGCAAATTTTGATCGTTCATATCTCAGCCGTCTTAGGACATATTGCAAATCTTCCAATCTCATTTGAAAGATAATAAGCAATAGCTATTTCGGAGGTATTTTTCCCAGAAATATTGTTTTAGTTTTGCACCTAAAACTTAACCTAAAGTTAGAACTTTTTCAAAAAATCGCACTCAATATTCAAAGCCGATCATCTCGCGATAGGGTGGATCAAATTTCAAAATTTGAGTTGCATTAGAATCCTTATTCTATACTTCTCAAAACACATTCAAAAAACTTTGTGGTAAAATTAATAAATGTACTTTTAATTAATAAAATAGACAATTAAGTTATCATCCAAAAGTTTGGGATCACCCCTGGTATGGTGTATTGGCAAAAAATTTTGGGCCGTTTGGGGCGTTCATATAATTCTCATCTAACATCGTATTGCAGATCTGAAGGGTGCATTTGAAAGGTTAAGAATGGTCGTTGTTTTATAAATTCATAATTTCATGATAATATGATTCATGATAATTCATAATAATAAATTTATTTTAAAGTGAAAACCATAAAAAAAATTAACTGAAATTACCTAATTGTTTTTTTGAAATTCACTCTTATAATTCTGAATTTTTCATGGTTATGGATTTGAAATATAATTTTTCAAATGCACCCTTCAGATCTGCAATACGATGTTAGATGAGAAAGATATGAATGAGTTAAATGTGCGTGCTTTTAAAAGAATGATCCCAAACTTTTGGCCGATACACCATACTAGGGGTGATCCCAAACTTTTGGACGATAACTTAAGAGTTTATTTTATTAATTAAAAGTACATTCTTAAACTTTTGCACAAAAATTTTTCATTGTAATTTGAGAAGTATAGAATAAGGATTCTAATGCAACTCAAATTTTAAAATTTGGTCCATCCTATCGCGAGATGATCGGCTTTGAATATTGAGTGCGATTTTTCGAAAATGTTTTGACTTTAGGTTAAGTTTTAGGTGCAAAACTAAAACAATATTTCTGGGCAAAATGCCTCCGAAATAGCTATTGCTCATTATCTTTGAAATAAGATCAGAAGATTTGCAATATGTCCTAAGACGGCTGAGATATGAACGATCAAAATTTGCATGTTTTTTAGCGGGTGATCCCAAACTTTTGGCCGGCAGTGTGTATAGTACTCTTTCTGTGGGCTGGTGGTGTTAGCATTAGTAAGACGCTAGCCATTCCCAGATAACCAGAAATCGTAAGGCAGTGTTCATTTTCGATTGTATATGCATCCAGCTTAAATTGGAATTGTATAAACATCATGTTGTAGCTAAACCAAGTTATATTTTATCGTTTATGGTTTGTATAGTTCATTATATACGGTAATATTTTGTTAATCGTATAGAAAGATCAATAAAGTTGTTTGGAATCGCAGTAGAATTGTGTAAAGCTCAATATTTAATCCCACTGTACAATTACGCAATCTTTCATGCTTGCGATCTATGATGACATATTATTTCCATGCAAGTTTGTACAGTAATTGTGAGAAAATCCTATAGTGTAATTTAAACAATCTATTCATACATGTCATTCAAAGTCGCTTATTGAGATTAACTTAATCGGTAAATATATTGTTAATAATGCAATTCCTATGCTTAGTAATATCGTTATCATCTTATGACAACAATTGGAAAATTGGAAATCCTTGACAAATTTTGTTTCAAACATGAAGGCCGTTTTAATTAAGAAAAAAATATAAAAAAGAAAAAAGTGGCACATACAGTCGGCGTTTGCAAAAACACAGCCGACGCTTAAAAAAATCCGGTTAAATCGTGAAGTAGTGTTCATTGTAGATTGTATAAGCATCCAGTTTAGATTGGAATTGTATAAACATCATGTTGTAGCTAAACCAAGTTATATTTTACCGTTTATGGTTTGTATAGTTCATTATATACGGTAATATTTTGTTAATCGTATAGAAAGATCACTAAAGTTGTTTTGAATTGCAGTAGAATTGTGTAGAGCTCAATATTATATCCCACTGTACAATTACGCAATCTTTCATGCTTGCGATCTATGATGACATATTATTTCCATGAAAGGTCGTACAGTAATTGTAAGGACATCGTATAATGGAATTTAAACAATCTGAAGATTGTCAAATTGTTTAACAGTACAGTAAATAGCTAGCTAAGATCGCACAGCGCTGAATACAATTATTGATTGTTATAGAATCGTCTATGAGATAGATCAAAGTTGTATTTCAAAAAACGGCATCTATTAATAGATTTGAAGTCCGAAATGATGCAGTCAGTGGTATTTTATACGATCAACTGATTTTTAAACGGAACTCTCAACTGTACATGAACAAATTTGCTTGTTTGTATCAACATGAAATGGCGCCGAGGAAGTATCGAAAGACAGGGATCGGAACGTTGTGAGTTCGATACTGAGGAAAAAGAGACATATAAAGTTGTATAAGGTTCAATTTTTTTTCGCAGTAAACATTGAATTCTATTGTATTAATGTTCAAGGCGATTCATATCAAAATCGTTATAAGGGAAAAATATAATTGCTTTGGGATACAGTAACAATAAATTGTATTGCATGGCGAAGAAAGTTCTACAAACCTCAGGCTACCTGCAAAAGGAAATTGTAATCAAATTGTAGGGCAGGCAATATAAAGTTGTAAGTTGTACAATCCTAAGATTTTATGCAAAGCAAAGTTGCTATCAAATTGTTGAAAACGCAATACAAAGTTTTAAATTTTCAAGGTGAGCAGAATTTAGTCCGTATATTGCCTCCACTTTGGTACGTACGCTCATATAGAATATTCTATACAACGTTTTCAGATTGTACAAAAGTGTGTATATCTCAGAAACAACTGAAATATACAGACCAAAATGATCACTGGGATATATCCTTGAAAGATGTACGCTTTAGTCTTTAGTAGAATTTAGATCTCTTCAAAGAAACATGAAGTTTCACTGAGATTCTATATGTGTGTGTTCGTTTTTATAAAAAAAAGGGGTTTATTTCAACATCTAAGTTTATAAAGAAAAATGAGGAGAGACCATCGACCCTGCTTCTTTTGAAGTACCACGTTTCTTTCGAGTCCTTCCAAGTCCTTCGAAAACAGTATTGATGTCAATTTCATTGGCTAGGCTGTCACAAGCTTAATCTGGAATGTATGAAAAGTATTCTCTATCTAGGCCAATTTGAAAAAAAAAATAAAAAAAAGTTACAAATTTCTAATGAACAATGTAACTGTCTAGATTCAGCCGGGTCGGAAAGTTTCATCTGCGTTTAAGACAAGCTATAGAATGTTTCTTGGTTTTGTTTTATAAATTTTTCAATTTCATGATTGTATTTTCCAAACGAATATTCATACATGAGTTGAGTTGGTTACATAAATTTATTAAATTTCGAATATTTGTGAAACTTCCATCATTTCTAAGCTTTTTTGCTTCCAATATTGTAACTTACAACTTGTAAGTTATTATTAGATCAGCTAGTAAGTATTTAAGTTTAAAATTTAATCTATGAATCATGTGATAAACATTACTTTTAGTTATGTTGCTGACAGTGCCAATCCCTACATAGACAGGAAAAGGTAGACATTCCTACAGCATTTAAAAACAACCAACCCGATAGTTTTCGAACATACAACGGGACCTTAATTTCTATTTCAAAACTCTCGTTTACAGCAACCGACATCTTGTACCCATCAGCCCAAATCATCGCAGCCACACGAGGCACCGAACGAAATCAAAACAACATTTCGTTTCTGGAGCATTGAACTCTACTTCGCGAGCAATTCGCACAGTTTTCCACAATCCATTCATCTTTTTAATTGTTTTCATTAAGCCAGCCTAGCCTGCCAGCATCTTCTTCTCTCCCGTCAGCTTTTCATTACATTCGTCCCAGTTTTAAGTTTTTGACGGAGAAAAAAAATCATCATTTTTCGTTCGCAAGGAACTCACTGCTGGGATCCCCGGAAAAGTGATTTTCTCAACCGATCAGTAATGGTAGCTCAGCCATTTTTTTTCTTCAGCTCTTCCTCAACTCAGAAAATGGGCGTGAGTGCTTCGGAAAAATTTCCCTTAATCTCATTTTCAATAGCGATCATCCATGCGTACGATTATTTCTTCCTCGTGTTTGGTTTTGTTTTTGGTGGCTTTACTCATTTCCGCTGATAAGCTTGAGTAAATATGGTTTAGGCGAGGTTTTGATTTCATTATCGCGACGATAATTGCCGGGCTGCATTTGGCCGGGAAAAGTAACCGACATTAGCTAGGAGGAATCGTTTGGCGCAAGGAAAGTGTGGCTTTTCGCGAAATCTGGGTGGCTGGGTCTTAGGATAGGCTCCAGTGAGTGCGATGTTGGAGCAGTTGAAACTGGAGCTGTTGGATTTGGACGCAATATTTATGTTTTGTTCATCCACAAACCACAAATAGTTTGATTTCCCTCATAAATTTACCAAAAAATATCATACAGCCAAACAATTTATTTTGAAGAAAAGAGACAAAGTTTGCTTAAGAATTTTAGAATCTTCCACTTGCATATGCTTGCCTCCAACAGTTTCGAAACAAAGTATTTATCGAATTAGGCAGTTACCTATTTGGGGATTTTCAGATTTTTAGAAGTTCATTTTGATTTTTCACGTTAGGAAAAAAAAACATTCAAAAAATTCTCCAAGATCCTCATTTATATGTGAATCATCAAAATATGTATACCAACTAGGGTCAAAAAGTTGCTCCTTAAAGGCCATCTTCCAAAACTGGGAAAAGATCGATCTAGCAGATACCGTTTCTTTGGCTTTGATTTTTACCTGGATTGATTCTGAATATATTTAGCTGAGTCGATCCAGGAAATCGATACATTTAAACGTCACATATTGTCGAAATTTGGAAGTTTCTTCAAAGGAATTTAATGCATTTTTCAGAATGAAAATTGGTTCAAAAAGTTGTGAGTTGCACCCGAGTAAAGAATTCGTTGTGACGTCACGAAAATTGATCTACTTTTTTCGGATACGTTTAAGACTTCTTACTTGAAAACTATTATTGTATATCTTCAATACAAGTTTAACAAAAAAATGCGCTTCAATAAACGGATTCAATTATAATTTTTTTAACGAAATTTAGAAACTTTTTTTGCATAAACGCGGTTGTTTCAAAACGCCTTTAATAAAACAAATGAAATTGCGATCGGTTATTCAGTTATTTGCAATTTGAATAAAAATCTTATAAAAAGATCAAATTCTTCTTGTATCAATATAAGAATGAAAAAAAAAACTGTTATTAGCTTCCATTACTTGCTGGCATTATGTTCGAAGAAAATGAATAGCTAAAAAATAAATGCAATGAGATTAAAACAAATCTTGAACATTGAAAATAGATTAACTTTCCTCTATCAAACAAATTCATACGATATTTCTGGAAAAATTATTCTTAAAAAATCTGTCCTTTATTGAAATTTACAATTAGCAAATAACTTTATAAAAGTAATCATCGTCGATTGATTAAAGCAGTGATTAGTTAAAAAAGGAACATAATGAATTAGTCAATTTTCAAATCAGAAAACTTTCTTCATAAGAACAGAGCCAAAATCATTTTTTAACAAATCGAACACTTTGTAACCTTGAACCAAAGTTTCAGAAAAAATGCCTAATAACGTTCTTAGCATTTCAGTTTGACGTTTAATTTTTTTTTAATATGTTTATTGAAGTAAATTTTAAACACAGACAAAGTTCGACAAAATAAATAGTTCATTGCTTCAATATCTTAATTGAATTAAAGTCAAGTTAACTTATTCAAAATTCAATTGTTAGGAAAATAATCCGTCTTATTGAGATAAGAATGTACAATGTAAATGAAACATAAAGTGACAAAAATGCAGACTGGAGGACTGCGCTGCTGATTCAACCTTTTGTTTACAAGACCCAATTTCCGATCGTGGATTCATCAATCACATCCCCCCCTCCCCCCAGAAATATGCGTAAATTAGTCACGATCGAAGTCATTTCCTCGAACGGCGCGCGGCTGATTTGTGCCCATATTCGATGCAGCCGCAATTGCACCGTGAATAATGACGACAAACGTGTGTTGTAACGTTTTTTAATGACTTTAACACCGTACCACCATTCATGATGCAAGTCACACACATGCTCCTGGCGACGAACCCGCAATTGCATCGTCGTTCTCGAAGTCGGCCCAAACAATTGCATCGTCATGAAGAAGTGCATCATTACTCAGAGTACCGTTCTTCGTTGGCCCGGGTTGATGGTTTTGACATCCCCACCTTTTTTCCAGTTCCAGAGTTCTAACCTACCACGCGAGTTCCCTCCTGGCAAAAGTCCGGGTCCACTTCAAGGTAAGTATGGGACCTATCTAATGCTTCAGCATTTCTCCGCGCCATTTGCTTAGATCTTTGCTGGTTCCATGATGGCGGCCAAGTTGACTTCCGAGAGTCTATCGCGGGCTGTTGTGCCTCCATCTCTGACGGGTTTTGTCCACGGCAAACGAACCCGGACTCCAGCTCTTTTACTTGCCAGCTCCTATCGTTTGGCAGCTATCTTTTCCCCCATGGATATTCTTCTTCTAATACGTGTTATGACGATATTTTTTGTGGAATAGCGGTTACTTACGGTACTTTTCGATTTCAATGCCGACGGCTCCCAGCCCGGGTTGTGGCTTGTCTTGGCGCACTCACAATTCCCCATTTCTCCATCCGTGTGGGCCAGGTCTCGTCGTTGGTCGTCTCGCTAGGGGTATTTTGGAAGCGGGCTGGAATCACTCACCGGTAAACGGGGAGAGATTGTTTGTGATCGAGCCGTGTGGCTGGGGATCACCTCCTTCACCTTCTCTCACCAATGCATGGAGTTCCTAAAGAGGGGGCCAGGGAGAGGCAAACCAAAGGTGCGCAAGTCGAGCTCCGGGGATGGTTAGCCTATATTTGCACTCGGCAGTTCGTTGACTTTTGCTTCTCCGCTTTGGTTCTTTCATTCGGTCAAATTGTGGACCAGTCAGCCCAGGCAGCGCTTCGTAGGTGGTTTTTGTGTTGTGTTGTTTGTTTGCTCGGTTGCTTTCTTCCTTTCTTTGAGTTCACCTGGTCTTTTCCGGGGCCAATCAACTTGTGTGGATCAATATCAGCTGTGAAAAGGTCACGGCTTCGCCAATCTTGGTGGCTACATAATTCTTTCAAATTTACAGGGTTTTACATAACTATATTATGAAACGATAGACAATTGTCGTACAGAAAAAAGTACAATATTTTACTTCAACAAAAGAAGGTAGGGAGAAGCAGGCTATATGCGCCTTTTAAGCGGAATACAGATTTAATCAAATATAACATCGAATATGTGTACAAAAACTATATAGGGGAAAACTGTACAAGACGCACCAACGGGGTGAGATGGTCCTCGCCATTCTTTCTATATATAAAGATATAGTATATTATTTCTTTATATATATATATATAATATATATAATATAATATATAAACGACTTTTGTTCTTAGAAACAGAAGGATTGATGGAATCAGCTTGAAATTTGTTATTTTTCATGGGTAACATAAATATAAAGTATTATGATAAACCAGCCTGCGATTTGCCAGCAATTTGATGAAATTGCAGCTAATCCTATTTCCACTCGTCTGCACTTTCGGAAGAATATATTTTTTTTCGTATTTCACTTATTTCTCAGAAATTTTAACTAAAATCAATTCTATCAAAATTGGGGCAGAATGCCCACAAGACCACGTGTTTTACACTCTAATTTTGTATGCGGTTAACTTCCAAATTACGATAACAATGCATAAATATAACAAATTTCGTCCTTGTTCGAGTAAAAAGGTGCACCAATATTCGACTTGAAAAATTATCTGCCGCCGTGTTTCGTTACCTACCTGTAGACGTTTTACCTACAAAAAGTGTGTTCTTAAAAGCGAGATTTTCGATAAGTTTAGCAATAATGAATGATTTTTTACCAGAGTGTGGTTAATTAAAAAAATACGATGAACATGTAACTAAACATTTGATTTTTCCAGTGTTCGGCATCGCTAACTGAAAAATTAGAACCGCTAATTAAATCGCTACCTCATACAAAGTTAGCGATCGCTAATTAAATACGCTAAATGTGCCAAAAAAGTTATCGCTTTAAGCTTAAAGCGCTAATCGCTAATCGCTAACTGTTTACCAACATTAAGGCCGGAACAGATATCAAATTTTTCTTCAGTCACGCACTTCCCCCTTTCGATTTTTCCAACTCCCCAAGGGGGAATTAATGAAGTTTCAAGTATTTAATTTAAAATTAGATAAATTTATCGTATTTTCATAAAATTATTTGAGCAAAACCAAAACTGTCAAAGATAGGAGTTTTAACGAGTGTCTGTGTTCTGTAAATTAAAACAAACGATTTTTGAACAATTAAAGAAAGAGCAAAAGAACAGAATGTGGAAAATGGGAGCTATATTTCTTTTTTTTTAATTTAAATTTTGGTTAAAAATTTACTCGATTTATTGATTTTGTGCAAAGCAGATAGTATGCAATTTTGTTTCAAATAATCTTTTGTGCAATTCATTTTTTGTTTGTTTTGTGATTATTTTACATAATCCTCATTTAAAATCTTTAACCTGTTTTCCTCTTTTTCAAATTAGCAGGAACATTGTAAAACGTGAATATATATACAATTTCTATTTGAACTTAAAACGAAGGCTACAATAGTGATTTTATCTTATTTTCATATGAACTGATCTGAAAAATCTCTAAAAAACTGTATTGTGAAAAGTAAATAGCTCAACTACTTGAAAACAAATGCTGATGAAGAGATGTTGAAAATAGTTTTATATTGTTTAACACCTTTTATTGTTATCTTCTTCTGTAAAAGTTGCTAAAAATGTGCTTAAAGAGAGAAAAATGACACTAAAAACATCTTTTCTCTAACTTTAGTACGCATTCCTCCAATGAATCCAATTGAGCAATCAGAATGATGCACAATGTCACTTTGACTTGATCAATGAAAAAAATTTATTATATCACTAAGAATTCGAGAGATTGATACAAATATATGGGAGTTAGCGATCTTCAATTAGCGGAACCCAAAATTAGCGGAACTTTTCAATTCGCTAAATCAATCCAAACTTAGCGGCAAAATTAAAGCGCTAACAAAAAGTTAGCGGACTAACTAGCGAATAGCGGATTAGCGCTTTTGTGCCGAACACTGGATTTTTCAATTATTACATGCCGTATAGTCATTGTTTAATTTCTCACCATCCTTTCGGTATGGTGCGTTCTGTCCACTAGTTTTGGCGCTCTACTTCTCGGATGATATTTTGGCTGTTTTAGCTTTTTTTTTTACAAAAGTGTAATAAAAATCGTGTCTTTATCATGTTCTTCCTTTTTGATAATACGTAAATCTGATCTCTGAATCGTCATAAACTTTTAATTTGGCTAACGCTGTAAATAGCGATTGTGCTTAACTGGTGCGTCTTGTACAGTTTTCCCCTACACATGAGCAGGCATCTATTTTCTATACATTGGAGTATTTTTAATGTTGAAATATCCTTCAGATTTCGAGAAAACTAATTTACATTATAATATCTGTTGTCATAACTGCCGAACCTCGAGTCGTGCGGGCTAAATACGCCTAATTTATTCTGGGGCAAAATTTCTATGTTCATGGTAATATTTCCGTATCACTTGATAACTTCCGTACGACAAAGCTGATTTTTTTTAAATCTATTTGTTCAACTCTCTCTTTAGATGATGAGATTCGAAGTTTTAATGATAAAAATCATACATTTATTCAATTCAAACTGTTATTTTAGGATACATGCATTTTACAAACATGATGGGGTCAAAAAACACTATTTAATTGCACTTTTTATCCATTATGAAACCTTCATAAAAGCTTAAATTTATTTAACTTATTAAGTTAATTTGAATAAGATACAAAAACCACCATTTTTTTGAGCTTCCTTACGTATAATTTTTAAAAGTCAAAACCTGACAAAGCCAAAATCTATGTTTTTTTTTATTATTTACTTAAAATATGTTAGTAAATCTTCAATATGAAATATAATGAAACCCAGCAAACATAAAATCGCGTTAGAAATGATAGCTAAACTCGTTAACAATGTTAACGCGAATCGCAATTGAAACCAAATAAGTAAACAATCGTAAACATGGTTACTTGAAGTCGGATAAAATCGGATATGATAAAAAGTCCACCTTGTTTCAGATTCTGAAGGCGAATTCATTCAATTTGTTTTCCCGCGCGGGCTTCAAGTGAGAAAACAACCTTGTTGTTCTCTCTGCAACTAGCAGTGTAACCAGACGGCAAAAAATCAAATGGTATATTTGAATGAATATTTCAATGAGAGAAGCAGAAAATGTTTTCGCTGGCAACGGTTTGTATGGTTTCCCAAGTAACACAGATCAAGCTAACTAGCATTTCGATGTTTTATTATGGTTTTATTATGGCTTTTTTGTGCAGCTCGTTTTATGATGGTCTTATTATGGTCATGCAAAATGCTTATATTCTTGAATCGACCATCTGTTTTCAGATTGTTTTGAAAACGCTTACGAATCTTCCATTAAACATACTGTTTTAGTTATTAAGAAAGAGTTAGGAATGCAATGTTTAAACTATAATAAACTTAGAAGTTTGCTCCAAGCTTTTTTTTGCATGTTCTATAATAGCACTCAGTGCCTGATTATTAAACCACCATTAAACTTAGTGACAGTTCTCGATCAAGATGTCAAAACAGGCCACGCTCAGATTAGATAGCACATATTTGAATTGGAATTCCCATTTTTAAACATTTTTGATAAGTTCTGTGTGTTGATTTTGAGTTGAAATAATAAAAAATTATAAAAATCTATGAAAACTTCGAATTACCGGAAGTGGAATGAATAACTCTACAATATGAGTATTGAGAGAAAGGGTTCAAATAGGAGGAACAAAATTTGTTGCTTGACGCCATCATTAATACAAGATGGCGGATTTCGCTTTTATTTTCAATGTTAAAAATAACTGAAAATATCATGAAACCTTCTTTATATTGTTATTAGGTGAAAGTAATAAACGAGTAGAAGTCGAATTTCGTTGTCCGTCGCCACCTTAAATTCCAAGATGGCGGCTACCACTCAACTTGAAAATAGTGTAAATCAGGCATGTCAAACTAGGGGATCGCGGGCTGCATGTGGCCCGCGGCCTAGGTCAATGCGGCCCGCATATCCCCGTCTTAAATTGTCACAAAAAAAACACCACTGATTTTTATGTAAAATATTACTGCAAAAAAACTAAAGCTGAATGTACCGATTTAACTGATTTTGGCTGCGGCCCTCTACGTCATAGAAAATTTTTAATGCGGCCCGCACACCTAAACGAGTTTGACATGCCTGCTGTAAATGACTGAAAATCGCCTCAAACCCTTACAATATGGGTATTAGTTGAAAGAGATGAACCAGTAAAAGTCGAACTTCGTTATTTGACGCCATCCAAATTCAAGATGGCGGTTTCCGCTGAACTTTAAAATGTTGTATATGACTTATAATCGTATGAAACCCCAACAATATTGGTATTGGGTAAAAGGGCTAAACGAGTAGTAGTCGATTTTCTCTTTTCGCTTTACTCTAAATTCTGTAAGTGACCCAAAATCGCACTAAGCAACTACAACACAGACCCCAATCGTTTTAGGCAACATTCGATTTTGGAAACATCTGATTTTGGCACATGTCCCTAAATCAAACAAATAACAGAAACAACAAAACCTTATAGTTTTCGCTTTAATAGGACCAATACAATTTATACAGATTAGCATGATAGACAATGATGTCAATAGCAAATATGGCAAAAAACAAAAACTATCGACAAAACACGGAAAGTGCTAAAGCATCAAAAACATGATAAAAAAATGTAGTACTAAGTAAAAACAAAGTTGGGAAAAAATCGTTCGATTTTGACAACACAAAATGTTCGAGCGGGTTGCCAAAAACAATCAGGGTCTGGTTCTTCTAGTTTATCCCTTTAACGAATACCAATATTGTAAAGCTTTCGTTCGGTTTTTACTCATTTGCAGAATTTTAAATCTCAGTGGAAGCCACCGTCTTGGATTTCAAGATGTCGCTCGATAGAAAACATCGACTTTTACTCGTTTGGTCCTTTCACACAATGCCTATATTGTGGGAGTTTCATGCGATTTTCAGTGCAGCATTTTAAAGTTCAGTGAAAGCCGCCATCTTGGATTTCTAGATGCACCTGATAGCGAAATTTGACTTCTTCTAGGTTAGCCCTTTTAGCCAATACCCATATTGTGGGGGTTTCATGCGATTTTTAGTTATTTGCAGCATTTTAAGGTTCAGCGAAAGTCGCCATCTTGGATTTCAAGATAATCTGATAGAAAAATTGCACCTAAACTGATTAAGCCATTTTACCCAATGACCATATTGTGGGAATTTCTAGTGACTTTTAATGATTTCAATCAGTTCGGTGGAAGCCGCATTCTTGGATTTCAAGCTGACGCCTGATAGCGAAATTTGTATTCTACTCGTTGATCCTTTTCAACTTATACCCATATTGTGGCATGTGATTTTCAGTAATTAACAGCATTTTAAAGTTCAGTGGAAGCCGCCATCTTGGATTTCAAGTTGACGTCCGATAGCGAAATTCGACTTCTTATAGTTTAGCCCTTTCACCAAATACCAATATTGTGGGCCTTTCATACGATTCTCAGTGACTAACAGCATTTCAAAGTTCAGCGGAAGACGCCATCTTGGATTTCAAGATGGCGTCGAAAAGAAAAAAAAATCGGCTTCTTCTAGTTTAGCTCTTTCAACCAATACCCATATAGTGGTTGTTTAATGCGACTTTTTGTCATTTACAGCATTAAAAGTTCAGCGGATGCCACCATCTTGGATTTTAAGATGGCGTCTGATAGCGAAATTCGACTTCTACTCGTTTAGCCCTTTCACTCAATACCAATATTGATGAAGTTTCATGCGATTTTAAGTCATTTACAACATTTGAACGATCAGCGGAAGCCGCCATCTTGGATTTCAAGATGGCGTCATACAACGAAATTTGACTTCAACTCATGATTTGTTCCACGGGTGATTAACAACCAATCCGTTTTCATTTAAAATGTCTGTCCTCATTTACTGTAGGTACTAAGGATTAACAACTCAGAAATGAGGAACTCATCCTAAGCGTGTATTTAGTTGGCTTGCGAGAGAAACGTCAAACCGAATTGACTAACGCCATGTTGGTTGCTAAATTGAAGGGCACAAAATGACGCCATTTTTATGGAGTCACAATGCAAGCATTGGAAAATATTTTTTCAGGCCCATTTTCCATCAATTCCATCATGATTGACCATCAGATTTGATGAGGCGCATTTATTTTAAGATACTATTTCAAACACATTTTACCAAAAATCTTGACTGACAGTACAAAAAGGCTCATAATATGATTAAAACATTGGTTTTTTTGGCTATTTATTTTACCAGATTACATCTCAATAATGCAATCATCATTCATCAACCATTATGGTTGCTGGAAACAAATAAAAATAAAACTCCGAGAACTCACAGAATCGAAACAAACAAAAATTCCTAACATGCTTAATAATAGCTTTTTAAAAGCTTTGGTGATCAACATTGATGACCAACATTGATATGTCATGATGACGTTTCTAGGGTAGGGCCAAATAGCCTAATTTTGGCTTTATCAGAGTCCTGGTGATGTTATAGAATGCGCTTTAGCTCTTTATGAAGATTAATGCTATAGTATAAACGAAATTTTGCTGACCATAATAAAGCTAAAATTGTTACTTGGGATGTATGCATTGAGAGCTTAAACCGGCGCTCTTTTACATTCTTTTAGGATGTACGAATGAGGTGTTGAATACAGTCCAATCTTTATGTATATCGCTTTAGCCAGAAGTTTAACTCTTTCTTCGCCATGGGACCCATATTCGGGTGATGGATATATTTCCTGGGAGGCCCCGTCACATCAAAAACGTGTGACGCTCTCTTACTCAAGTTAGTAATATGATGTAGTGCCTCCACTTTGGAAGGAAAGTACTGTTTATTCGAGTTTTAAACAATTATTCTATAATGTAAATTAAAGGTATTACAAAGTTGTAGGCAAATATATACCATTAAAAATGTTTGCTGGGCCATTAACCTTCTTCAATACGCAGAACTATGAACAGAATCAAAAATGTTTCAAATGTTTGGTAGTTATAATATAAACTTATTTAGGTAAGTATTGATTAATTTCTGGATGTTCAATAGTTGATGTGAAGTTTTCTCTTAATTTGGCCTCAGCGTCAGAATTGGAATTGGAAGGATTTCATAAAATTAGAAGCTCGTTATAGTAATTTTTATATTAAAAAAAACTATTCTTATTTAAAATGTGCATACCTTAAGCATTCTAGAATTATTTTCACATGTAGTCAGGCTGGCATTTTCTTAAAAACCTGGCATGAACCTGACTATTGATTTCAAATTATCCATTCTAAAAACAGGGCAAATCTGTCAAATTCCAGGTATTCATTCCAAAAAATTGAGGGGAAAGTTAAAGAAAATTATATGAAACTCGAATGTTTTTTTGAAGCACATCAGCAGCGTATAAATCGTGTGGAAAGCATCCAATTTTTGTTTGTTAACTTTGATGTAACAAATTCACAAAGTTTTTTTATGTACGCAAAAATCAAAACAAATCCGTGCAGATTCTCTTTTAGTAAAGGACCAAGTTTTCATTAACTCAAAAAAAAATCACGTTTTAACGTTCCACAAAAATGCTTCTCATTCATCTACCGGGTTATGCATTGTTTTTACTTTTGAAGCATAAACTTGAAACAACACGCTGTAAAAAATTCAAAAGCCGATGAGTTGCTTGATTTTTCCAAAAAATATATGACGAAAATAAGAAAATAGGATCAAGGATCCCCATTCTCCCCAAGTTCTTAGCATTACTTTGTCAAAAAAGTCTTTATGTCTCACTTATTCAGGTTTTCTTTGATAGAGATTCATGAACAATTCTTTTTTCTTATGGAGGTTACCTGACTGAATCAAAGTTTCTTCAAAGTTATTAAGAAATTTAAGACTTATTTAAAATATTATTACTGGAAGACGTTTATTGGAAAATTTTAATGCTTAACATTATAAATAAGCCAAGTGGGTTCATCGTTTACTTCGGATGATGATGGTTAAAAAAAATGTTTGTCAAAAAGTTTCGCATTGAAAAACAAGAAATTCTATTAACATCACTGCTTGCGCCCCGCGAAGTATTGCAATACCTCGCTAGGCAGCGAGTAGTGATGTTAATTAAATTTATCGTTTATCAATCCCAAAAGACATATACCTGTTAAACAGCCAAAAACTTTTTTGCCTAATAAGATACGAAGTTACGAATTTCGACGGTGTTCAACGGGGTTTTGCCAGCTACCCCATTTTATAAAGAGGGTGATCCGTAAAACTGTTGATGTATAAGAAGTAGGATTAACATGGAACATAAGTTTTCTTAAAACTTTTGAAGATTAAAATTGTTGCATGCTGCCCCAGTTGCCAGTACTTAAAAATTCTCCAAAAATCATTAATCAGTTTTGAAGCAAAACGAAGCTTTTTAGAACCTATGGTTTGAGAAATTCAAAAATGTCCCCAAATTGACTAAGTCTACCGTTACAGTCCCTGGAGTCTCAATTTGACACTTCTTGTTTCCCAATTGATTTTTACAAAATTTATAGTTTTGAAAACCTCGTAATGGAACTCAAACGTGTTTCTTAAACAATATTCAGCTTCAACGCTTCAGTTTAGCGTTGAAAATACAAGATTAGTACCGTAAACAGTTTAAACTACAAACGCCATTTATTCTGACAAGCAAATTTCAGTAAACAACTGATTGTTTGGATCTTTGTGAAACCGGGAATACCCCAACTTGCCTTCAGAATGTAGTCAATTTACGGTCACACTTTGACGCTATTTGGATTGTTATTACTCAAGCTTAAAATCACGAGACGATGGTGATAATTCCTAACGGTAAATCCGCGACTCCTTCTGACGACGTCGACGGACGCCATGTAGATCAAAGCAGAGCGAAAACAGATCTCAGACCTTTGCGTATTTTCCGCGCCAACTTTAGCGGATGCCATAATCCAGAATCGGGACACCTACTCGATAAGGTGATATATATTTCTTTGAAGTTTTGTGGGGTGTATTAGAAAAATATTCTTTTAAACTAGTCCCAGTCTGGTTCTTTGGGAGTCTTCTGTGTTTTTCAATTTTCATGCTTGGTGAATCAGTTGATTTTTTTGCACTCTGAAAGGTCCCGAAGACGTTGAATTGGTTAGTCACTGATGTGAAGGCAAACAAATTTTGAAAAAAATGATGCTTCATCTCCCAAAGCACTCGTTGAATCATTGTAAAATAAACGAAGCATTTCACTGTAGTAAACTTTCCTTCAAATTGTAACGACGATAAATCATCCCATCAAGAAAGCTAAGTCATCGTCAACAATGGAACGGTGTCAATGAACGAACTTGAACTCTAGGTACTGTCTATTGACGATCTGATGCTACTGTTGTTTTGCTTGGGAAAGCTTTTCAGTGTGTTTTCCGCGCATTTTTTTTCCTCAATCTTAGACTTCCTTCATGTTTAAACTTTTGCTGGGTTATGATTCTTTAAAGAGTTGAGAAATATCAATGCATATTTTTTTAATTATTTTATTCTGCAGAGATCGAGAGATAAACAACGTCACTTATTCATTTAACCCTCATCCGCATTAGGGTGTCATTTTGACACCATTGCAAGTTTGAAGGCTTGTAACTTTTTTCAGAAGCTTCAAAATACAAAAATTTCTTCGGGGACCCTAAATGAATTCAAAAGTTCTTCAATATTGCATCTTTACTTTTTTTTATGGACGAACCCTGGAAGCCTGGACAAAAAAACTCCCTTTTCCGACTTTTGGTGTCATTTTGACACCACAAACGTAAAATCTATTTAAGTCGTTTGAATTATTATGAACTTCATATAAAACTTATATCAAAAGAAACCTTGTAATGTCAGTGAAATATGTTTAGAACATTATATACAGCTAAAGTTACAAGTTTTCTCGTTATTCAGCATGAAAGAAAAAAAATCTGAAAAAACATGCCTCACGAAAACTGCTGTAGTTTATATGTTACACGTCCAAAAAAATATTTGCCTTATGCATATGAAAGCTGAAGTTAATGCCTACATCATGAAGACAAGAAATATTTTTTTAAATTTTTTTCAATGAAATGGTCACAAAAAGTTCAAAAAAGTGGTCTAAAAACCCTACTTTTTATTCGATTGCTAGTAAATACTGTTTGAGCGATGGTAGAGTTTTGAAAAAAATATGACTACAAAATGTGTTAAAATTCCAACATTTTGCTGTCTTTAGATTTTTGATGCAACAAAAATTGAATTTACTGGAATTTTTCAAAGTTCACTACTTTGCGCGATTTTTTTACAAATTGAAATTTCATCTCTTTTTGTGGTCCACCGTCAGGTTGTACCCGGATTATCAGTGCTTTTACTTTGTTTGGACCAACCAAGAGTATATTCATTGGAAAGCATATTTAATCTTCATTCTAGTGAGGTGCAACAAATCACGCTGTGAGATTTCACAAAAATATGAAAATTATAAACGTAAAATCATTCCTGAATTTCTAGAACTACAAGCACCTCGTCCAGCAAAACGTGTTTGTTTGCTCTCCGAGTAGGTACGGTGGGTGGTTATTCGGGCAGAGAGCGAAGCCGACAAACGAAATAATGATGCGTGTCGAACATTTCTTGGTTGAAAATATTCTATTGAGAGTAGTTTGCATTTGCTAGTCACGACACGCATCATTATTTCGTCTTTCGGCTTCGCTCTCTGCCCGAATCACCACCCACCGTACCAACTCGGAGAGCAAACAAACACGTTTTGCTGGACGCGGTGCTTGTAGTTCTAGAAATTCAGGAATGATTTTACGTTTATAATTTTCATATTTTTGTGAAATCTCACAACGTGATTTGTTGCACCTCACTAGAATGAAGATTAAATATGCTTTCCAATGAATATAGGGGGAAGTGTTCCTAAATGCGCATGTTGGGTAATATGCGCATACAGCCGATTGACTATATGGCTGGAGATTCATCATATCTAATCAGTGCAGTTTGAGGGCAATACGCTTTAAACACATGGCATGAAAAAATTAAATTGTTATATAAAGTCGAAAAAATTTAAAAATTCAAACAAGATTTTTGTCAGTTTTGTTAGAATATATTGAACTTTAATTATCGTGCGTACAGATTCTGGGAACAAAAATTTTGATAGTTTTTCTTTCTTAATCATCTGGAAATCGGAAATTCAATAAATTGAAGCTTTTGGCAAAGTTGTAAATGATAAGATGTTGGATTAAGAGACAGGTTCTGAATGCCCATATCAAGGCAGGTTAAATGCCTATATCAAGAAAAATAGACTAGTTTTATAAATTTTTTACTTTTTATCATTTAAACATTAAATCTACGCCCAAATCACGATCTTACAGCGAAAAAATAAGAACTTCATACTGATCCGATAAAAATACGATATGAACTAAATATTACCATGAAATATGGCCTTATGGCATACTTAACTATGTTTAATGCAAAAGAGCTAGTGATGTAAAAAATTTCACCGAAATTACAGCCTTGACGTATGCTTAACATCCGTTTCTACCATTTTCAATTAAATAATATTAGAATATTGCAAGTGTTAATGAAATATAGCTAAAAACATAAATATGCGCATTTAGCCCGCCAGTTTCGGAAATCGGCTATTTTGACTTCTTTTATTATTAAATTATTTTCACAAAAACTGTAAGAGATTTTAACAGAAAAATTGCTCTAACGTATATAAAACAGTTGTCCGCCCATGTGTATATAGTTTTCAGACTCCTATCTATTGGAATATGGGAGAAAATGAGTGTTTTCCTTAATATGCGCATATAGCCCGCCTCTCCCCTACTCTTAGTTGGTCCAAACAAAGTAAAAGCACTGATAATCCGGGTACAACCTGACGGTGGACCACAAAAACAGATGAAATTTCAATTTGTAAAAAAATCGCGCAAAGTAGTGAACTTTGAAAAATTCCAGTAAATTCAATTTTTGTTGCATCAAAAATCTAAAGACAGCAAAATGTTGGAATTTTAACACATTTTGTAGTCATATTTTTTTCAAAACTCTACCATCGCTCAAACAGTATTTACTAGCAATCGAATGAAAAGTAGGTTTTTTAGACCACTTTTTTGAACTTTTTGTGACCATTTCATTAAAAAAAATTTAAAAAAATATTTCTTGTCTTCATGATGTAGGCATTAACTTCAGCTTTCATATGCATAAGGCAAATATTTTTTTGAACGTGTAACATATGAACTACAGCAGTTTTCGTGAGGCATGTTTTTTCGGATTTTTTTTCTTTCATGCTGAATAACGAGAAAACTAGTAACTTTAGCTATATATAATGTTCTAAACATATTTCACTGACGTTACAAGGTTTCTTTTGATGTAAATTTTGTTTAAATCGGTCTAACACGCCAAAAGTTATAACGATTTGAGCTTGTGGTGTCAAATTGACACCACAAGTGCTGATTAGGGTAATGAAATCTAATGCGGATGAGGGTTAAGGTAAGTTTTTGACCATAATCACGATTACAAGTAATTCGTACCACCTGCCTTCGAGTACTTTTGAGTACTTTCGAGTCTGACAATAAGTTGCACTCAAGCTCAACCAACGCATCAGAATGAGTTGATTTTTTTTTTTTGCTTCAATGTACAGAACAAGCCCAGGAAATATGGAGAGGGGTTAAAAAAAAAGAACCTGAACAAGTCACTTACTTAGCCTACCCGCCTCCAAGCTGTTGTTTGTCCCTCCATACGACGAAGGCTTGAATTGACGCGCGCGCATGTGTTGACCAAGAAGTCGCCAGAGTTTATTGACACACTTACGTAAGAGCACCGGAGTGAATGGGAAGATATGGACTGGACGAAAGACGGATCGTTGCAGTGCGCATTGTGTCTGGTGAGAGAACTTGTTCAATATTCATGACACTCGAGAAGCTTCAGTTCTCTTGCTGGGGAAGCTCTGATTCTTCTGGTCGGAGATGAATCTTTTTGAAACTTATGAAATCGGATTTGCTTCTTTCAAATGAATCATCTTCAAATTTTATTAAAAAGGAAGAAAATGAACAAATACCTACGACCTTCTAGTGTATGTAGGAAGCGTTTTGGGATATGACCTCCATATGAAGGTTTTTAAACAGATACACTAAGAAAATTCAAATACTGTCCCATATTATGATTTATTTTATTTACAAGGTTTTCCGCCTCACGACATAACCTGTTGAACAATATTCCACCAATCCACTCGGTCCATGGAAACCGTTTTCCAACGTCTCGGGCATCCCACATTTGTCAGATAACGCTGCACTTGGTCTAACCACCTTACTCGTTGTGTCCCTGCTTGTCTATTTTCTACCGGATTGACAGCGAACACCTGTTTTGCGGAACAGTCGTTCGGCATTCTTGCAATATGTCCTGCTCAGCGTATCCGTCCAGCTTTCACCACCTTCTGGATACTGGGTTCGCCGTAGAGTCGCACGAGCTCGTGGTTCATCCTTCGCCTCCACACTCCGTTCTCCTGTACGCCGCCAAAGATGGTTCTTAACACTCGTCGCTCGAATACTCCGAGTGTTCGCAGGTCCTCCTCGAGCAATATCCATCCATGACTCGAGCCCGTTGAAAACAACCGGTCTATTGAACGTCATGTACAAGTTACACTTCGTGCGAGGGCTAAGTCTTCTCGACCGCAGTTGCTTGAGTCGTCCATAGTAGGCACGACTTCCGCTGATCATTCGCCGCCGGCTCTCACGGCTGGTGTTATTTTCTGCGGTCACCAGTGAGCTGAGATAGACAAAATTTTCGACTATCTCCAGCTCGTCGCCGTCGATCGTGACCTTGTTATTACTGGACAAGCGGGTTTGGTCGGTCTCGGATCCGCAGGCCAGCATGTACTTCGTCTTGGACGTATTAATCATCAACCCCATCCTTCCTGCTTCGCGTTTCAGTTTGCGATTGATCTCTTCCACACCGCCGCTGTTTATCTGCCAACTATATCAATGTCGTCGGCAAAGCAGATAAGTTGACTGGATCTGTTGAAAATCGTACCCCGCATTTCGAACACTGCTCGTCGAATAACAACTTCTAGCGCCACGTTGAACATCATGGAGGATAGACCATAGCCTTGTCTAAGCGCCCTGCGTGATTCGAATCAACTCGACAATTCACTCGAGATCCGCACACAGCACTGTGTTCCATCCACCGGTTGCTCTTTTTTACCATGAAATAAAAAGAGGTCGGATCAAAAGTGGTCGAACTAAATTGCGTGTAAATCGATAATTTGTTTATTAAAAAAATCTAAGTATCTTTCTTTTTTAAGTTCAATCTGTATAAAAGACGTAAAAAATACTCAGTTAAGATTCCGGTCGACCAATCCCAAATTGCCGAGACTTTCGTTTGACGCCTGCCATCAGATTTAGTACAGTTACCTTATCCACTTTCTTCGGCGCAGAACGCCAGATTGCTTTGAACTGCTTCTCGCTGCTTACAGTTTTTTTTTGAGCTATTACGGTTTTGCTTAACTATCATCCATTATTTTTCGATTGAGAGAAGTTCTGCGTTACCCTTGGGCACAACCTGAATGTTGTTAGCGGCATAACACTCCATGGCCTTTTTTCAAAATTGCAGGATGCTAAATCCAGCCAAAACAGTACAGACAAGTCATGTTTCTTCAAGAAAGACAGCAAACGGTTTCGAAGACACTCTTTTACGTAAATTTCCTAGTTGACGATCCTGGCTGCAACGAAAATTTCTTGGCAAACTTTGATAGTTTAATATGCTTGAAAATGTCTGCCACCTTTCCCCTTCCGGTTGCTGTATAAAACTTGTCAAAGAAACTGTCTGAAGTCAGCCTTGGCGTGGGTTTCGTCGTCCATTACCACTAAACCAAACTTTGTCTACAATGTCGTATACAGATTCCGAGATCTTGTTTTTGCCATAAGGTTTTGCTTTTCATTGCGATTGGCAGTCACAACCTTCTTATAAGTCGAAAGTCCGAATCATTTTTAAGCTTCATGCACGGTTGTAGACGATATTGATTGGCGACATCTCAAACGGAGAGATTGGAGTTTAGTTTGAAAGTGCTTCTGTTCGTCACTGCGGCTCCCGGATTTAGATTTCCCCCAGATCCCAGCTTCCTAGTTGTCGAAATACGTTCCCCGAACACTTTTATTACTTTGGTGACGGTTAATTTCGCCACATTCAATGATTTTGCAATTTCTGCGTGCGTGTCGTTTAGATTTTCATGACACACTTACAAAATTATGATTCGTAGCTCTTCTAGCTTGGACGCGAATTTGGAAAACTAAACTTTTTTGACAACTTTTACTATAACATCATTTTCTCAGAAACTGTAAGAGATTATAATTTAAGAATTGCTCTAACGTAGATAAAAAAGAAGACCGCTCAAGTTTAAATAGTTTTCAGGCTAATTTCTATTGAAATATAAAAGAAATTGGGTATTCTCCTTAGTATGCGCATTAAGCCCTTCTCTTCCCTTTGTGATCGATCAGATAAACTCTCTTATCCTCAGAACGGATTGATGGGATGGTACGATGAGGCTGATAAACTAATTCATAGCCATAACTAAGGGTGAGTAAATTCTTCATCAAATTAAACTCACCTTTATCACTTAATTTATCGGCCTAATCAGTGAAAATTGATGTCCTTTTTATGAGGAACATCTAAGTATTACGAAATTTTATAAACGGATAAAAAGTTAGAATAAAGGAAAGATGGTGAAAATGAGCGGGTCTTAAGATGTTCTTACCTTGAAATGATCTTAATTTTGATCTATTATTGGACGTGTAAAATTTGTTTTTCCAAACGTTATTGGCTTCATTAAAAAGATATTAAAAAAAAATCTAGTAGTTTGTTGTTTTTGAAACTTCTCAGTCCGGAGATATTGAGTTTTAAAAATGATGACGTTTTGAAAGTTATAAACAACAAAGAGGGAAAGGTCCAGAGAAGAGGGGTGGGTGGGTAATTTTCAAAATCTCAGGAGTCATTCAGCCAAATTTGGTGAATGCCGGATATTATTTTCCCTGTGCACACTTGACACGGAATTTACATAAATTTCGCAAGCAAAAAATCCTCAGAAATGTAGTGAAATCCAAAATCGGATGATAACACTAGTTAACAAAATTATTTAAAAAAAACCTGACCCATTTTTCCAATTGAAGATTGACCGCTGAATCTAAAAATTGATTTCATAAAAATGTTAGTAGAACACTTTTTGAAATATGCTCCAATTATGAAAATTTGGTATGAGAAATCAAATAAAATAAACTTGAAATTAATTTTTTTTCATATTGAAGGTGAATAAATTTTCTTTCAATCATCTGAACTTCATTTCGTGTAAAATTAACAGTTTTGTCAATATTTGTGAGTTGCTGATCAAAAACAATAAAAAAAGCGTAGAAAAAATTAAACTTCATCTACTTATTTGGCTTAAGTATTAAAATTTAGTTTGTTTTAGGACAATCAATCATAAATAAATTGGCCAATGAAAAAAAAGTTATTAATTATTACTGCTGTTTTTCTCCCAGCTTTTTTTTTTCTTTTAACGAATAAAATGTCTCAAAACTCTATTCACACTAAATGATCAATGAAACCTTTTCCTGTAGTCAGATATTGTTAAACACTTTAATTCATGACATTTTTTGAATGAGAACAGCAATCATTGAGTCAGTGAAATAATTACATTTTAATTCGAATAACACAACTGAACAGGTTGGAAGCCATTATTTTGAGTGTTATGAGAGTTATGGCCCATCGTAGTTGAAAATAATTTTTGAAATTGTTGATTGATTGTTTGATTAGAGAGACTTTAAACTTGAAAGATTGAAATGGTTGATTTATTTTGATTATTCATGTGCAGTAAGATGTTTGTCAGTGATTGAGATAGATTGTTAGAATTTTCAAATTTTAAGAAAAAACAGCGATTTTTAAAAATAATGATAAATTTTATGATGATTAGCGAAACGTAATAGGTATTTATTTTTTTTCATATTCCTTTTTTTTTCAAATTGTTCAATTACCACTTTCAAAGTCAAATTTATGAAACGGATTGGGAGGGTAAACAAAAAATCATAAGACTTTAAATGATCACAGGCATTACGGAGTCCGATAGCGAGATGTTTTTTTTTCTTTTAATGCAAAAATAAAGTTTTATGATAAATTTGCTCGGCAGATTATATTTTTCCAGAATTGATTTATTTAATTTTATTTGGAAAAATTTGTATTTCTGTTAGCACTCAAGTACCTAAAGAAAATAAAAATTAAACAGCGTACAAGCGATTTTTTTTTATTTTTGAATTAAGGCTATGATCATTTAGTATCCGGGCAGTTACAAACGTGTGTATTTTAAAAACTATTCATTTGATCGAAAAACTTTCTATGAAAGAAATGAAGATGTTAATATGACATTTAAACTAAAAATTTTAAAAAAAATATTTATCAATGATTTCAAAAAATAGTCTAACTTTTTAATAACATCTCTTTTTTATCATTGCACACTTTTTTCAGTCATGTATTGATTTATTTTTTTTACCACAGAACCAAAACCTTTGCAAAATCATGATATTTTACACAAACTCACCTGGAAAAAGCAATTGGAATCTGGTTGGAACCTTTTCATGAGTTGGTATCTCGAAAAATTTGATCTCTTAAATCCGGTTTTAACATAATTTTTTTTTGTCCATCAGAACATATCTGTCATATTGCGTAAAAACCGGATGCACAGATTGCGATCATTGGAACTGATCATTATTAGTTATTTACTTGGTGTCTACTAGTCAGGCAACACTTTTTGCCTGCCGGAAATGGTTTTTTGCAATATTTAGGGAGTCTGCATTCAGTTATCCCAAATAACCATAAACTTTTTACCATATTTAAGATCAAGGGTTGCACTCCGAAGGTTGATTTGAACTTCGTGAGCATCCTAGAATGGCTCCTTATACTTCTTAACCATTTGGTCCGAAAAAAAATCAGAAAAAATTAACAGTTCATGAGCTTTCGAGTTAACAATGAAGAATTTTCGAGGCACAAAATGCGTAAAAGGAGCAAATTTGTGCAAAATTATTTTTACCATGTCTTTTTGCATCGTAAATATCTCAAACACACGTTAACTTAAAAATCTATCAAAAATAGGCAAGATAGTCCTTTTCATAACCAACACAACGCTACTAAAGTTTTGCATATCCGAGCTCTATGAAAGCACTTATCACCGAAATAAAGTGCCCGGATACTAAATGATCATAGCCTTATAATGAGTGGGAGAACGATTTCAGATTTTTTATCGACTTAACTAAGTATATAAGTTTCCGACAAAAATTCTAAATTCTTGTCAAAAACAATTTTTGTTATTCTGTGATTCGACCTTAAAATTTTGTGACGATTTTCTGTGATTCTTTTTCCATACATTTCAAATTTTTTTTTTGTTTCGATTATAGTCGTTTTACCATCTTTATGGCATTCGCGACTTTATCAACGTTACAGTTGGTGGATCGTTATTGAAAAACTTATCCGGTACAACTGTGTTCGATGTTTACTCTTGGGCTCGAACTCGCGGACATCGGCTATATACATTTCAAATAAAAATCATGCCGAACATCGATAAATTGAGTCATTACTATAGTCATCAGAATTTCATGAAATAGATTTAAAAAGCTTATTTCAGTGGCATCTAAATTTAATTTATGAAAAAAAATCTAGAAGAATTTTAACTGTAACTTTTACAAAGTTTACTTAAAAATTTGTAAAATTGTGATAAATATTTTAATAACATCGCACAACATGCATAAATGCAATGATCTTATACGGAACGTCAATGACGATTCAACATTGAACGCTGGGAAGACAATGATTTAAAAAAAAAATGTTTTTCTCACCTCATATTTTCGCTAAGATTTAGCTCCATAATTCCATTTTAAACTGAAGTGATGACGAACAGTAGCATCAGTTCGAACAAAAAATAGTTTTTCCTAGGAAAGGGTTCATATCTTTTTCGAATCACATAAAAGCATCCAGATTTTTTTTTTTCAAATAGAGGATCAGTCGATGTCTCTGTTAAATGAAAAATCAGTGAAAAAATTCTAATCGAATAAAAAATTCAAGTTATAAAAAAAATGATCTGATCTCGTTACGCAGGTACCTGTTAAATTTTGGCTGATATTATTTACCTATTTATTCATTTTTTTCAAAGTCTCTTACATTTGTAAAATATTATTTACCATGTTTTCAAAAATAAATTGAAATAAATTTCTGTTACTTCATAAACGTGAATTTGTTTTCTTTTCCCGTTTTGATTGGCATATATTTTTCGTTATAAAAAATAACTTCTTTATAAAAAATGACAGTTGTTCTCTAATCCTAATCTAATCCTCCATCAAAACTTATCTGTCTTGGTTTGAACTTTGTGGACATTCTTAACAGTTTTTTCATACTTTTTCACCATCCAAGCATAATAGTTTTCGGAATACACAACAGTTTTTTCAGCTCTCGATTTCATAATGATGGATTTCGAAGAAAACTGTGCACAATTATTATTGTATTCTTTTCTTGCACTTTAAATATCTCGGTAATTCGTTTGTTCAGGATATATTTTTTTACAGGCAACACAACGCTGTCAAAATTTTGCATATCTGATCACTATGGACTAAGCTATAACCAAATTGAAGTGTTCCATTTCTAAATGAACTAAGCTATTTTAGACTATTTCAATTTATGTACAAGAACTTTATTCTCTTAGCAAAATTACATAATTGAAGCATAACTCAAAAATAAATGAGATTTTTTTGGACTTAATTTTCGGATTCAGCATCCAATTCAACATTAAAAATGATTGTCTTGCTCAAAAATGCTGTAAACTACTTTAATTTTTTTTTTAATTTTATTAATGACTTTTTAAACCCTGAGTGTTCATTCGGCTCTTAGGACTAATGTAACTATTCTTTGCTTTTTGCACTACAGTTTATGTGAAAAATATGACCCTTACTTGTAAAACAAAAAATACGAGGAAAAATATTTTCAAAATATTTTTTTTATATTTTAACTTCTATGACTGCTAACTTCATATCTGAAAAACCAAAAATTTAACAGCTTCGTTGGAGTAACCAACGCAATTTGAAGAAATTTTCTGTGGGATCGTAAAGCAAATATTTATGTCTAAAAAATTTAAGAACACGAATTCATTCGGTATTTAAACCTTATGCGTTGGAATAAATAATAGTGTAACACTGCATCGTTAGATCCACTCCATCCATATTCAAGTAAAAGTTGCATTTCATGAAGGTACTGTTAGAATTTTGCCAATGCCGATCTACACTCAAATATGCTAGTCTTCTCGCCTGATCCAAATACCGTCAGCTCGATCTGCCTTCCCGTAGACATTGCAACTTACCCATGATATAGCAGTGTAGCCACTATTTCATAGGAACGATCTATGCCACCTTATGATAGTGAATTGAACAGCTTCCCGCCCAACAGATCGACAAGATCAGCCGGTCTCGGTAATAGCTGGTTGTATAGAGATCTTTTTTCCTAAGTGTCTGTCTGCCTTTTTCTTTTTCCTGCCTCTAGTTGAAGTTCCGTGCATATTTTTTTCGCTCAGCCTCCATTTTCCGATGCTTTCGCATGAATGCATGTGTAGGTCGAGGGAAAAACATGGAAAAGAGCGACAATTCCTATTTGCGAAGGCGCGACGATGATGGCGAGAATTCGGCTCAAGTTCAGTGCACTCATCTATCTATTGCCAAGCCAGACGACGGACGACGAGCAATTGCATCACGACTTAGATCGTGTAATGATCGAGATGAAAATAACGAGGGGTGCTTTTGATTTTGAGGTAAACAGACTTTATAAAAAAACGTCTATTAATTTAAATCGGAACAATTTGTTCTGAAGTCATTGGAACCTTTGTAAACAGTTCAATTTTTACAAAGTTTTGATTTTTGTTGACATCCCTCTTTAGCTAAACTTGAACTTGCATCTACAGAGTTTATGTAATTGCATCTATCTACACTGGTGAATGGTAGAGATTAGAATAAACACGTTTGTCAATACAGAAGCAACGTAACGGAAGAAAATGTTGATGTGTTTTGTTGCATTTCAAGACTGTATTAGTTGATTTGCAAATGTGTGAAATACATCAACACTGAAATGTACGAATTTTGAGTCTTATGCAAATGTTTGCCAATTGAAATTTCCGCTTTCCTACTGATGCGTAATTGCTTGGTTTGTTGTTGCATTGCAACTTGTTGCCTTCAGAGAGTTTGTTAAACCTATGAATGGCGTATTTTTTTTAATGGGAAAGGGTACTCGTGAAAATTTACAGATTTCATTTTGATGTAGTTAAATGATTTATCAGATATTGTGATTCATTAGAATTATTAGAAATTCTATGAATTGCATTTCTGCGTTCGTTTAAGTGTTTTTTAACACTTTCTCGATCAGGATTTTCAGTACGCGACTAGCGCATTGAATAAGATTTCGAAATTTTGGCAAGCGATCACTTACTTCAACTGACTGAGCAATTTGACCCTCTACTGCATGGGTGGCCAACATTTTCAACAGGCGGGCCAAATTTTGGAGATGAGATAGGCTGACGGGCCACACCATCAATTTTTTTATAATTCAGTGCAAATAAATGAATAACTGATTTTCAATGATAATTTAATAAATTAATTTTTGCTTCACGAATGCCGATTTCAAATGTAATATCGGTAGCGGTGCACAGAAAATTAATGATCAGTTATTCTTTTGAAAACCAAGTTGTTCAGAAACTTTTTTTCAAAAGTTAACCAGACCTCCAACATTGATAGTTTCAAAACTGAACTAACTTGAACAATTCAAAATGCAGTTCCAAATAAAATGCGAAATGCTACAGATTTTGAAAATTTGGAAATGTATTTGATGCAAGATTTTTCCGTAAAAAAAATTATATTTGAAATCCACAAAACTCTGTATTTTTTCAGCAGATTTTATAACATGGCACATCAAAACATCATTTCAAAAGAAGTATTTTAAAAATGATAGTATATAGTTGAAATCTACGTAAAAAGTCACTAATAAACTGCAAAAACTGTTAAAAGGTATCGTCTGCAAAGATGAGTGAAATTCGGTGAAAATCTGAAGACACCCTGCGCAAATTGTCGAATATTGTATCTATTTTCCCATGATATTAACAGCAAAGATTTTGTTGGTTTCAATGGAAGCTGACAAATGAAGTAAATTCTTCGCTCTAAAATGCCTAAAATACTAAACTTTGACAAGTAAATTGTTTAATTCGTAAAAAAGTGTGATTTGTTTACGAATTAAACACTAAAAAGCGCTATTTAACTTCGCGCTAATTATAACAAAATTTTTTTTTTTTTGAAAATATTCAAGTCTCTCCACGAAGCATTTAAAAACCCGTTAAAATTCAACTTAGTGCCATGCACCCATTTAAGAGCCCTCATTGCTTTTAAAATAATGGTATGGAGGAATTTAATAAGGGATAATCATCGCAATACACATCTGTTATTTGATAGTACTGTTCATGTGTGAAATATTGCAAAATTAAATAATAACAGAATTTTCCTGCTTTTGTTTCAATACAGATTTTTATAAACTTCATCCCAAAATGGTACAGAAACCATCAAAAACATCAACTCCTAAGTAGAACTAAGATTGTAATGTGATCATTCCGAAAAAAGCTTCGCGAGCCACAAAAAGACAGCCGCGAGCCACATGTGGCCCGCTGGCCATGGTTTGGCCACCCATGCTCTTCTGCATACGAGCCCATCTATGTCCTTGCCTTTATTTTCAAACCTTAAAACCTAAAATAACTTATTACTAGCACTCTTACAATCAAAACTATTTTAAAAAAAAACTATTTAATTTTCTTTTTCAGTAAGCTATGCCAAACACTGTATTTATGACATTCATATAAAATTCGTCAGCAAACTTCAATAGTTTGACTACCTATGTAGTTTTTTTCTGGGTAAATCAAAAGTAGCTTTTTCAAAATTGGAATTGGCTTTTGTGACTGTTACAAAATCTATATATATATATATATATATATATATATATATATATATATATATATATATATATATATATATATATATATATATATATATATATATATATATATATATATATATATATATATATATATATAACATTGAATGTTTGTCTGTTCCCTGAATTTATTGATTATCAATGCCTAAAGACATACCCCTGTTAAACAGCTAATAACTTTTTTGTCTAATTAGATACGAAGTTACGATCTTCGACAAAGTTGTTCAACGGAAAATTTCCTTTGAAGAATTTATAAATTGGCACAAAAACCATCAGCAGAATCGGTTGCACAGAAGAATCATAAATGATGATGATTTTTCAGTACAAAATATTCAATTTTCCCATACAAACCTAAAAGTCCAAATTTACTCATGTAAACGTTACTAAAAAATTCTGCAAAAAATCATGGATGAGTTTTGGACCAAAACGAAGCTTTTAAGACCCCAGGGTTTGAGAAATTCGAAAATGACCCCAAATCGACTCAGTTTAATGTCATAACTCGAACAATTTTCAGAAACAACTGAACCGATTAACGTGAAACTTGGTGTGTGGCCAGTGTTTTCAAGACTGGGAATGGTTTTCAAAATACTTTCCAACCCTTCCGAATCCAAAAAGGGGGGGGGGGGGGAGTTCCTATACGAACAGCAACCTTTTTTACACAATTTGAACCATTTTCGTAAATTATTTAATCGATCAACGTGAAATTTGATAGGTAACCATGGTTACCTGGGAATGATGGGAATGGTTTCTATTTAAACGAAGGGGGCTCCCATGCAAAATTAATAAAACTTTGACATATTTCGAAGAATTTACAGAAGCAACTGAACCGATTATCGTGAAACTTAGTGTGTAGCCGTTTCTAAAACTGAGGATGGCTTTCAAAATACGGGGCTCCTAAACAAAATTAACAAAAATTTGAAAATAATTCGAACAATTTTCGGAAACTACTGAACCGATTGTAGTGACCGGACGTTCCTGCGTCAGGGACGATTTCTTTTTTTCTTCACCACCATCCTCATGAAATTACTTCACTTAACTCCTTTACTTTCTCAAGCGTTAGATCGACAGATCTAGCAGATCGTTCAATATGAAATTTGATTTGTAGCCATTTTCGAGACCAGAAATAATCTCTTTAATACATTTAAACCCCTCCAAATCCAAAAAAAAATGAGGGATCCCATTCAGAATTATCATAAAAATTTGACACAATTCGAACAATTTTCGTTAACTACAGAACTGATCAACGTTAATTCGATGTCTAGCCATTTTCAAGACTGGGAATGGTCTCTATAATACTTTCAGACCCCTCCGAATCCTAAAAATACGAGCTCTCATACAAAATTTCCAGAAATTTTTCACAATTCGAACAATTTTGTGGAATTTTGTGTGTAGCCGTTTTCAAGACCGAGAATAAGTTTAAAAATAGTTTCAAACCCTCCGAATCCAAAAAGGGGGGGGGAGGGCTCTCATACAAAATAAATGAAAAAATATGCAAAATTTTAACAATCCTCGAGGATTATTGTTAAAAATTGATAAACGTAAGCTTTTTGACTTAATGAGACGATCTATTGAATTTACAAACAAGTTTTAACCAATTTGAATAAAATATTGTTTTGATAGACGCATCCATTTTAATAAAAGAAGACCCTCATGTTCAATAATTGTAACATACACTGTCGGTCTAAAGTTTGGGATCACCCGTTAAAAAACATGCAAATTTTGATCAATCATATCTCAGCCGTCTTTTAGTTTTGTACCTTAAACTTAACCTAAAGTAAGAACATTTTCAAAAAATTGCACTCAATATTAAAAGCCGATCATCTCGGGATAGGGTGGACCAAATTTTAAAATTTGAGTTGCATTAGAATCCTGATTCTTTACTTCTCAAAACACATTAGAAAAAAATTGTGCAAAAATTGAGAAATGTACTTTCAATTAATAAAATATTTAGACACTTAAGTTATTGTCCAAAAGATTGGGATCACCTCTTAGTATGGTGTATCGGCCAAAAGTTTGGGATCATTCTTTTCAAAACATGCAAATTTATCTCATTCATAACCTTTCTCATCTAACATCGTATTGCAGAAGCTGTAGGGTGTAGGTGTAAGCTTAGGAATTATTGTTTTTTTTTTCGTAAATTCATTCAAAAATTATATTTTTAAGTGATAATCATAAAAAAATCAGAGTCATAAGTATGAACTCCCATAAATCAATTAATATCAGGTTAATTTGATGATAGTCGACATGATCGGCTTTGAATATTGAGTCCGATTTTTGGAAAATGTTCTAACTTTAGGTTAAGTTTAAGGTACAAAACCAACACATTTATTTCTGGGCAAAATACCTCTGAAATAGCTGTTTCTCATTATCTTTTAAATGAGATTAGAAGATTTGCAATATGTCCTAAGACGGCTGAGATACAAACGACCAAAATTTGCATGTTTTTTAGCGGGTCATCAAAAACTTTTGGCCGTCAATGTACATATTAATATCAGCAAAAATAATATCTTAGTGTTTTAGCATTAAGTGTCTAAGTGTTATTGCATTAAAGATCCCTCCTATTTTTTCTTAAGGGTGCCTCCTTCAACCTTCAAACTATAAAATTTTGTTCAAACTCAAAACATCTAGAAGCTTAGATGCGAGGAAAAGTAGTTCGCTTTAAATTATGTTGAAATTTAATTTAAAAGGAAGTACCTTTATTTAATTAATAATAATTATAACACAACCTCATTTTTCCATGGAAAGAGTAGCAAATCACACCGGGTCAGCTAGTTTTTAATAATTTCCAAAAAGATATTATAAGTAGAGTTTTATGTTCTCAACTGCCTAGTATGGTTTGTCCTAATGGTGCCATAAAGGATGAAAAAGGACAGTTTTCGTAAAACTTAATCATTAAATTAAGACTAAAAATTTAAAACAAACATTTGAGAAACATATTCACCCTAGCTCTCACCTAAAATCTTTATTCGATCGATTATAGACAATTGGGGGAAGTGTTACTTAATTCGCAAATTAGGCCTCTATCAAGAAAAAGTAGATAAACCATATAAGTTTTTAACTTTTTATAATTGAAGCACTAAATTTACGCTCTAAAAACAATCTTAAAGTTGAAATAGAAAAGCTTTATAATGCGATCTTATAAAAATATGATATTTACAAATTTTCAGCCATGACGTATACTTTGTATCAGTTCCTACCATTTTCAATTAAATTATACGCAAATATTGCAAGTGTAACTGAAGTATAGCTTAAAACATAAATATGCGCATTTAGCCCTCTCAATATCGTAAAATGGCTCTTTTGACTACTTTTATTATAATATTATTTCTCAAAAACTGTAAGAGATTTTAACAGCAAATAAGCTTTAACGTGCATAAAACAACCCAGACAACCATTTGGTGGGTATTTCGAATTTGCAACGCAAATATACGTGCAAATATACGTGTAAACATATCGTATATAATGCAGCGAAACCAGTATATACGTATCATTTTGGAGGCCATATAGATACATTAGCTCATATATTCTTGATTTGGATTGTATTGAATTACGATTTGTCATGCGCATAATTTACGACTATCCTGATTCTTTTTGGAGTATACTTATACTTTGACTTTCATATAGATGATTAAGTTTGTAATCTTGTAGATCTTCGCTCAATATGCGATTGGGAATATCTTTATATACGACATTTTTCGTAACAATATGTACAGTTTGACGACTTATTTGGTCGTCTTTTGCGACTTGAGTGCAGGGCTCTCGTTTTCCGTCAGTTGAATAAAAATAAGATTTTTTTTTGGGATTTTAAACCAATTGGTTTATTCATCTCAAAAAACAATAAAAATAAGATTATTTCAAAGAAATGCGTTTTTGCTGTCAAATTCAAATTTATATCGTACAAATTTATTATTTGCCTGATTGTTGATTATTTTCAACGTTCATGAAGTTATTGTTAGTACCTGGACTTGATCCCCTGACGATACGATCTGCAGCTCATGATGGTTCCTCGACGCTATCTGGAATATATAAATTCAAGGGGATTTGCTTCAAAGGCATTAAACCAGAAGCAAACCGTATATTTTTATAACTAAAATCTTTTAAATCGTAGAGCACGTCATCGATGGTCTAAAAATAGATCAACATTTGGAAGCCTCCTTCAATACGAATCTAATCATCGATGTCTTATTATCATAAACGATTTTATTGAACTAATTTGTATTCTCTTAACGATTGCCAGCAAATACGTTTTACGAAAATCAGACATGCGAATTAATTTGCATATTTGCGATTGCATGAACATTATTACGAATCAATGCAGTTATATACGATTTTATAGCATATATCTCCAATTTGTAAGCAAAGTTGCGAGCTTATTTTCTTTCTGCTAAGATCTAACACCTGGTTTTTATGATAATATAAATCGTAATTCATGTTAAAAAAAATCTTATTTCGAATTATTTTATGCATAGCGCGACAAACTCTGTCAACCGTGGCTGATCATCGTCCCAGGCAACCATTTGGTGGGTATTTTGAATTTGCAACACAAATATACGTGCAAATATACGTGTAAACATATCGTATATAATGCAGCAAAACCAGTATATACGTATTATTTAGGAGGCCATTAGCACACATTTTCTTGATTTGAATTGTATTGTCGTAATAAAATTATGCAATGTATTCAAAAACGATAAAAAATTTGCATGAGCCGCACATTGTAGGTACATGTATACGAAAATGAGTTTAAATAAAATTCAATACGATATAATCTGTTAAATAAACTGCGACTTCTGGTTGTCTAGGGTATATCTGTCGTTTCACAGATTTTTTGCGAATTGTCGTACACAAGAATTTTTACAACTGGATCCATTTCTCCTGCGCAACTGGCTAGAGCTGTGAGAAATATATTGCCTACACCTTCTTCGTTTAACGGTATCATAATTGACGATGCATCCATATCGAAAGCGACAGTTAAGCTGAAAAACTCTACATCTTTGGGCCCGGATGGTATACCTGCTACTTTTTTGAAGTGTTTCATGCCACTTTTGCTGTTTCCTATTCGGCATATTTTCCAATCATCGCTGGATGTTGGAATCTCTCCCTCACTATGGAAGGAAGCCTACATGTTTCCTGTTCACAAGAAGGATGACAAGAGAGACGTTAACAACTACCGCGGAATTTCAGCTCTATGCGCGATGGCTAAATTGTTTGAATTGGTTATCTTGGATCACATTAATTCGTTCTTCAAGCACCAACTTTCCAATAATCAACACGGGTTCATGCCTAAACGATCCACGACTACCAACTTACTCACCTTCACATCTTTTGTGCAAGACAGCTTTGCTATGAAAACCCAAACTGATGCCATATATACTGACCTTTCTGCTGCATTCGACAAGGTGAACCACGATATCGCTATCGCAAAGCTGGAACGTCTGGGTTTCTGTGGATCCCTTTTGCACTGGTTCCATAGTTACTTAACAGGTCGAAAGTTATCCGTTCGTATTGGGGACTCCTTTTCAAATCATTTTCTTGCCTGCTCCGGCGTGCCTCAAGGAAGTCATTTAAGACCACTAATTTTCGTGATATATTTAAATGACGTACTCTCGCTCCTTGACTGCAAAAAACTTGCATATGCCGACGACCTGAAACTCTTTCACACTATAAACGGCCAAGAGGACATCAATTTCCTGCAGCAGCAGTTCAACGTGTTTGCTCAATGGTGTGACCTGAATTGCCTGCCCCTGAATCGCAGTAAATGCTCGGTCGTATCATTTCCTCGTAAGCGACACCCTCTTTATGCGGAGTACGCTCTCAGAGACGGAATCATTTCTTGGGTGGACCACATCAACGATCTGGGCATTATTCTCGATCAACGGCTGGAGTTTAAGACTCACAAAAACTACATCGTCGACAAAGCATCCAGAAACCTCGGATTCTTATTTCGCATGGCCAAAGACTTCAAAGACGTGTACTGCCTGAAGAGTCTTTACTGTTGTATAGTTCGTTCCATCCTCGAGTATGCTTCAGCTGTTTGGTGCCCTTTCTACCAGAATGGGGCTGAACGAATCGAGGCTATCCAGCGTCGCTTCATGCGGTATGCCCTACGTCATCTGAACTGGCAAGACCCGTTCCGTTTACCAAGTTATGAGAATCGCTGCCGCCTCATAAACCTAGATACGCTTCAAGCTCGCAGAAACGCTACGCGCGCTATAGTTGTTGCTGATCTCTTAACGTCCAGAGTCGACTGTCCCGTTTTGCTGAAGGCCATTCCTCTCAGCGAGCGTCCCCGAGGATTGAGAAACCAGCTTTTGCAGCTCTATGTACCTATTCGTCTCAATAACTACGGAACGAACAGCGCATTTATGGGCATATTGAAAACGTTCAATCGCTTTTCTGAGCATTTCGACTTCGATGTTTCGAGGAACGTGTTCCGGACAAAAATTTTAACTGTTTCAAGAACTGTATAGACTTGTGTTAATTTTTTATCTTGTATTGTAATTATCTACTATTAAGTTATCATTAGGATCTACATATGTTCCGTTGGTTTTATTCTAATAAACAATAAACAATAAACAAAGGTCGAGTTCATATGCACATTAATACGAGTAGCTCTTCTTGACGTAATAAAATCATGCAATGCATTTAAACACGATAAAGAATATGCATGGGCCGCACATTTAGGTGCAGATATCCGAAAATGTGTTTAAATAACATTCTATACGATATAATCTGTAAAATACAATACGACTTCTGGTTGTCTGGGAGATGTCCGCTCATGTGCATATAGTTTTCAGACTGCTATCTATTGGAATATGGGAGAAATTAGTATTTTCGTTAGACTGCGCATTTAATCCGCCTCCTCCCTACTAGTAAAGTTTCAGCTCATTCGGATAACTCTAAAGCGACCAAAGATTTTCAAATTTGTATAGAAGTTTTTATGGAAAAGTGAAATTTTTCGAAAAAAAAATAATATAGCCAACAATGCAGGACAACACAAACGACGTAAAGATTTCAATATGGAAAACAATTTTTAAGAACACTTCAAATCGTTTTGACGTACGTAAAAAAAGTTACAGAGATTTCAAGTTAGCTTATGCTTTCTCTTTGTTTTCATATAGAATCAAAGGAATGGTAACAGCAAAAACATAATGCCGAAAACTATTATACCATTTTCCTCAATTGTTTGTTATCTTGGATATTTTTAATATTTTCAAATATTGGTTAACCTTTTAAAATTAAAAAGAGCCCAAATTGGTTTTTTTAATAATGGGAATAAATGCAGAAAAATACGGGCTTGTTTAAAGAATATTCTAACATTTGGGCAAGCTCGTAGTTCGCTTCATTTGCCCACTTTACTTTGATAACCAGGACATCTCCCAAAATTTCAGGATGTTACCCTACAATAAATAGCACAAGCTAACAAAATTCACATTTTCCCGATGTGCTTAGAATTAAAGTGCTTAATTTAACAAATTTTTTGACGCTGATTCCAAATCTGCTGTTGATTTTAAATTTCAGCAGCTTCGTGAAAATTTTTGAACATAGATAACAATTCAATTAATAGATTGGTACACTTTTGCCAAATCTCCCCAAATCAGATATTCAAAAATAGTAACCAAAATTGCACCAATTGAAGGCCATTTGAGTTAAATGTCTAGATATGAAACATCACTAATTGCTGAGTTTCCAAACAACCCTTCTTTGAGCTGACGATGTTAAAAAAAATATGTTCCAACATGAAGACATTTAAATAAATATTTCCTTTTGGGCAATCTATCAAGGAACTCATTGTACAAGAGGCAAAAAGGATATAAACCGCTATGAAATTCAATATCTTTCCTTCAACACGAACAAAATCAATGAAAAAATACTTACTTGAAGTGAAAGTGCTCGGAAAATCGATTGGACTTAAATCCGATTGGATTGGATTGGAGTTTAAAATGCCTTACGAGCTTACGAACGTAGATAAAATGCCTGTTTAACCCCTAACTCTTATATATTGAAAAAATATTACAAAAAAAGCTAACTTGGACTTGAACATTTTGAACAGAAATAGGTCTAATTTGAATGAGTTTCATTTTCAGACTTGAAAATATTTGATAATTTTCTATTTTGATTCTACAGTAATACTCGCGTGAGATTTTATTACGAAGTATGAAACAAAATGTAAACAAACAGTTTTATTATGAAAAAAAAACAAGAACTGTCATAAACTAGTCGCAACTTTTTACCATTTAGAATATATGCAGCCTGGACAACATATTCTTTGTGTGAAATACAAATTTTAAAGTTGTTTTGATAACTTTTGCAGCAGTTTTCTGGAATTCTTGAGATGTTTCATACGAGTTGTTTGAATTGTTAACAAGCTAATGCATGAACTTTTAGAAGTAGGTTCAATAAGTTTCAAGGGAAATTAAAAACCAATAAGTCTTTTAAAATATACATATATCTACTACACACTATTAATTTTTAGGTGTAAATTTATGTCAAAAAGGATGCACAAAAAAGAAGCATCACTTTTGACATAAAATTACACTGGAAATACAGAAACGCTTGAAGACATAAAATTTTCGGCTATAATTGAATAGCACATTCGACATAATATTACATCATCATTATGTAAATTTACGTCAAGTAGGACGCACAACAGCGTAGCATCGTTTTTGACATAAATTTAGATCATTGATGATATAATATTGCATCGTACATTCTAATATGTGAATAATTCTACTGAATCAAAGCAATCGAAAAATTCCTTTTCATTCAACAGTGTAAGAAAAGTTCCGATATCTGCATATTGATAGTAAGTTACTATTTCTTCAGTGAGCGTTTTCAATTGAAAACGCTCACTAATAAAAATAGTAAGTTGCTATCGAAATACTGGTATCTGAACTTAGCTTATAACGTTGTTGAATGAAAAAAAATCTTTCGATTGCTTTGATTCAGCGTCGTTTATATTTTTAGTCATAGGAGCTTTCGGAGACACAATTTTAGAGGCATACATTTAATTTGAATATTCATATTCTTATATTGTTTATCGCCTTTTTCACCCGAAAGAACACTTTCTGGCTTAAATTTCCCGTGACAAAACGCACCAAAATAGAATGCACTTGCTTTTATTTGTTTTGTTTCTGTTTCTTCGCAGGGTTGCCAAATTGTAACCTCGCACATAATTTTACATCTTCTTTAATTTAAATTTAGGTCCCTTTTATAAGTTTATATTCAATGTGATTGAAAATTACATCTTCAATGAATTAGATCATGATACAGTTAAGTCCTTCAAAAATTATGGCCCATAAGCTTGAGGGTTGTTAAGTTTAGATTGAAAATGATGTGAAATTAAATCAATTCCTATTTAGGGCGAAACATAATTAGGTCTTCAAGCGTTTCTGTCTTGAGTAATTTTATAAATTTTTTGGTGTGTATTCTAAGAAAATTCTGTTTTCGTTACAAATTTACTTGATGCCTCTACGAATAACCAGATCAACTCTCCTTGCAAACATGCAAATGATGAACGAAATTTACCACTAATCAAGTAACAGTACGCTGACCGCCAATATCGCTTTCCCCCAGATTTCAGCGTTCAATTTCTCTTTCATCTGTGTCCAAAATTAGATCAACTGTTCCTTAGTGGTACCCAGATGGGAAAATTATTAGATCCTTTGCCAGCTCGCTCACCCGCCGAATGATGAGTGGATAATATGGACCATGTTTTGTGCAAAATTCTTCCAAGCGCATCCGACGATAAGCGAAAGCGCCCACCTGTTGTCGGATTTAGCACGGAAAAAGTTGCATGTTTGTGCCTTCATCATCCACGTTCATACCTATTTGTACACATGAAGAAGTAGGTATGTGAGCAAAAAGAAATGCCGATCCCGAAAGGAACGCAAAGAGAGAGTTTCAGAATGACCGATCCCGTAAGGAAAATTGTAAACTCGTCAAAATAAACAAACACAAAACTTTCGCAGCAAAACCGTGCCAGGAAAAGGGAGGAGTCGAAAAAGAACCATTCCAGAAAAAAACAACCCTCGGGAAAAGCTTCCGCACCTTTTTTTCGGGAATCGTCTTGCTGAATTTCGCCCCGGGGCAAATCTCGCTGAAGATTCACTTGTGTCAGATTTTGAGTCTTGGCACCAAATAGTAGAGTTCAACGACCTCACCAACTTGCGATCCCGATACCAACAAGTTGACCATTCGGATTTTGAAGGCGCCTTCGTTTCGCTTTTAATTTTATGATTGAGCTTTCCAACCTTTTCCAAGTTTAATTTATTTATGGTTCCCAGTTGAACACCAAACAGTTCCAAACCATCGAAATTGACCGCCACCAGGGGAAGATGCATCCGATACTTGTTACTCGCTACCCTGGCTCGCGGTCATTGAGAATTCACTAGCTGTGCTCATTACACCGGCCGATCTGTGTGAATCAAGAGCATCACAACAGGGCAATAACCGAGGAAATTTATGCGCGAGCAGCCAAAACAACTCCAACCTGAGTCCGAATGCCGGCCGGCCGGTCTATGATCAATCCAATCCGTCTGGAGGGGTCGCGCTCGAATTATTGACCGCGAATTTCGCCGGCAGCTTCACCGATCGGAGATTCATAAATTATTTGGGGAGCCTTTGTGTTCCGATGCGTCAAATATTCTGAACAATCTGAAAGTAAATGAAGTAACAACGCTGATTATCCGGAGCCAGCCCTCGGATGGTCGTTGATCTTTGAACTACCTGATCGATTTCAGTGAGAGCGAGTTTGATGGAGGCATCCGGAAAAAACTTCTACTAGGGCTTAGGGTTATTACGATGTGAACATGCAAAAAATATTTGATCTTGTGAATTTTAAAGCTAGAGAAACTATGGAAGTAACGTCAATTTTGTGTATAATGTCTTAATTTTACCATGATCGTACCATCAACTTTGATATTTAGTAATGAAAATTTCGTTTAAACATTGAAACGTTGTATATTTTAAATTATTAGGAAAATTATTGGATTCTGACCCAATTCCAAGCGCCCCTCAACTGGAGAACCGATTTTCATTTTTCATTATTCAAAAATAATTTGCCCAGAATTTGGAAGCTTATTTCTTGAGCGTGTTCTTCCATCAAAAGAAATTCAGTTACCATTTTTCGGAATTGAGTATGTAGACGTTGAAATTCAAAAATTTTACTACGAAAATAAACTGATTTTAACAATTATTCTTTATTTGGCACATAACATTGTCAAACAACTAGCTATATAAAAAAGAAAAAAAAAGCAAAATGATTGTTAAAAAACCATCTTTAAGCTTGATATTAGATTAAAAATTATCACAGAATTTCACGCTCTAGAATCGGTAATAAAGGTATCTATTTTGAGGCATTGTGACGTCACGAAAACTCTACTATTTTTCGGTTAATCATTCCTTTAAACGTTACATACTGTCGAAAATTGGAGATCTCTTTAAACTTTTTGAGAGGAATTCAACACTTTTTTCAGAATGAAAATTGGTTCAGAAGGTTGTGAGTTGAACCTGGATGAAGAATGCGTTTTGATGTCACGAAAATTGATTTCCTTTTTTTCGGAAACGTCCATGACTTCTTACTTCAACACTATTATAGTATTTCTTCAAAACAAGTTTAACATAAAAATGCGCTTCAATAAATGAATTCAATAATCAAGTTTTCAAAAAAATTAAGAATCATCTTTTTTTTCATAAACGCGGTTATTTTAAAACATCTCTAATAAAAAAAAAAATACAAATTTGTGCTTGTTGAACACTTGGTTCGATAAGAAACAATCAATCAAAATCATAAAATCCTCATCGATTTTTTGAAAGAATATTTGTGAATTATACTGCAGGTAGTGATCTCTGATTTGAATAAAAATCTTGTAGGTAGTTATTCGAGGTTTGAAAAGAAAATTACAATAAGATCAAGTTGTTCTATATCAGAATGAAAAAACTCGCTAATAGCTTCTATTACCTACTCATATTACTCATATCATGATCAAACAAAATAACTAAGTAGGTACCTATGGAATAGATGCAACGAAATTAACATATTCTTTGAACATGGTAAATTTTAAAGATGAACATTTTCCTTCGTACAAATTCATAAGACTTTAAAGGAAATTAAATTTCTCATAAAATTATTTTCAAAAAGTGTCCATTATTGAATCTTCTACCTCAAAGAATGTTGTTAGGAAATCCAAATCGAACCACGTATTCACATGAAATCCTACGAATAGACTTTTAACTGAATAACAAAATTCAAATATGAAGGTACTAGAACAGGGATCTATGCAAAATTATGGCCAGATTATACTACGAAAAGGGGTCGCGCAACAAACCATAAGTTTGTATAGAATTGAGCGGAATTTGTTCAGGATGAACAAAAAGCCTTTTAAACAGTTTTTCACCAATAATTCTGGTCCTTACTAACCGATTTTTTTTAAATTTCAGTGTTTTAAAGCTTAAATTATAACAATATCTCATCTGAGGAACGCATTTCGATAAGAGCTATCATAAAACAGTTATTATACGTCAAAACAGGTATATAAGCTCAGAAGGTTATTTTTGAAACTCAATATGTTTTTTTACCATAACCCTTATCGAAATGGGATCTTGGAATAAACGATTTGACATAACGAAAGCTTTGTGAATGACTATACTGAAAACAAATCATCAGATAGGGAAATCAGAAATAGGTGTAAAACTGGGTGTTCATGTTTTTCCAAGAAAAATTTCTCATAATTCCATACAAATTTTAGGCTCATTGCACCATTTATTTCCGTGGTCCGATCCCCCAAATTTTACACTGGACTTTGTTCTAGGCCTGGGATCTATTTTAGCTTTTTATAAGTCGGCTGATTTAGTCACTCTAGTGTCCATAAACTAACTAACTAACTTTTAATAGATCGCAGGATTTTGAAATTATCATCTATTTTTCCTATCCTTTGCTATAAGGTATTGGAAAGATTCAGATACATATTTTAACGCTTTAACAAATAAATATTTTCTGGCATAGTTTTTTTTTTAATAATATTTACATCATCGCAAAAATAAACTTTAAATAAAATTGATGTGCGCAATGTTGCAAACCTTACTTATATAAGCCATTAAGATTCAATTCCCTTAATTTTTTGGGATAAATTTGACTGCCCCAAATTTGTATGGGAAATTCAAAACCTGTAAAATGTTGTGCGCTGCAGGCTAAAATTGATCCTAGGCCTAGTGCAAGATCTCATGCCAAATTTGGGCCAGATCGGATCACGGCAAGGGGTCACTCAACGAACCTGAAGTTTGTATGGGATTTTGAGACATTTTGTTCGGGAGAAACATTAAAAACCAGTATTATTGTTGTTCAAGACGTTTTAGTTTGATGAAAATGAGGGGATATTTTTTCTTTATTTTACCTGTTCTGTAGAGAAAATGGTAACTGATATGTTTGAATAAAAATGAAAATTTGAGGTGTTTTGCCTCATATTCTTCTAAATTTTTTTTCGAGTTCGATTTTGTACAGAAGGTTTTGATATTCTCAGCTCGCGAAATGTAAGAGAGCTCCTTCACTGCTTTCTCTAGAAGGGCCTCTTCATTTTTTAAGACAAAAACTAATCTAGTGATTATTTCACGGGGGCCCTTAAGTTTTTATATTTCAAGTTCTCATTCCGATTTTCTAGTTTAAATTTCTTTCCATGGATTTGTAGAAGTATGATTAGAATAACGTTAAAACTTTTTTTTCTCGGGGGGCCCCCTTGAGTCGGGGGGCCCGGGACAATTGCCCCTTTTGCCCCCCCTTTAATCCGGCCTTGAGTACGAGAAATATCTTCATGAATACTGGAGACCCCTTTCTTCTCCCATTGGAAAGATAGAAAGGGAGGAGAGAGGCTCCCATACAATTTTTATTGCTCATCTCGAGAACAATTAGAAATGGAATCAAACTTTTATGGAAGAGTATTTGAAAATAAAAAACGATTTCTAATGGAATGTGGTACCACAATTGACCATACTGATTGGACACTCGATTTCGATATCGATCCTAGAGTGCGTATCGATGGCTTTTGATTAAATGCGATCCCAGTTGGGATGTGCCACCCAATTTTTAAGGAGAAATAGGCATTTTTGACGATACAATAGTACTAAACAGGTATTTTTGCCTACTGGGATATTTTTTATCATATTTTTCAACGTTCGCAATACCAACGATAGGTGGCAAAATAGGACATAAAATGATAGGATTTTTGTTCTAAGTGTCATGTCTGTGTGATCAGTGGTACCACTTCCTCTTTTCAGTGGGGAGATAGGAAAGGGAAAGGGACTCTTTACAATTTCTGGCACAACCTGCATAATGCCAAGCATATGGAACCAAATTTGATATGGGAGAGCGAGAAATACTTGTATGATTATTTAAAGCCTCCATTCATCCGTTGGTAATATAGAAAGCGATGGTACAAATCTTTTCATAACTTGAGAACTCATATTTGGAAATGGAAACGTTTCTATTTTTATTTAAGGCACCACCCTTTTTCAATGAGGAAGATTGTGGGAGGGGCCCTAATAAAAATTTTGTTAGCATAACATAAAATTGAATCAAGCAAATGGAATCAAATTTGGCATGGAAAGGTGTTTGGGTACGAGATATGTTTCCAAGATTGTTATATAACCTTACGCCTTGCTGAAAGAAAGTCCATAAAATTTTGTTGATTCGCTTAATAACTTATCATCCAATGAAATCAAATTTGATACGACAGGAAAAAAAATGGGTATTATAAGAAACGAATGTCCTCTTCAAGTAGTGGGAGTGGGAAGAGGAAAGGACATTTTCTAGTACAAATCAAGCATTTATCAATCAGAAAGGAAGTTCGTGAAGCCTCCTTACTTTGGAAGAATAGAAGATAGAGAACCCATGAAGCATAGAAACACAAAGTAAAAAGTTAAGATCTTTGAATCAAATTTAAATATCAAGTTACACTTAATAAAATGAAACCGTTTTTGTATTGAAATTCCAAACGCCAGTTGCAGTTCTCTTTTAAAAATAGTAGTTTCTGATTTATGTTGAAATTGATTTTGAATGATACCTTTAAAAAAACTTCAAAATTTAGGTAATTAAAGCAAATTTTATTTATTTTTGCAAGGTGTAGCAAAGCGCACCGAGTCAGCTAAAGCTCAATAAAAATAACATATTTCTTCAAAGTATTTGTTGAAGTGATACGTGAGAAATTAAGTTACAAACATTCAATACAAGGCCGTGCGAAAGGGGGTTGGGTTTAGGGGTTTATCCGTCCCCCACCCATCCCCCCATGGAGATTTTTTCCATGTAAAATTATATGTTCAAGAAATGAATTTACCATAGGAATGTGAAACTACTTGACCCCAAAAGCTGTTTAAAAATAAATGTGGATAAACATGTCAGACAATTGGCTCGCCTCCGGCGGTATTAATCGCTATATCATTCTAGATCTTAAACATTTCATTCTACGACACAACACAACGTTCAAGAATTGAATTTCACTTTCAATTGTCAATTTTGATTAGCAATTTTTTAAGCCTTTTGTACCGAAACTCAAATATTGACACAAAAAAACCATAACTCGTCCTTGAAATTGGTAGGTAATTCTTGAGCTTTAACTCTTGAGCAAATCAAAGCTTTCAACGATTGATAAAAATAAATCAATTTCTTAAAGGGATTTTTATGATATTTTATGCATCAATTTGATTCTTGTAAACTCGATCTAAATTCAATATTGTTTGAAATTTGTCTTTAAAAAGTGCTTTATTTAAAATGTTCAATTATCAGCAAATATTTTTTTTCATACATACATACATTTAATCAATATTTAATCATAAATCTATGATTCAAATTTTTGTTTTAATCTGAACGCATCATTTCAATTTAATTTTATTCCGACTTTGCATCCAAATCACAATCTTATTTTCAAATAAGGAATCTGTTTTTTTTTTTAAATTCTGTATAGCGAATTTAAAGCTTGGTTGTGTTTGAATGCTACTAAAGAGTAAAGCTTAAGTACCTCGAAACTGAATATTAAACAAAACCTCAAGATAATTTCTCGTTTTCTTTTTTCATATTCGGAAAATAATTTGTATCTCAATATTGAAAATGGCTTTGAGTTTCGAATATCATGAATAAAATTTTACATTACATGAAACACAAAATTTAAAACAGGGATTCAAACACCTTTTCATTACAAATTTTGAAAAATTATTCGAACTGAAATTTTAAAATCCTGAACTGCACTTGAAGTGATACCGAATCGAAATAGGAAGACAGAAATTCAATTTTGATTTCGATAAAATAGATCGAGAACCACCGAAGTGAGTTGAATATCATTTAAAGTTTAACATTTAGAACAATTTCTATCAAAAAATCAGAAAATTTGAAAAACTGTAGCGGAATTTAGAACCTGAGATTACTTTTCGAGGTCTCGGTAACAGGTCTCAATAATGATTGTTACTCTTGAATAACCTTATTAAACCATCGAAATTTGATTGAAAATTTGAAGATTGAATCACAAAAGCCTGAAAACCTTTACCCAGATTAATTTTCCCCTAGAATAACAAATACCGAAAATCAAGCCCCAGAATGTACCATTATTCAGAACCCTATTATGAGAACCCTTTTTTGTGGAATTCCAGTTTAGCTAAATGTATTAAAGTTTCTGTGAAATGATTCATTCTGGTGAAAAAATTTCTGGGAAATGGTTCATTCTGGAGAAACAATTTTTGGGAAATGTTTCATTCTGGCGAAAAAAATTCTGTGGAATGGTTCGTCTGGGAAAAAAAATCTGGGAAAGTGATCACATTTCCATATGTGATGAAAGACATTAGAGAAACATGAACTATCAAAGAACGAAAGAACATAAGCCGTAAATATCATGAAAATTTCGAAAAAGATACAACGGCTCACCGACAGGACTTGAACCTGCAATCTCCGCTTCGGTACAACGGCGCGTTAGCCAATTCCACCACGGTGAACGTGATGGAACCGGCGAACACGAGCAATCGAGCTCTGCCGATCAACTGCTGGACCTTCTATCGAAACACCATGTATATCCCGCATGTGATCTTTCCCTCTATTGATCTCTCTTGTTTCTCTAACCCCACCCATCGACTCGGGATTTTAGCCGAGCGAGCACATGGTCGATTGCTTCGGGTTTGCCGCAACTTACGGTCAGATGAAGAAGCAATCAGTGCCGCTCAAGGTTCCGAGCAGACCAGTTACACAGGGAGGTGTTGCTCTGTTGTTCATCTGACCGTAAGTTGCGGCAAACCCGAAGCAATCGACCATGTGCTCGCTCGGCTAAAATCCCGAGTCGATGGGTGGGGTTAGAGAAACAAGAGAGATCAATAGAGGGAAAGATCACATGCGGGATATACATGGTGTTTCGATAGAAGGTCCAGCAGTTGATCGGCAGAGCTCGATTGCTCGTGTTCGCCGGTTCCATCACGTTCACCGTGGTGGAATTGGCTAACGCGCCGTTGTACCGAAGCGGAGATTGCAGGTTCAAGTCCTGTCGGTGAGCCGTTGTATCTTTTTCGAAATTTTCATGATATTTACGGCTTATGTTCTTTCGTTCTTTGATAGTTCATGTTTCTCTAATGTCTTTCATCACATATGAAAATGTGATCATTTTCAGGTACAAAGATGTACCAAGCGATTTCATAACATCAGTATTGATTTCAACAGAGCAACACCTCCCTGTGTAACTGGTCTGCTCGGAACCTTGAGCGGCACTGATTGCTTCTTCATCTGACCGTAAGTTGCGGCAAACCCGAAGCAATCGACCATGTGCTCGCTCGGCTAAAATCCCGAGTCGATGGGTGGGGTTAGAGAAACAAGAGAGATCAATAGAGGGAAAGATCACATGCGGGATATACATGGTGTTTCGATAGAAGGTCCAGCAGTTGATCGGCAGAGCTCGATTGCTCGTGTTCGCCGGTTCCATCACGTTCACCGTGGTGGAATTGGCTAACGCGCCGTTGTACCGAAGCGGAGATTGCAGGTTCAAGTCCTGTCGGTGAGCCGTTGTATCTTTTTCGAAATTTTCATGATATTTACGGCTTATGTTCTTTCGTTCTTTGATAGTTCATGTTTCTCTAATGTCTTTCATCACATATGAAAATGTGATCATTTTCAGGTACAAAGATGTACCAAGCGATTTCATAACATCAGTATTGAAAATGATTTTCTGGTGATTTTTCATTCTGGGGAAATGGTTTCGGGGAAATGGGGGACACGCAAATTAAAACTTTTAGTGTAGAGTCCCGATCAGAATAGCAAAACATAATTACATCAAGGTTAGTTTTATCTATCTATCTATCTATATATATAAAAATGAATTTCTGTCTGTCTGTCTGTCTGTCTGTCGGTCTGTCTGTGTTTCTGTCTGTTCCCTATAGACTCAGAAACTACTGAACCGATTTGCGTGAAACTTGGCAAGTGGGAGTATTGGAGGCCGGGGAAGATTCCTATTATGGTTTGGAACCCTTCCCCCTAACAGGAAGGGGGGAGGGGCCTCCCAAACAAAAGACAATTTTTTGCATAACTCGAGAACCAATTGAGCAAATGGTATCACATTTGGCATGGGGTGGTATTTGGGAACGAGGAATATTTCAATTAATATTAGGTACCCCTCCCTCCTCTCAGTGAGGTGATAGGAAGGGAAGAGGGGGGCTACCTTACAATTTTTCATATAACTCGAAAACTATTCAAGATATTGGAACCAAATTTGGCATGGGAAGGTATTATGATACTAAAAATATTTCAATGATGATTTGAGACCCCTCCCTTTTTGCAGTTGAAAGGGGGAGGGGCCTCTTTCATATTTTTTGACATAACCCAAAAACCAATTAAGCAAATGGAACCAAATTTGGCATGGGAAGGTATTTGGATACGAAAAATATTTCTATGATTATTTGAAACTCCTCCCTCTTTCCAGTATCTATTATAAATTGAAGCCCCACCTTTTTCAGATATAAAGAGGAAAGGGGGGCTACCATACTTTTTTTTGCATAACTTGAGGCAAATGAAATAAAATTTGGTATCAAAAATTCTTTGAGTACAAAAAATACTTTTATGAATATTAATGGGGCGATTGGAAAAGGGTTGGTACTCCCTTTCAAGTTTATGCATAACTCAAAAATTTACATCGCAAATAAAACCAAATTTGGCATGGGATGGTATTTTAATACGAGAAATTTTTTCATGTCAAACAATTCCTTTCTTGCAGTGGGATGCTAGAATTGGAAATAAAGGAAGAGAAGAGGAAAGCTAACATTCAACTTTTTTTTACAAAATCCGAGAAATGGACAACACTGAACATGGAAAATCATTTTGGTATGATTCTATGATTATCTGACACACCATCCTCCTTTCAGTGAGTAGGTACATAGGAGAAGGGAGGTGAACCCAATACAATTTTTTCAGCATAAGTTCTCAATTTATGCTAATGAAGCCAACAAATAAAAACAAATATGGCATAGAAAGGTACTTGGTTACGAGATTGTTATAGACCCTTACGCTTTACAGTGTAGAGAGGAGAAGAAAGGAGGGGGTTCCATATAAATTTTATTGTATAGCTTAAAAAATTATCAACCAATGGAACAATATTTGATACAAGAAGATTTTTGGGAACGAAAAAAATGGGAATGATTATGAAAAATCACGATCTCCAGGGGGAAGGGAAGGACAGGGGGGTCGGGTTTGGCTCTCTTATCAGTTTTTTAGCATAAATCCAGAACATATCAAGCAAAAATAACCATATTTTATCAGTTGGATTGTTTGCGTACGATTTATTTGGAACCCTCCTTTTTTAGGGCGGAGCTTAAAGAAACAGATTAAAATTCTAAGATCTTTAACACAAATCAAGATTCAGAATATTAGTTTAAGTTGTTTTTGTGTAGCAATTCGAAACTCCAGCTGCAGCTCTCATTTCAAAGCGTTTGCTTATGAATTATGTTATATTTTGATTTAAAATAATGCCAACAAATCAATCAAAATTTGAATAAATTCTGAAAATATCCTTCTATTTTGAAAGGTGTAGCAAAGTACACCGGGTCAGCTAGTCTATCTATATATATAAAAATGAATGTTTGTCTGTCTGTCTGTTCCCTATAGACTCGGAAACTACTGAACCGATCATCGTCAAAATTGGCATCTGATGGTTTTTGAGGCCGGGGATGGTTTCTGTAATAGTCAAAACTCCATCCGACTTAAGAGAGGGGGGGCTTCCATACTAAATTTGTAGTTTTTCGGAACAAATTAAAGTCATGACATCCATTTTCTCGAGATTTTTTCTTCATTTGGGCGGTTTGTTTTTCGTTTCCAAGGTCGAGGCGTCGCGAGCCGTGGCATAGCATACTGATCAGTGGGAATATTTTGGCGCGTATTTTTCAACCAAGAATATTTTCAATGCAAGGGGTGGCGATATGAAGCCTTGATGTGATTTTTTTTCTACTTGATTCCTAGCTCATTTGTACAGCACATGGTTATGAATGACGCCTAGATGAGACGCAGATTGACATTTTGTCGATCGAAAACAACATATATGTACCTACATTTTTTTTTTTTTGCCAAAATCTGAAATTGAAAAGTCATGGCGTACATTTTTAGAGATTTTCTATCATTTGAGGGGTTTGTTTTTCGTCTCTATGGTCAATCAAACGTCGTCGCAAGTGGATAGTAACTAAAGCTGGAAAAATTTAACAATCAGGCGCCTGTTTCTCAACCAAGTACCTATGTTTCTTATGCACGTGGGAGCGATCTGCAACCTAAATGTGTTGCGGATTGGTATTTTATCAATCGAATCAAAATCAATTGAAAGCTTTGCAAAAATTATTCCATATTTAGTTCGTGTTAATGTAGGTAGCATTCGACTTTTCATTCATGAAACATTAGAACATGTTCAAACGTTCAACTTTTTATGTTAAAAAAATTATGTTTTCTTCTAGAAATTGTTACTTCGGCCCAAAAACACAACTGAAACGAACTTAGAAATGAAACTGAAAGCTTTTTATTTTAAAAAATTCTGAAAAAAACCATCGTACTTTTTGATTACATACCAATTCAAGTACGTACTTAACATGAAAACTGTTTTTGTGTTACATGACTGCATAAAAGAGACTTTTGATCCGCTTCGTTTTTGAAAAGCGAGACTTTAGAACTGATATTCAACTGGACGCAAAATTTTTATGAGAAATTTTTAGTATACCCTTAAAATGTTAAAAACAATATTCCCTCCTGTCAACTTACACGGTTGGGTAAGGGTCGTCGAACTTTGAAGAAATTCATCTTCAAAATGATTCAATATGTTGGAAAGACCAGAAGGGGTATTCCGAATGTTGAAACTGAAGCGGATATTGAAAATTCTTAAATGTCTTTGTAAATGAAGGTCATTCGTTAAAAGTGGAGTAAAAACATAAATTTATACTGCAGGAATACTGCAGATATATCAGTGAAACTTGATAGAACAAAAAACAGGAATACGTATTATATTCATTTTAAAGCCATTACTCTGACGCATCTGTAAATAAGCTTTGCATTGTCACTTGCCCCAATATACGGGACAAATGTAAACTTAAAAGTTTGTTTTTGCCAACATTTTTGAATATTTGACTTTCTGCAACTGATATTTTTTTGAATATTTATATATTTGCCGTAGTAAATATATTTAAAAAAAAAAATAGAAATTTGCACTGTATTAAATACATAACTAATTTAATATATTTTTCACTAGCTGACCCGTTGTGCTTTGCTACACCTTCCGAAAATAAATGTAATTTGTAAAAATTTATTCAAATTTAGATTTTAGGGAGCATTTTTTTAAATCAAACCTCATCATACTTCAGAACCAACTACTTTGAAATGAGAGCTGCAGCTGCAGTTCTGAATTGCAATTCAAAGATGGTATATATTATTTACTGAAACTTGATCTCTAAACTCGTTTTTCAAGATCTGAAATTTGTACTCTGTACCCAAAAAACCCTTTTTAAATATGGTCCCTTCTTTGAAAAACTCTTTATCTCAAATTTACATGGGAGCTCACCCATCTTTTCCAATTTTGTCCCACACTGCTTGAAGAAGGTAGGCAAATTTAACAGGCTCGAGTTTACATAATACTAATTGAAAAAAAAAAGATTTGCATACTGGAATTTATTGCAAATTGTACTTTATGGAGAGAGAATTTTTTAAATCGATGAATAGCGTGAATCGAGACAGTTTTTTGAGTATATTCTTAATAGTCTGTATTATTAGCACTTCCAGCTCCTGATAAGCTTTAGATGGGGTATTTTTTGGAGTTGAAAAATAAGCTAAAGAAATTTGAAAAAAAACGATGAAAAGGATTTTTAATAACCGTTTTAAAACAGTTTTTTTCACCATCCTTGCCTACGAAGCAGTTTGAATATCTATCCTTTTTGCGCCAAAATTATGTTAAAAAAATGTTTTGCCATATTCCACACTCGTGGACATAAGACATTATAGCTTGAAGTTTTCCCAAACAGCACTTATCATGGTAATCTATATACATATATAAAAATGAATGTTTGTCTGTCTGTCTGTTCCCTATAGACTCGGAAACTACTGAACCGATCATCGTCAAAATTGGCATCAGATGGTTTTTGAGGCCGGGGATGGTTTCTGTAATAGTCAAAACTCCATCCGACTTAAGAGAGGGGGGGCTTCCATACTAAATTTGTAGTTTTTCGGAACAAATTAAAGTTATGACATCCATTTTCTCGAGATTTTTTCTTCATTTGGGCGGTTTGTTTTTCGTTTCCAAGGTCGAGGCGTCGCGAGCCGTGGCATAGCATACTGATCAGTGGGAATATTTTGGCGCGTATTTTTCAACCAAGAATATTTTCAATGCAAAAATACAAGCAGCGAATTCTGGACTCCTAACCGTTGAATAGAATCGACACTGACAAGAAAAACAGACTTGAAAAAGACCACCAAAACTTGTCGAAACGTCGGGTTTTTCAAAACAAAGTTGTTTGTTATACTAAAAAGACTGGAAAAGCCAAAAAATATTTAATTAACAACATCCGGTCGTAACATAAAACCAAAAATTAAAAAAAAAGTGTTTAACTAAAATTTTACTGCCAAAATTCTTGAAAACACTTTAATATGGTTAAACTTGCAAAATATGCTGAAAGTATCAAAATTTCTACCACTTTTTCTCAACTCGAGTAAACTTGCTTTTAAGTGCTATTTAGTTAATCAAAATCATATCATGATTGGTAAAATAATTCAAGATCTTTGACGTAAGATGACTATAATAAACAAAGAGATGTTCGAATTTAATTTTTTTGTCCACTGTCAACGATTCACAGGAAATGGGACAAGTAAATAATTCCCTTATATTTTCAATAACAAACAAATAAAAAAAAGTTATATCGAAAGTATGACATTCCGCAGTTTCTGAAGCTATAAATAATGACTATTTGAAATTTCAACATTGTCAAAAATAGAACTTGGAGCATACATATATACTCATCACAAAAAAAATCAATAAACTATTGATTTATCCTCAACATTCAACAACTCCTCAAGAAATATAGCAAAATTAAGTACACCAACCCTTCTTAGGTAAATGAAAGCTTGAAAAAAATTACTTTATGTTTACTAAATTCATTCAATTATAATCAAACCCCATTATAATCAAGCGTGAAAAAATGACGAAAATAATATGTATAGGTTTAAGTTGGTGTTTAAGCACAGCATTTGACCGTATATATATACAAGATAGGAACCGCAGTCCGTGGCGTAGAGGATAACCTTCAAGTCTTCTAAGCCAACGGTCATGAGATCGAATCCCGGTCACGGAATTCATGGTACAAGTTCTATGGGATGGTGATCTTAGCGTTTATAAGATACTAGCCATCATATCCTAGAAAGTTGTAGGTACGCTTAGAGTTAAGTAAAAAAGTATTTCTCTGTTTATGTTCGTTTAGTTTGTTTGTGTGTTTGCTGCATCATGTCAATGTGAAAATTAGGACATATAAAAAAAATATATGATTTGAATCATCTTAACATAAGTTAAATATGTAACTTCAATCATAAAATAGGTAAACCTAATAATTTTTTCAATCCAAACTTAAGTTTAAGTTTTAAAAGTTCAAATATCCTGACTCTGTTCAACGCCTTATCTTAATTCCAAAGTTCATTGAATCAACGACAAAGTTCAACGACCGCTTCGCCTCAGATCGACGAGTGAATAGAATTTTCGTTATCGAACTTTCGATATCGATCGAGGTTCAATTAGCAAGATCGCACTTTCCATCTTCCTTTGCTCACACGCCTCGAAATTCTGAGCATCCTCTTCATGCATTCAAAATCGAAAGCTTCACCTAAATAGCACATCCATCATTAAGAAAAATCATAAGCCAATTATCGACATCAGCTTTAAGCGTATTCTTTTTTTTTTATTTTCAATTTATGCTTTCTCCTACCGAACATCGCCCGATTAGGGGATCTAGGCCTGTGTTCATCGATATTGAAAGCATACGGCAAGAACTACTTCCTGTTTTTGATAGGCCCCCGCCCCGACTCTGATGTCTACTAGGCATACGGTGTGGATCGATTAGCATGTTCCAGGGGCCTAAGCCAAAGGCGCTCGCCAAGAATCAATCTCGTTTTCTTTGTTCTACGCTTGACCAGAGTTACTTTCACGTCCGCCGTCTTGCTCGGTTTTGATACCGTAACTGCTTATCAGCCCGTTTCCGCCCAGCAGCGCCCCAACTCAGTCAAATCATGTCGCCAAACATACACAAGCGACGAACCTCACAGCTGAAAACAGGAAAAAAATCCAAAAGGAAAAAGACTCATCCAGGGCAGTAAACTCTATGGGAAGGCCCTCTCAAAGTTGGTAGTAATGCGGAAGACATCACCGGCAAAGGAAAAAAAACGACCAAGCCGAAACATAACAGTAATATAACAGTGAATTTTGTAACAGATACGAGATGACTGATTGCGGCTGTTTAACGACGCCGCGAAGACGATCATCGCTTAGAAAAGCGCGAAAGAGATAGAACGAAATGGCACTGATCGGAGTGAAGCTTTCCTTTTCTCATCGAGAGAGCTTTTCATTTGGAATCTCGTGCCAGTGTTGACAGTTCATAAGATATTGCATCGTAACTGAATACGCATCGATTGATCGGAAACTTGGTTTCCTTAGTTGAGATTATACGAGCTACTCCAAAAAAGGCTTTCAGTATTTATAAGCCAATCCGTAATTTCCCTAACTTTCTCGAAGCTAGTAATATGTCCTTAATTCAAAACACAAGAAACTGCCAAATTGTTTAAACTCTCCTATCCCAACATATCTGGCATCACTTGATAGAGTTCCAAGCGTTTCAAGAGGGAGCGAAAGCTCCCCGAAATAGCTCATAAAACTGGTGCGGCTGCGATCGTTGGAGAGTTTCGCGAAAGAGAGGAAACACAACAAAAACAGAGAACAGATTTCTGCTACCCGCGGTCATTGACTTTTATCTTCCTTCTTTATGATTGTTTCTTGTTGGATTGCGCGGTGAAAAAAAAGTTTATTGGGAACTCACGCCCAGCCAATCTGCCTTCCATACTCATGGAACAGCTTTTACGATCAGCGCGAGTGACTCCGAACTAGCGCAGGAGATTGGGGGTTTTGAGTGCTCCAAGGTGGGTGGCAAGCATTCTCGAAAATTGAATACGTCCCCCATTCGAATGCGGGGAGAGAATGGAACTTCCCATAAAGATTTGACAAATCTTGAAACCAGTTTCGCAATTTATGTAACGTGTTTGCTCAACGAATTACACAATTAGCTTGATAGTTACCAACCCGGCTCGAGATTGACCTTCGATCTTGAATTGGCATTGGATTTCTGGAGGTAGGAATATTTAATAACTCGGAATTTGAATGTTTGAACGTTGAAGGAATAATGGAATAGTTCATCCAAGTATTTGGTTAACCTTCAAAATAATTTAAATTTTATTGAAAAAATATTTAAAAGCACATATGTACCTACTTCGTCCGAATTTGGCACGGAGCAAATATGCAGTTTTTTATTAAACAAGGTTATCTATTATATGACGCTTTTACAGGACCAATATAATGAAGCCAAGCAGTTAAAAAAAATTTTTTAATTTAATTTAAAATTAATAAATCATAACAAATTGTGGGGCTTGTGATATAGCTCAGTTGGCAAGTCTGTTGTCTCCTGAGCCGATGTCCGTGAGTTCGAGCCCAAGAGAAAACATCGAACACAGTTGTACCGGATAAGTTTTTCAATAACGATCCGCCAACTGCAACGTTGATAAAGTCGCGAATTCCATAAAGATGGTAAAACGACTATAATCGAAAAAAAAAATAACAAATTGTCAAAAAATGACAAAATTGTTAGTAAAAAAATTGACAACGTTTATACGAACAAACTAAGCAATTTTAACTTTACTCAACAATTTCAACTTTAATTTAATTTAATTTAATGAGAATATTATAATCAAGACCAATAAAAGGGCGGACAAAATATAAAATTCTTTTTTGTCACAAACCCTGCCCTCCTCTTTAACTTTTAAGGAAATCCCAAAGAGGAAATAAATAGAGTTTAAGGTATTTTATTCAAAAATTGATAAATTCTTCGAAAATTCAAACATTTGAAAGAACGAAAGTCAAACTTGTCACGACCCCCAGTTTGGCCAAACTACACGATCCTAAGCCCAAGGATACAACACGGCAAGGATGAATTAGATATTAGATGAAAATCACTCTAATATGTGTTGTGAGCCTACTTGGTTGAATAATTCTACCCAATCAAAGCAATTGAAAGATTCCCTTTAATTCAACCACGGTAGAAGAAAAGTTCAGATACTGGTATTCGATAGCCACTAACTATCTTCGTCATTTAGCATTTTCGATTGGTTCGATCAATTTTCGTTCTGAAAAAAATTCAATTTTTCAATTTCATGAAATGATTGGATGCAAGTTAATTGCTTTCTAGCTACTGTCCAATTTGTTCCTGTTGGAAATGCAGGTTTCAGTAATGGAATAACTCTCGTTTATTCGTATTCTATGCAAGGTCCTCACATAACTGCACTCTACACTAGCGATTGCTAGTTCAAACAGCGATCGGCTATACGGAAAATGCCCAATCGTGAGTTCCAACACCTCTCCTCAATTTGCAGATACCATCGTCAACTATCGAGCATCCCTCAATACCAACAACGTCTTCCAGTCATCGAGAATCAGCAAATGCATGCACACCGCAGCGGGATCTTCGTCTGTAGCTGCTACGTGTCCCAGGTGGTCTCTGTAGAGGTTCGGGGCTATGATGAGCAGAATAGTTGAAAGTTTCACGGATAAGAGCCCCGTTGTCATCGGCGGGGAGTTGAACGCTTTGGGCGTAGAATAGGGAAGTCGCCTCACAAACCCCAGATGTCAACTTCTAGTGGAAGCCCTGGCAAGGCTGAATGTAGATATGGGGAATGTAGGCGATACAAAGACCTACCACATGAGTAGGAGCTAGTCCATCATAGACGTCACTTTCTGTCGTCCGGGCTGGACGAGTGACTGGAGGTGAGCCAATCGTTCACCGATATCGACCACTTTGCGATTCGTTATCGTGTAAGCACAAGTACGTGAACAAGTAGAAGAGGTACAACAACAGGAGCACGCCTCTGGAAGACAACACAATTCGACCGGAACGTCTACGTCGAAGTGTTAAAATGAGAGCGGAACTTATAAAACCTGGCCGCGGAAACCCTGACGAAGGCACTCGAACGCACATGTGACTGCGTACTAGCTGCCTACGGGCCAGAAGATATATGCCGAGAGCGAGGACCCAGTCAGCAAGAGAAGAGCGAAAAGTGCCCCTACGCAAGTGCGAGGTCTGCCCGCTGCATGGAAATTATGGGGAGCAAAAAGGCAACTGTGCGAGGACGCCAACGACAACCTCTGGGCAATGCTTACAGGATTGGCCAAGACGTGGAGCGGGGGTTTGCCGCAGGAAACGTGCCCGAACATACTGCGCGAAATCGTCAACGAGTTGTTCTCACAGTACGAGGAAGTCACTAGGCCGAGGGTCGCATTTGATTGGGATAAGAACGAAGAGGAGCAGATTGCGCTGCAGGAACTGTTGAACTGTTAAGTTCACCCAGTTGAATAAAGTTTTAGTCCGGATGGCGTTGCCTGCCACGTTCATGGAACACCCTTTAATGTTCCGGCCATTACTGCAACAATAAGTGGATGATAGGGTCTTCCCAGATGTGTGGAAGCGGCACGCCAAAGCCGGTAAAGCCACCATGTGACCCATTAGTATATCTCCCAATATGTCTCCTGGATACGGCTAACAAGGTGCTGGAGAAGGTGGTCCAGAGCAGGATACAGTACTACACTGAACGGCGTGAACGGCTTTTCCAATCAACAGTTTAGTTTTCGGAAAGGCCGCAGCACGGTGGATACCATTCGACTAGTCATCGAACGAGCAAGAACAAGCGCTGAAGAAGAAGACAGGAGATCGGTTTTGCGCAGTGACGTGAAGAACGCCTTCAACTGCGTCAGTTGGGCAGCGATTGCGCCGTAGCCCCTGGGTATGAGGATTCCGGCATATATATGTAGGATGATGCTACTTCCGTAATAGCCAATTACAGTATATGAACAGCGGGGGGAGGAAACAGTGAGCAGAGGTTCCACGAGGATCGATACTTGGCCCGGTGGCGAACTGCTGGGACTGCGTCTCCCATGAGAGTGAGACTTTTTTTTGCCTTTCTAACAGAAAGGTTTGGTTATCGGTCGATTTGAGAGATCATTAATTATGGGTCTTAGACATACCTTTATAGGTACCTATCGACTCAGCTCGACGAGTTCTGTTGATGTCCGTGGATTTGTATGTGCCATTTTAAAAATGTCTAGAACGTTTTTGCGAAACTGGGCTGCACAATTAAAATGATTTTAGTCTCAAAAGAATGCATTTTTTTTTCTACACAACCCTTTCAAAAACGGGAAAAAAAACAAAATAGTTGAAACCGTTTTCTTTACCAAATACATATCATACTTATTATGGCATAAAAAAAAGTTGCTAGTGGCGCCTCGAAGCAGCAGCACCAGCAATCATTTATAAATTGAAGATAATCAAAATAAAAAAATAATATTTTTATTAACTCGAGAATTGAACCAAAACCCTTCAGATCCCAAGTTGCAAGCGCTATCCAATAAACCATCGGCACGCTTGATTGAAAGCGGCTCAAACTCAAATAGGTAAAAGGCATTACTAAGACGCACCGTGGTCTGGGCAGTTTCTCAGTCTGCTGGGGCAAATACGGCAACAGTGTTTATATCTTACACTTCTTGCTTTTCAATGCAGCAAATGGCGGATGGGCGTTTCCTTCAGAGTCCGCCATGCCTATAGACATTATAATTTCATTTATGAAATTATAGTGTCTAAAGCCATGCCGGGTGTCAACAAAATGCAGAGCCGTACAGGAAACTGCGTTGGGGGGGAATTTATATGAAGATCTTATGACCCTCGTTTTTTTTACTCGTGTTGAAGAATGAATTTATGTTTTTTTTTTCATTTCTACATACTCATACATAATTTAGATTCAATTTCAGATGCAGAATTCAGATTCAGTTTTCAAATTCAGGATACAGGTTTAGGAATCAGAATTCAGGATTCAAAATTCAGAATTCAAAATTCAGATTCAGAACTCATATTCAGATTCAGAATTTAGATTCAGAATTCAGATTCAGAATTCAGATTAAGAATTCAGATTCAGAATTCAGATTCAGAATTCAGATTCAGAATTCAGATTCAGAATTCAGATTCAGAATTCAGATTCAGAATTCAGATTCAGAATTCAGATTCAGAATTCAGATTCAGAATTCAGATTCAGAATTCAGATTCAGAATTCAGATTCAGAATTCAGATTCAGAATTCAGATTCAGAATTCAGATTCAGAATTCAGATTCAGAATTCAGATTCAGAATTCAGATTCAGAATTCAGATTCAGAATTCAGATTCAGAATTCAGATTCAGAATTCAGATTCAGAATTCAGATTCAGAATTCAGATTCAGAATTCAGATTCAGAATTCAGATTCAGAATTCAGATTCAGAATTCAGATTCAGAATTCAGATTCAGAATTCAGATTCAGAATTCAGATTCAGAATTCAGATTCAGAATTCAGATTCAGAATTCAGATTCAGATTCAGAATTCAGATTCAGAATTCAGATTCAGAATTCAGATTCAGAATTCAGATTCAGAATTCAGATTCAGAATTCAGATTCAGAATTCAGATTCAGAATTCAGATTCAGAATTCAGATTCAGAATTCAGATTCAGAATTCAGATTCAGAATTCAGATTCAGAATTCAGATTCAGAATTCAGAATCAGAATTCAGATTCAGAATTCAGATTCAGAATTCAGATTCAGAATTCAGAATCAGAATTCAGATTCAGAATTCAGATTCAGAATTTTTGTAAATTTATTTTCGGCATATCGGTGAAAAATTTAGATTCATGGAGAAAGAATATCAGAATTAAAAATTGATGAAGCTGGATGTTGCGAGGTAAAGTATGGTGTACGTTAATAAATTTTCCTTGCAAAAATGTTCTTTCGCTCTTTTCATCATCCGTAAAATTTCTCCTCACTTTATCAATTTTCAATTCTGGAATTGTTTCTCCAAGAATACCAATTTGCACAGTTTTTGATAAATTTGCGATGACTTAAAGATCATTACGCATGAAAACACGATTTTGTTTTGTGAAAACTTTTTTTCACAATTTTTCTGAAATTAAGTTTGCTGCATACTTTTAGGGGTAAAACCATACTATTAAAAGTTGTAAAATCCGAAATCATAAAAAAAAATTTGGATGAAAGAAATTTCAATGTTGAAAACCGTGTGATGCAAAACAATCAAAATGAGATTTACAAGATTAAGAATTCAGATTCAGAATTCAGATTCAGAATTCAGATTCAGAATTCAGATTCAGAATTCAGATTCAGAATTCAGATTCAGAATTCAGATTCAGAATTCAGATTCAGAATTCAGATTCAGAATTCAGATTCAGAATTCAGATTCAGAATTCAGATTCAGAATTCAGATTCAGAATTCAGATTCAGAATTCAGATTCAGAATTCAGATCCAGAATTCAGATTCAGAATTCATATTCAGAATTCAGATTCAGAATTCAGATTCAGAATTCCGATTCAGAATTCAGATTCAGAATTCAGATTCAGAATTCAGATTCAGAATTCAGATTCAGAATTCAGATTCAGAATTCAGATTCAGAATTCAGATTCAGAATTCAGATTCAGAATTCAGATTCAGAATTCAGATTCAGAATTTAGATTCAGAATTCAGATTCAGAATTCAGATTCAGAATTCAGATTCAGAATTCAGATTCAGAATTCAGATTCAGAATTCAGATTCAGAATTCAGATTCAGAATTAAGATTCAGAATTCAGATTCAGAATTCAGAATTCAGATTCAGAATTCAGATTCAGAATTCAGATTCAGAACTCAGATTCAGAATTCAGATTCAGAATTCAGATTCAGAATTCAGATTCAGAATTCAGATTCAGAATTCAGATTCAGAATACAGATTTAGAATTCAAATTCAGAGTTCAGATTCAGAATTCAGATTGAGAATTCAGATTTAGAATTCTGATTAAGAATTTGGATTAAAGATCAACCTGGAATTTGAAATTGGAACTTATATTCAAATATTAGACTAAGTGTTGTAACTCAAAATTCAAACTTTAGAATCAGAATAAGATTTCAGATTTAGTTTACAGAATGAGATTAATCATTTAATAGTCATATTACTTTCCCCTCCTTTTGTGGGAATTTTTCCTCTATGCATGGTTGAGCTCTAAAAAAGGTATCATGCTAGGGCACGCGTCACGGCTATCCATCAATATTGTAGTTGGTTTTACTTATTCAGTAAAAAAAAAGCATAAAAAAACAGTAAGATTCGAACCGTGACCAGCAACGTGAAAGTTCTGGTTGCTACCACGGCACCATTTCAGCGTGTTATAAATCTTGGAAATTCTACTGTTTAAATACCATTCTTTCCATACATAAAATGAGCTCCTTACATACCAGTTCGCTTTTCCCCAAAAAAACGTATCAGGCATCATTTTTTTTATATTGAGATTGGAATTTTTCGTGTTTGAATATCTGAAATCATACTTATATGATTCAGAGGGAAGGAATCTATCATGTATATTCTATATTATTTTATATATTTCCAAATATAATTTAAACTCTGTTAGAAAGGCTCCAATCCACTGTTAAGTGTATTAAATCGGGTTTTTTTTTACTTTTATTAGAGACTTTTTAAACACTGAGTGCTTATTCGAGTCTTAGAGTGAGACTTGTGGGATTCACCGACGACGTGGCTCTCCAGGCATCGGGCCCATCAACCGAGGAGATCCAGCTACTCACTACATTAGCGATCGAGAAAGTGGAAAGTTAGATGCGCTACAAGAGCTTGCGCTACAAGACCGAGATGGTGCTGATCACAAACCTGATTTCAGCACAATCAGGGAAGATGAACATGCGTTTTATCAGGGCATACTGAATTGTGGTGGGAGTCATGCCCATCTCGATTTTGCTAGAGGAAGATATCTTCTGCTACAAAACAGGCACAGAAAGAGCACATATATCGGAAACATGGAGAGTTGGATTGCTGCATGACGATGTTCTTGCCTGGTCACGGATGCTGCATGCAGTATCGTCATCGGTTTGGACAATGGCTTGCCATTCTGTCCAACCTGCGGTGACGCAGTTGAGACACCAAAGCAGTTAATTTTCAACTCTCCGAGGTTCGATGGGGTACGCACTAAAATGGTTGCCGCCTGTGGACCTGACACGACAGCCGAAAACATGTGGAAACATGAAACAGGATGTGTGAGGATACCAAAACTTGGCGTGTGGTCAGCGATGGGTTCACCCGGATCATGACTGCTCTGCTGAGGAGTTGGAACCAGCATCAGTCCGCGACCGATGTAGGGTGACTCCTTCTCCGTGGAGATAAGACTTTACCTTATGCGAATGCCGAGCTGCTTGATACGTCGCGCGCGTGTGTAGGAACCTCCACCGTTACCGTCTCGGAATATCCGAGTAGAACGTGCCCTCTACGACGGAGGCGGCTGGGATAAGACAAGACCTTCTTCGCAGTCAAACTCGTAGAAGGAAGAGTATTCAGGCCGCGAAATACTCTCGGGTAGAATGGTTTCATGTCGCCGTTGGATGAGCCACTCAAGCTGAATAGGATGACATCACCGTCGGGATTCATCTGAGTCATAGACGTGAAAGGCCGTGTGCTGTGACAGCTAAAGGAAGGAGGAAAACCGGATCACGGTTGAAGTAGAATTTCCTTTCGGCGAGGGGCTTTCAAGTAGAGTGCGTTCAATCCGAGCAATAAAGCATTCAAAGATAAGACTTAACCTTCTGCGTATGCCAAGCTGTTAGGTACGTCGCGCATGCTGTGTAGGATATCTTCACCACCGCGGAGTATGTTAGTAGAACGCGCTTCTTATGACGGAAGCTACGGGGATAAGACTTGACCTTCTTCGCAGTCGAACTCGTGTGTAGAAGAGTATTCATGCCGCGGAATACTCTCGGATAGAACGACAGCACGTCGTCAGCGGGTGAGTCACTCCTTCGTAGACGTCTTCGCCGGGTATCATCCGAGTAGTTTCGTAAAGCTGTGCTGTGACAGACTCGTTTCCAGAATAAGCTGCTCTCGATCGGCACACGAACGAGCAAAGGGGAAAGGGCCTCAAGCAAAACCAAGCAAGATCTCAAGTCCTTAGAGGAGAGGTCTCTAGCAATGATCTCGAACAGAGGGGGAGCGCACGATAGTCGTGGTAACCAAGTAAGCATCGAGTTACGAGTAAAGGCCGGACCTCAAGTCGTCAGAGGATAAGTCTTTAGTCTTGAATCGTAACAATAGGCAAGGTATGCTGGAGTTTTGTCTTGAAACCGGGTAAGTCAATGAACGCAAATGCGCGGACTTGGTCTCCCATCACGGGTACAGGCTTCGTTGCAGCTCCGGATGGGAATTATGGCCAGAGACCCCAGGTGGACTTTATGGCATAGGGATACATAGTATCTTAAGTCGACCAATTGTAAATGGCCCCAGAGTAGCATACTGGGGAAACGCGGTGGCTCTCCCTGCCTTGGAATGCAATCCGTAAAAAGAATTTACTACCTGGGCAATCAACTAATAAAAAGACGTGTATAGGCCCAAAGCCTGTTGAAAACGCAGGTTTCAGTGGTAAAAAGAGTTATCATTTACTCGAATTCTAAGCAAGGTCCTTATATTAACGCTCCAGCACTAAATTTTACTTCGGAAATCCGCACTCTAAATTAGCGCTGCTAGTTATACCAGCGTTCGTCAATACGCTAATTACTCAATCGAGAGTTTCAACCGTTCCAATTTATTGAAAATTTCGATTATTTTTTATTATTAACCCCTCGTAAAATTTTAACTCCATGTGACAAAAGAAAGATTTTATATTTGTTCAGACTTGATAATAAAGTGCACAAATTTGTTTGATGAACTTTTACCTATTTTCAAAATTTATCTTTATAACTAGAGCTGGTTCAGAAAAAATTAATGAATGTGTGGAATAAGTGCATTAAAACTCATCAATATTACCTCTTGTATTCTTTGCACTTCGGGAAAATATGAATTTTGGGGCTTTTGAATTGAGCCTATTTGTTCCATTTGAAATAACTTTTCAGTAGAATGCATGTTAATAGTTTAGCAAAATTATTTGAGATATGGATTACATCACGAAATAACAAATAATGTTTTCGTTAATTTTGGCGGGTTAAGATTGTTTCCAAATTTCTGAAAAATATAAGTTACAATCGCATTATTATATTTGTTAATTTCAGTAATAAACATTTGAAAATGTAAACCAATCAATTGCACAGTTTGAACTGTTTATATTTAACTTATCCGTAATGGATCCGTTGATTATAACAGATTGAACTGTTTTGTTTTACTTTGAAATTTTAATTAGGTGTATTAAACTACCATCTGGTGCCAAAAACCGTATAGAGGATAGAGTATAACACATTGCATGCAAATTAACTTGCACGCAAGGTTGTATGCTATGGTAGATTTGCGATGTTTTCGGTTGGCAAGCGTTTGTAATATTTTGTTAAGCGTTTGTAAATGAGTGCGTTGTGTGTGTTAGAAAAAGTTGAATCTGTTTCAGAATGCTTATAGTTTCGTTGCATCGACTTTTCCGTAGTCTTAGCTGAAATTTTTAAAGTACGATGGTTTATTTAATTCGTAAAATTTAATGCTAAATTGAAATGAAAGGTTAAAGTTTGGTGAAATAAAAAAAAAAATTAAACATGAAATCTATGGTTCAATACTCAGTCATTTTTCATTGACATTATTTCACAGCATGGGCATTCGGTTTCGTCAGTTAAAAGAATATGTTTTTGATACATGAATTTATTATACTTTTATGTTTATTTTTCATCAACCAGCGTACGAAAGTTTATTATCCATAATAATACACTCATATTTCTTTCCTTTCTCATATGATAAGTTGGGTTTTTATAAGAGTATGACTTTTTAGAAGTTAACCTAGAGATTTTTTTCCACACTCCATTTGATGAATTTAAGTTATTTATTTGATCACTTTCAATTTATAAATAGAGAGGGGTTTTCCTGGACACATAATGTAAAGAGGTGCTGGCTTCTTGAGTGAACTGTCCACGTACAAGATCATGAATTAATAATAAACTGAAACATTTATATTGTCGAATGAAAATTAATAAATTAAAATAAATGAATTTGTCGAACTGAAAAAAATAAGATGGATTCTAAACAGTGAAGTTCTAAGACACTAACATTGGGTGTATTATCCGTAGTTTAAAGCTTAGTTCTTTTAGAAATGGGACAGTTACGAATGCGTGTATCTCAAAAACCTTTCGTTTGATCTAAATACTTTCTATGAAGGAAATGAAGGTAATCTTATGATAATTCATGAAAAAATTTGAAAAAAATTATTTATCGTTTTTTTGTAAGAATAAATTCTACATTATTCTTGGAACCTCCCTTCGGCCAGCGCACACATTTTTCAGTCACGATAATGATCATTTTTTTCAAACTAATACTTCGTTTAATCTGTATTTTAGGTGACTACATCCCCCTCCTTCAATTTCTGATACTTTTCGGACCAATACTTCTCTTTTAAAAGAAACTGAGGCCATTTAAGTGGATACAGCTGTTTCGAAATTAACAAATTTGATTATTTTTGAGCCACTTTTTGAGCGATTTTAATGGAATTTCTGCTGGCAAAATCTGGCAATAACGAAGTAAAACCATGAGGAGATTGAACTTAAAGTATAATCGGTTAGAATAGATCGTAGGTTGCGAAGGGTACATAAAAGATTACTCTTTTTAGGCCTTTGAAAAGAGTGAAAATCATAGTTTTCGTTTTGAAAATTGCTGTTTTTTTCCACAGAAGCAGAATTTTGGCAAATCGTTATATTTTATACAAAATATCCAGAAAATACATACTTTAATATAATTGGGACCTTGCCACGAGCAGACGTGGTAAAGGATTCAAACGCTGGAGTTTGTTTAAAATAGGGTATTTCATAAGTTTTGTCGTTCATCAGAAATCATCTGTCCCATAGCCTCGGAACCAGATATATAGCTTACGAGCTGTGGATCTAGCTAATTTTTTTTGATTGAGGTTAGGTTTGAATAACTCATTAAGAGGCAACACTTTCAGCTTATCGGAGAAATTTTTTTTTTGGAAATTTCATCGATCTACCCTTAGTTTTTCGCTTATTGAAAATTAAAAATGCTGGTATGAGACTTGACTTCCCTGATGACCCTTAGCCGAAGTTGCCGATCATATGCTTCTTTCTAATGGTTGATTTGAACTTTGTGGACATTTTTGACAGTGTTTCCATACTTTTCCACTACTCACACACAGTAGTTCTTTGAATAATCAACGGTTTTGTCGGCTATCAATTTGATAATGATGGATTTTGAATGAAAGTGTGCAAAATTATTTTTTCCTTTTTCTCTTGCATCGTAAATATCTCAAAAACGCGTGAATTTTAAATTTTGAAAAAAATAGGTCGGATAGGACTTTTTACAGGCAACAAAATGCTGTCAAAATTTTGAATGTCCGATTACTAGTAAACGAGCTATTAGCAAAAGAAAGTGTCCCATTTCTAAAAGAACTAAGCTTTAAGTTTATTTAACCACTTTGTCAATACTTCGAAAAAATCAGTTAATCGAAACGTTAAAGATAAGGATAGGAACGGTGGATAACTTAGAACTACGCTTGTCTTCTACGAGCTAGTCCGATACTTCGCTATCGGACTCAGTATACATGAAATCAATACTTATGTTTGTTTCTGAACATGCGCATCTTGTCATTGAAGTTCAATATGGTTGTGTTTTAAAATTAAAGTATTTGAACGTTACAGATATCATATGCCTTAAACATCTACAGTCGACAGTACTCTTTGGAGACAGGACATAGAAATAGCTTAACGTTTAGCAATATTTCTTCGAAACTTCTGATAGAGCAGCTCCATTGAACGATACTCCGGTTCGTAAATGTCTGGGAGCTCTTGATCCAGGGCATGGCAGTAGACCATCGATACCGATCGCGATCCAGTCAGTTCATGTTCAAACTCCATCAACTGTTTGACGAAACCAACGTTGGGCCTGATCTGAGGTCTCCGTGCTTTGACATGGTTGTAGGCATCTTTCAGACTCATCCGGTGGTACTTCATTAAGTAAGCCAAGCAGAGGGAAGCCGATCGACTTACGCCAGCAACGCAATGAACCAATATGATTCCGTTGTTTTGGGATTCCTATAAAATGAAGAAAAAGGAAGGTTAATCTAGGTTTCCATGAAATTTTGAATCTTCAAGAGACAAACCTGTTCAATCCGATCAGCAACCTGGTGGAAGTATTGGTTCAGATCGGCTTCCCGATTGTCTTTGACCGGTATCCTAAGGTAGCTGGTATCATCACAGGGCAATGGAGTGTTGGGAAGTTCCGTTTCAGTCGTGGCGTTAATCACTAGGGTTACTCCGAGCTGCTGCATCATCGGCACTGTAGCAGCACTTCCGCCGCACAGATGAAGATTCTTCAGCAGTTTCGAAACACTTGTGATGAACGATCTGCAATTGAGGACAAAGATTTTTGTGTTAGATAAAATGTTCGTGATTTGAAAATATGTAGATAACAATAATCATTGGTTAGGATACAAATTGACAATACGAATAATGCAATAACTAATAATGGTTGACACCTTTCAATAAATGTACCTATAGCATAAAGTATGCAAAAAGTATAGTGTGTAGGGCTCAAATTATCAGAAATTTTTATATAATTTCAATGAAACACACTTCTACTTAAACAACATAAACCTCATGGAATGAGGAAGTGTAAATATAATCATTCCCAAATAAGTTTCAACGACAGTAACAAGAATAAATCGAACATCGAAAACATACCTTTAAAGTATTTGTTCGACTATTTATAGAAAATTTTAACTGCTTTCTACCGCAGCATATGTTTGTTCGATGCGTAGCGAACGCGATAAATTGGTCACATCAAGCGAGAACAATTAGATGTCAGTCGCATTCCTTTGCACGATTCGTTCAAACGTCGACCGGTCAGAAAAACAAACAAACCTTTTCTGACAGCCGCGAAAAAACAAGAATTTTCCACGTATCGTTTCGATATGGATTAGCGCGAAACGGCGGCTAAACTTTTTGATAACAGATTGACGGTGACGGTGGGTGTGACGTCTTTCGGTTGAATTTATAGAGCATTAGATAAAATGGGGTGATAGTCTTGAAATCAACAGGGAAGTTTTAGTAAATTTTCAAAACTTTTGAATTTTATTTAATACAATTGTGAGGATTGTTTTTAACTGAAAGTTTCAAAAAAAAATTACATTAATTTTAGTTAAATTGTAAAAAGAAATCAGAATTCACATTCATAATCATGAAATGCACATCAATACTACACACCCGCCATCAAATGAGTCAACAATTCCTCAAGCGTCCATTCAGATGCGAATGTTCTGTTTATTACTTACAGCGAGCCGCACATTCCATACGTTTGTTTCCGCCATAGCGAATTTTCTCGAGCTCACTCAATCGCCACTTTTCCGCAAACCATGTGGTATGGTCATCTAAAATATTCTTTATGGGTTCGCCCGAGAGCGCATATTTTTGACGTTACACGCTATGATTGGAAGTGTTGGTGAGTTTTTTTTCCGTTTCTTACTTTTTGGATTTATGTCTCTAAGGAAAAAGAGTTTCCGTTCATTCTTATTGAAGCTGTTTTTTGACATATTGGAATAATATTAGGTTATCTTAGCTACGGATGATTTCAATTTAATAAATTTTGAATTATTACATGAAACTCTCAAATAAAGTATGCTTGTTTAAAACCGGGACTCTTAAAAAAAGAACGGAGCAGGAGGAGGAGAAAGCAATGAATAAAAAATATTTTTAATGGAAAATATACACAATATAAGTAATCGCACAAAATCAGATGGTACAGATCCGAACACAATCCATAAACGTTTATGAAAAATCAATTCTGTAAACTAAAAGTGGTTTGATCGTGGGGAAAAACATGAATTGTGTTTATAATTCTCAATGCTCTAGATCAGTGGTTTTCAAACTTTTTTCACTCACCGCCCCCTTTTGACAAATTTTGAAGCTCAACGACCCCCTGGGAAAATTTTTAGAAAATCTTAAATGAAAAATGATAACCTGGATCGTTAAAAACCATTAGCTTTTGGCTTTGTGTTGTTGTAAGACGTAACTCATAATTCATTTTAATTTATATGAGGCCTCTCAGAGCCAAATGGGTTGGGGGTATAACATATAAGTGTTAAAGTTGTCGATTTTGATTTAATAATGTCAAACGAATCTTTACATTTAAAACTATACTTTTTGATTTTTCAGATTCTTAGAATTTTATTTACATACTATTTTTTTCAAAAGAAATATGCATTTTTTAAAAAATACATATATGGAAAATGATCAAACATAACAACTAAAAAGCCAATTTTATCGATATTAACTTTTGTGCACTTATACCCTTTTGGTTCCAAGGCAAGGGCCTCATATTGCATATCCTCCAGTAAACACTTAATTCTATGTAAAGTTTCCTGGAAATTTACTTCAAGTGATTGTTTAGTTTTTTTTAATATAATATCATATATGTATCTTAAATTTTGGTAAACAAAATTCAATATTCACCATTAATTTGCATTATTGAATACAAACTTTTTACTGTCAAGCCGTCGAAATAACGTGAAAAATAGTACTGTATATCGGATCAAATAGACTGTATTATCGTTCAAAATAAAAACGCGTCTGTTGTGTTTAACAGTCGAAGAACAATAATTTATTGGGAGAAAAATACAATGGTATTGATATGGAAAGCAAAAAACTATAGAGAAAATACTTGGTATAAATTTCTCTAATCGGGAAAAGTTGCCGGAACTAACAAGTATTATTTCTTGATATCTCAATTTGAGTCCTGTTCAAAGTTATGCAGCATTCACGGGTCTTAAAATATAAATTAGATTTTTATAACTTAGTTCCAGCAATGTTAGTGATAACCGAATAGATTTAAAATTTATCCAGGGCAAATGGCAAATTGATTTTTTAAATCAATTGAATTAAAAGTAAACAAATAAGAACTCAAAATAAAAATTCTCTTGCATAAAACTAATCTTTCATATTTTATTGTCAAAAAATCTATCACCAAATCACAGATGACGCCTTTTTACACAGATTCTTTTGAAGGTGTTTTCTGTTTAGCAGTTTTTTTTTGAGACAATGCATTGCCGTTGCCATCTAAAAAATCTTTTTTAATATAAATTAAAATAATCTTGAAAACCGAGTTCAACATATAGAGCGTATAAAAAATCTGTGACAATTTAAAAAAATCTTTTAAATATATTTTTAGAAAAAATTTACTTAGATACTGGAACAAAAATTTGCGTGCAGCTCTGTGAAATTCTAAATAATTTAATCTTTAACCTGATGTTTAGTTCTGTAACATAATTTCATTGTTTTGCATCGAACTTACTCGTTATTATTTCAAATCTACGTTATTTTGTGGTTCGTGAAAATGTGAATCAAGACCTCACCGCCCCCCTGAGCCCTTCCAACGCCCCCCAGATTTCAAAATTGAGCTCATCGCCCCCGTGGAAGCTCTCAACGCCCCCAAGGGGGCGGTAGGGACCACTTTGACAACCACTGCTCTAGATATTCATTCACATTTGAAATTTTTACTTGGTGATTAGTCCTCGAGATGGAAAAAGAAAGTTTGAATAAACAGTCTTAATTGATATAAAACTGTACATTGCTCGAAACATCTAGATTTTCAACAATTTGCCAACAAACACATCACCCTATGAATAGAATGTACAAAACAGAAAACGGATAGCTATACGTCAAACTTGAGCTTTTATCCTTTGTATCCTGAAACTTCACGTTTTATTTTTATGATTACTTACGTTGTGATATTTTTGAATTTATTCCAATTATTTAGTTTTCCCAAAAGTAAATCTTTACAGTAAAAATAACAGTAAAAAAAGAATAAAGGAACTTGTATGTAATTAATGTTTTAAAAATTCTCTATATATGCAAATGTTTTGGTTTATAAAAAAATCCCTACATTTATGCACCACTCCGTTGTTTCATGAAAATGACAGAAAAGTTGCTTAATTTGGATTCAGAAAAACGAAAAACGAATGCAATCAATCCTCACGTGCAAAAACTTTAAAAAAAAATAAAAGAAATTTAATCAAAGGTTTCCCAGTTTACGAACTGTCATACTTTATGTTCTTCAGAAACCTTCTATTAATTTCGAAACTTTTTAGTATAGAAACATTCTCTTTAAATAGAATTTTCAGCATAATTTGATGATATAGTTTCAGTTAATTGGAAGACCCAACCACTATAAAAATTATTCTCATTATTCAAACAAGAGGATTAAGTAATTTGAACGTTCCGAATAGTACAAAAGTAAAGTAAGGTACAACGTTATAAATAAAAAAAAAATTGCGCAAGCATAAGAAAAAGTAAGGAAATTTAAATGATTAGATTTATTTTTATTTTAAATTAGAAGCTAAACAAAAACACTTTTCAAATAACTCTCAAAATCTTGTTGTTGTGCTTTTTCAAGCTTCTTTAATATATGAGGCACATATTAACAACATTTTAAAAAAAATCCACAGCAATTATCATGAGAACGATTCTGAAAATATTTTTCGGCGTTTTGTGATCATTAAAAAGAAATTTTGTAAATTCTTTGTCCAGGTCCAGGTCCAGGTCCAGGTCCAGTTAGGGTCGAGAGCTAGTTTGTCTAACATATGATTTTTTTATCAGTTCCAAGTCCAATGATTATAAAATTTTATCTGTTGTATAAATATGATTGTAAATAACATCTTTTCAATACGTTTCTCAATTTATTCCGTATAGCACTATTTATTCAAGCCGGTGATTGTAACTTATTCCGCTTAGCCACGCCAGCGATCATGGAGTTCGGAGTGCATGAATTGAGATGAAAGTTATAATCTAACGGTATAAATTATAGCAATATAGAACATCGGGCTCTACGGTTAAAGGTGGATATGAGTAGTCAAATAAACTAAGCCAAGGTTGAGAGATTGCGTGGTTTTATCCGGGTATGCCCAGATATTGATTTTCTATTTCCGTCATATCTGGAAGTTTCTCCTAAATGATCGGTCGTTTTGTATCGGTTTTGCAAATAAATACGAGTATTATTCCTTCTCGAAAAACTAATTATATGCCGTTTTATCGTGAGATGATGGATAGTAAAAAAAAGATAGCAAATCTTCTGTGTTTATGTTATCAATCTATTGATTTTATTTTAAAGAATTTGAGTACAAATAATTTAGTTAACTAGCTCTTTATGACTATAATGACTACACATTTAATTTCAAGACACTTATATTTTGTTTACTTTATATTCATAACTCCAATACGACCAATCCAAAAATCTGACTTGTAACTGTACCTCCATCTGTTAGCAACAATAAATTTGTTTGAAAATGTGACAAATGGCATAGTTTTTTTTAGATCTATCGGTTAAATAATTCAGAAGACCCTTAAATTAATTCATTTGTGGAACAATTGTGACAAAACTAAAAAAATATATAGCTATGAGGTAGTATTAATATGTTTTAAAACTAAGGTAAAAATTTTTGAATTTCATAAAAACTACAACCGAAAAAAAAGGAAATTCCATTTTAGCCCCTGATTGATTTTTCTAACATTTTCAAAATATTGTTTTAAAAAACTTTTCCTCAACGACTAAGTTTTTCGTAGAAAAAAAAAAAAGATATATGTAAAAATAAAACTTTACTTTTATGAATTTTTCAGCGAGAACAAAAGTTTCGGTTTAAGAGAGTTAAAATTTCTATATTTTTCTAAACGATTTTTAATATGAAACAATTTTCATATCGAATAACGTTCCAAAAAAAATAACACTACAAGTATTTTCAAGGGATAGCTCATGGCATTGTTCAAGCATAGTTCATAATCCAGCATTAAGTTTTTTCATATTGCCAAAGAACATCAACAATTGGTGAATTATAAGCAAGATTTTCGGATCTTTAAAATTTGGGAAAAAAATCTTTATTTATGAAATCATTTTTTTATTTTTTTATTGCAAAACATTTCAAGAATGTTGTGTCAAATTTTCAAGTCAATCGAAGCAAAACTGTAGAAATTATAGGCCTTTATCTCCTCTTATCTAATACTGCAAGACTTCAAACGCAGAAACTTCAAACGCGTTTTTCTCTAAAGCAAATTTTTTAAGTCCGTGGACATCGTCATTTGAAAACTACTTCAACGATTCTTTTCAAATTTGGAACATATTTTCTACATATAAAATACCAAACCCCAACGTTTTTCTTTTTCTTTTTTTTTACTTTGGGGAGTTTAACAGATAAACAAGTTAAATAAAAACGTTGGGGTCCAGAAAAACAACTATTAGAAAAATTTTGCTCTGATTTTTTGACTTCAGATGATTCTATGCTGAGATACAGTGTCGACCGCAAATCCTGTTTTCAAAAAGGCATCCTCGAAAGTGCTCCGTCTATTTTTCTACGAAAAAATTACTAAATGTTCTTTCAACAATGCTTTGTATAATGCAAAAATTTAGAATACATTTGTTTGAACGATAGCTCTAAAAAAAATCGTGAAAATTGTGTGTTTTTTTACCCGTTAGACCCTACACCCCCCCCTCCCCTCTTAATACATTGAGGACTGCGAAGAAATCAAAGCCCAGAATCAATTCTGTCAGGGGAGGGGGGGGGGGGCGCTTATTTCTTTTTATTTAAAATATATAAAAAAAACATATCTGAAGCAGTTTGTAACAAAAATCTAGTTTATTTATTCTAAAAACAAGCTATTTCTGCTTAATAAAACGCAAAACAAAACTGCAGATCGTTTTTTTAACCCTCCCAAGCTGTTCGAAAAATATCCGTTTCAGGAAAAATTGACCTATAGTTTGTAAGCGTTCTCCTGGCCCCTATTTTAACCTTTTTTGATTATATGAGATTCATTGTTTAGGTAGTTTACTCTAGTTTCTTAATATTTCAAAATTAAGAAGATATATTTTTCCAAGTTAAATGTATTTGGCTCCAAATGAAAAACGTCCCTGAAAACAATTTTATTTATGAATTATTTATAACTTCAGGCCGCTTTGCTGTAATTAAGTGTCTCTATGATTTTTAGAATTACCAAGAATAAATCTATCCGACGAACATACTTATATGTTGAGATCCGATGAAAATTTTGACCACTATACCGGATTTTCCGGAAGAAAAAAATCTTACTCAGAAAAAATGACATCCAATTTGGCTTTGCTTTGCTGTGTCTCATTTCTTAATTACCCGATTTTTTATACTCAAATTTTAGATTTTTCTCGTTAACTCGATTATTATTTTCATAGAACATACTTGGTCTCTAAAAAATCACAGTTTTCAGCATATTGAAATGAAGATAAGGATGATTCGAATTTGCGTATCGGGTCATATTGACCCGAACAGCTTTGGAAGGTTTAACTCGAGAGATCAATCCTGATTAAATATTCGACCTCACAAAAAGTTTGAGTTGAAAATGTTGAAGTCAAAATTTGAATTAAATTCTCCTTTAGAACTATACTTGTTAACCACATAAAAAAATCAGAGCTCAAGTTTCAAATTATTGTGCAGAATAAAAATTTCAAACAGAAATTGGCTTCAGTAATTAAAATTCAAAATTTGAACTTTAAAATCTCTGTTGAAATTCCGAAAAGGAATTCAAAATTTGTTCTGATAAAGATTCAAAATCTACAATAATTCCATTAATTGACATCATTTTTTTTAAACAAAATTCAGTGTTGAAGAACAGAATCTTAATAACGTTCGAAGGATAAATCATTCCAAATTGATACTTTAGAATTTGAATAGTCGACAAAACTAAAAGAACAATGAAGAATTATTTATACCTCGATATCAACATAAGAAAATAGAACATGATTCCAATATTAGAATACAAATCAAATTTAGTTAAAGGATAAAACAGAAATTAAAATAAAACATAATAAAACAATGAAGAGTAGCAAATAAAAATCCAGTTCTAGAGCTATGTTCAGTCATCCAGTTCCTTTTATTAGAAACGTCGCAAACTGTAGGAAAAATAAATATTATTGTAATCTTCAATCAAATAATTGATTGTGTCTTTGAGAAAACAACAGAATCATATTTCAAAACTCAGATATCGAATGTTGGCCGACATGAGTATGAAACTTGAAGAATTGAAGACCGTATTCGTAATTTGTTATCAGATTTTAAAAATCTCTGGATCATCTCATTTGATTTTTTAAAAAATTTAAGAAACTGATTTTTATAATTCAAAACTGTAAAATTTGGAATTTATATCATAACAGAGAAATCAAAGGATTTTGTCTTAAAATTATGAATTGTAAGTATTGTAATGTAAGAATGTTTGAAGCTGTGAAACGTTGTTTTACGATTTCACCGTTTGGTCAACCCATATGAGGCCTTCAGAACCAAATAAGTAAAAGTTCAAGAATGGTCAATTTTTATGAAAATTTTCCGTCATACTTTTCCAATTGAACGAAAGTTACAACTTTCTGAAAAATGTACAAAAAAAAGGAGAAACAAGAAAACTTTGAAGCGCGTTCTTTCGAAAACACCTTTGATGAAAGTTTTCTTTGGCTCTAAGGGCTTTATATGTCACTTGTTTAGCGTACTATCTTGTGTGAATTAAATTAACTTCCCCAATGTATGTATTCGAGCCGTGAACCAAACACTGAGTTTCAAATCCTGAATTAATTTATATTTTGGGGGATCCCCCTTTCTAGTTAAAGATTTCAAAATTTTGAAATTTGAATATAGTTTGCTAGTTTTGATACTGCTTAGAGCAAAACTTTTGATTTGCTGGGAAGGGTGGAAGCCGGAGTCCCAGGGCATTTGCTCCCATTGCCTCCCTCTCCCCCACCTTTAACGCGACATTGCATAGCACTTTAGTTATCCTTCTAAGAGTTGCACATGCGTGGCGAGTAAAAAAAGAGAATTCACGTATTTGGTCCGTAATGTGTTAAGAAATGTGATCTGCCTCAATTAATTTCTTTTCAGTGAATAGGGGAGAGTAGGTCACTTAGACTCTCAGCAATATCTCTTGACTGAAAAATGTGCCAAATGGATCAAAACAACTATGCATTTACATTATATAATTTAAAAAACATTTTTTTAAGTGATTGTACTTTGCATGAAAAATATAACAAAATGTGATTTAAACATCTTTTTTCATTGTTTCCAAATGTTTCTAACAAGAAACAATCGTATCAAAATTCGTCAATATTCATTCACATATGTCATGATCTTCATAATGCCATAATTTAAGAGTAGAGATGTACCGAATATCCGGTTGGCCGAATACCGCCTAAAAACCGTTAAGCCGAATATTCGGCTCACCGAATAGTTGAGCCAATTATTCGGCCGAATAGGCCGAATACTTACTTTTCAAATTTAAACAATAACATTATAGTAAAAAATTTTCAAATGAATTTGGATAATTCATAGAACAGCCTAAAATAATGTTGTAAAAGCTACACTATCATCAAAAACTTATGGTTTCAGTTAAGCATCTTAGGTGTATCTGTGTATCTTTCACTGAAGATCGTACAGGAGAATGCTCTTGAAATATCCAGGCTAACCCATTAATCCAATAAAAAAATTCAAGATAAGTCAAATCTGGCCGGGTTGCTCAGATATTGGTCAAAACCTCTTGGATTTTGCTCGACTTTATTCAAATAATTGACTAAATAAAAAAAATTGATTTTTTTTTTAAATTTCAAGATTTTGTGTTCAAAAACGGTTTTTAAGCAATTTCAAAATGAACATAAATGTTTGTTTAATCCTTAGATACGATTTGTATACTGCTCATGCGTTTCAATGAAAACATATAATTTCTAGTTATTTTATTTCCTTGATTTATGTTTTTTCCTTGATTTTGTTCAGATTTGCACGTTGTTTTTCAAATTTTTCCTAAAATTTTCCTGATTTTCCAAACCGCGTGGTTGAAAGAATGGCATGCATAAGGTTAACGCACAGACTGATAAAAATCGTCGTACTTTTTAACACCTATTTTGAAGAAATCCTGCTCGAATAATTCTCTCATCTAATTAGATATCAATGTAATATTGAATTGCTTGGCACCAGTTTCGACGTGTTTTTCCCAAATTTAAGAGGAACCCATCTCTTCGGTGATAAACGCCCTTGAAGTGACTAGTCATCTGATGTCCTTTCAGTTATTGATGAAATTTTTCAAGTCAGAGATACCCCCACTTGAAAAAAAATCTTGTAATACATCATCTGGTTGAAAATAGTCTACTCAAAAACATGAAGGGCATTAACATGAAAGAAATAGAAGGAAATAGAAATAATCGCTTATGAATTTTTATTAAAAATTCAACAGTATATTCGACCGAATATTCGGCCGAATATTCGTTTGGCCGAATAGTTGAGAAGGTCAATATTCGGTATTCGGCCGTTCGCCGAATACCACTATTCGGTACATCTTTATTTCAGAGCAATTTTAAACTTTAGCTACATTAAGAAAAAGTTTTCTAAATTGTTTTCCATGGGTTCAATAGATCCCTTGAGATAAAAAAGCATGTTTTTCATCTAAGTTAATCGTGATCATTTTAATGCTCGAAATAACTTCAATTTATCCGATAACTTATGTTTATACCAATTTTTTTTTGATCTAATATTTGAAAAATGAGAAATAAAAACTTATATGGCTGAAAAGTATTCACTCTACCTTTGATCTTTCGACTTTGCTTGATTTTTGATAAAGATTGAGGGCCCTTAATTGAGTGAATGAAGGATCAAGGGATCAAGGCTCCTTGAACTTTATAAAAATACAATTTTTTCGCTCTACGAGAATGCATCCAATTCATGTATCAATTCAGGGGATCAAGTTTCGTTCTATTTTTTTTTAACTTGTATAGAAACTTGCAGAAACTTCCAGAATTAGTTACTAGATTTTGCAAAAATAATATGATGAAAACTTAATTCGAAATTTCTCGTTCAATATCAAAAAAATCGCCCATTAAACTAAAATCATTACATAAAGAAATCCATTCTAACGATCAACATTTCAGTCTAATTATCCTGAAGATGCATGAACGCTAAACACCAAATGAGAAGTTCGACCGGGACAAGCAATGTGAGCAATTTCGCAACGCGAGCTAGGCGAGGAATTCAAGGTAACATTCTTGTACCCGCTTTGCTTTGATGTGAAAGCAGCGCGGCGACTAGTCGGCGTCGTCAGTTCAAAATAAGCGGTATAAATAATTAAGATCGAAAATGTCACCAGGAACTGAGTTCTTCTAAGCAGTGTCACCATACAGGGGATTTGAGATTTTTTTTTTTTAATGATTTGAGTTCTCGAGAGAAATATTTAATATAAAAAAATCTTAGTGGACGAATCTTAAAAATTAGTAAACTTAGGAAAAAAGTGTAGCGTAGCGTTGCAACGAAATAATTAAGATAAATTTTAATTATTCAAATGCTGTCCAACGACACGGTTTCAAGTACACATTCGAATCTCAATCAATACTGAGTAGGAACTACCAAACAAACTGTGAATGAACTTACGTGGAAATACTGGTGCTGCTTGTGACTTGTGCAATGGCCGTTCGTGGATTTTCATGACGCTCCAATAAAGTCTGGATTTGATTGGATTTTTCCTCCAACGATGACGACGGCATTGATGAAACTGATGGCAATGATGACGATGATGACGGCACTGAACAAGCGCTGGACGTCGCTGGCAAAGGAGAGGCGTTCGTCGTCTGGGAGTGAAGCGGAAGTGAAACGGAAGCGAACGAACTGGAAGGAAGTACAATGCCCGAACAGTATCCGCCTCCACCACCTCCAGTATCACGGCATGCAGTGACCTCCCCACTGGCCCCTCCTTCCATCACATCTGTCGACGCCTTCGGTGTCAATGGATCCTCCGCAAGCGCCATTTGCAGTCCATCCATCTGCTGGTGATTCACTCTGTTTATGTTTACTACTTTCATTTTTTTCTTTGTATATTTTTCCGCTCCTATGTCAAAATCACTTTTCTTTGTTTAAATCGTAACAGGTTTTCTCTGTACTCGAAAGTCTCACAAAGCCCCAAAAAATGCAGGCCGCAATCAATACTGATTCACCTTCTGCTTTCAAAGTCTTTAAATCAGTTCCCCCGCACTGAAAACTGCACAATGCACCAAAACGCTTCTCGATGCACTCGAACTGTACACTTTCAACCGTATTTAATAGTTCTATTTTCCCCAATTTTCCCACACTACGGGAAAGCAACTGTTCGCACCAAACAAAATCGGCGGATCGGCGAAAATTTTGCTTCTGATTGCTATGAAATTCGACTAACGACTGACTGGCAGACTAAATAAGTAGCGTAGTAGCAGCCAGCAGCAGCACCTTTCGAAGCGCTCACGTAAGAATGGAATGCCTTTTGAGACGATTCACTCGAAAATGTGCTTGGATCATCGGTGGAGACGCGTGGTCGGTTAATGGTTGAATGAGAGAGGGCGGTGGGTGATGCTCCTTTTTCGCCGGTCGAGGAAAAGGAAAAAGTGATGGGGCGGTGTTGTTATTTTCGATTTTCCAAGCACAGTCGGACAAATTTTGTTTATATTTTGCCATTATTTTTTCAATTAGGTAGATATTGACTTTTTAAGTTTTTCAAATATTCCATGTCGTGGATAAGCATTCAATACTGCAATGTAGAGAGACGTATAATGGGGATACCATACGGCCTCTTTTAAGAGTACATGTACTCTTTTTCGATCGAGAAATGGGCGTAGGTACTCTACTTTTTGTAAAATCTTGCGGAATATACTCTTTTTTTTTTGTTGACAGTCATTTTATCAGGGAAATGAACTTTTTCTTCTAATCCGAAAGTTTGTGTTATAGAGTAATGCAACACTTTATGCTTTCATGGCATGGAGTGGTTTCCCTACTTTGTTGAGTTCTCAAAACGATAGATTAAAATGAAAGGCATCACAGATCGATTAAAATTGAAATTTTTCGTTCAAAACATGTTTACTATTTCATTACCATTTCTTTTCTATAAGTAAAATTGAACAACTTAGAAACTTTTACATCCGCTTTTAAGAAAGGCTTCTTCTAGGAGTCGAAATTAATTGTGAAGGAAATCAGTGCCTTCGAATATGCAATTAACGCCAGAACGGCAGGCATTGAGTACAACAGCAATTTTCTAAAGAAGTACATCTGTATCGAATTTTGAATATGGCGAATGCACTAACATCACTGTTTCGAGAAAAACACGTTCAAAGTTTGACAGCTCCATAAGCTCTCAGCAAAAATATAATATTGATTTCTTAATTTCTCGAAAACCAAATACCATCAACTGGGGCAACATGCAACACTTTTCAACTTCAATTCATAGTGGTGCAGAATATCAATCTAGCTGTACGAAATTAATAGCGTCCAGGGATGAAGAGATAGACATTTGATATCTTGAGCAACATTGTTTAGTTTTACATGCAGCATAAGCTGGTATCAACATTTTTGCCGAGGGTCTACCGATAGCGAGGTAAAATGCTAACTTTTATGTTTTTCAAATTAGGGCTTTGATGTCTTGGACAATGTTGTTTATCTGTTCAAAATATATAAATTTGTTCAATATGTCAAAGTCCTATCACATAACCCTCAGGAGATACAGTCAAAGTAAGAAAAAAATGGGGGCGTTGCGAAAATGTGCACCTTTCAAAATTGCCAATAAAATACAATAAATGCTTTCTATAGAGCTTCAGCAACTTCTGAACACATTATAATGTATGAGACAATTGAAGATCGTGGCTTGTTACAACTTTGTTTCAAAGACAGCGAACCGTTTAATCCAATCTAGAACATGTCAGGTTCAAAAACTGTTTTTTCAAGAGATTTTTTTTTCTTTTGATTGTATCTCCTGAGGTTAATGTAATAGGACTTTGACATATTCAAAAAAATTATATATTTTGGTCAAATAAACAACATTGTCGAAGACATTGAAGCTCGAAAAACAAAAAAGTTTGCATTTTTATCTCGCTATCGGTGGACCCTTTGACAAAAATTTTGATACAAGAATAAGCTCCATGTAAAACTGAAGAATATAGCTAAAAACATCAAATGTCTATCTCTTCATCCCTGGGCGCTGTTTATTTCTTACAGCTAGATTGATGTTCTGCACCACTGTGCAATGACTGCTAAAATCTTAATGCCTACAAATAATCATACCTCTATAACATCAAAAGTTGTAAGGTTGATGAGGCACCAAGTTGACGTAGTTAGAAAAATTATTGGTTTTACCAGTTATTTTAAAATTTTCAAAAACAGGCGATTTCCATCCTTTTAAGAAAAAGGGTTAAGTTTTTTTTATAATTTCTTTATTTGAAACGGCTCATACCTTGAGGCTTTAAGGAGCAAAACTCGTTTTGTATGTTTACAATTGTGTGCTTAGAAGGGTAAAGTTGCAACACACTCTATTATTAATGAAAAATCATATGAAAACGTTTGAAAATTCCTAGTTTTTGATACATTTGTGGTGTCATATCGCATAAAGCACCAATTGCAGTAATTTTTTGTTTTGTTCGAAATAAATTTTACATTTTTCTATCAAAAATGTTTTTAAGGAAAAAGTGTAAATCTGATGCATACATTAAGGGGTAAAAAAATACTACAAATATTCTTTTAGCTCAAATCATGAAAATAAATAATAGGTTGGATGAAATTTGAATGTTAACAAACGCATATTGCAAAACAATCATATCCCAGTATATGGAAACGAGATTTATGAGGTTTTGTTCTTATTTTCATTCTGTTGCATTTTGACCCAGACAGGTAACTGAATTATAAAAGTATTTATTTAAAAAAAATTGGTGATCGTCCGAAAAATATTTAAACACCAACAGTGTTGGAATAGGATAATGAAAGCAATACAAAGTTTGTAGTTAAGCCAATATGTTATACTAGGTAAAGTTTTTTGTGGCATCGCAAAATGTTAAAAATTGTACATCTATTGCTCAACTTTTAAATTTTTTATGACAATCCAAAACTTTTAAAAACTCTTTCACAGTGTTAAAAACTATGTCATCAACAATTTGTTATCATCAAAAGATAACTTTATTACAGCATATTGAAATAAAAATTGAATGAATGTTGTGGTATACAAATATTGCATCTAACCCTGCTTTTGCATGATGCCCCGTATCATTCAAATTACTTTGTACCTACTATCAGATTAAAAATCTTTAAACTTACTTTTCGACCTAGCTTATAACTCTATTCGTTAACATTTGGCGCACTCACCCTATTCAAATTTCACGAATCGAGAATAATGCTACGTTTCTATATTAGGGTGGCCAACAGAACGCGCAGCTTGAAGCGCCAACAGTAAGTCGCATAAATGGCGTCAACTCGGAAGCGCCCTCGCTGGCTGAAATAGAAGCGGCAGTCAAAAACATGAAATCCAACAAAGCACCTGGGATCGATTGCATCCCTGCTGAAATGCTGAAAGCCGACCCTGCCCTATCAGCACAAATGTTGCACCGTCTTTTCGCTGACATCTGGGATACTGCAACATTCCCGGCCGACTGGATGCAGGGTATCCTCGTAAAGGTCCCGAAGAAAGCAGACCTGACAGAGTGCGGTAACTGGCGTGGCATAACGTTGATCTGTACAACCCTCAAAGTACTCTGTAAAGTAATCCTGAACAGGATCCAGGAGAAAATCGACGCTACACTCCGACGGCAACAAGCTGGATTCCGATCCGGACGATCATGTGTGGACCACATCACAACGCTACGAATAATACTGGAACAAATCAACGAATACCAGGACTCTCTTCTACTGGTGTTCGTTGATTTCGAAAAAGCATTCGACCGACTTAACCATGAAAAAATCTGGGCGGCTCTAAGACGACGAGGGGTCCCAGAGAAACTAGTCCATCTCATCGAAGCACAATACGAGGCATTTTCGTGCAAGGTCTTGCACGACGGTGTCTTGTCCGAACCAATCCCGGTAACTGCTGAAGTGAGATAAGGATGTACGCTACTTTTTCTAATCGTAATGGATGAGATTCTGACTGGATCGATCGACTGTAGACCAAACCGAGGATTGCCGTGGAATCTTTCAACCAGGGAGCATATGAACGACCTTGACTTGGCTGACGATATTGTTTTGCTCGCCCAAACGCAACCGGATATGCAGAGCAAACTCGACGACCTCACCGAAAGTTCCAAGGCAGCAGGTCTCAAAGTCAATGTCGGAAATACCAAGTCGATGGAGATCAACATAGGAAATCCCTCCAGTTTCATGGTAGCTGGGCAACAAGTTAAGAAAGTGAAGTGCTTCCAGTATCTTGGTTGCCAGATAACGCCTGGTGGTACCAGGAAAGACATCGAAACCCGGATCAGAAAGGCCCGATTTGCGTTTGCGAGTCTCCGTAACATCTGGCGGTCACGCCAGATCTCTCTACGAACAAAAATCCGAATCATCAACTCAAACGTCAAATCCGTATTGCTGTACGGGTGCGAAACTTGGTGCACATATGCGGTAACGACGCGAAAACTGCAAGTTTTTGTAAACCGCTGCCTGCGGAATATCATCCGCGCTTGGTGGCCTGGCAACTGGATCTCGAATGAGGAACTACATCGCCGCCGGTGTCATCAAAGGGTGCTAGAAATCGAGATTCGGGAACGTAAGTGGAGATGGATTGGGCACACGCTGCGAAAAGATGAAAACGAGAAACTCATGGCGGCGAAGCCTTGTCGCTGAAATCCGCACTGTCGACGAGAATCTTGACTGGGACTAGGTGAAGACGCTGGCTCCGGATCGTCAACAGTGGAGGTCTTTTATCACGGCCCTATGCACCGGAGGATCGGCGCGGGATCATTAAGTAAGTAAGTAAGTAAGTCTATATTAGGGTTACCATACGTACTCTTTTAAGAGGACATGTACTCTTTTTCGATCGAAAAATGGGCGTACTCTTCTTTTTGAGAAATTTTACCAAATGTACTCTTTTTTGTTGAAAGACATTTGATCAGAAAAACCGACATATTTCCTCCATTTTATGAAGTTGTTTAAGGGGGGGGGTAGGGTCTAACGGATATAAAAAAAACACCATTTTCACGATTTTTTTAGAGCTATCGTTCAAACAAAGGTTTGCAAATTTTTTGCATTATACAAAGCATTGTCAAAAGAACATTTAGTAATTTTTTCGTAGAAAAATATTGAAAAATGAGCCGGTGACGGAGCACGTTCGAGGATGCCTTTTAGAAAACAGGATTTGCGGTGGACACTGTATCTCAGCACAGAATCATCTGAAGTCAAAAAATCAGAGCAAAATATTTTTAATGGATGTTTTTCTGGACCCCAACGTTTTTATTTTACTTAAAAATTTTTTTATGAAAGTTTTGTGGCTGTTTGAAGTAAAAACTACGATTTTTCACGAAAAAATCCGCCATTTTTCACCTGTAAAATCTCCCCAAAGTAAAAAAAAAAAACAAAAAAGAAAAACGTTGGGGTCTGGTATTTTATATGTAGAATATACGTTTCAAATTTGAAAAGAATCGGATAAGTAGTTTTCAAATGACGATGTCCACGGACTTTAAAAATGTGCATTCGAGAAAAACGCGTTTGAAGTTTCTGCTCTTGCTTTCTTGCAGTATTAGATAGGAGGAGATAAAGGCCTATAATTTCTACAGTTTTACTTCAATTGACTTGAAAATTTGACACAACATTTTTAAAATGTTTTACAATAAGAAAATAAAAAAATAAAAAAATCGATTTTTTGAAAGTGTTAGATCCTATATAAATAAGCTATAATGTTGTTTTAAATTTAAATGAATGTACCTTTTCACTTAAAAAAGTGCTCAAAAGTATATTTTAAATCATTGGCTAACAAGTGGAAACAATTAGGTGAATATTTTATTGAGTAGTAGTGCAGAAACAAGCAAAACAAAATTTTAAAAAAAATATGTTTGCAAGGTAAATTCAACGTTTTTCCGAGATCTTTTGTTAAAGTGCTCGGGTCTCTCATTTAGAATTTTGGACCCGGAGGATGAATCTAAGTGTTTTCGTTGCGGAATTTCTAAAGATCTTTAGCAATATTTCCTCTGCATCCTCAGGAAACAGTCGTATCCTGTACAGAATCTTCATTTTTTCAAAGAACCTAACTCGAAATCAAAAAACAAATATGCGAACAAATAAACAAATGCACTGGCTTCTCAAAAATGTGCTGTATGTTGAAAAACTTTAATAGTTTTCATAAATAAATTTGAAAACTAACTTTCTTCCTTTGAATCGTATGATGCATAAGACTGCCATGCAATGATTTTCATTAGGCTGTCACTTTTTTTTGACCAACGATTACAAATACTTATGCACGGTACAAATCACTTCCATCTGTACCGTTGAGCCGTCAACACGTACGCCGGAGCATCGTATCGTTGCTGTGTACCTGCAGGAACATTTTACATTATTTATTTTTTCCTTACCTGTATTTCAATCAGCACTTTTCAGTGCTAAAATTATTTTCATTTTCTCTTATTCATATTTTCTCTTTTCTTTCCAGCATGGGGAAGTCATCGGCTGGCTCAAGGGCCGGTAGGAAACGAATTGCCGAGCCTAATTCAGGTCCATCGCCCAAAAAAGTTGAAATTTCCAACTCATTCGATGTCCTTCATAACATCGGTGATGAGGAAATATTCATATTTAATTCTGATAAGAGTACTAAGAAACCTTCTTCTTCTTATACTCTTAAAAACGAAAAGATTCCACCAATAACGGTCACGATTCCTGACTTCAATGCCTTTCGAAAAGAAATCGTCAATTCCGTCAAGGATGTGAAGATTTCTTTTCAGATCGGTCGAAGGGGAACTGCTCGTATATTGGCGGAATCTTTTAATGATTTTCAAAAGGTTTTAAATTATTTGAATAATAAAAAACACCAATTTTTTACGTACGACACTAGAAGTGATCGTCCATTTAAAGTTGTACTTCGTGGTCTCACTGGCGATCAAACACCGGATGAGATCACAACTGAATTAAATTCTTTGTTAGGTTTTTCTCCAATTCAAGTAATTCAAATGAGGAAAAGAACCAACACGAATAATACCAGTAGTGTTGGTTTTGCTCCTGAGCTTTATTTGATCCATTTTAAAAAGGATCAGGTTAATAATTTGCAAATTCTTGAAAAGGCTCGTCTTATGTTTCATTGTCGAGTCAAATTCGAACCTTTTCGTAAATCTTCTACCAATTTTTTACAAAACATTACGCAATGTCGTCGTTGTCAAGCTTTTTGTCATGGCACTAAAAATTGTAGAATGAATGCCAGATGCATGTTTTGCGGCTCATTCGATCATGAAAAATCTAAATGCCTTTTTGGTGGTGATAAGCCAAAAACAGAATTTTTTAAGTGTGCGAATTGCGCAGGTAATCATTCCTCGAATTCTCTAGACTGTCCCGTTAGGGCAAAAATTGTTGCTTCTAGGAAAAATCCCAAAGTTTCCAGAAAAGTTTCTTCTCCTCCTTCCTCTTTTTCATCTTCACACTTCAGACCGGCAAACAACCTGCCTGTTCGCAGTCAGCCTCGGCCTACATTGGAATCACGGCTGGGTAATACCCGAAGTGATTTTAATGTTACCTGGGCTGATTCTGCGCCACAGACTCGTTGTTTATCGTTCTCAGAGGTGGTTGAAAATGGGTTGCCTTCTTCAGGTTTAACTAATAAAAATGGGAAAAAACCAAGTCTCAACGTTCATGCGAAGGCTTGGGAAAATCCCCGAAATTCAAATACTTGTTCTTCTCCTTCATTTTCTGATCCTAACAATTTTGTTGATTTGGGTGAGATTACTGAGGAAAAATTAAAATTTTTGCATCAAAATTTAATGGAAATGATGCAACTTATGTTGAAAGCAAATTCAATGTTTGAAGCTTTCCAAACTTCTTTTAATTATGCTAACAAAATTATTATGACTTTACGATTCCCTCATGGATCCAAATAGATGTTTAAATATTATGAATTGGAACGCTAGATCTTTGCTGGCTAACCAAGATGAATTCTTTTTATTTTTGAATACTCAAAACAAACATATTGCTGCCATCACTGAAACTTTTTTAAAGCCAGACAATAACTTGAAAAGCAATGCTTTCTTTAAAATTTTACGAAATGATCGACTTGATCGACAAGGTGGGGGTGTAACTATTGTCATCAATAGTCGTCTCAAATTTAGACTTCTTCCTTCTTTCAATACAAAAGTCTTAGAAACAATTGGAATTGAATTAGAAACTTCTATGGGGAAAATTTTAATTGTTGCCGCATACTTGCCTTTTCAATGCAGCGGTGAACAGAAAAATTTTTTGAAGGGAGATTTACAAAAACTCACCAGAAATAAATCTAAATTTTTTATTATTGGTGACTTTAATGCAAAACACCGATCTTGGAATAATATTTCATCAAATTCAAATGGGAATATTTTGTTTAATGACTGCTCTGCAGGTTATTATACTGTTGAATATCCTAATGGGCATACTTGTTTTTCTTCAATTAGAAATCCTTCCACAATTGATTTGGTTCTAACGGATTTAGGCGAGCATTGTAGTCAATTAGTTACTCATGCGGACCTCGATTCAGACCACCTTCCAGTAACATTTTCTTTATCCCAAAGTCCCATTGAAAACCCTTTAAAATCAACTTTTAACTTTCAAAAGGCTAACTGGGAGCGATATATGAATTTTATTGAACGTAATTTAGATGTAAACGTTCCACTGAATTCAATAGAAGATATTGATTTGGCTGTAGAAAATTTGACAACTTCAATAGTCAATGCTAAAGCCGCTTCAATACCTAAAGTTAAACATAAATTTAATCAACCTTTAATTGATGATGATCTTCAGTTTTTGATACGACTGAAAAACATTCGTCGACGCCAATATCAACGTACTAGGGATCCTTATTTAAAATTTATTTATTGCGACCTTCAAAAAGAGATCAAACGTCGTTTAAATTTCATTCGTAATGAAAATTTTGCTAAAGCAGTAGAGGACATAAAACCCTACTCAAAGCCATTTTGGAAATTAACAAAAATTCTGAAAAAGCCCCAGAAGCCAATTCCTACTTTGAAAGATGGGGATAAACTTCTTTTAACTAATTCAGAAAAAGCTCAAAAATTAGCCCAACAATTTGAGTCTGCTCATGATTTTAATTTAAACGTTGTTAGTCCAATTGACGCTCAAATTTCCCTAGAATTTGATGATATTCTTTCAAAGCAAAATGTGTTTGAAAGTTCTTGTGAGACAAATATTGATGAACTTAAATTGATTTTCAAAAAATTTAAAAATATGAAAGCTCCGGGGGAAGATGGGATTTTTTATATTCTTATTAAAAAGTTGCCTGAAAGCACTTTAAATTTTTTAGTTAAAATCTTCAACAAATGTTTTCACTTGGCTTATTTTCCCAATAAATGGAAAAATGCCAAAGTAACTCCAATTTTGAAACCTGGAAAAAGTGCTTCAGAGCCTTCAAGTTATCGACCAATTAGTTTGCTTCCTTCTTTAAGTAAACTATTTGAGAGAGTTATTTTGAATAGAATGATGATTCACATTAATCAGAACTCTGTTTTCCCTGATGAACAATTTGGTTTTCGTCATGGACATTCTACTACACATCAACTTTTGAGTGTAACTAATATGATTAACGCTAGCAAATCTGAAGGTTATTCAACTGGTGTTGCTCTTCTTGATATTGAAAAAGCTTTTGACAGTGTTTGGCACAAAGGTTTAGTAGCTAAATTAGCTCGATTTGATTTTCCTGTATATCTCACCAAAATAATTCAAAATTATTTGACTAGCCGAACCTTACAAGTAAGCTATCAAAATTCATGCTCTGAAAGGACACCCATTAGAGCTGGTGTCCCTCAGGGTAGTATACTTGGGCCAATTTTATATAATATTTTTACTTCTGATCTCCCTGATGTACCAGAAGGAAAAGGTAGAAGATTATTTGCTGATGATACTTTGCTTTCAGCCAAAGGTCGAAATTTACGGGTGGTACGCAGTAGATTGCAACAAAATTTAAATTCCTTTTTGAATTACTTGAAAATGTGGAAAATTTCTCCTAACGCTTCCAAAACTCAACTTATTTTATTTCCCCATAAGCCAAGAGCAAATTTTTTAAAACCTAATGAAAATCATTCCATAACTTTTAATGGGGTTTCATTAGAATGGTCTGATCACGTGAAGTACTTGGGACTTACACTTGATCGGAATCTTACTTTTAAAAATCACATTGAAGATATTCAATCTAAATGTAATAAATACACTAAATCTCTTTATTCTCTCATCAACAGGAAATCCAGGTTGTGTCTGCGAAATAAGATGTTAATCTATAAACAGGTCTTTCGACCAGCGATAATGTATGCAGTTCCGATTTGGTCTAGCTGCTGCGCGACGAGGAAGAAAGCCATCCAGAGGATTCAGAACAAGGTTCTGAAAATGATTTTGCGGCTTCCACCTTGGCACAGCACCGAAGATCTTCATCGGATTGCGGGCATAGAATCGATCGAAGAGATGGCCAACAACATCATCTCCAACTTCAGAGGCAAATCGATGCAGTCTTCCATCGCAGAGATTCGTTCTCTTTACAATTAAGTTAGTTTTTAGGATTTAGGATTAAGTTTATACATTTTTTTTTTGCTCAACAGGATATTCTCCTATAAATCAAATTATTTATTGCTTAAGCAAATTTAAATCAAATAAACAATGTTTAAAATTAACTGTATCAAAGAGTTGAACTGATCATAATTGATCTGAACACTTTAATTTAACTTTAATAATGTAACTTAAATGTAATGATTAAAAGACTAATAAAAACATATTAAAAAAAAAAAAAAAATGCACGGTACAAAAACAGACAGCCGTTCGACAAACATGGTCGTTTTTGACGTTGATTTTCCCAAAACTGAAAGGTTTTGGTGAAACATTCAGCAGAATATCACGAACACTACCAGCGGCAAATAGGACTATAGTAAAATAATATTTTAAAGAAATTTTTTAAATTGTCATGTAAATCACATAAATTCCAAGACTTTACAGAGGCTGAATTTAAATATCTCGGTGCCTCAGATAGCACGAATTATAGAGTGTCCGCAATGAAATTGTCACACACAAAATTGATTCGCAAAATTCCCGATTGCCATCAAATTTTCAGGGATTGGAAAATAACTATTAAACTGAATTTTACCATTTTACTCGTATTTTATTTACAGTCCATACGCAAATGCCCGCACTTTGTCCTTAACCTCGGCCATAAGATTCTGCATAAGCTGTGTATCAACCGTTTTTTGCATGTAAACCCATACTTTCATCAGTTCCTCGATTGTCTTCACTACCTTAAGTCGTCTAAGAGTATCAGCAGCGGTCAGGCGTCAAAGCTATAATAACACCAAGGTGTGTATATAATCAGGAGGTGTTACCGAATATCGAATTCCCGATTCAGCCATTTTGGCTATGTAGGCTATGCAACTATGTGGAACTCATGAAGTTTGTTTACCAACAAACCACCGAAAAGCTGGGCAAAAAATAAACAAACTCATTGAGAGCCCCGCTCACTCCTCGCCTACTTACTGTGAAAGTCGGAGAACCTAGTGTATCAAAAGACCTTGAATAACACTCCATTTTGACACTTCGACGGCGCACCGCAAAGTTTCAAAGCAGGTGTTATCTTGCTCCTGGGTGTTAAAAAAGCAAGCCAGGAGCCATAGTACTTTGAAATAGACAAGGTAGGCTATTCCGCCCTCTTCAACTGTATTGGTGAAAGGCTCCAAAAGGCGATTTTAATACTGATCTACTGCGTGAAAACCGTTGACGTGAGCAGCTTGAAAATGTTATCGAAAGTTATTCTTTGCTATCAGTTGGATATGAACCAACGTTTTTCACCAGTCAAAGATGTTCACAGCTTGACTTGAATATTACCAGCAGAGATTTTAAAACGTGGAAATTTGGACAAGTAGCGTTCCCAGCACTATCACAGAATGACTTGATTTATGCTTCTTTGGATTGCGATGTCATTACGATGCCATCTACTTCCATGTATCGCGATTACGTCAATTTCAACGCGCAGCTGCTTGAAAGCTCTCTACGGTCAATACCTTGGGATGAATTTTATGGAATTGAACAATCTAACGACCTCCTGAAGTTCTTTAATATCAACTTGAAGGATGTTCACGACACTTGTATACCGCTACGACGATGTAATAAACGGAAGAAATCCAATAGGTGGTTTAATTCTAACATTCGAAAGACTATATTAGAAAGGGATCTTGCTTATAAAGACTGGGTAAAAGCACCACTCGAATCCAAAGATGCAAAACGACAAATATTCAAAACCCTTCGAAATCGAGTTAATACGATCATTTCTAGAGCCAAAAAGCAGTACATGGAATATCCCCAGGGAAACTATATCAATCCGACTTAACTTTGGAGCAGAGTGCGAAGTCTAGGTGTTGGCAAGGAAAAATCATCGCACCAATGTAATTACGATCCTGATGATGTTAATCGCATGTTCTTATCTCATCAAACTGCCAATGACTGCAACAGGATGTACATATGTACTATCGACAGAAAATTCATATGCTTTCGCCTTTCATCCGGTGGAATGGTGGGAGGTCGTGAACGCCGTTTGGAACGTGAAATCCAACGCAACTGGATTAGATGGCTAACCGATTAATTTTCTTAAGATTGTTCTTCCGGTAATCCTACCACAACTTACGTATGTACATGTTTAACAAATTCATTTCTACATCGTTGTTTCCTAGCGATTGGAAGCAAGCTAAAATCATACCTTTGCGCAAAAAACCTCAAATAGATGCAATTACCAACCTGCGGCCCATAAGTCTTCTATGCAGCCTCTCGAAAGCTTTTGAGAAAATTCAGCAAATGTATGGAATTCATCTAAAAATCTTATTTTGTAAAGAATTGATAAGCAATAAAATTATGAAAAAAATATGAGCTTATGCTTTTTAATACCATCAACTGTTTGGCTCTTTGAAACAGTAAAAAGTTTTATTTGGTGGGTTTTTTGGCGACTGGAAAACAGAAATTTAGTTGACTTTGATAATGCGATAGTCAGTTCTTGCGAAAATTTCCAATGCAATCTCACAAAACGACTTATAGTCATCGAAATATTGCGTACACTGCTTGTTTCATAAAATCTATGCTAAGAATGCAGGAATTTTATTCATTGATTTTATCATACATTCGGGGCCGACGACGAAATTCTCTTTTTAATGGTAGGATACGAACAACCCTTTGGATACATGTTGTGCTCGTTTCAATGAAATAGTTAGTAACTTTGATTTTATTATTTCTAAGGCTGTGTTCAAAAGTAAAATAAGATAGTATCTTTTTGTAATATGTAAACATCTCTAAATGTCTGCAAAGACTAAATAAATAATAAAATAAATATTAAAAAAATATTTTAAAAGAAAGTTTATAGTTGTCATGTAGATCACATAACCTCCAAGACATTAACATTATTTGATGAAATTTAAATATCTCGGTGCCATCTCAGAGAGCACGAAATATGTACAGTAGAACTCCGCTCAAAAATGAAATCTTTGTAAGAACCGAGATATGAACCTGGATGATATGCAAAACAAGAGCAAAAGGATTTGTCAATGGCTTTCGTTTAATCCGAAGTTTCACTTACCCGAGGTGGTCCCTCCCCCGACTACCTCGGGTAAGAGGGGTTCTACTGTACATATTTTTGCATATCATTCGGGCGCAAATCTTTTTTATATTTGGACGTTTTACCTGACTTTTTGGAATAATAATCTCCATGTACTCTTTTTTGGTGTCACGGGATAACCCTAGAATCAATGGTAAAGAAGCAAAAATATCGATTGCCTTAAATAAAAATAACTTAGTTTTATTAAGAGGCTATGCATAAAACCTGAAATCATTGAATTACTTATTACAATGTGGTTATTTGTTTTCTTCGCAAGTAACTTTCGACTGCAATTCCCACAGTGCGGCCCAAATATGTTTACTTCTGCTGAGCAAACGATGCGATCGAGCACACGACGTGTGGCGATGAATCGGAAAATTCTTGGAGCAAGCAGGACCGGCTACGAGAGATCTTTTAGTATCCGAGCTAGGATTTTCCCTCCCGTTTCGTCCAAGGGTTTGTTTTCGGCGCTTCGGCAGTTCATTTTAGTAAGCGTAAAATATCAACTCGGTTTTCTCACCAGGTGAAATCTCTCATCGCCGTCGTCGGTCATGCCGCATTTTCCGACCGAAGAATGGGTGGGCGATTTTGAGCGGATGGCCGCCAACGTTTTCGACTTCACACACATGTGCGATGCGGATGCGGGGAAGGTTGAGATTTTTCGGCCAGAGGTGGGCAATATCCAACAGCTGAAATTCCTCACACTGGCGCTCTCCTTTGCACTCTCACTCGATCGCCTAGGATATTTGTTGTGTAGGTTGAATCGTCAAAACAACACCCGGTATGGGGGGATGAATGAGATGGTGATACGAGCGAAAAAAAGACGAAATTCGCGACGCTACTATTAATAAACAAATCATTTCAACGTTGGTAGCTGTTTTTGGCTGGCAATATTTATTTGGCGATCGCATATTTGTGATCACGGGTGAATCAGTAGGTTTATAACTCAAAACCGATCATGTGTTTGCCTTGCTCAGGAAATCCTGCATAGGAAGCGGTTCGGTTGATATATTATGGATCTAATAAATAACTTGTGAGCTCGTTTGTGCAGTATCACACACTTTTGTCAGACGGTGGCAAATAAACACTGGTTTAATTAAATTATACTCTTTCTTTCAGAATGATCTGGAACAAGAAAATACCACAAAATATTTTGTTTTACAAAATTGCCTCGGACTAAATAGTAGGATAGAAGAGCTAATTATTGATAGTTCTAATTTATCATCAGAAATAAAAACGATTAAGGTTGAAAAAATATTAAGGATTTATCGGGTGGGCGGTGACATTTTTTATTTTCAATGATATTTTAGCTCAAACAATGCAAGAATTAAAAAAAAATTAAAAATACTTATTATTTTTAAAACTCGGACATTCTATTTCCAAATTCAAACCAAAATCCGGTCAATTTTCGGGAATATTTGGAAAAAAATCTAGAAACTATTAAACAAAAACCAAGAAAATAAAAATTGATAATTCAATCTAAAAAATCCTATATTCAAAGGTAAAAGTAAAAAATTAAAATTTTGCAGTACAAATCGGATTCATGCAAACTCGATCCAATCCCCAGGGCAAGAAGTTGATCACTTTTAAGTAACTTTGTCACTTTTTTCAGACTGGTCACTCAGATGTTACATATTTTGAAATTTGTTCACTGAAGTCAGATTTTTCAATAATTTCTCTACGACTGAGCTTATTTTTGAACATTTTCTTTTTCTTACTATTTAAAATTGTTTTTTAAGTCACTCGTTTCAAAACACGTAGTAAGTATTTAGAAGTAATAGATTTAACACTATTTTTTTTTCTTTCCATGTTGGAAAATTCACACAATCGAAATTGGCTAAATGACTCAGATCCAGTATGGAAATTTATTGTTTTGCCTTGATATAGGTATGGCTTAAACTTGATAATTTTCTGGTTGGAATAATTTAATCCAAACAAAATTGTGAACTTCGCAAAGCAACAAGCATTATGAAAACTAATACTCACCACACTTAAGTGTTAAAAGCCTCCAAAATATATAGAGGGAAGTGTTCCTAAATGCGCATATTGGGTAATATGCGCATACAGCCGATTGACGACATGGCTGGAGATTCAACATATCTAATCAATGCAGTTTGAGGGTAATACACTTTTGACTCATGGCATGAAAAAAATATAATTGTTAAATTCAAAAAAATTTAAAAATTCAAACAAGATTTTTGTCAGTTTACTTTAATTATCGTACGTACAGAATCTGTAAACAAAAATGTCAATGGTTTTTCTTTCTTATTCATCTGGAAATTGGAATTCAACAAATTGAAGCTTTTGGTAAAGTTGTAAATGATCAGATATTGGAATAAAAGAAAGGTTTTGAATGCCCATATCAGACAGGTTAAATGCCTATATCAAGAAAAAAGTAGATTAGTCTTATAAATTTTAACTTTTTCTCATTGATGCATAAAATCTACGCCCAAATCACAATCTTACAGTGAAAATAGAAGAGCTTAATACTGATCCGATAAAAATACGATTCGAACGAAATATAACCATGAAATATGGCCATATGCCATTCTTGACTACGTTTCATGCAAAAGAACAAGTGATAGCTAAAATTTCGCCAAAATCTCAGCCTTGACGTATGCTTAACATCCATTTCTACCATTTTCAATTTAATAATAGCAAAATATTGTAAATGTTAGTAAAATATAGCTAAAAACATTAATATGCGCAGTTGGCTCGCCGTTTTCGGAAATCGGCTATTTTGACTACTATTATTTAAAAAAAAATCACAAAAACTGTAAGAGATTTTTACAGAAAAACTGCTCTATCGTATATAAAACAGATGGCCGTTTAAATGCATATAGTTTTAAGTCAGCTATCAATTGGAATAAGGGAGAAATTTTTTATTTTTCTTAATATGCGCATTTAGCCCGCCTCTCCCCTATATGTCATATAATTTATCATGATGAAAACGAGTGCTGTATCGGAAAATTAAAAAAAGTATTAGAGCTTTTGAAAATGGCATGGCAGACATTTGACATGTATGCATGTATCCACCATGGGTGCACGGATTCATCGCAGTTTCTGCCAAAGTATGGGCTCACATGCATTCTTTAGATAATTGTTCGACAAATCGCCAATGCAGTGCGTACACCATACCCGGACCTCCAAAAAATATTGAGAATTTTTTTTAATTTCACCCCTAGATGTATGCAGCAACATTGTCTATTTTATGAGTATTTTTTTTTTTAAAGAAAACGTTGAAAACTTCAATTGAGTCCTACGAAAAACTACTGTTACTGATGTGTTAAGCCTGCTAATTGGCATCAAAACAATAATTTCGAAGATGTTGAGATATGTTGAAACCATAGTGATCCAAGTTAAGGTGCATTTACAGTTCTTTCGAACGTGAAAATGAAAGTACTTATATTCTTAAAAAAAACTCGACTCTGCTGCATTTCATGGCTGCGAAACTAGGTGGAATAGATACGGAATGGTTGAAAGATTATTTTTGAACTGATTTCCTTGTTCAAAACCCTTTAAAATTGGTTTTATTTCAATTCCCCCGATTTTCACTGCGGAATATTTTTTTCATTCCGACATTCCGCTCGAAGTGTAAACGCTCTGAGCGAACGTAAAAACGGAAAATGAACAAGAGTGGTGAATATAAATTCCGCGTTCATTTTCATGGCAATGTGCATTCTGAAATTTTTTTTCACCGATGACGGAAAAATTTTTTGCTCCAAAAAAATTAGTTTTTAAATTGCAAGCACATTAGAAGGCAATGTGAAAGGCTGAAAAATTCTACGAGTTGGAAAAGAGACGCATTAGATAGTTTTTTTAATGTTAAAAACTCGCATGGGCATCATTAATTTGTACCTGTTGGGAGAGTTTCTCAACGAATAAATGTAAACTAGAACCATGCGAATGGCCAGGGTCCATTGAAAAAAAAGCTCTGTTCAAATGTGTGCTTCAGAAAAGGTATGGAAATAATTAGAAAACTCTTGAAATTTTTCAAAAATAATATTTTTAAAAAGAACTGAAAAGCAGCAAAATTGTGAGCAAAAGTAAACCGATGCTTCTAAATTTTATAAAAACCTTTCGATTATTTCATTTTATAAAAGCGCAAAAGTTATTTTGATAACCTTTTTTTAATCAAAAAACAAATGGCTGTTTTGCAAAAGTTATTCATAACGTTTTTTAAATATTTTTTTCAAAAGAAACAAATCGCTAAAGCTAGTTACTCCTGGATCGACAAGTACTTTTTGAGAGTACATACTTAAAATTCACTACTACAAATTTAAATGAATTGTATTGGATAAACTGACTTTTGGATTATTTTTTTTTTTAAATCAATCGTTTTTAAAGATGAATATGGCTTGAAGACGAACAATAATTATTTTTGTTTCTTTATATATTTCTTAAGAAATTTGAATTTAAATTCGAACATCGGTTCGATAATTATCGATCAAAACATTGGTTGGATGATCTTTCATTTACCGACCGAAACCAATTTCGGTCTGTCATCGAACAAACCTGTTGCTAATTTGGGAGATTTGACCGATTTGACATTTCCCTGCGGAATATTTTTTCACTGTGGTGAGTTCACGTTCACGTTCGCGTCCGAGTTCACAAGAACTGTAAACCGGGCTTTACACCGAAACATGAAATCTGGTTTTTTAACAAACATTTAGTTATAATCACTAATGTCGTTTGGATATTTTGCAATCATGCTTGAGACTCATTACACCAATAAATATTTTAAAACTTTTTAGTTTTATAAAAAAGCAACCCCACCCAAAATATTCGAAAATAAATGAAAAAAAGTGATCAATGTTCCCCCAGTTTACGGTACTTCTGAAATGTTTCCAGAGAAAACATAAGACGATATTGTCAAAGTTTACAAGGCATTCTTAAACTTAATTAAACCTTTTAAGTTTTTAAATCATTTTTTTTAAATTCTACTTGATGTTTCATTATTATTAGCAAATGTTCTTTACGTTTGTTTTGAATTAACAAATTATAATCTACGCAGAAATTGATTCTAGTGAAATTTTTGCGCTTTTTTGAGTGATAACATTAAATCTTTCGTTAATATTTTACTTAGCTTCTGTAAGTCTTCTGTCTATATTCGGTCATCTTGTATCAATGTGCTGTTACGTTTTTATGAGGATATTGTTTTGTGTTTAGGCAGTGGACTGTTATTTGGGGCTGCTCTTCAAATAAGTTAGAAACTCACTTCAACATATAGGTTTTCTCTTTATTTTCTACTCTTCAATTTACATATTGACAATGATTATCTAAACATGGAAGGTTAACTTCTCGACGAACTACGGATAAGCAAACGTGCGCGAATCTTAAATGAAACTAAAACTCGCCTCGCAGCGCGAGGCTCCTTTTATTAGCGCATCGAACTTTCTAGAATGTTCCCGGCACTCCAATCTTGCAGATACAGGGTGATTCTGGAACCTTTGCGAATGCTTACGAAGCAAATAAGATTTCAGAAGCTTCGAAAACGCGTGGCCATTAAATACTTCAAGCTCATGTCAATTGGCTTGAACATACTCCTGCCCGAAACTAGCAAATTTAACAATCATGAACAATTTGAGGTAAATGAAAAAAATTGTCCTGACCGAGAATTGTACTCCAACTTTCCGAGTCACCTCGTCAGCACCTTACCACAAGGCCAACTCATTAGTTGATGAGAGTCAGGCTGTAGCTAGAGATCCTAGCTAGAGATGTTAATGTCCCATCACGTACATTTTTTCGAACCGAGAAGAGAGGAAGAGACCCGATTGAGTGTCAATTTAAGTTCCGCCCATTTGTCGTAAATCTGAACAAATTGCTGCTATTTGACTGAAACATATTCACGAACAAAGTTTTTGTTTGCTCGATTTGAAATGTTTTGCGGGAGGAGTCGTAAATGAACCATGAACAAATCACTCAGAACAAATATTTATACGATAGCCACGAATAATTTCAATTTAAACGACTTATTTTATCATTTCTATTACGATTTCATGTCAGCTGGGCAGTTGCATCTCGGCCCTCTTTTTTCAGCGTTCGCAATACTTAGATTAATGAAATTTCTTCTTCTTCGTTTCAGTCATATGGATACTGCCCCTTGTTACGTTACATGGGTAAAACTTTTCCCGAGAATAATAATTTTCAATCTACGAAAGGGCTTGCAGGATTGAAGGATGATCATCCCCACGTTCTCTCAACTCCTCAAGCGCATCTTGAATAAGTTTGTATATATGTCACTATGAAATTTATATCAAACCTTCGTGGTATGTTTTCAAACAAGTTTTTAAGCGAATTGATTGACATGATAATTGATTTTTGGAAAAGCTGAAATCATCAATAAAAGAAATTAAATAAAGTATTATATTTATAGTAGCTGGTCCCATACGAACTCCGTTTCGCTTTCACCTAAGTATATGTTAGAACAGTTTGAATGAATGTCAATTTACAGGAATTTTACAGATGCAATTCCGAATGCATTTTTAAGCAATCATTGCAAAAATGTTGAGCACATTATATGTACGCTTGCACACTCACACCCCTGTTTGCGAATTTTCGTTTCGATGCGATACAAACTCACGTAATTATTGCAATGAAAATTTGACAGTTAATAAGACCCCATTTTTCGTCGTTTGGTACAAATATTGAAATCAGAAATCAATTGACAGTTTCAGCCCTAATAAACCGTGTATAAATTTCGACTCGATCGTTGCAGATCGGTGGTCTCTTTTCCGAACTTAGATCTCTGGAATTAAATGCCCTTTCTTGAAAACTCCCGTGTGCAAATTTTCAAACCAATCCATTGCATAATAACGTAAATATCGCAAAAAAAAACAGTGAATAGTTAATATGGACGTCCTCTTTGGCCGACCTCTGACCAAAAATTGGATAACTGGAATCAAATTTCCATCTCAATCCGATGTATAACAACGTCAATATCACAAAAAAAATTGAAAAGGTAATATGGATAACCCCCTTTGTCGGTCCCTTACACAAAATTTGATACCTGCACATCATTCAAAACTCTCGTGTACCAATTTTCATCTGAATCCGATGTATAATTACGTCAGTATCACACAAATATTGAACAGTGAATATAGACGACCTCTTTGGCTGGCCCCATACACAAAATTTGATACCGGCAATCGTCCGCTCGTTCCCAAAACCATCCGAGTGCAAATTTTTAGCTCAATCCGATGTACACTAACTTCCATATCACAAATAATATATTTAAAAGGTCATATGGACGACCCCTTTTGCTGACCCTTGACCCAAAATTCAATACCTGAAATCGATTTCCCATCTCTCAAAACCCCTATGTGCACATTTTCATCACGATCCGATGAAAAATTACGTGAAAACGCGAAAACAATATTTGTCTTGTATGGATGACCCCCATCAGAAGGGGTCAACCGAAATTCTGAAAACATTTTTCATCATTCCTGGTCCTAATGAGGATCCATGCCAAACTTCAGCTCTCTAGCTCTTAAAACGGCTGAGTCTATAGTGGACAAACAAACAAACAAACAAACAAATCCACAGAAATTGAAACAAATCAATTTGGGTTCGTCCCCAAATCAAACACCTTAAGTGCGTGTGCTGACCTTATAAATACAATCTCAGATAGCCTTGATGAGAAAAAAACTGTTGCATGTGTCTTTATAGACATTCGTAAAGCTTTCGATTGTGTGAATCACAAGATTTTAGTGAAAAAATTAAAATTATTCGGCTTCTCTGAAAACGCTAGAAAGCTCATGAATTCTTATCTGTCAAACAGACAACAAGTTGTTAGGATCAATTCCAATGACAGCAAAACTATGCCAATCACATGTGGTATACCTCAAGGTTCCATCTTGGGACCTTTGTTGTTCATCATGTACATAAATGATATCTTTGCCATTCCTCTTAAAGGTAAATTACAACTGTTTGCAGATGACGCAACTCTCTTATACATTGTGGAAAACCTCGACACACTAAAAGAATATATTTCTCACGATATAAATATTCTCATTAACTATTTCTACCAAAACCATATGGCAATTAACTTACAAAAAACAAACTACATTCTTTTTAACTTACAAAAACAATCCGATAAAGTTCCTATTCTTGTGAATGGAATAGCAATAGAACAAGTTTCACAAGTCAAATATCTCGGGTTACTAATTGATGAAAATCTTCGATGGAACGAACACATACTCCGAGTAAGCTCCAAAGTTATCTCATACATTTTTGCACTGAAGAAAATTCGAAATCTTATTTCTGAGAACATAGCTTGGAAGGTATATTATGCCTACATACATCCGCACTTTGCGTATATGAACAGTATATGGGGATGTGCAGCTTCTGTGCATCTGAGACCTCTTTTTACATTACAAAATAGAGCTTTAAAAATTGTAAAAAAAACTGCCAGTTCGCTTTCCGACCAGTCAACTTTACTCTGCCAATGTGCTTTCTTTGCATACTCTGAATTAATTTGAAAATTGTCTCTTGATCTATAAAATCTTAAACAATTTAATAAAAACAAACATTACACCGACTTTCGTATCGGAAATACACTCGTACAATACTAGAGGCAATGCCAACTCTAACTTTTACATAACCAGAAGAAGAACTACGATTGTTTCAAACAAATTCTTGAATAAAGGCCTAAATCTGTTTAATACGTTACCTCCTTACATAAAAAATATAACAAGTTTTCCGCTGTTTAAGTTTCAACTCAAACGATACCTATTTAATGAAACTCAGCCTAGTAACACTCACCCACCTTGACGAAACCATACTGTACATAGCTGGTATGACTAGTCGGGGGGTAGAGAGCTACTAGGCTTCGCCAATTCCAAAACATATTTAAAACGCCTAGCCCTCCCAAGAAACTCGTTGTCCACCAAAGCAACGCGAATGCAAGCGCGGTAAAACTTGCAAAACTATGGACTCTTGGGAGTACTGGAGACAGGAAATGGTTTCCTTGCTACGCACAACCTGGTGTGGGATATTTTGAAGAACCTTCTTCCCATCCTAGATCCTATTTCCCCTCCCCTTTCCCATCCTTTCATCCTTTCATTTATAATCCCTTACATGAGTAGTAGTCAATAAGTTAAGTTAGTTAAGATAAGTAAAATACCTAAGCACACACAGTGAAAACTTTATGCTCAACTGAAGACCGACAACAGTTTTTTTAACTTATACGGTTTATATTCACCAATAAAGCAAAAAAAAAAAAAAATTGCTTTTTATATATTTACTAGCTGATCCCATACGAACTCCGTTTCGCTTTCAACTTGGAATATGTCATGAACAGTTTATATGAAAGTCAATTGAAAAGCATTTTCCAGATGCACTTCTGAATTCATTGTTAAGTAATAATTACAAAAATATTGGATAATCACTTTGTCTGTCGTCTGCTACTAAATTTGAAATAAGTAATCAATTGACCGTGCCAAAAAAACCAGTTGTATAAATTTCGACTAAATCATTGCAGAACAACTTAATTGTTGCCAAAAAGCTAAACCTCTTTCAGGGGCTCTTCTATAATCTTTGATATCTGAAATCGATTGCCCTTCCCTCAAAACTCCCGTGTGCAAATTTTCAAAGCAATCCATTGTATAAAAACGTCAATATTCCTAAAAACAGTGAAAAACTAATTCAAATGGACGACCTCTTCCGTCGACCCCTGGCCAAACATTTGACATCTGCAATCTATTGCCCGTCCCTGAAAACTACCGTGTGCAAATTTTCATCCGAATCCTATTTATAATAACGACGATAATGCAAAAATATTGAAAGGTTTATATGGACGACCTCCTTTGCCGGCCCCTTACACTGAATTTAATACCTGAAATCCATTGCTCATCTCTCAAAACTCTCGTGTACCAATTTTCGTCTGAATCCGATGTATAATAACGACAATATCGCATAAACAGTGAATAGTTAATATGGACGACCCCTTTGGCCGACCCCTGATTTTAGTTTGGATAAGTGAAATCAGTTGTTTGTCCCAAATAACTCCTATGTGCAAATTTTCATCCCAATCTGATCTGTAGAAACGTCAATATCACTAAGATACTGAAAATTTAATATGGACGACCCCTTTTGCCGGCCCCTTATACTGAATTTGATACCTCAAATCGATTGCACGTCACTCAAAACTATCATGTACCAATTTTCATATGAATACGATCTATAATAACGCCAATATAGCAAAAACAGCGAACAGTTAATATGGACGACCCCTTTGGCTGACCCCCTACACAAAATTTGACACCTGAAATCGATTGCTCGTCTTTCAAAACACTCATGTGCAAATTTTCAACACGATCCGACAAAAAGTAACGTCAATATCGCGAAAGCAATATTTGTCTTCTATGGACGACCCCCTTCAGAAGGGGTCATCCGAAAATCTAAAAACATTTTTCATCATTCCTGGTCCTAATGAGCATCCGTGCCAAATTTCAGCTCTCTAGCTCTTAAGACGGCTGAGTCTGTAGAGGACAAACAAACAAACAAACAAACAAACATACAGAAATTGCTTTTTATATATATAGATACCTATATAAGCCGTATATCTGAACATAAAAAGCTATTGAGTAGCTAACGCCATGTTGGTAGCAAAATCGAAGGGCACATAATGACACCATGTTGATGGATTCACAATGCAAGTATTTGAAAATATTTTTGTCAGGCCTATTTTCCATCAATTTCATCATGATTGACCATCAGATTTGACGAGGCGCATTTGTTTTAAGGTACTATTTCATACACATATTACCAAAATCTTGACTGGCAGTAGAAAAGAGGCTCATAATATGGTTAAAACATTGGTTTTTTGACTATTAATTTCACCAGATCATATCTCAATAATGCAATTATCATTCATCAACCATTATGGTTGCTGTAAAAAATAAAATAAAAACTCCGTGAATTCACATAATAAAAAAAAAATTGCAAACATGTTTAATGATAGCTTAAAACCATAATGATTGGTCATGATGACGTTTCTAGGAAAGGGCCAAAAAGCCAGCTTTAGGTTTTATTAGAGTCCTTATGATATATGGAATGCGCTTTAGCTTTTTATGAAGATTATGCTATAGTCCTAACGAGATTTTGCTGACAATAATAATGCTAAAATTGTTACTTGGGAGGTCAAAAGGCTTGAAATCCTATCAAATGATAAAAATAAATGGAAAATAGTGCTAGGGCCTAGGAAATTGAATGAAGGCAAAATTTCATTTGTTTTTGTAGTTAAAATTTTATTATTAATGTTAAAAAATCAAGCCTCTTAATTTATGCGTGCATCATTGTCTATCTATCGATTTTAATTGTTGTGTGGCCTTAACAAATTAAGGACCGCGTTGTTGTTTTATTTTGGACCATGAAGAAATCTAAACCAAGAAACACAGAATATCAGAAAGTGTTTTGTATCTTTTATGATCAAGAAAACTCGTTAAAACCGTTAAAATAGAGCCTGATGTTACCCCAAAGCAAAAAATACTAAACAGTGACAAGATCGATTTGTTGATACTTATGGCTTTTCGGATCCTCTAAATATTCGTCCTGGCCATTCGGACGATTCCGTTCCTCCATGGGGAGAACCAAAATCACATTGATTTGTTTTGGTTTTTCTTTCTCTTTTGTTCGGTCAATTCGCATACTGAGAACAATAGCGATTTGACAACCAATGATCGTTGATGATGATGACAACAATACAAATATTGTCATCATACACGATCAACTTAGCCAACCCAGCATGTGGTTCAGAGTAACCCAGCAGTGTTGGCAGTTTATTCTGAGAGGATATCTCAGAATCCGATAGGATGGAATTAGGCTGCTGCTGTGAATGACGGTTGTGATTTTTTGCTGCTAAATTAAACTCCGGAAAAAAAATCTAAATTGTTTTTTTTTTGTGTTAAAGAAATTGTTCAGAAGTTTGATGCTTTGATTTGCATCGTATTGATTTCTTGTTTGGTGGATTTTTTGAGATGTACAAGCCTAATTTATTGCCAAAATTGGAGGATAATGTCTAGTGGCCGCTGCGACAGTTGGAGGCGGTACCAAATCCGATTGGAAATGACGAAAAAGCTTGTAACTAGAGCACCGATCGACTACACATAATGACCGATGAATCGTACAAAAAGCTCAAGGGAAAGTACATTTCCGGGAACGTTGACTTTAGCGATGTACTCGGGAAGAAATTTCGCATGGGGGTACAAAGTGAACAGTGGCCAGGAATCGCCGGTTCAAACATGTTCGCAATTTTAATACAAAATTAATAAACTGATGGAAGAGATCATCGTCCCAGACCTGTCTGGATTAGTGAACCTTCATATAAGAGAAGCGACATCTGATCCCTCTTAAAATAAAATATGTGGCAACATCGCCGAAATCTTGGACAAAAAAAATCCCCAGCACTGTTTTCTGGCTCAATGTTCAAGCTCTAAAGTGAACGCTCCTTCAATCCAACAAAACAACATTGAACTCGATGTCCGAAGGATCGCGATAAACAGTATGAATGACTTAAATTTCTTTAACAATCAGTTAGTTTTCAAACTATAGAAACACGATTCACCAAAGCATTGAAAAAAATTGCACCCAATCATAAATTCATATGACCAGCTAAAAAATTATCTGTTTGAACTATAACAACAATCACAATACCTTCCTTGGTTGAGTTTTCAATAAGAAAGGTAAAAGCTCTGCGACCAAATGCTCGGATCGATTGGAATCGATTTTGACAGTTCTTTTGCTCGATTGGAATTTTGTGTTTCAGATGTCACTTCTCTTATCTACAGGTTCACTAGTCTGGATAAAGGCGACAGCACAATAGCCCGTCGTGCGTCGCGTCGTTCCAGCGTCGCGTTGACATTTCATTTCGGGGATATATTTTATCATATGAGCCCCCACAATGATGCGTCGCGTCAGCGTGGGCATTGTACTAAAATGCAAAACTTGTTCTAAACAGCAGCGTTCTCCAACGTCGGCGCTTTGTTTTTGAAAAATTTCGAAATTGTAGCACGTCAATGAGAATTTACAGGACGTGTTTGTGTGAACTTGAACCAGCAATCAAATTTATACCTCTTCAATGTTCAAAAAAGTTCATTGTTCAATAAAAACTCGATACAAATAAAATCAGTGCGTTTAAAATAAATAAAATTGTGATTAACGGGAAGCAAAAAAATGAGAAAACGAATTTTATTTTGTTTACTTCGTTCCTTTTTTTCAATTCAAACACATTTCAATATTTTCGTTACAAAATCGACACACAAATTACAGAAAAAATGATCACACTTTCTAATTTGATATATACATTTGTTTTATTTTTGCAAAATTAAAAACTCATAATTATTGGGTTGCTGACCATCGAGAGATGCATTTCTGGCTACATTCAAGGCTCCAGCGCTGGAAGGTGTCCATTCTGCAGGCGTTACCAGCTCCACCAACTGGTACTGGTTGCAATGCTATGTGGTTTATCCCAAAGGTTGCAATGAATTGGATTCTTCTTCGCTGGGAGTCAAAATCAAACGTATTCCTTCTCTATCGTATGCATTTTGGATTACCCTGAAGCGGCTGTAGGATTTGTGCAACATTTCAATTTTCTTCCGTTTGGAGAATTGACTTAAAATACTGGTTCTCTGTGTTACTGGCAGCATAGCCGTAGGAACGGGGGGGGGGGGGGGGTTTGGGGGTTAAACCCCCCCCATGAGGATCCAAAACAGCAAGCGAGAGATTCTACTCTAAATACAAAATTTTAAATTTAGAACGAACCAAATTATGATAATAGAGTAAGGTTAATCAACAGTAACAATATAGACTAAAAACTAATGCCAAAACCTCAAAACCCCATCCCAAGTCCAAGATTCTGCTACAATTTTTCCAAAATTTTCTCACTTTTTCATTGAAATGCAGGAATTTTGAATTAAATCAAATCCATTTCGGAGGTTCTGATTCCATAATTCCCTTACCCAAAAGTGTATTTATAGCAAAGTTTTTCGAATTTTGGATTCTGTATTCAGTTCAGGATTGTTGATTTTCAATTCCAATAATCATAAGAAATTTGAAATGAAAAGCTGCTTCAAATTTGGTTTTACATATCATATCAAATTTGAATTATGATTTTCGAGATGATATGCATTTTCAATATTTTGATAATAGTTTTCCGAATATGAAAAAAGAGAAATTTTGTTTTATATTCAAATTCGAAACTCTTGAACATTGTTTTTACACAAAATTAAAAAAAAAAGCTTCAAAATGGTAATCCAAAATTTAAAAATAAGATTCAGATCTTTGTAAATTCATATTTCAATTCTGATTCACAATGCAGAGTAAAAATAAGTAATTTAGATAGTGAATTTAGATTGAACCTGAACTAAAGATTTGAATAAATAGATTCATTAATAACGGCTCTATAACTTGGATATAACAGGTTTAGAATTCCAATTCAGGATGCAGATTCAAAAAACAGAAAAAGGTTTAGCTTGTAAATGAATTTTACAATCTATATAAATTGTTGAGCAATGCAAGAGATCATGAACATAACATATTGCGGACCAAACGAAAAATATCGTTTTTTCACTTGCCAGCAGTGTGCAACAATTCGAGGTATAACTCGAATTGACTGAATTCAAATGATAAACTTTATTGGACAAAATTGAACAAAACGTTTGCCGTGAATTGAAAATGTTTAATTTGTCAAACTTAGTTCAGGGGTTTCTGAGATACTGAATGCCGAATATCGGTGTTTCTCGTCAAAGATTTCTATGCGATCCTTAATTTGTTAAGATTGCTTGTCAATTCAATTTCCAGATTTCAATTTTTTATACAATATTAGTTTGTGAACACAATTCAGCTGAAAATCACAAAAAAGGGTAGAATTTGAGTTTTTTGTTTGATCCTCAAAACCCATATTTTAAAAAAATCATCTACAGGATTTTCATAATGAAATTTATTCTTTATGAAAAATACTAGCTGATCCCATACGAACTCTGTTTCGCTTTCAACTTGGAATATGTCATGAACAGTTTGTATGAAAGTCAATTGCCAGACATGTTCAGATGCACTTCCGAATGCATTGTTAAGTAATAAATGCAAAAATATTGGACGATCACTTTGTCCGTTGTCTGCTACTGAATTTGAAATAAGGAATCAATTGACCGTGCCAAAAAACCACGTGTATAACTTAATCATTGCATAACAACGCAGTTATTGCCAAAAAGCTAAACCCTTTTCGGGGACACTTATACAATCTTTGATAACTGAAATCGATTGCCCTTCACTCAAAACTCCCATGCGCAATTTTGCAATTATACAATGCAATCCATTGTATAATAACGTCAATATTGCTAAAAACAGTGAACAAATAATTTATATGGACGACCCCTTTCGTCGACCCCTGGCAAAACATTTGACATCTGAAAACGATTGCCCGTCCCTGAAAACTATCGTGTGCAAATTTTCATCCTAATCTGATGTATAATACGACGATATTGCAAAAATATTGAAAGGTTTATATGGACGACCCCCTTTGCCAGCCCCGTACACTGAATTTAATACCTGAAATCCATTGCTCATCTCTCAAAACCCTCGTGTACCAATTTTCGTCTGAATCCTATGTATAATAACGACAATATCGCATCAACAGTGAATAGTTAATATGGACGACCTATTTGGCCGACCCCTGATTTTAGTTTGGATAAGTGAAATCAGTTGTTTGTCCCTAATAACTCCTATGTGTAAATTTTCACCCCAATCCGATGTATAAAAACGTCAATATCACTAAGATACTGAAAATTTAATATGGACGTCCCCTTTAAATGAATTTGATACTTCAAGTCGATTGCACGTCACTCAGAACTATCGTGTACAAATTTTCATCTGAATACGATGTAAAATAACGTCAATATCGCAAAAACAGCGAATAGTTAATATGGACGACCCCTTTGGCTGACCCCCTACACAAAATTTGACACCTGAAATCGATTGCTCGTCTTTCAAAACACTCAAGTTCAAATTTTCAACACGATCCGACGAAAAGTAACGTCAATATCGCGAAAACAATATTTGTCTGGTATGGACGACCCCCTTCAGAAGGGGTCATCCGAAAATCTAAAAACATTTTTCATCCTTCCTGGCCCTAATGAGCATCCATGCCAAATTTCAGACCTCTAGCTCTCAAGACGGCTGAGTCTGTAGAGGACAAACAAACAAACAAACAAACAAACAAACAAACAAACAAACAAACAAACATACAGAAATTTCTTTTTATATATATAGATTTACTATTAAAGAAAAATCTTCACCTAAAAAATCTGCAAAATATTTTATATTTTTCCAGTGTATTGTTCAACATTATTAACACATTAAGACCAAACCCACCGGGCGTTGCTATTTCGGTCGGTATTTTAGATGTTTTGGTTGGTTGCGTTTTTATCTACTTACTGATTTTCGCACCCATTGTTGCCAACCAGGTTGGTATTTGTGTTTGTTTATTTTCTGATAGTGACGACCGGCTGCGTTGCTACCGGGTTGCTACATAAACGCATCCTGTAATAACCTATTGCTCGAATGCTATTTCTCGAATCGAGTTAGCGACTGTTGATGCGATGATGGGTTGATAGATATGTTGCTGAATGTACTCGAATCGAGGTTTAGCAACCATTGGTGGGCTTGGTCTAAGAACACCAAAATTTGTCATTTTATGTTTCAGAAACCAATGAACAAAATACTGAGATGTGTAACATTTTGTAGGATGAAGTTTCGTTATTAGATTTATAACATTTAAATTATGTTAGCATACTGGTGGCAAGCGAAAAAACGAGATATCTTGTATGCAGTTCGCAATGTATTGCAGTTTTTTTAGAGCCAAATTTCATGCTAAAATTAATGAATTGGTTCTAGTTTGCATTAAGAAAATTTGATCCAAAAATCTGATGTTTTTTTCGCTAACTTTTTTTTTTTTTTGAAAAATTGATTTATTTTCATAAAAGGTAAAAACCTTTGAATTTGAAAAATGGGTTGGAAGATTGGGCTTGTTTGATTTGAGTAAAGAATAATTTTTTTTTTCAGAAATGAAAGACTCTCCTAAAAGAAGCTTATTTTATGCCGAAATCAACTAAGATTGATCTACCAGACTCTTAAACGAATTCTAAACCATCGATGAAAGCGAATTTAGCTCGCCTTTTAGGTTTAGGACCAATTTTCTAAAGTTACAATTATTACGGAAACTTTTAAGTACTTAAAAATGAATAACCATATAGTTACAAACATATTTTAAAAATTTTTTTTTTTGTTTTCGTGCATTGTTGGGCAAAAAATCATAGATAAAAATCAGTTACCAAACCCCCCCCCCCCCCCCCCCATGAGTCGGTTCTTCCTACGGCCCTGACTGGCAGGATCCTGGGCTGGGAGGCGCCTATTCCACAGGAATGAAGTTGATAAGTGAGCTTCAAATCCGCTGGGAGACAATCCAATAAATTCCGTCTCTGCCTTAAACAAACTTCGCAGTGCTGATCGAAAGCAACAAATCAAAACAAACGTTTTGGTTGCTATATTTCTTGACGCTGTATTGTGGTCCTAAAATCGTCGGGTGCGTCGCGTCAGCGTTTTAGTACTAAACGTCGGCGTTGACAGCTGACGCGACGCGACGTCCGACGTGCTATTGTGCGGGGACCTTAAGCGTCAACCCAAGATGTTTCTGGGCGAGTTTACTCTCTGCCTTCGAGACGATCAGTCGCACTTTCAGGAGTGTGCTTGATTTAAATCGAAAAGGCAACTGTTTTTTTTTTCTCTATTGGATGCGAAGTGAAGTGAAGTAGTGATGAGTCCTTCACCGGGAGACATTCCTGGTCGGACCATTCCCGAATGGATGGACACCGAAAACCTGCGAAGGAGACTATATTACATGTTTTTACGAACTAAACCTGTCCCCACACTTCCCAAGAACCCTTTCGTTATTGGGAAGTCGGTAGAGGAGTATGCGGGAAAGGTGGAAGGAGGCTACGACGAAAAGCAAAAACAATGGTATGTCATCAAAAGGAAGGACAAAGGTAGGAAGCTTTTTACGTTGACCACTTTGAAAGATGGCACACCGATTGAGAATAATCGCCATCCAGAGTTAAACTCGCGCAAATTCGTTGTTTGGTGTAATGAAGTAGATGATATGACGGATAAAGAAATTGAAGTTGAGCTTGCCCCAGAAAATAATAAATGTTCGCCAAATAACGAAGAAGATAGCAGGTAAAATCGTTAATACACCTACCCTGGTGTTAACGATAAATTGTACTGTCGTACCAGAATTTATTTTGGATTACTTAGAGTAAGAACTAGACCTTATTACCCCCAACCGATGTTGTGCCGGCAGTGTCTAACCTACGGCCACCCGAAAATAAGATGCAATAATCCGGTAGCATGTACAACACAGAGAACAGACGTACAAGCTATTTCACGAAACTTGTGTAAAATTTCCAACGAACATTTTAACCAATTTTTACTTTTTAGCTTAGTCACCAGATGTCTCCAAATACACCAAAGAGAACTGTGAAAATTTGATTTGTAACTTTTGAACGGCGCAATAGATGTCACTGTTTCAAGTCAATTTTCAACGTATTTTTTGGGTGTTAGCATTTGAAATTTTACACACTTTTTTTAAAGATTTTTTGTTCGAGCTTGTACGTCTGTTCTCTGTGTGTACAATTTGCTCAGCTAACCATGAGAGTGCGAATTGCACTGCTAAAGCTAAGTTTTGAAAGAATTGCAAAAAAAAAATCATTGGCCTAATGACAAGTCGTGCCCAATATGGGTGTTTAAATACGCAGCATTGAACCTCAAAACCGAACAGGGAATCGTTAACAGCCGCACGCAAGAAACTAGAAGAAAATAGTCCAAACTCTACTTATGCCGAAAATGAAAAGCGACAGATTCAACAACACAATATGAACCGAACAAAACATTCAGCCCAGGCAGCACCGTAACAGAAAGGAACAAACCAGCAAGAAGATCATCAACAGCAGCTGCCAACTCCCAAGCAACAACCGAAGAAAGATCACTTCACTGCAGCCACCACAAAACCAAGTCCCGCGTTTGAATCCGATTCCCCCCCTAGGAAGAGAATCACTTCCCAGCCACCCCCTCCCGTGGCGGTTGAAAATGTGGAAGATAAACATCTTCACACAGTTGGGAACAACTGTTCAATATTGACCCGTTCACGGAATGCAACTCGCAAAACTTATCCTCATTCCACTTCCCTTCCCAAATCCTGACCTTGCGTCGATTCCTACCCTACATTATTTTGTATAATTGACTCCCGGCCCAATTAAACTTGTAAAAGTAAACGACCTTAATAAAGAATTATTTGAATTAAAAAAAAAAGTTTCTGGTGAGATCAATCCAATTTTATGTTTTTATTTCTGATTTTAACTGTAGGGGAGAGTGAGGATACTTGATCCCCTTTTCTTATTTTCACCATATCTTTTTGGAAAAATTTTGCAATTCGCCGTCTTTGACATTTTCTGACAGCTTGTAACTTCAAGTTTCTATGCTCCAAAAATTAGAACGCCTCTTGAACCCGCTGATGAACTAGAAGCATTTTCGTGGGAGTAAAAAAATTGCGATTTTTCTGAAGTTAGGGTAGATTTGATCCCCTATCGAAGAAGACTTGATCTTTTATTCAGGAAGCTCTAATACTTGTATAAAAATCAAACAAAACCCCAAGATAGAAGGTTAATTGACTATTTTGGTCATGTTTGTTCTCATTTCACAATTTATAGCAGACATAAGAAGAAAATTCTATAACTTTGTCTCAACGCTAATAACATTGCATACTTACGGGCGCTATTTTTTATAATTAAGAGAAAATTAATTGTTTTTGCTCTTTTCTTCAGACAATTGTTTGATAAATATTAGTTTTTGGATAAATATTAGTAATTTCATAATCAGCAATCATAAAGATCAATTCAGAAGAAGAATATGCCGTTTGGAAGGGGGGATCAATTGAACCCAACTCTAGGGGATCAATTGTACCCATAATCAACATTTTAGAAAACTTTTTCTGAAAAAAGTTGAGAGTTTTCCATTACTTTGAAAATATGGCATTATGAAGTTCATTTTACGCTCTAACGATTGATTTATTGGAACAAATATTTTTTTCATGATTTTCCCATGTAAGGAACATTTTAAAGTGATGAAAAAAGATCTTCAAGTTACATTTTGTGAAATTTTTCAATTAAAGTTCAATTACTCAAACAATTATTTTGTTGAAATTTTTTAAACTACAAGCATTGTTATTTTGCTCATTTTGGCACATTTTTCTAGAACATTTGATTTTTGTAAGACATTCCAGTTTCGAGATATAGCTAAGGAATCAAGTATCCCCAGGGATCAAGTATCCTCATTCTCCCCTACGTTTAAACACAACCATTTTACAAACTAACCCTATAAAATCATTAGAAGCGTTTGGCAGGGAACTCCACGCTTCATCTCCCCCTTGTTCCTGTATCTTTGGCGTTTTCATCACATGGTTGGCCTGGCCGTAGTAGTATCTGCAATGCATGTTCTATGTATCAGATACTATGTTGAAAAGAAAAATGAGGAACGCAAGTTTTTCATTTTCCAGGATGCATACAAGTTTGGTGCCATGTTGGTGTTAGAAGAAGAAGAAGAAGAATAAGAAGAAGAAGAAGAAGAAGAAGAGGATATCTCAGAATTCGATAGGATATAAGAACTGTTTCTGAGTTTGGGAATCAGTTTTAAGCGACAAGATAATAATCGCTATAGAATTTAGTAATTGTATAAGGACTTGACGAAGGAAATAAATGAAGTTTAACTCAATTCCAACACAAGCCTGCGTTGTTAACTTATACTTCAACACGATTTTTAAATCAAATTTATAGTAGTCTAATAATATCTGCAACCATATTTCACGTTTATAGGATTTCAGTACTGGTTTTAAAAATATGAAACATGTCACATTCCCCGTAACAGAAAAAATAATCAAAATATATCGGAAAAAGTGATCGTTTAGTAACATGCAGTCATCAAAATCAAATAAATAGAGAAAAGCAAATACAGAAGAGCCCACCTTTCTGAGATAGCCGGGGAACGACCTTCTCAGATACATAAGTAAAACATCAAATTCCACAAAATGCAATGAAAACCCTCTTTTCTTTTGCTCTGGTTTAGCATATCTTTTAAGTGAATATCTCGGTAAATATTGGCATGGATCTTTTATTAACTTGGTGGCTCAGATAACACAGGTTACGTAGATTTTTTTTTTCATTTGTCAAAATCTCCAGAACAACCCGAGGTATGAGAAATTAATTTTACAATTACATGAGTTTAACGTTAGAGTGAATTAAGAAGCTTGATTAATTTTAAGCTGGTATCTGAGCATTCCGCATTTGGAAAGTGCGAAGTTCGAATTTAATATGAAATTCCGTTGTATTGTTGAATTGTTGAAAACACGGGTATTGTTGAAAACACTAGTTTACAGCATTTACAGCATTTAAAAAAATCAACTATCAAAATCAATCGGCTTGTGATGAAAAAAGTTATTGATGAAAAACCAGTATTTTTCGTTCCTCCCGGGCAAAATAGCTTAAAATTTTATTCACGTTTTAGACTCAAGTAATCCCTCCTTATGGTCAGATCTTCCTGAAATTTGGCAAGTGACCTTTTGGTAAGCAAATAAATAATTTTGACTTGGAGCGAGTGAGATTTATCATGTTTCATTCTTCCTTTACTATGATAAGTGTACTGCAGTTCGTTAAATTATTAAAAACTGCAAAAAATACTGTTATGGTAAAGAAGCCATAACTTCTTCAATTTTCAACCGATTTTGATCAGTTACCACTTGAAATCTTTGTTTTAAATTGACATTTAAGCGCAGAAGAAAATCAGATTTTTTAAATATTACCATCGAGTTTAAAACTTTCGCTGAAACAAAATATTCTCTAAAAAAATGCGTTTTTTATTATTTTTTCTATCATAAAGTCACTAATATCAACAATACTGTTGATCATACGCAAAAACAGTGTTCAGATGATCGATAGGAAATTTATTCACCATCAATATGCAAAAGAGAGATTTCAAATTACTGTTATGCCGTCCGAGATATTTCAAGCTAAGTACAAAAACTTTTTGAATTTTTCCGAAATTTCATATTTGGAGTATAACTCAAAAACGGTTCTACTGAGATTTTTTTGAATTTCATTTTCGGATTCAGCGCCCGATTTTACATTAAAAATATTGGTCAGTCAATCAAGTTCACGATTTTTTTTTAATTTTGTAAACTAGTGTAATTGGACATGATTCATAAAAAGTGACACAACTGTGTCGAATCGAAATTAAATGCAGTAGAACTCCGAGCTTCCGCGGTATCCGAGGCATCATTTTTATACAAAATCCATGTGTTTTATCACCGCGATTTATTGTTATGCTATTTACTCGACGTTTTGAGTGGGTTTGAAGTCAAAAATTGATGGAAAACGTCAATTAATTAGCTAAATATAATCCATCTATTCATGAATTATGCGGCTGGATGATATGCAAAGCAGACAAGAGATAAGGGTTTGTCAATGTATTTCGTGTAATCCGAGGTTTCACTTCTCTGAGGTGGCCCTTTCTCGACTACCTCGGATAAGCGGGGTTCTACTGTAACTGAACATTCACTTTTGTGCTTTGTCCGTTTTTTATTTGATCAAAACTAGTCCTGAGCTGTGGAAATCCAAACAAAAGTCAAGTTATGTTTTACGCAACACAAACCATATGGATATGAGTAATTGATCTTGAACGCAGGAATTCACGCCAGGGTGCCGGTGCTATTCCGCGCTGTTTGTAAATCATGACCATGTTTCTATTATTACCATTCGGACGGACCCATTGTTTGCTGATGATCTGGCAAATATCTAGTAGCATCAATGGACAAGTTGTGAAAATTCGACAGGTCCATTTCTGCACGCCCACCTTGCTTACGTCCTGAATGAAAAAAAAACCACCGCTCAGTGGCCACCAACCAAACCGAAGTTAGTACACGTACAGCTAACCCAGACCCCCAAAACAAAAACCACCCCGAATTTGGGGAAGGTGTGGCGCAAATTAAGGCAATGTATATTTGAGTCATGTTTTTGTCAGCTGGTCATCGATTTTGCGAACGATGATCTCTGCCAGCCAGGAGTTTGTTGGGGTAAAAAATGGATATATTTATGCATGATTGACGTTTGCGTTGTCAGTTGGCTTGAAACGAGAATTGGACCGCTGCTGAGAGATGTTTCCTTGTTCTTAAAATTAGTTCAAATCAAGGAGCTTCGCCAGGGACTTCTTGAAGATGAGAAATAAGAGGCGTTTCGAATCATGGTTTCCAATAAATTCAAGGATTGTTTGGTTAGAAAAAATATAAACACCTTCAGACAACGCCTTAGAAAATGTTCAGAAAGCCGCTCAAACATTAGAACATCTACTTAAAAACCAAGTGAAAACATGAGTTTTGAATGAAAAAGTTTTTAGGTCAAGTTGTGTGAAAATCAATTAGGGTTAAAGTTGTTTACTGTCTGTCTGTCACTCAAGGTTGAATATGAGATCATGTTTTAAAACCCGTACAAGAGCGCGTTCTACAGTTGGAAACCATAAGCACTTTTGAACGTGTAATTTGAATTTGAAGTGGTTCTTAAAATCTCCAATGGTTGGTTCCAGAATAAAAAAGAAAATAAGCAATTCAACATCGTCATGATTGAAGCCATTCACATTTATTCGGATGGTATGCGGTTTAAAGGTGACATTTTAATCATTTCAAGAATGCAGCATATGCATCTGTTTTTCACCACCGTCGAGACAAAAACAAAAAAATAATTAGAAAATATTTCGAGTGGGCAAATGTCAAGCATTTGGCGTCATTGGTCGTGTTGATGGGACGTGGGTCATAATTTCCCTTTTCGAAATAATTTACTCCCGGTTCACCGACCAGATGGAATGCACTTTTGGGAGCAGTTTTGTTTTTCTTTCGGGCTGCGCTTGGGAGAATAAACAACTGCACGGTCGTCATGTGGTGCAGCAGCAGCTTTCTGAAACATGTGAGACTTGGGATACATTATAGTCCGAGTTCGAAATCTCGACAATGGCGATTCAATATAGGGGTGACGATGAACTACGAAACGAAAGCTTTCAAAAAAGGCATACTTTATAGTAAAGAATCAACTTTTTTCCAGTTTTCTTACTGTTCTATTTTCATCCTCTCAAATCTGTAGCTGTAGCTGAGATTCAGTTTCCGATACCGCTATCTGAAAATTTAAGGGCGCTAATTACCTAAATCGATAAGTAAGTCAAATTTAGCTATCGTAAATCTAAAACACTAAGTATTGCGTAAAAGTAAGCGAACTGGAAATTTCAAAAACGTAAGCTAAATACAAATTTTAAAGACATTTTTAAAACATAATGTTGATTAGAGAACTAGGCCTGCAGAATGAGATTGATAGTGCGCGTTCCGGATGAATCGTATCTTTATATTTCTGTATCTCAATATTTCTGTTCATCTCAGCTTCGTCAGTCCCTGATTGAATTTGAAAAATATTTTAAACTAATTTGAGAAGTTCTAGTCTGGGTAGTTACATTTAAAAAATATTTTTTTTTTATATTGACCTTAAGTGTCAATTCAAAACTAAAATTTCAAGTGGTTATTTATCGAAATCGGTCGAAAATTGAAAAAGTTATGGTTACTTCACCATAACAGTAAATTTTGCATTTTTGAATAATTTAACGTGTACTTATCATAGTATAGGAAGAACTAAACATGATAAATTTCACGCGCTCAAAATCGAAATTAATTATTAGCTTACCCCCCGATGCAATGGTCACATGCCAAATTTCAGAAAGATCTGACCATGGGAAGAGATTGCTGGAGTCTCAAACATGAATAGGGTTTAGAGGTATTTTGCTCGGGTGGATCAACCAATACTGGTATTTCATCAAAAAAAAAAAAATTTATTCCCTAGCTGATTGCTAGTACGGCTTGTTAGCTCTCAGATTTCTCCTCAACACAATGTGCAATCAGAGATGCCAATGTGCATGATTTTTCAGGTTTTACCTGATTTTTTGAAGCTTAGACTGACAACCTGATAAGCCATTGAATTTCGCTGATTTTTCAAAATATGCCTGATTTTGCCTAATTTTTGCGAATGTGATGAACAATGGGTAGTAAGGCACTGGATTAGGTAGGGTGGATGTTCCTAATTTTTCATGTGTACCTAATGTTAACATACCGTTCGATTTTGACTGTTTTTGACGTTATTTTTGACTTTTCACAATTATAAAAACAATGATAATGTAACGGATCATGTGAACTTTCATTTTACAAACAAAATAGTTTTCTAGCTCACAGGGTTTTTCGTAAAATCAAGATTGTTTCAAAGTATGTCTAAACTGAATGGAATTGTAAGCACACTTCTTAAAAACACCTTTTTAGAAATGGAAGATAAACTGATTTTTTTTTTTAAATTTTTCGTCAGATTGTTTCTTGTCATGACTTTAGTAATTTGTATGTCAGAGCAATGTTTTTTGTGTATAAACTTAAAAAAGCTTATGTCCACAATTACACCCATAGAAGAGGTTGCAAAAATCCTATGCCTATTTAGCAAATCTCTGTGCCGATAATGCGCTGAAATGTGCACTGTGCCGAAGACGGTATGTTTGAAAAACCGTAACTGGCATAAGGACTCGGCTCCCAACCAAAATGATGACCACTACATTCAAGCGAAACAAGAAAAACATTTTATGGGATTTCCTTCCTATTGGATAATTCATCCCAGAAACAAGAAAATAAAAATTAACACCACAGCGCTGTGGTGAGAATCGAACTCAAATCACCAATTGTATCGTCTTGCCAGTCCGACATCCTAACCAGTGTACTATTCGAGCTTCATGCAGGACGAGGTATATTTGTCATAGGCTTTCTGTTACCGATCAATCACAAAAAAAACGTACAACGGCGGCTTCCCGGCGTTTGGCCTCCTTTCAATGCATTCCTTTGTCTTAAGATGGAAACGGGAAAGGGAACGGGAGTGAAGGAACGGGAAACCCATTGAATGAGAACTGTGCTTTGCTTACTGCCTGCTATTACATACACACGCTACATATACACAGCTGCTGAAGCCGGGCAGCTTGGCCGGTGTTGTTTGCCGGTGAATCGAAGGAATGTGTTTGTTGTTGCTTTTGCTTCATACACACGCACAGCTTAGCCGTGTTTGCCGGTCGATTGAATTAGAAGGATGTTTTTGTTGTTGCTTTTGCTACATTCACACGCACAGTGTTCGGTTCGCTGGCTGCCTGGTGTTGGCCGGTATTTATTTCCATCCTTCTTCGGCTTGTGATGCGATGGGGAGGGACGCGAAAACGTTTTTATTTTGTTTCATTCAGACATACGCAATTCGGTTGCGCTGGGAGGTTAATGCCGGTGGGCGCAAATCGAATCAGTGCCGGTCGCGTTATCTTCTTGTACCAATGATGCTATGAAATTGACTACACGCCATTGGCACAGAGGCTGAATTTTGGGTGATAGGAACACTATTCTCAATGTTTTCCTAATTATAACATAATCAAAGTTTCCCAATCTTTATCAAAGTTAAAAAATGTATTTGAAATAAACTTCACTTCAATCATATTGAAGTAAAGTTGTTTAATCAAATTGTGTCTTTACTTAATTTTCAACGAACTGTTAAAGAATTTTTTTAAATTAAAACATGATTGTTTTTTTACTCAAGTGTATTTTTAAGCTCAAAATGTCGAAAACGTAATCAAATTGACGTAATCAGAAAAATAATTGGTTGTTTTTTAATTTAAAAAACTATGCGATTTTCAGGTTACTAAGAAAATGGGGTTAATTGCAACAACCTTTGTTTTTAATGGAAAATCAAATGAAAAAGTTTGAAGGTTATAGTTTTTGATATATTTGATTACGCATATATTCGTTACGCATAAAGCACGATCTGCAGCTATTTATCATTTTGTTCGTGCTGTGAATATTTAGGAGTAAAAAATAAAACAAAAAATAATAAAATTATATTCCAGTATACAACTGGTAACGGAATTTTTAAAATATTTGTTAAAAAAAATTAAATGATTGTCCGTAAAATATTTCTACACCTACAGTGTTGATATTGGATAATAAAAACAATATAAAGTTTGTAGGGGATATCATTTAGCCAATCCGTCATACTGTGTAAAATTTTTCACGGCATCAAAAAGTGTAAAAATTTTGGTTTTTAAAATTTTCTATGAGGATCAAAAACTTCAAAAAATATCTCACGATGGGAGAAACTAAGGCTACATTATATTTAAATACAAATTGAATAAGTGTTGTGGTACACAAATATTGCATTTATCCATGCTGTTGCATGATGTTCTGTTTGACTGTACTTATTTGTATCCATTACAATGAATTTTCTAAGGAAAAGGTAAAGTTTGAATTTTAATAAGCTCAACATCCACTACTTTCTTCTAAACTAGGATTTTAATAGTCCTTATTTCTCTATTCATATTCCAAAAAAGTTATAAAATTTGTTTAAAGGTGAGTATTGAAATTTTTCTCATTATATTTAATAATATAACAGACCCATATGCAAAACCAGGATCAAATATTCCCCCTTATTCTGCGCCACGCGTGAGGTGACGATAGTCGAGTCGAGTCGGAGTCACGTGAGTCTTATCACATTCCCGAAGCCGATGTGACAGAGGTTCATACCCAGCAGACTACTAGATTAGGATAAGAACTCAAAAAGTTAATTCTAAAAGACGATTCTCACCTAAAGCGACTACTGGAATCGGGTGACTAGGGTGATTCGACTATCGTCACCTCACGCGCGGCGCAGAATAAGGGGGATTGTAATATTGGGTACGTGAATACATTTTTCCTCATATCACCCATATGTTAACATTAAGAACAATAAGTGCCAAATTAGGAACATCGACACATTTAAAAAAATTATATTTTTCGTAAATTTTAGCTTGAAATGATTATTTCAAACCATAACAGAGTTAAGAAAAAAAAATTGGAACTTAGTTACCAAAAAATTTTATATCTCAGAAATAAAGATTTTGTCTACTAATATCAAATCTTAAAACCTCTGACAAAATATAGCGAAATAAGGCTCACTTACCCAACCATTGCTGAAGTGAAAAAATGAAAATGTGGCTGAATCAAAGAATTCTTACAATCTATACTTATAGCTAATGGACCCTTTTTTTTATTGATGTTTTGGAAGCTTCCTAAAAACTATTGACATTGAGGTCTAAGAGTAACAACTTTTAGGGTTGATATTTTGAATAAAATATGATCCTAAGTAAGGTTGAAACTTGAATTGATGAAATACAAACCCCGTCTAAAGGTGGGGTTTGCGATAATCGACAAAAAATCGACAGATTTGAACATAGCTTAATGCCAGCAGATCGTGGCCTAGAGGATAGCATACTTGTCTTCTAAGCCAACGTTCATGAGATCGAAACCCGGTCGTGACATAATCTGGCACACATAGTATGATGAAGGTTGGCGGTTTTAGCATTAGTGAAATACTAGCCGGGTATACCTTGGAATTGTACGCCTCAATGATGCAGCACATGCATGTGGATGGATCTTTTCAAGAAAACTTAGATTGCACTTGGAGATCCTACCTAGTAATGTGTGTGCTCGTACACCCATAGAAGAGGTTGCAAAAATCCAATGCCTATTTGGAACATCTCTGTGCCGATAATGCGCTGAAATGTGCACTGTGCCGAAGATGATATGTTTGAAAAACCGTAACTGGCATAAGGACTCGGCTCCCAACTAAAATGATGCATGACCACTACATTCAAGCAAAACAAGAAAAACATTTTATGGGATTTCGTTCCTATTGGATAATTCATCCCAGAAACAAGAAAATATAAATATAAACCACAGCGCCCGTAGGGAGAATCGAACTCAAATCACCAACCATATGGTCTTGCCAGACCGACATCTTAACCAGTGTACTATTTGAGCTTCATGCAGGAAGAGGGATATTTGTCATAGGCATTCTGCCACCGATCAATCACAAAAGAAACGCACGACAGTGGCTTCCCGGCGTTTGGCCTCCTTTCAAGGTATTCATTTGTCTTGCGATGGAATTGGGAAAGGGAACGGGAGTGGAGGAAACGGGAAACCCATTGAATGAGAACTGTGCTTTGCTTACTGCCTGCTATTACATACACACGCTACATATACACAGCTGCTAAAGCCGGGCAGCTTGGCCGGTGCTTGTTTGCCGGTGAATTGAAGGAATATATTCTTGTTGCTTTTGCTACATACACACGCACAGCTTAGCCGTGGTTGTTTGCCGGCGAATTGAATTGAAGGAATGTTTTTTTCTGTTGCTTTTACTGCATACACACGCACAGCTCGGCCGTGGTTGTTTGCCGGTGGTTTGAAGGAATTGAATTAGAAGGATGTTTTTGTTGTTGCTTTTGCTACATTCACACGCACAGTGCTCGGTTCGCTGGCTGCCTGGTGTTGGCCGGTATTTATTTCCATCCTTCTTCGTCTTGTGATGCGATAGGGAGGGACGTGAAAGCGTTTTTATTTTGTTTCTTTCAGACATACGCAATTCGGTTAACTTGGGAGATTAATGCCGGTGGGAGCAAATCGATTCAGCACCGATCGCGTTATCTTCTTGTACCAATGATGCTATGTAATTGACTACACGCCATTGGCACAGAGGCTGAATTTTGGGTGTAGGGCTACCGGTAAGTAACTGCAACTTCAACCAATAGTGCAGAAGTGTCAAGTAGCATAGCAAAGTAAAAATAATAACGCGGGGTAATACCACAATAAATCAACTTAATGGTCGCAGTGGACTCTCTCCCCAACAGGAATAATAACATAGCTTAATTGTTGTTTAAGTTGAAATACCTTAGTTATTTGTGGAACAATTTCAACAAAAATTATACAGAATTGTAGCTATGAGATAATTTTGATATATTTCAAAATTACGGTAAAAATTATTGAAATGTAGTTGGGCAAATTTTGAAAAAAAATTCTCTCAACGTTAAGGATGTTTGTAAAACATAAGTAGTTTGTAATAATAAAAATAAACTTCTGTGAATTTTTCTGCGAAAACAATCTGTATTTCAGAGGGTTTATGTTGAATCCATGTACATACGTACGCAACAGTAGGGGAGAATGAGGATACTTGATCCCTGAGCAGGGTTCAACAAAACGCACTCTTTTAGACGCGCGCGGCACACGCAAACCATTCCTCTCGAGCGAAACACTTCTTCGTTTGCGTTCTGGCCGTTGACGCGCTCTCGCTCGAAACAAAAACACGCTCGCTCTATCTTTTCCCCTCGTTCTCGTCGACGAGATGCACTATCCGAAATCTGCGCGAGCGGCCGAGTCAAACAAGCACGGCTAGCTCTCGCGCGTCCTAATCGAGCGGCGGGTGAGGCCTCTCTTTTGGCTCAAAGAACAGGACGCAGCGGCTCACAATGCAGCGCGCGGCGGCTCTCCGAATGGTCCGAGGCGGCCCTCTTTTCGTCACCGGGCGGCGCGCACGGGCTCGAGTGAGGGCCTTGTGTTTCGTTCGTGTTTCTGTTTGCAGTGCCGATTGAGAAATCTGTGTGTATGATTTTCTCAACAGGATAGTTAAAATATATGTAAGCGCGCAATGGGATTTGGCGGAGGGTTATAAGAATTAATATAGGAGGTTAACGTTACCCATTAGTAACAGGTACCAGCACTAGTAACTATGAAAAATTTACCATGCAATAGTAAAATTTCGCAAAAAATGCCTAATGAAAGAGCTTTACACAAGGATTGTTAAAGTGAATGTTAAAAATGTTCTAGCCACTAGTAATAGTTACCAGCACTAGTAACTATGAAAAATTTACCATGGAAAAGTAAAATTGCGCGAAAAACGCCAAATCAAAGAGCTCTACACAAGGATTGTTGAAATGAATGTTTAAATTATTCTAGCCACTAGTAATAGTTACCAGCACTAGTAACTATGAAAAATTTGCCATGGAAAAGTAAAATTGCGCGGAAAACGCCAAATCAAAGAGCTTTACGAAAGGATTGTTAAAATGAATGTTAAAAATATTCTCGCCACTAGTTATAGTTACCACCACTAGTAACTATGAAAAATTTACCATGAACGAGTAAAATTTCGCGAAAAATGCCAAATCAAAGAGCCTTACGCGTAGAATGTCGAAATGAATGTTGGAATATCCTAGCAACTAGTTATAGTTATCAGCACTAGTAACTATGAAAAATTGCTAAGTAAAATATCGCAAAAAACGCGAAATTTTAATATTGCATGGTAAATTTTTCATAGTTACTAGTGCTGGTAACTATTACTAGTGGCTAGCATATATTCAACATTCGTTTTAAAAATCCTTGTGTAAGGCTCTTTCATTTGGCGTTTTTTGCGAAATTTTACTTTTGCATGGTATTTTTTCATAGTTACTAGTGCTGGTAACTATTAAGCGGCTAGAATATTTTTAACATGCATTTAAACAATCCTTTCGTAAAGCTTTTTGATTTGGCGAATTTTGCGATATTTTACTACTGTATGGTAAATTTTTCATAGTTACTAGTGCTGGTAACTATTACTAGTGGCTAGAATAATTTTAACATTCATTTTAACAATTCTTATTTTAGGCTGTTTGATTTGGCGAATTTCGCGAAATTTTACTATTGCATGGTAAATTTTTCATAGTTACTAGTGCTGGTAACTATTACTAGTGGCTAGAATATTTTCAACATGCATTTTAACAATCCTTGTGTAAAGCTCTTTGATTTGGCGTTTTTCACGAAATTTTAATATTTCATGGTAAATTTTTCATAGTTACTATAGTGCTGGTTACTATTACTAGTGGCGAGAATATTTTCAACATTCATTTTAACAATCCTTGGGTAAGGCTTTTTGATTTGGCGTTTTTCGCTAAATTTTACAATTTCATGGTAAATTTTTCATAGTTACTAGTGCTGGTAACTATTTTTTGCGGCTAGAATATTTTTAACATTCATTTTAACAATCCTTGTGTAAAGCTCTTTTATTTGGCGTTTTTCGCGAAATTTTACTATTTCATGGTAAATTTTTCATAGTTACTAGTGCTGGTAACTATTTTTTGCGGCTAGAATATTTTTAACATTCATTTTAACAATCCTTGTGTAAGGCTTTTTGATTTGGCGTTTTTCGCGAAATTTTACTATTTCATGGTAAATTTTCATAGTTACTAGTGCTGGTTACTATTACTAGTGGCGAGAATATTTTTAACATTCATTTTAACAATCCTTGTGTAAAGCTCTTTTATTTGGCGTTTTCCGCGAAATTTTACCATTTCATGGTAAAATTTTCATAGTTACTAGTGCTAGTTACTATTACTAGTATGTATTTTAAAACTTGTAACATTGATTTTTTTAACCCTCCTCTCAAGGCTATTGCGTGCTTCTATCTGTTTTACCATATCTTTTGATTTAATTATTCGCACAGATTATGCCGTCGGCCCTCAATAACGAAAACACGGCGAACACACCGTGTGCTAAAGAGAGCCGCGCGCGCCGTCCGGTGAGCCGCCGTGTCCTCTCGGTAGATGCTCGGTGTTCCTACACGCACGCGGCAGAAAAACGCAAACGCAGTTTCCGAACCGCTCGCGCTCTCGAATAGGCGCGCGCGAATTCGCTCTGCTCAAAAATTTTCAATCTGCGTTTTGGTCGCAAATTTCTCGAGAGAATTTCGAGCAATCAAATGTGCCCGTGAACCGAGAACGAAAGAGCTGCGTTTTATTTGCTCTTTCTCATTGGACGCACTCCTGCGTGTTGAACCCTGTCCCTGAGGATACTTGATTCTTTAGCTATATCTCATAACTGGAATGTCTTACAAAGATCAAATGTTCTAGAAAAATGTGCCAAAGTGAGCAAAATAACAATGCTTGTAGTTTAACAAATTTTAACAAAACAATTGTTTGAGTAATTGAACTTTATTTGAAAAATTTCACAAAATGTAACTTGAAGATCTTTTTTCATCACTTTAAAATGTTCCTTACATGGGAAAATTATGAAAAAAATATTTGTTCCAATGTATCAATCGTTCGAGCGTAAAATGAACTTCATAATGCCATATTTTCAAAGCAATAGAAAACTCTCAACTTTTTTCAGAAAAAGTTTTCTAAAATGTTGATTATGGGTACAATTGATCCCCTAGAGTTGGGTACAATTGATCCCCCTTTCAAACGGCATATTCTTCTTCTGAATTGATCGTTATGATTGCTGATTACGAAATTACTAACATTTACCCAAAAAACTAATATTTATCAAACAATTGTCTGAAGAAAAGAGCAAAAATAATTAATTTTCTCTTAATCATAAAAAATAGCGCCTTTAAGTATGCAATGTATTAAGCGTTGAGACAAAGTTATAGAATTTTCTTGTTATGTCTGCTATAAATTGTGAAATGAGAACAAACATGACCAAAATAGTCAATTAACATTCTATCTTGGGGTTTTGTTTGATTTTTATACAAGGATCAGGGCTTCCTGAATAAAAGATCAAGTCTCCTTCAATAGGGGATCAAGTCTCCCCTAACTTCAGAAAAATCGCAATTTTTTTACTCCCACGAAAATGCTTCTAGTTCATCAACGGGTTCAAGTATCGTTCTAATTTTTGAAGCATAGAAACTTGAAGTTATAAGCTGTCAGAAAATGTCAAAGACGGCGAGTTGCTAAATTTTTCCAAAAAGATATGGTGAAAATAAGAAAAGGGGATCAAGTATCCCCACTCTCCCCTACTAAAGCCAAATAAAATATACTTAAAGGTTTTGGATTAAAAGATAAATCAATTAGTGTCACGAAGCTGATGATGAAGAACTTACTTGACTAATCATTGAGTCGCCTGAAAGTGATCCTGAAGTTAAGTCAACTGGCAACAGAAAACTTACAAGTATTTTGAACTGCACAACAAGTTTCGCCAAAATTGCAGTGTGCTTTCGCAATTTTCAAAACACTTGAAACGACTTTTATAAACGGAGGAGTTTTCAGTGAGTAGGTACCTTCTACTTATCACCAATTTTTGTTTTACAGCAAAGTTGTACAAACAAATAACATATGGTTGTATGTAGAACTAAATACTCAAAAAACATGTGTAGAAAGAGGCTGAGGAAAAGTTGAAAAAAATGGTTATCGAAAGAATTAACGTAAACAAAACTTGACTTTGAGAGTAAAAATAAAAAGGATAACAAAATTATACGTATAATCCAATTGCTGACGAAACTGTAGTGCGATTCGGAAAAGTGTCTTGTTTAGTTTAAGGGTGATCCAAAATAGGTTCCGAGAGTGGTCCAAAATAGAAACATGGTGGTCCAAAATACCGTCGAAATGTTTCAATAGAAAAAGCCTTGATCTTCGCAATGAATGGATAGAGCATTCAAATATTATCACATACCGTCAAACGGGGCATCATGCAATAGAGCGGGGTTAAATTGGGGATACCATACTTACTCTTTTAAGAGTACATGTACTCTATTTCGATTGAGATATGAACGTACCGTAAACTGGGGGAACTTTGATCACTTTTTTCATTCATTTTTGATTATTTTGGAAGGGGTTGCTTTTTCGTAATACCTAAAATCTTTAAAACCCTTACTGAGGTGAGGAGTATCAAACATGATCATTGATTTTAGTAAATTCAAACGATATTTGTGGTCATAATGTAATGTTTGTTACAAAACCAGATTTCGAGTTTCGGGGTAAATTTGATCACTTTGGTTTCAACGTATCTCAACATCTCCAAATTTATTGTTTTGATGCCATTTAGCATAGAAGGCTCAAAATATCGATAAAAGTATTTTTTGTTTGGACTCGTTTGAATTTTTCAACGTTTTCTTTCAAAAACAAATATACACAAAAGATGGACAATGTTGCTGCATACATTTAGGGGCAAAAATTATAAACATTTCTTAATTTTTTTTGGCCTCAAAAACAAATAAAATTTTATCTTCAGGCAATTCCCTGAGTCCTCACACTCTTCCTATTTTCTTTTTTTCTTCAAACTTAACCATTTGATAGGGGTTTTAGCCATTTTTCCTATACGAGCTTTTTTCATGGAAAATTACCGATTTTTTCAATATCCAAAAATTATCATCAAATGACCATAAAAATAACACTTAAACTACACCCAAACCAAGAAAAAAAGTGGAACTTTCACATTAAACATCCCATTTGCTCCTAAATGCTTAAATTTGATCAGGAGAGATGCTTGTTTGTGAGCCTTCAAAAACCGAGATTTTAAAATTACATTTGAAGTAATATAAAAAATCTTCTAATAAAAACCAAATTTAGCTTATTTGTGACTTAATTTATAGGCTTTCAAACGTAATAAACAGTTTTCAGATATTTTAACTTTAAACTTAGTTAATGATGATTATCTGCAAAAATTTCATGTTGATCATAGTTACCCCGCTGATCAAAGTTCCCCCAGTTTACGGTACTCTTCTTTTTGTGAAATCTTACCAAATGTTTTTTTTTGTCGAGAGATATTTGATCAGAAAAACTAATGAATTTCTTATATTTATTGAAGTTGTCTCACATCTTATGCAAAAACTACGGAAGAAATACATCATTCAACAAATTACTTTATCATCTTGTTTTCATATTTGGTTTTTAAAAACAGTGAGTGCGATAAGCGCCTTTGAGTATGCAAATAGTTATCAATAAGCAGAAAATTTAATAAATATGCTTAAATGCCTCATACACAAATAAAATGAGCATGAATATCAAATATTTTTTGTGAAGGAAATGTATGTGTCGAAAAAACTCTTTTTGAAATAAATTGTTTTATCATGTCTTTTGTGGTTTGACAAAAAATAAAATCCATGTGAGACCAAGCCCACCGGGCGTTGCTATTTCGATCTGTATTTTAGATGTTTTGATCGGTTGCGTTTTTATTTACTTACTTCTTTTCGCACCCATTGTTGCCATCCAGGTTGGTGTTTGTGTTTGTTTATTTTCTGATAGTGACGACCGGCTGCGTTGCTACATAAACGCATCCTGTAACAACCTACTGCTCGAATGCTATTTCTCGAATCAAGTTAGCGACTGTTGGTGCGATGATGGGTTGATAGATATGTTGCTGAATGTACTCGATTCGAGGTTTAGCAACCATTGGTGGGCTTGGTCTAAGTACCGATCTATGTGCCTGGATGATATGCCGTAATAGAGCAAAAAGAAAGGGTTTTTCAATGTATGTTTAATTCGTGGTTTAACTTATCCGAGGTGGTCCTTCCCCCAACTACCTCGGATAAACGGGGTTCTACTGTCCTTCCCTTTGTAAGATTCAACTGTATTACGTTCCTCCTGGCCTTTTTCGAAAAAGTATCTCTATGTACTCTTTTCGCTGCTGTGGAAGATGGTAACCCTAGTTTAGATGAAACATTTGTATACCACAGCACTGATATCATTTTTAATTTTATAAAACGTAATCGAGTTTTCTTTTAATGAATACAAAATGATGATGACATAATTTTCTACATTTTTAGCTAGTATAATAAAGATTTTCATTTTCATTCAAAAATCTATCAATAAATGTACAAATTTTAACATTTTTTGAAGCAGTAAACAACTTTACCCAGTATGACGGATTGGCTTAATGATAACACTTACAAACTTTTTCCTGGTTTAATCATCCTATTCAAACACTGTTGGTGTTAAAATATTTTTCGAACAATCACCAATATTTTTTTAAATATTTTTATAATTCAGTTACCTGCCTGAGGTAAGATGCAACAAAATGCAAATCAAAGATAGACCTTGTAAATCTCGTTTCCATATGCTCGAACATGATTTTTTTACATCACGCATTTGTCAACATTGAAATTTAATCCATCCAAACATTTATTCTTATGATTGCACCTTATAGAATTTTTAGTAGTATTTTTTTATCCTTAAATGTATATGCATCATACTGATATTCAGAAAAAGTGTAAAAATTAGTTTCAATATAACCAGAAATTACTGCAATTGGTGTAACAATGCGTAATGGCTTTCATGGCATAAAAAATTCATCAAAAACTGAACATTTGAATACGTTTTTATTAGAACTTTCATTAAAATCAAAGTTTGTTGAAATTTCCCCCTTTTTTTATTTAAATATAGTGAAAATCGCATGTTGAAAAAAATAAAAATAACTGAAGAAATCAATATTTCTCCTGACTATTTCAGTTTGATGTCCCACTAAACTTAAAACTGGACGTGAGTTTTTTTGGAAGCCATTGAAGTTAAAAAGTGTTGCATGTTGCCCCAGTTGACGGTATAATTTTTTTTATTTCAAGAAATAGCATCATCATTTCCCAAAGCGGTCCAAAACAGGACCGTTACCCTATTTCTTATAAAGATATGTCTTTGAACCTATGGAAGCTCATTTTACGCAATGCATGGGAAAATCATTTCGTTTGACACCGCGTGCTAAATTCCTGTTTGATTGATTGGATAGTATACCTTCAGGGGCTTTCCAATGGAAGAAAATAATCTAGTGTACTCAGTGCTCGGTATGAAAGTAACTAAAAGTTTAGCGGCGCTTTTTCAATGACTAATTTGGTCAAATTGGTCGTTAAAAAACCACTGCACAGTGGTGCAGAACATCAATCTAGCTGTACGAAATTAATAGCGCCCAGGGATGAAAAGATAGACATTTGATGTCTTCAGCAACATTGTTCAGTTTTACAAGGAGCATATTCTAGTATCAAAATTTTTGCCGAGGGGTCCACCGATAGCGAGATAAAAATGCTAACTTTTTTGTTTTTCAAATTAGGGCTTTGATGTCTTCGACAAAGTTGTTTATCTGATCAAAATACATAAGTTTGTTGAATATGCCAAAGTCCTGTCACATCACCCTCAGGAGTTACAGTCAAAGTAAAAAAAATCTCATGAAAAAACAGTTTTTTGAACCTGACACTTTGTAGATTGGATAAAATGGTTCGCTGTCTTTGAAACAAAGTTGTAACAAGTCACGATCTACATTTGTCTCATACATTATGATGGGTTTAGAAGTTGCTGAAGCTCTATAGAAAGCATTTAGTGTATTTTATTGGCAATTTTGGAAGGCTCATCCATCGAAAAGTGCACATTTTCGCAACATCCACTTTTTTGTGATTATTGTTGATGGTAAGCGGAACCATTTCCATTTGAAATTGGCGCGGAAATCGGTGGAACTAGTAGAGATTTGAATGATTGAAAATACCCATTTTATGTAAAAATTACCTATTTTTTTTATAGAAAAAACGTTAAAAAATTTAATTGATTAATAAAATGTTACAGTTTTCTATTATATATTTTGTTTTATTGAAATCCATTTAAATTCGATTAAAACTTATGACTCAACGAAAAGACAAAAGCGAATTGCTTGTAAGATTGGTTACTTGGATACAGTTACTTGGAACCAGTTATAGCAGTTATATTGTAATGGCAAATTTCTATTATTCAAATACTAATTTAGTGTTCTACCAAATTTAACAGATAAGTTCCATTCATTTTTTTGGGGTTTAAATGATTTGAAAAATCGAATTTAAATGTCTTTTAATAAAACAAAATATATAAAAGAAAACTGCAACATTTTATTAATCAATTAAATTCTTTAACGTTTTTTCTATAAGTAAAATAGGTAATTTTAACATAAAATGTGTATTTTCAATCATTCAAATCTCTGCTAGTTCCACCGATTTCCGCGCTTATTTCAAATGGAAATGGTTCCGCTTATCATCAACAATAACCACAAAAAAGGGGATGTTGCGAAAATGTGCACTTTTCGATGGATGAGCCTTACACAATTGCCAATAAAATACACTAAATGCTTTCTATAGAGCTTCAGCAACTTCTAAACCCATCATAATGTATGAGACAAATGTAGATCGTGGCTTGTTACAACTTTGTTTCAAAGACAGCGAACCATTTTATCCAATCTACAAAGTGTCAGGTTCAAAAAACTGTTTTTTCATGAGATTTTTTTTACTTCGACTGTAACTCCTGAGGGTGATGTGACAGGACTTTGGCATATTCAACAAACTTATGTATTTTGATCAGATAAACAACTTTGTCGAAGACATCAAAGCCCTAATTTGAAAAACAAAAAAGTTAGCATTTTTATCTCGCTATCGGTGGACCCCTCGGCAAAAATTTTGATACTAGAATATGTTCCTTGTAAAACTGAACAATGTTGCTGAAGACATCAAATGTCTATCTTTTCATCCCTGGGCGCTATTAATTTCGTACAGCTAGATTGATGTTCTGCACCACTGTGCACTGTATGTTGTTTTAAAGTTGGTAATCTTAAACAAAACAAAACTTTTGAAGACATGTTTAATCGTTAAATTGCTAAGAAAACTAGTATTGTAAAATAAGTTTAATATGGACAGCTGTCGTATTGTTTATGTGATACATCTGTTTAACTCGGCTTTATAACTTTACGCAAAGATTAATTTGTGTATTTTTTGGTAAAACGAAACAAACACTATTCAGCACCTTAATGTTCCTGTTTTATCCATTTTTTTTTTTTTTTCAAATCTTCGATACCAATGCTAGAGAAAAGCTCAATGTTCGTGCATAAATCCAGGGGTAAAGACATTTAGAAAAAGTAATGTTTCTAAAATTCCAGTAAATATAAAATCCATCATCTTGTGGAAGAAATTTCAAAAACATTTTTAAAGATTTGCGGTTTTCAACCGGAATTATAACAAAATGGTAATCGTAGTCGAAGGCCTAACCAAGTTAGCGAAACTTTCTAATCGATTAACTCACTTAAAAATAAGCGAGAGAATGATTGCGCCAACAAAAAGTTGGAACTTAACATATGTTATCATCATTCGTATCTTAAGTTATCTCAAGTTTTTGTAACGTGGTTCAATTCAAGGACCATCCAAAATGTTTATTCAAACCAGCAGCGCAGCGTATTGAAAGAAAATCTTTCGGTTGCATCCGGGCAAATATTTGAAACCGATTGGCGAGTCGATGAGTGGCAGCCAGGTAATTAAAATAAGCAAATACTTGCAGTTTTACGACCACGCCACACCGATGAACGGATGCAATTTCAGAATGTGCTTTGCGCGTATGACTTTGGTAGAGGTTGAACAGAATTGAATTTTTCGCCATCATCTGGTTTAAATTTGGTTTTTGGAATGTGCAATCTTTGATGTACCTGTACGACCAGGCATCACCAATGAGCGGAAAATCTCTATCGCAGCATCTCATTAGCTACAGCAGATGGGTTGAAGGGAAATGCGCCCTTTAGCAAAAGTTAACGAAATAAATCCGCACGCACCGAAATTCGTCCAATTTAAGATTGACCGCATTCTTGGAATACTTTAGGGCACGCGGCGCCACTTCCAAATACACACATGCCTACCTACGCTTGACCTCGTGTCTCCATTGAGGGAAGCATTTTCTGTTTACTGTTTGCCGGGGGAAAACTCGACGCAGTCAAATGAAGTGATACATTCGATCTCGTTCTTCAAATGTAAAGACGAAGTATGTGAGTGGAATGCTTGAACAATGGGTTGAAACAAAACTTTTTCAAAAATAAACAAATTTATTTGGTCGACAGGCATTTTCCTAAAATAAATACACGAGTAAAGCAACAGAAGATCAATACAAATAGTGTCAAAATTTCTCAGCAAACGTTCCCACTATGCCTTGCCATCATGGGAAACAACTTCCCAGAAATATTCATTCTTGAAAAAGACGCCATCAAAAGCGACGACGCGCCGTCCTGCCCAATAAAAATATTTTCGCAAAGGTGAACGCTTTAGAACATTCATCTCGGCATCAAAAATGTGTATTTCCAAGCGTGGCCAGGCTTTGCTTTGGCTGTTGTTGGAAAATAAACTGTTTGATGAAGCGATTTCCGTGAAAAATCTCCCGATCGTTTGCTCTCGCTTTAGAACATTCATCTCGGCATCAAAAATGTGTATTTCCAAGCGTGGCCAGGCTTTGCTTTGGCTGTTGTTGGAAAATAAACTGTTTGATGAAGCGATTTCCGTGAAAAATCTCCCGATCGTTTGCCCTCGAAGTAGGAGGGAGGTGGAATCGGGAATGTGGGCGAGAAGTAAATTGCTAACAAAGAGCACTATCGCTGAGCTCAAACATTAAAATTCCATAGGAGCCGCGACGCCATTTGTAACCCAAGGCAATTAAGTAGACCGTTGAAATGCTATTCGATCAGTGTTGCATGCGGACGGTGTTAAATGTTCGGATTAATTTTCGTAACTCTTAGACAAATAGATAGCATTATAAAATAGCATATTTAACGGTGTATAACACTCAGTTCTTTGCCATTATTGTTAGATCTTAGGGGGCATCCATAAATTACGTAACGCTCCTAGGGGGGGGGAGGGGGTTAGCTCGAACGTTACGAATTGTGACATAGGGGAGGGGGGGAGGTATGCTCATCGTTACGTAACGATTTTATTTCATGCAATTTTGGCAGAATGATATGCAAACCAAAATCAGTTTAAAATTTGTAAGCTTCAATATGATTGAAACTGATTTGTAATCTTTCTTCTTTAAAGATTCTTAAATAGACTTCTTGAAAGGTGTTTTAAATATCCGTGAAATAACCGTTGAAAAAAATCGTACATTTACCCCCTAAAACTCAATTCAACCTTAAGACGTAAATTTTACTATTTTTTCTCAATTTATTCAAAATATGCAATTTTGATTCTTGTGACGAATATTACTTAATGGAATATATTTCGCTTAACAAGTTAGGCTTCTTGAACAATTTATAGTAAACAAGGTAGATCATCAGTTTACAAGCAAAGAGCAACTCATAACAAAATAATCAATTTATTTTATGAGAGAGTTATCATCAATGAATACTAAGAAGCGATTTGGATAGATCGATATTAATTCCGTTTTTAAGAACGTTTAAAAATTTATGTTGAAATAGTTTTTTACCTTCGAAAATCAGTATTCAAAATCATGAGAAGATGAGGGGGGGGGGGTCATTATCAGCGTTACGTAATTTTCATAGGGGGGTACGTCGAAGCGTTACAATTTGTGACATACGGGGGGGAGGGGGTCAAAAAAGTGCAGTTTTTGCGTTACGTAATTTATGGATGCCGCCTTAAATAAAGGTGCATGCTATACATCGGACCCTGATTAAAAGCAGGGTTACTGATAATCGCTTCGTTTACTTCAAAATTTCAAATCGTTACCGATGCAACCACAGTAACGACGCTGTTTAGCATTTACGCGCAAACGAATTAAAACATGCAACAGAAGAACGCCGTCTTAGTGAACTATGTACGATGATTTTTCGTTCTGTTTCTGTTGCCTAGGAATCCTTGTTGATTTTCTCCTCCAGATTTTGAGTCATTGTTTACTCCAGCAATCATTCACTTCGCAACAGAATCAGTTCGTTAACGAGTTGATTCGGCGCGAGTTGATGACGATGTTGTTGATTCATGCCCAGACTCAGACCCTTAAGGAAGAATGCTACCAGGAGGACAATTCCCGAGATAACGACTAAGACCCATACAATTGACACAACTTGAGAGGAAAATAAGCCAATATTGGCCTAGATTTAGTTTTTGGGCACCTCTTGTGTTCCTAGAATTTAGTCATTTTGCTTCATGAAGCATTCGTGGCGAAGCATGATCGTCAGCGAGTCGAGAAGGCGCCGAATGATACGACGCCGTCTTTGCGCTATGTTTTCATCAAGAGCGAATGATGATTGTTTGATGGTTACCGATAATAACTCAGAAAACAACTGATCACTAGAGAGGGGAAGAAAAACAAACCAGGTATGCGTCGTTCGATGCTGAAAAGCGTCGTTTGTAAATAAAACAGCGTTTCTATGTTAAGGAATAAACTCATTGGTGACTAGGATGGGGAGAAAAAATCATTCCGAACGAAGATCCGCAACCTTGATTAAAAGCACATGGCATACTTTTTCAAAAAAATTTGCTCAAAAATGCAGCTAGGGGGGAATGGGGTATCATGGGCCCCTTTTTTTTTCTTTGAATCATAACTTCTTAATTTCAAAAAAATAATTTTTTTTAGTTTTTATTTTTGACACTTTATTACCATTATGGCATTCGTGTCTAATAAAAAATAAAATGAAAAGGATAAATGGTATGGTATTCTACTAGGCTTTTTTTTTAAATTTTTTAGTAAACTATTTTTCCAAGTTCTGACTGCTTAAAAAAAGTATTATTTTTTTGCATTTTGAAAAATGGTAGGGAATCGTGGCCATTGACCAAATAACAAGCAAAGTTCATAAGTTGACCCAAAACTGTAATTTCATAATTCATGTTGTTATTTCCAAGCAATTTCAGGTGAAGAAATAATAAAGAGTTGTATATGGTCGAATAGATTCAAAAACATGGCTCGCGCCGATTTGGAAAAATTCCTTAAATAAGATTTATGTTCATCATCATCATCGCACTGAATGAAATTTACAAAATATTTTTCATAACTCTTCATGCATGAGAAAACTTTACATATAGGATAAATGTAGGTATTTCAAGCTATGAACGTGTAGAAAAACACCAAAATATAGGTTACCCAAGATATCCCACAAACTATGATTTTTAAATTGGTTGCGTTTGAATGACTTATTAATAATTCATGAAAATTCCATTTCCATGAGAAAGAGCATAACAAAACTAAGACCATAAGCATATTAGCATGAAAAATTTGGAAACAGATTTTACATAAGAGCAGACATTTCAGAAGTGCAAATTTGTCAAAAAAAAACCATATTAAAAAATTATGAAAATGGACAAAATTCTGCAAAAAAAATTGAATACAATGACAAAAATGACAAAAATGACAAAAATGACAAAAATGACAAAAATGACAAAAATGACAAAAATGACAAAAATGACAAAAATTACAAAAATGACAAAAATGACAAAAATGCCAAAAATGACAAAAATGACAAAAATGACAAAAATGACAAAAATGACAAAAATGACAAAAATGACAAAAATGACAAAAATGACAAAAATGACAAAAATGACAAAAATGACAAAAATGACAAAAATGACAAAAATGACAAAAATGACAAAAATGACAAAAATGACAAAAATGACAAAAATGACAAAAATGACAAAAATGAAAAAAATGACAAAAATGACAAAAATGACAAAAATGACAAAATTGACGAAAACAACCTAAATGACAAAATTAATTGTTAAAAATGCCAAAACGACGATATTGAAGTTATAGACAAAACTTTCAAAATTGTAAGAATTATCAAAATTCAAAAATTAACTGTTTATCGATCGATTATTGGACCCTATGTCAACGAATCATATTTTACTCCAGCGACTGTAATTTTACTAATTATGTTTTAAATATACTCGGTTTCTTCATTTCAGAGGGCAATCCTGAAAAACGTTTAATTATTTGAATCACATGGTAGGGCATCTTTTTTAAATTATAGGAGATAATAGGGATACTTGATCGCCTTTTCTTATTTTCATCATATCTTTTTAGGGAAAAATAAGCGACTCGCTGATTTTTGCATTTTCTGACAGTGTGTAATTCCAAATTTAAATGCTCCAAAAGTGACCCCGTAGATAAACTAGAAGCATTTTCGTGAGACGAAAAAAATTGTGATGTTTTTTTAAGTTAAAGGAAACTTTATCCTTTACTAAAGGAGATTGTATCCTTACTTCATTCCGCCCTGATTCTGGGCAAAAATGTAATAAAATCTGAAGATAAATGGTCCGTTCACAATGTTTTGCCATATTAGTTCTCACATCACAATTTGAAAGTATCAGACAAGAAGATTTCTAAATGTTTGTGTACTACCCTAAATTCATTGCATACTTTAGGGCGCAGTTTTCTAGTTTTTTGATAAATACAGTATTTTTAGTCCTTTGCATCAGATAATTACATGTTGAACATTAGTTATTGGACAGATATAAGTAATTTCATGATATCTAATGATCACGATCCATTCAGAAGAACAATACATCTTTTTGGACTCTAGGGATCAATTATACCCATAACATTCATGTTGGAAAACTTCTTCTTCAAAAAAATAGGGAGTTTACTTGAAAATATGGCATAATAAAGTTCATATTATACTCTAAAGATTGACATATTGGAATCATAATTTTTAATGTATTTTTTTATGTTAGAAACAGAAGAAGATCTTCAAAATACATTTTGTTAAATTTTTCTAAGAAAGTTCAATAATTCAATTTATTTTTAAATTTTTTTTTTGTCTTTATTAAAGAGGTTTTCTGCCACAGGCTGGTTCCCTTCTGTTTTTTTAATTTGTTGAGATAACAGCATTGTTGTTTTGTTCTATTTGGAACATTTTTCTAGAACATTTGTGTCTTACAAATTTCCACTGAGGAGTTTTGAGTGACGAGCAATCAATTTCAGGTATTAAATTTGCGGTCAGGTTACGGCCAAAGGGGTTGTCCATTTGAACTGTTCAGTGTTTTTACAATATCATTGGATTGAGATGTAAATTTGCACATGAGTGGACGAACAATCGATTCCAGGTATCAAACTTAGGGACAAGGATCGGTCAAAGGGACCGTCTTTATCAACTTTTTAAAGTTTTTGCGATATAGACGTTATTTTAAATTGGATTGAAATGAAAATTTTCACATAGGAATTTTGAGGAACGCTCTATTGCTTTCAGGTTTCAAATTTTGGGACAAGTGTCGACAAAAGGGGTCGTCCATATTATCTGTTCACTGTTTTACTATATTGTCTAGTCTATAGTTTTACAGCACAACTAATTGATTTCAGGTGTCAAGTTTCGGATCCTGGTCTTAAAAAAGGTGTCATGCGTATTCGTTGTTCAATGTTTTTGCGATCTTTTCGTGATTTTGCATCGAATTGAGATGAAAATCTGTAGATGGGATTTATGAGATATGACAATTCATTTCAGGCTCCTGGTCACAGCTCGGCAAAAAGAGTCGTCTAAATAAACTATTTACTGTTTTCAAACTGTTGACGTTATTATGCATCGGATTTCATTGGAAAAAACATATTTCAATAATCGAATTTCGGGCCATGGACGCACTATGGGGTTTGAGGCGGCAAAAAGTCAAAAACTGAACTTTATCGGATCGCTTTTTTATTTTTACTAGTTAATAACTTAATATTTAACTAAGATATTCCCAGTTTTTCAACTCATTATCTTGAATACTAAACACACCACAGACATTAGACTTTGAAAAATTGAAAAATGTTTATGATGAAGAAATAAATTTAAATCTCAAATATTTCTATGGAAAACATTTTTTTATTAAATTGAAAGCACACCATATGAAAGCTTATATTAAAAGCTATCCTTTGAACCATTCAAAAATTTTACACACTAAATTGAACTATGATGTGTGAATAATTATTTTTTTCAAAAGTCAAAAACTTTAAAGCCTTGCCAAAAAAAATCCCCGCATTTCTCCATACTCTTTTCACTATCAACATCTAGTTTGAAGTCCTAAAAATACAATGAAAGAAATTCCAGGCACCTGAAAGCACCGTTTTTTGAGTTATAGTCAAATAAAGCAGAAAATATCATGCAAATGGGTATTTTTTACCCATTAATGAGTATAAATTCAACAAAGTTCATGTTGGTTTGTCAAAAAAAAATGTTTCCCATGATTTCCCACATTTTTCTCCTGGGTTTCATGAAATGTCTTGTTGTTATTTATCATTTAATGATCAATTAGTCCAAAACCCGGTTTTCAAAAGAAATAAAAAGTAGGGTCAAAAATAACACTTAACATCGTACTTTAAAAGTTATTTTTACAAAATTTATGTTTGAATTTATTTTAAGTTAGTTAAAATAGTAATTTTCATACAAAATTTTCAAAAATAACAAAAAAGTCCAAAACACCTAATCATACTTTTTACCGCCTCATTGTATGGAACTGCCATCATCATAGTGGGACGGTAAAAGAGCTTGCCCTCATTCCGCTAGTTCAGTGTTTTTTACAATTATTTTGTGAAAATTTGCGAAAACGTTTATTACAAATTATGCTATTACAAACATGTGCTATTTGTTTATACCGTCAAACGGGACATCATGCAACAGCGGGGTTAGATGCAACATTTATATAACACCACACTGAATAAATGTTTAATTTAATGTATTGTAATTAAGTTATCTTTAAATGATTACAAAATGATGATGACACAATTTCTTGCATCTTCAGCTAGTTTTTTGAAGTTTTTAATTTTTATATAAAATTTGAAAAATCGAGCTATAAATGTAGGGGAGAGTGGGGTATCGTGGGCCATGGGGAAACGTGGGCCACTTTTAATATCTCAGATGTGTGTTGCGATAAAAATCTCCAACCAACTGTCATCGTCGTCGCTTTGCATGAGCATATATTTCTATATGTTGTTGATTGAAATACGCATCATATGCTTCTTTTATTGATCAAGCTAAGAAAAGTTAGAAAAATTTACATACATAATTAAAAAAACACCCGCTAATTTCATCGATGGGGAACCTAAAGTGCATAACAAAAATATGCTCCTACGCTTATGATCTTAGTTTTGTTATGATCTTTCACGTGGAAAAGGAATTTTTAATGAAACATCAATAAGTCACACAAACGCAACCAATTTGCAAATCATAGCTTGTGGGGAATCGTGGGCCACACATCTTGAATCACCTATATTTTTATGTTTTTATACATATTCAGAACTTAAAATACGTTTTTCCTATCTGTTAAGTTTTCTTATGCCAAATCAAGAGTTAAGAAAAATATTTTGTCCATTCTATATAAGAAATTTTGCCAAAACGTTCGCGAGCCAGGTTTTGGAATCTATGCGATCATACACAGCTCTCTTTTTTATTTCATCATCTGAAATTGCTTTAAAATAACGACATGAATTAAGAAATCACAGTTTTGGGTTAACTCATAAACTTTGCAAGTTATTTGGTCAATTTGGATTTGGTGGCCCACGATTCCCCACCATTTTTCAAAATCCAAAAAATATTGCTTTTTTTCAAACAGTCAGAATTTGGGGAAAATAACTTATTAAAATTTAAAAAAAAATACCTTATGATACCTTGAAAATGTAGAAAAGCAAACCATTTTTTATTTTCATTTTATCTTTTATAAGAAAGAAGTTATGGAACAACCAAAAAAAGTGGCCCATGATTCCCCACTCTCCCATACAAATTTTAACATTTTTCGATGCCGTAAAAAACTTTACCCAGTATGATGGATTGGCTTGACAGTATTACCTACAATTTTTTTCTGATTTTCTCATGCTATCCCAACACTGTTGGTATAAAAATAGTTTTCAAAAAATCACCCAATTTTTTAAATAAATATTTTTATAATTCAGTAAGGTGTCTGGGGTAAAATGCAACAAAATGCGAATCAAAGAAACACCTTGTACAGTCCCCCCACAATCATGTTGTATGTATTTCTTGACCAAAATCATCCAGCACTCCTTGATTAATCCCGGATATTCGAAAATGGACATGAATTTGGTTTTAACTGCAAGATAGTGCTGCCATCTATGACTTAAAACTAGAGAAATAGAATTTGACTATTAAAAAACATCAGTAATTTTGAATTCCAACCTGCTTTTTGGATTTAAACTCAGCCTCAAATTTATGTTTCATCATTTGGCATCATACTTATGAATGTTAATGAAGAAATCAAGCAGTTTGATGAAGTTTTATAGCTCAAATATCAAATTCCTTAACGGTAGAGGAGCATCTCTTAAAACCCCCTTTTAAAACCTTTGAAAACCTTTGGGGTTCTGGAAAACTCCTTAAAATGCAGTAATCTATTCATATAATTCGTAGAAGCCTTATTATTCACTTTTACACAGTAAATTTTGAAAAATAATCTTGTTTTTGTTGAAAAACTCAAGTGGTGCTATTCTTATTTCGCACCCTTTTTCACATTTTTGATCCTCAACGCCAATTGCTACGTCCAAAATAAAACTTATGCTTGATTTTTCCGTTAAGCAATTCAAAACAAACTGTGGAAGAAAATTTTCGTAATTTTCAATCATTCATATTTTTACAAGCAAAACACATAGTGGTGCTATTCTTATTTCGCTCACTGTATCCTCTAAACTAAAAAAAAATATTTCACATTCATATTTTTAATTTATGAAGGATATCATCAAAATGCATTAAAAAAATTATTTGCGCGTTTGATATCAGTAAAATTGGTGTTCGTAAACTTTTTATCATAGGTGAACTATAAGCTGTCGAATTATCGCATAAAATTCCAATGTTATTAGGTTGGCATCTTGAGCCGTTAAGCCCCTTATTTCAAAGATTCCTACCAAATGAATTGGTCCCATATAAGCACAAAGGACGAGTTTACATTTTCTAAGTGAAACTGAGCGAATGAGATGCGAAAATTCAATAATATTTGGCAAAATAAAAGTGACCCATAATTGTTACAGAATCCACCAAATTCCACACAATCATGGGTCACTTTTTTGCAAGCAAAATAAAACATTTCTTGGTTGCTATAGCTCAACCTAAATGCCCCTTGAATGTATACTAGGAATGAATGCCCCTGAATGTTTGCCAGAAACTTGATGAGTTTCATGTTTATATTCGGGTGTTGCCATGGACTTCTATGTGACTAATAATTGTGGGCAATTTGACTTACAATTGTTACAGGCTACAATTTTGACCCATAATTGTGGTTTTGAAAATCGTAGATTGCTTCGGTAAATTATGTTATTTTTTAACAAAATTGAAAGTAAAAACACAATTGAAATCAAAGAGGAAGTATTAAATGACTGAAATTCATGCACAGCTTGATATTTGGTAAACTAACACCCGAATAAACGAACATTTTGTGGTGAAAAGATGCGTTAATTGACTAATGATTGTGGAATATTAATGTTTTGCATCACGCGTTTGAAAACATTGAAATTTCATTCATCCAAACATTTATTTTTATGCTTTCAGCTTGGAGAATTTTTCGTAGTATAATTTAACCCCTAAATGTATGCAGCATCTTTATTTTGTTTGTTGCAAGTTACCCCATTTTCTGAGGAGGGTGAAAAACGCATGTTTTTAGAAAATTAAAAATAACTAAAGAAACCAATAATATTTCTAACTACGCCAATTTGATGTTTCATCATCCATAAAACTTTTGATGCATAAGGGGTAGAATTAACTGGGAATATAAGTTTTTTAGAAACCATTGAAGTTGAAAATTGTTGCATGTTGCCCCAGTTGACGGTATGCACGACTCCTTTGCTTGACCTTCACACTATAATTGGCTACCAAGTATCAATTGACTATACTTGGAATCCAATTATAGTGCCAAGGGGTCGTGCATATAATATTTGTAATAGCACAATTTGTAATAAACGTTTTCATAAATTTTCGTAAAATTTCTTAGTAAGAGCAGAAATGTTCGGTGCCGAAACTAGTTCTAAAAATGCCGAAAAGTATCATGATGTGACGCAACGACGAAAAATCTTTTATCTTAAAATCAATTTCTTACAAAAACTTCGGCTTGTTTCAAGTAAGGCGATATGTAGTTGGTCCACGTTGGTCTCACCAAACTATAAATCCTAAAATTTATTAGCAAAACCATAGAAAACCCATTCCAATAAGTTATTTGATGAACAGTACATAAACTCTTTTAAAATTAATTTGATTTTCATATTACGAACATATTATGTCCATATTAATTTGTTAACACGTGTAGTGAAAAATAATACCTACTGGTCTTCTTCTTTGCTAAAAGGTTCAACAAAGAATGGTTGTAAACATTGTTTTTCACTTTGAAGTGCGTAAAACGTAACCTTCAGCTTTCTCTTTCTGATGGGATTATTTCTGTGTTAAAAATCCGAGGTATAACGCATGCCGCAAATCATACGCGAAAACCTATCCGGTATATTTTAATCATACCTTCTGACATGTAATAAATCTGATGGACTATGAATGAAAATCTACGCAGCCACCGGCAGCCAGTTTCCAACCAATAGGAAGGGTCATCGCACGGATTCATTGCGAATCTCCGAGATTAGAAATTAGATGCAAAACAACCACCAAAACATCGGCCCACCCCACGATCATCAAGGACGTGGCACGGCAATAAATTGGCGCCACTTTATTTACTTTGTCCTACTGACCACGAGGTTTGTCAACACATGTTTTGAATCGGGTTAACATGAACAGAAGAAGAGAAAACGTTTTGTTTTTGATATAATTGGCCGGCCACTATTTGGTTTGGCTTAGGATGTGAACCTCGCGAAACTACGCCTCAGGTTCAAGGTTGAGCAATGGTTTGTTGGCAGCCGGGATGTTTCACTTAAATAGACAAGATATTCTTATATGAACTAGTAATAAAGAATTATTTTTAAAACTTGGCAACAAATGCCATTTTCAAATTTTGCTGGCTCATGATTTTCTGTACGACTTGCTTTGAACTATATGTATTTTCCATCTAAGGAATAAGCTAACATCTACTGATTGACAAAAAAGTTAAAGAGATTAACGTAGAATTAAGAAGCAAGTATTTCGTCAGTGTTTCACCCCAGATTATGACCCACCCACAAGGACTTTAAAGGATATGTTTGCAAGAAAATCTTCTAAAAACTTGTAAGCTTTTCCAGTTATCTTCCATTGAGCTAGAGCTTCCAAAATTGGTGCGAGTAGAGCTAGTTCGGAATGTTGCTTTTTCTTAAATGGGTTGTCCAATGCTGCCTCTAACTCTGACAGATATTGTTCAACATCTCTACCTTTCCGGAATACATGTTCTAGCCACAATATCATCTAGGAAGTCCAGAGCTTATGAGTTACAACATTATATAAAAACTCACCAAAAATCCTTTTCCGTCAAAATGTTTTTTATCGTAACCGGTTCGCGAAAGTCGCGAATGCCATAAAGATGGTAAAACGACTATAATCGAAACAAAAAAAAAAGTAACCGGTACGATGTTGGTTTCGTAGAAAATTTCATCAAAATCAAAGAATGTTTTCATGGATTCTGTCACGATTAATTTTCTTTTGATTTAAAGTACAGTATACTAATTTGATTATTTTTTACATCGACTTAAAATAATTTTTTCTTTTTTTTCGATAAAAATAGTTTTTAAATCTTAAAAATAAGTTTTCGATTCAAAGATCACTAGAGTCTAGATTCAATGGCGTAGTTTCTTTTTTTAAATGCTACTAGTTTTCTCTGTGTATATGTTTGCGGAAAGTGACGGGGAAAAAGAACTAAATTTTGATTATTTTATGGAAACACGACCTAAATTTAAAAATTGGATCAATAATTTACTTGTCAAACGCCTCAACTACACGTAGAGAACAAAGCATTCTTTCGTACACGAAAGTAAGCGCCTTTTCTTATGCACGCTTTTTAAAAGTTGTGTGCAATATTGCGTGGAAGGTTTATGTCAACTGTTATACTAGGGGATGTATTAAAGTGTTATAAAGTTACAAGGTGGCCGTTAAAGTGCTAGAATACTCGATTTTTGAAGTTGCCTGTTTCGTATTGTAGTGAATATTCTAGAATAACTTCAGGAAATAAAAGCTATACATTTTTGATAACTCTTGAATTCATAAGAATTTCGTGGAATTTCAATTCAATGTTGTATTTTGGATCAGATTTTGAGTTAATACTTTAGACATTTTGAGTAGTTTTTCGAAAATGTTGAATGCGAAGGATTGAGTTTATTGAATTCGAGATTTAGCAGATCGAAATGCAAAACGAAAGTTTCTCAAAATTTATTCTATAAATCATCACTGTATTTTTTATAACCTTGTTTACTGAATATTCAACAATCCATCAAAACAATATCTCAATAACATCAGTCAGATGTCCAATCTCAATAGCTGTCTGTAGTTTATTTCAAATTATTCATCAGCAATCTTAACCTTATTGACATAGCCTTCTCGTTCGTCTTTCAATTTCTCTTGAGCTTCGATGGACCATGGCTGCAGTTCGCCGGAGGCCCAGAACCAGTAGATCAAACTTCCAAACAGATAGATTCCGGCAGCAATGTAGAACACTACCCGCCATTCGTCATCCGTGTGATTCGATGTGATATATCCGGTCAGTATGGGACTCACAATGCCGGGAATCGTAGCGAAGGTGTTCGAAATACCCATCAACACTCCGGCACTCTTGGGCGAGAGATCCAGGTGGTTCACGGCAAATCCGGACCAGGCGAAGGCTCCGATACCGACAGCAATCGTGATGCAGGTGATCGTGGCGGCCGGTTTCAAAATGAATGCTCCCACAATCATGAACACCGTTTGGAACATGAATGCCGTGCAGTTGAAATAGCGGCGAACCTGTTGAAGATAAATGGTCGAAAAATTAATATTCTAACGAGTTATAGTTGAGTTAGTTTCTCATCAAATACCTGAGTAGTGGTGAGCCATCCTTTGACTTGGCACAGATCAGCCAAATAACCGGAGACGAACAGGAGAATACCCATCACCAGATATGGAATGGCCGAGATGAATCCTGTTTTCTCGAGCTGGAAATGCATGGTGTCTGTAAAAGAATAAAACAAACGCTGTCAAATGTATGCTTCAAACGCATCGATCAACTATTTTGTGAACTTAAGAAAAATAAAGCGAGTAATTGTTTGAAAAAATTGAGAATATCTATGTATTAAATTCAGATTTTATTTTTCAATGAATTCCTTAAAAAAGAAATGGTAAGCTTTTGACATAAAAATAACATTCGGTTAAATCATGTGCCTTACACGTAATCAATCGGGGCAGTTTTTTACCCTCTAATGCCCAACCTAGCCTTTAGACAGGGTATATTAAAATAGTCATAAAACCATAACAAATACCTAGTTGATTTTACGTTTTTTCCACTAATTGATTTAAAATATGTTAATCTATCAATCATAATACTGAAAACTTTTGGACTAGCAGTTGCTGTAAATGGACTTTTTTTTTAGAAAAATGATCAATTTGGTAGCCTCAGAAATCCTTGGTCAATGTGTTTTTCGTTATAAAAAAAATGATTGGCAGTTAATTCAAAGAGTTATAACCATTCTGGATTGGTTTTTTGAGGAGACAAAATATCGTAAGATAGGAAAAAGAGATGGAACAAAAACCCCGCCTAAAGACGGGGCTGAGAAAGTATGACAACAATTCTAAAAATATGGACAAAATTCACTTTTTGTATATCTTAGTTATATTAGTTTTAAACTTTGTGGTAACCGGTGCTATACGCTCGGAAGCCAGACTTAGAATGCGGAGGTGGTACAGATGTTGCACTTACCAGACTGTGTGTGGGATGATGTGAGCGTGGGAGTAGAATATCAGTATGTACTTACGCAGTGTTACTCTACCACATCCCCCTTTCTCTGAAGAAAGAATAATAAGTTTTTATTAACTGTTTAATAAAAGATATATTTAGTTTTATTCTTCAAACTTATTATGTTTTAAAGTTATGATAATGATTGTCAACTAGTTTCAAAATATATTTCTGTTGTACGTTAATTTATTTAGGATATCTTTGTTGGACTCGAAGAGATCGACGAAGTTCTGGAACTCCAGTTTTATCTGGCAAAGGACTGCAATGACTATCAGTTTCCTGATCGTACGAGGGGCCTTCTATCTTTTTCAAGTGTGACACGTTTCTGTCATACGTTTTACCTAAATCAAACATACAATTCGTTTAGACATTATTTACCTCTTCATTTCAATTGCATTACCTGTTTCCAATGATTTAACTTTAACATTCGATCCTTTACGCTCTTCAACTTCGAACTTCTCTTTCAAAAAGTTCGTGGAGAGTTTATTCTGTGGATGGAGATCCTTCATCAGTACAATATCTCCTTTTTCTAATGAATTTGTCTTAGATCTTCGTCTCAAGTCTTCCGATTCTTTCCCTTTGAATTTTTGAAATCGGTCTCGATCAGCAAAGTCTGTGCTTGGGGGTGATGTTTCAATATCTCCGATATCAGGTAATTTGTATCGTAATTTTCTGTTTTGAAGTAACTCGCTTGGTGCTTTTCCGGTAACTGTGTGGGGCGTGTTGTTGTACATTTGCAAATACTGTTGTAATTCTGATTTCCAATCACCATATAGAGCATTGGCAATTTTCATTCTCTTCAGAAGTGAACGATTTTGCCGTTCCACTTCTCCATTGGCCTGTGGCCAATATGGTGTTGTATGATTCAAGTGGATTTTCATATTATTGCAAAATTCGTGAAACTCTGAAGAAATGAACTGCTTCGCATTATCTAAGGTTATCGTTTGAGGAAGTCCCCAGTATTTGAACATTTTTTCGAGCCGTTTGATAGTTTCTCGAGCGGTTATGACTGTCATTATCTCGATTTCTACATAGCGGCTATAATAGTCGACAACAACTAGGATATATTCGCCCGTTGGCATTGGCCCCAGATAATCGAGTGCGATATCTACCCATGGTTTGCTAGGTAAAGGTCGACGATGCATTGGTTCAGGAGGACCAGGAATTTGAATAAGACGACATCCTTCACATTTCTCGCACCACATAACAACATCCTTGTCGATATTAGGCCACCAGCATCGATCCCTCAGTCTCCTTTTCATACTTGATTGCCCAGGATGGCCTTCGTGTGCAAGGCTAAGCATACGGTTACGCAATGCTGTAGGAATCACAAGTTTCGATCCTCGCATGAGCAGATTATTTGCGTAAGAGAGTTCATCTTGAAATGGAGCATATGCTTTAACCTTCTCATTTTTCCAATCAGATTGGGTTATGGCACTTTGAACCGATTGTAACTCCCCGTCGTTTTCAGTAGCTTGTTTTACTTCAGTGATGTCCATAGCCACTGACTCTTGAATAGCTCTTATGACAATTTCCGTTCCATTATCGAAATTTTCTTCTGTAGACGACTCGATGTTACTCAGCAGTGATAATGTTTGAACCATATTCCTACGAATGAAGACTTCTGATTCTTCGTTCCAGGATTCGTCTTTAATGTGACTAGCCATACGCGAAAGAGGATCTGCAATATTTGTTTTGCCTTTTCTGTAGACCACTTTGAATCTAAAAGCTTGTAGTCGAAGTATCCATCTTTCGATACGCGCAGTTGGGCGTGACTTTTCCGAGAAAAGGAATTCCAGGGGTCGATGGTCAGTTTCAAGAACGAATGAAATACCCAAAAGGTAATTTCTGAACCTTTCTACTGCCCAAATTATTCCAAGAGCCTCTTGTTCAATTGGAGGGTAACGTTGCTCGGTTATCGATAAACTACGCGACGCGTAGCTAATAACTCGAGGTTGCTGATTTTTTATTTGGATCAGAACTGCTCCAAGGCCAACTCCTGAAGCGTCAGTAACCAGCAAGGTGTAGTCGTTGGGGTCGTAGTACCCCAGATGTTCAATTGATCCAATTCGTTGTTTCAAAATGCCAAAAGCCTGGTTGTGCGCTGCATCCCAGCAAAACGACGAAGAATCTTTCAACAACTCACGTAAGACATGACTTTCGTTCGCTAAGTTTGGTATGAATCTTGATACGTAAGTTACCAGTCCGAGAAAACTGCGCAATTCCTCTTTGGTTTTTGGCTGTCGGCAGTGAAGAAGAGATTTAATTTTATTTTCCGCCGGGAGAACACCATTTTCGTCAAACTTATGTCCAAGAAATTCGATTTTTCGTTGTTTGAACTTGCATTTACTTATGTTCAACAGGATATCAAAAGACTTCAGCACGGTCAGTGTCTTCTGAACAGCTTGATCATGTTCTTTTTCAGTTCGACCCCAAATAAATATATCATCGATGAAAACCACAGTGTTATTGCAACCTGATAAAATACTCTCCATCAAGTTTTGAAAAAAACTCAGGTGCATAGTTGACTCCAAATAATAACCTGGTATAACGGAAAAGACCCCAATTCGTTATGAACGTTGTTATTTCTCTACTCTCTTCTGCCAGTTCAACTTGGTGAAATGCTTGTTTAATATCAAGAATACTGAAGAATTTAGCTCCATTAAAATTTGCCACTAAGTCCTCAAAAACTGGCAATGGATGATTCAATCTTTGGATTGCTTTATTTGCTCGCCGCATATCTACGCATAATCTGAGTTCTCCGTTATCTTTTAAAATGGGAACTAACGGTGAAACCCATGTTGAAGGTTTTGTTACTCGTTCAATGATTTCCATTTCAAGAAGCTCATCTATTTTCAATTTAACTTTCTCCAACAAGGGAATAGGGCAACGTCGCAGAGGTTGAATTACTGGGGTAATACTTCTGTCTATAGGGAGGGCCAACTTAAAGTTTTTAATTTTTGGAAACGGTTTCGTTGTACAGACACTGTTAATCCCGAATTTTCTTGTACTAGGTAGTCCAATCTGAAGTACTCCAAGTGTTTGTGCTGTTTCTTTGCCGAGAAGAGCTTGTTGTCCATTTTCTATGACGTAAAAAGTTGTTTCTGTTGAGATTGTTTCAGAGCCATCCTCCACTTGTAATTTTGCATCAAAAACTGTCTTCAATTTCAGAGGTACTCTACCATAAGCCAAAAAAGTTTTCGTATTATCAAATCGTTCATCTTGTATTTTAACACCGTTGTGTTTCATGTACTCCCATGTCTTATCGTCAATTAAATTATAAACAGAACCAGAATCGATTAACATGTCTATTTCAACACCTCCTATTCTACATGACAGCATCACATCATCATCATTTTCTATACGATACACGGAATACTTTTCAGTTTTTGGCTCATGTTCATCAGTTTCCACATTTCTTACGTTCTTGAAACGTTTAGTGTTGGGCTGGTAGGTAAAATCGCTCGAGTTAGAAAAGTTTCTTTTAAAACCAAATCTGTTACGGTTTTCAGCGCTATTACTCGGTTGACTTTTGCACATAAATTTGTAATGACCATAATTAGAACATCGGTAACATTGGAGGTTGTAAGCAGGACAATCTTTTGGGTTGTCGTGTCTCATCTTTCCACATCCAGAACATTTAGCTCTGTAGGCGGTTTTACCAGTATCTTTGTATCTCGGAATGCCATTTTTATTTACGGTGAGCTGATATACTTCAGTTTTGGAAGGAGGTTTGGAATTCATTTGGGAAACTTGATATTTGATTGCTTGATGAGACACGATAGTTCTTATAACTTGATCCATTGTTAAATCCGCCTTCTCAAGCAATTTGCGTCTGATGTCTTCCGGGGCATGTTTTATAATTTTATCAATAATAGCGATTTGTTTGCTTTCCATTTCGGTTTTACCAAAGTTACAAGTTTCAGCTTTTTGTTGAACACGGGGTATAAAATTCTCAATGGTTTCATCAATATCCATTGTCATGTCCCAAAACTCAGACCTTTCAAAACACTCGTGATGTTTTGGAGAAAAATGTTCTTCCAATTTTTGTTTGGCCTCTTGGTATGGATCAGCACCGTTTGCAAGGGTATCATCAATACCTGGTAAAGCATAATAAACGGCCTGTAACTCTATGCCACCCATAGCTAACAGTTGAGCTTTACGACTTAAACCTTCGGTGATATTAGTAGCAACCATCACATTTTCGAACCAGCGTATCCACGAGGTCCATGCCTTTTTTATTCCAGAAGCCGGCAGATGCGCAAATTTGAACTGTGGCAAATTGTAAGAGCCAGGACTAAAAAAAAGGTCGGAACGGAGTCACCATAATTTCTGCTGAATCGTTCGCCATTGTCCTATTGAAATTAAATATATTTTGTGATTTTTTTTTTAACATGATCGTATTGAATAATTTCATCAAAACTTTTTGTGGGGGTTCATTGTAAACAATTCTACAGAAACATTTGTTTATTAATTTCAGTGAAAATGAATGATCATCTTGAAGAAAAAAAAATAACGCGCCCACACTATCCTTTCATTCATTCATTAAGTGAATTGAATCACATATGCACCTACGATCAGCATGTTTCGAATAAGAGAGAATCGTTTTTTTTGAAACTGTACACCACACAAACCAAGGTCGAAACTGCCTTTAAAGAACTGAACACATACCGATCGAAACTCCTCAATTAGGCGATTCAATGCCAATACCAAACCAATCATTGAGAGCTTTTATTCCAAGCTAATCTTCAGATGCTTTTATCTCTGTTAAAATTGGTTACCAATACGACTACTCAAGAGGTTTGTAAAAATTGCATCTTACTAGTGTATTGAAACACAACTCAGTCTAGAGTTCTCAACAGTAAATTTAATTACTACCACTTTCATATCATTCCAGGCTTCTGCCTCCTCAGCCCATTCAAGCACAAAATTCATACCCAAGCTTACTTTACTTTCAGCTTGTCAGTGTATTGAAACACTCACCATTCAAGCCATTCAAACTGAATGGTCTCTTGAAAGCTCACCGCCTACAGTGGTCTTGAAAGCTCTCTCTCTCTCTTTTCTGAAGCTTCGCATGCTGATGATCACCCGATCGCAGTTATGTTGTGGAGAGGCGCAATTCTCCATAGCGTCGCGATGATTTTGATCTCATATGTGTTGGTTCGTTCTGGGTTCTGGCTCAAAGTTTTAATTGCCAGCAAATTGGAATGGGGCAGAGATTCTGCACATTATACTCAATATAAGGCTGATTCAAAACTTTTTATTTTTCATTTTTTTTTATTGGGTCAGTGGAAATCATTTGATCGAAGCTGTTCAAGAGTGTGATTGATCACAAAATGTTGAAATGATGTTTTTTTTTTCCTGTTATAACCTCATGACGTTCAAGAATTATTAAAGGCTTTACCAAACTTTGACCGTTTTATTTGCAACATGGAAGATTGATACAAAAAAAAAACTCTACACTCTTGAACAGTTCTAACTTTAATTTTCTGTATGGCAACATACCTGTTCGTGCAGCTCGATTGGCCGTGGGTGTAAATGGGAAAGTAAAATCTTCAACACTCACTCACACATTCATACACATTTTTTTCGCCCACTTCTCAAGTGGGAAAACTCAACACCCGATGCGTCTTCCGAGAAACTCAAAATGGAGTCAACGCGCATCATAAATTGATACTTGGACTTTTTTTCTTAGGCCGACTGGAGTTTATTAAATTTCACTCCATTTTTCTTCGTCATTTCACTTTGAAAACTTATCCACACATTTTTTCGAGATCCCCATATTCATTTCCATTGCACGCTTTATAAATCTTTCACTTTTTTTTTCTATAGATGACCATTTTTTTCAATTTACCGATTTCCGCGTCTTTATGATTTCCACATTTTTTTTTTTTTTATTTTTCTTTAATAATTTTTTTTCACCAGCAACATTTCAATCACATAATCATAATATTTCCACTGAACTTACGATCTTGCTTAGGTAAGCAAGGAAACTTTACATTTTTTTTTCATACTTTTTCCAATTCACTACCCCACTAAAGATTGATGAAATTATTCCCTTTTTTTCTTTCAAACTCTTATCACCTTTTCTGCAGCTTTCTAACAACAAAACTCAAGATTTTAACGCAAGCTTAGGCACGCTTCTTTTTCGCTTATCCACCTTTTCCGACTTTCAACGCACGCGCGGGTTTTTCTCGACTCGTCGCCACTCTGTGGTAACCGGTGCTATACGCTCGGAAGCCAGACTTAGAATGCGGAGGTGGTACAGATGTTGCACTTACCAGACTGTGTGTGGGATGATGTGAGCGTGGGAGTAGAATATCAGTATGTACTTACGCAGTGTTACTCTACCACAAACTTGAACTGAAAAATGCGAGTTTTATAGAATTTTTGAAGAATCATGGGAACAATATATTTTTAATGCTAGTTTTAATGGCATTGCGGTGAACGTTACGACGAAAATTCTTTTATAGAAGAATTACAGACTGAAAATTACAAGGGACAAAGGGTCTAGAACGCACCTTTGAAGCTTTCCATAAAATATGCTCTTGGCTCATTTTCAACATCTGTAAATTTTCTCCTACTAAGCATCTGCTTTATCTATCCGTCATTTAATTTTCAGTCTGTAATTCTTCTATAAAAGAATTTTCGTCGTAACGTTCACCGCAATGCCATTAAAACTAGCATTAAAATTATAATCAACGGTGACTATTCGTTAAAAGAACAATATATTTGCACTCTACCAGTCAGTATGGCTACAGTAATAACGGAAATGCAAAATGAAACAAACGATTCATAAGATTCTCATGCTTTTAGAAACAAAATTATTAAAATTTATTATGAATATTAGGCCGGAACAAATTTCAAATCCTTCTTTTGTCACTCGGAGTTGGAACATCGCGAGGGGGGGGACAATAAAAATAATGCGAAAAACAAATAAATTGGAATAAATTGTACGAAAGCTTGTATGCAACAAATTGCATACTATATCATTTCACAAAACCTATACATCAAGAAAAATTTTATCAAATAATTTAATAAAATCAAGTATATAAAAGGTGTAAAAACTTCGCAGCGATTCGAGCAAAAGTGGTTCGTGCTCGAATTGTTTTTGTAGACCGTTTAGATTTTTTCAGTGCTGGACAACTATCGAGTGATAGTGTAGATGATTTTGTTTGTCGGTTGAAATGTCTGGTTAAGCCGTGTCGTTTCGCAGCGTTGGAAGAGAAAATGATAACCTATAAAATTGTCACTTCCAACAAGTGGTCGCACCTCAGAACAAAGATGCTAACTATGAGTGACTTAACCCTTTTGAAAGCGATTGACTTGTGTCGTATGGAAGAAATATCGACCAGGCATTCGCAAGTGCTATCGCTACAAAGCCAAGTAGACGTGAATAAAGTCGAAAAATCGAAAATTCAAATTCTGTGGCGATTGGCATTTGTTCGTGAAAGGTGCTTGCCCGGCATATGGTCAAAAGTGTAAGAAATGCGGGCAAAAGAACCATTATGAAAAAGTTTGCAGAGGAAGAAAAGCAAAAGATTTGAAGCGAAACAAATCGAAGTGAAAGAAGTGAGAAATGAAAACTACAGTGAAGATGCTAGTTCATCAAAAAGTGAATATAGTGAACAATCTAGTGATTCCGAAGTGGAAGGAGAAATACGAAAAATCTACGATAATTCACATAAAGGTGGAAACGTACTAGCAGATGTGGTAGTGAAAGTTAGAAATAAATGGAAGAAAATAAAGTGCGAGCTCGATACAGGAGCTAATACAAGTCTTGTTGGATATGATTGGCTGTGTGAGCTACTCGGTGATACAAAACCGCAGCTTTTGCCATCACCATATAAGTTACAAGCGTTTGGTGGGAGTTCCATACCAGCATTGGGCCAGATGAAGCTGCTGTGTAAGCATAAAGGAAAAAAATATCGGCTGATATTTCAAGTGGTGGATGTCAGTCACCGGCCGCTGTTGTCGTTGAAAGTTTGTACGACGCTGGGGTTGATCAAATTTTGCAATACGGTGTCTTTGATACCGAAGAATGACGAAGAAATATTGAAGATTTACCGGATCAAAGCCGAAGAAATGGTGAATCAGTATAGCCATATTTTCGAAGGATATGGTCAAATGCCAGGAGAAGTTCATTTGGAGGTAGATGAAAATGTTCAACCAGTGATACAGAAACCCCGGCGTGTACCAATAGCGCTGCGAAATCAACTCAAGGAAGAACTCGAGAAGCTTCAAAAGGATGGAATTTTGACCAGGGAGTACAATCATACAGAATGGATGAGTAATATACTTCTCGTTAAGCGTGGCCCTGCTCTCCGAATTTGCTTGGATCCTATTCCCTTAAATAAAGCCATAAAACGACCAAATCTTCAGTTCGTGACCCTTGACGAAATTCTTCCTGAGCTGGGCCAGGCAAAAGTGTTTTCCACTGTCGATGCAAAAAAGGGGTTTTGGCATGTGGCTTTGGATGAGTATAGCAGCAAGCTCACCACATTTTGGACTCCATTTGGCCGTTTTCGTTGGTTACCCCTCCCTTTTGGAATCTCCTCCGCACCCGAAATTTTTCAAACCAAACTCCAGGAGGTCATTCAAGGATTGATTGGCGTTGAATGTTTGGCCGATGATGTGTGAATATTTGGTCGAGGGGATACTATGAAAGAAGCTTTGGAGGATCACAATAGAAATTTGGAAAGGTTGTTTGCTCGTCTTCAGGAAAATAACGTGAAACTGAATAGGTCCAAATTAAAACTTTGTGAAACTTCGGTGAAATACTATGGTCATGTACTCTCCAGCCAAGGTCTCAAACCCGATGAATCTAAAGTTTCTTCTATCGTCCACTATCCCATCCCATCCAATCGAGCAGAACTTCATCGGTTTGTTGGCATGATAACATATTTGAGTCGATTTATCCCCAACTTGAGCTCCAATTGTACAGAACTGCGAAAATTGATATCAGAGAAGGTCCCTTGGGAATGGTCGAATGTGCAGCAGAAGGAATTTGAAAATCTAAAGTCTCTTGTTTCGGACATTAAAACTCTCCGCTACTATGATGTCCGACAGCCTCTCGTTATCGAATGTGACGCCAGTTCTTTTGGATTGGGCGTAGCTGTATTTCAACAAAACGGAGTTATAGGATTCGCATCTAGGACACTTACGCAAACAGAGAAAAATTATGCTCAGATTGAGAAAGAGCTGCTGGCCATTCTCTTTGCGTGCTCTCGATTCGATCAGTTGGTGGTCGGAAATCCAAGAACTAGAATAAGAACTGACCACAAACCTCTGATAAGTATTTTTAAAAAACCTCTTTTATCTGCCCCGAAACGACTGCAGAACATGCTGCTGAATTTACAGCGCTACAGCATCGAAATCCACTTTGTGACTGGAAAGGACAACGTAGTGGCAGATGCCATATCTCGTGCACCGTATAACTCCGAAAGTGAAGCCGATTCTTTCAACAAAGGAAGAATTTTCCAAGTCTTTAAACAGGTAGAAGATTGTTAACTCACAAGCTACCTTAGTATCTCCGACCAGTGCTTGGGATCAGTTATGGAAGCAACGCAACAAGATTTTACCTTAAATTCTGTTAGAGATTATATTTCTAATGGATGGCCGAAAAACATCAAACTTGTTCATGATGCGGTTAAGTTATATTACAAATATCGCAATGAACTATCAACGCAAGATGGCCTCGTGTTTGAAACGACAGATTAGTCATTCCCAAATCGTTGCAACGTACGATGATAGATCGGGTCCATATTAGTCACAACGGAATAGAATCTACCCTTAAGTTGGCCCGAGAAAACATTTTTTGGCCTGGAATGAGCGCTATGATAACAGATGTTGTTAAAGACTGTGCAGTTTGTGCAAAGTTTTCTTCGAGTCAACAGAAACCTCCTATGCAAAGCCATGCTGTCCCAATTTATCCTTTCCAAGTTGTATCCCTCGACATATTTTTTGCCGATTTTCGAGGACGAAAGCGAAACTTTCTTGTAACAGTTGATCATTACTCTGATTTTATAGAGCTAAACTTACTGAAAGATATGTCTGCTAGAACGTGAATCGAAACTTGTCAGATGAACTTCGCTAGATATGGGATCCCTCAACAGATTGTATCTGACAATGGTACCTAGTTAATGAGGAGATGAGAAATTTCGCTAAAGCTTGGAATTTTGATCATACAACATCTGCCCCGAATCACCAGCAATCAAATGGCAAAGCGGAGGCTGCCGTCAAGATAATGAAACGTCTTTTTCAAAAATGTGAAGAAACGGGAGAAAACCTTTGGTATTCTGTATTGCATTGGCGGAATACACCAAATAAGATCGGAAGTAGTCCTGTGAACAGGTTTTTCTCACGAAGCACACGATGTGGAGTACCAGGTTCTGTTGAGAAATATTTTCCGAAAGTGGTAGATTATGTCCCAGAGGCTATTTTGGAAAACAGAAAGAAGGACAAAAATATTATTACGATCGCAAAGCTCGCGAACAACCAACATTCGAAGCCGGGTCGCCTGTGTATGTCCAATTACACCCGGAAATGAATAAGACGTGGACTCCAGCGGTTGTGAAACACAAGCTTAACGAAAGATCTTATCTTTTGAACACGAATGGAGGCTGTTATCGTCGAGACCTTGTAAACATCAAGCCGCGTAATGAACCAGAAGTAAGCGCCCAGATCAACGACCATCCTGCCATACAACCGAAATCCCATCACAATGATGTTGTAGACCCCGGTTTAACAGTGAGTGGTGACCAATCTGTAGCTGAATTACCATCGTTACCAACACCCGAGGCTTCAAGGATCGAGACGCCGTCAACAACAAACACACACGATAGGCGTGCCAGCTCCTCAGCTATGGAAACATCAACGGAATCGCCAAAGGCTGATAGACCGAGACGAGAACGAAGACTACCGTTTACATTTCGAGACTACGTTATCAAGAAGGATTCTTTTTAGAATAAAGAGAGAATGTTATATTTGTAACAGTTAATAAATAATATGGCAACACTTGCCATCGCCGACTCACTCAAATGTAAGCTACCTAGAGAAAATCAGTTGAATAAAAGTTCTTGACCTATAAACTTGCGTTTTTTTTCTTTCAGCACCGAATACCACAACAGACTTTACTCAAGGAGATTTGAACCTTAATTCAGGGTGCCCTGACTTCAGGCGAAAATCTAGCATAGTCCAAAGATAAAAGGTCCATTGACTATTTTTTGCCATATTAATTCTCATTTCACAGTTTGTGAGTATCAGTCAAAGTGAATCTAATATATAAAGATGAGTTGGACTATATATGTTTGTATGCACCTTATACAAACCCACACCGCTTAACCGATCAGCCTGAAATTTGGTACAGTTATGTGCTTTGACCATGGGAAGGTTTTAGTAATAGTTTCGAGCCCCTCCCACTTGTGAAAAGGGACCCTCTCATAGAACTTTCGTTTTTTTTCCCACAAACCAAAAGTCATGGCACCCATTTTTCAAAACCAATGTATTCCCTTTGGCGGGGTTGTTTTCACCCCATGTGGTTTATCTATAGGTGGGGACAACCAGAAACTTTAGTATTATTAGTTCGTTGTATCCATACAGCTGTTTATGAACGATTGTGACGTAACGCGACGCCATCACGGAGTCAAGTGTGAAGCGCCCAAATGTAGCCATGGAGACTTATAAGGAGGAATGTTTGAGACGCAAATAAACTTGCTTATTATTTAGAACGAATACCGTCGCCGTGCTGTGCGTCAGGAAAAAAAGCGTAAATGAATGGGTGCTTTGATTGTGATCTATGAAATTGCATGGAACATTGTATGCCGTCGGTGAATGGCGACTTCAACGTCGAGACGCTCATGAACGATTGTGACGTAGCAATCAAAACATTGAAAAAACTGATTCTCACACTCGTGCAAGGGTACTCTTGTCCGCACCTATAGATAAACCACATAGGTTTTCACCATCACCATGGGCCGGGAATTAGAAACGATCGTCCTGAGTTCACGTGTGCTGGAAAGCACATCGAAGCTTGCTAAGCTTTAAAGATTTGAATGGAGACATTTTGGCGGGAGTTTTTTTTACATTCTACTGCTGAAAGCACGTGGTACTTGGTACGAGATTTTCTGATGCAATAATGAACTTTCATATTGAAAATTACAACAAGCCTGTTAAGTATTTATTAACTAGAATGGTTTTCAAAATGCTGGGGGGCTTCGAGAGTCTCATTTCTTTTGGCGGGTTTGTTTTCAGTTTTCAACATCACCATGATGGGCCATGCATAAGAATCGACCATCCAGAGCTCACGTTTTTTTTTCTGGGAATTTAACATTTTGATGTCATTCTTCCCTACGAGAGTTCACGTGTACTGGACAACAAATAAAAGCCTGCTAATGATTAAAAATTTTATAGCGAAGTTTTTGGTGGGCTTTTTTTCGTCTACTGATGTTCGTAGCACAAGCACGTGGTTCTTGGATGAAATAATAAGTCAACTTTTGGAATAAAAAAAATACTAATCGCCTATTAGGAACATATTGATCAGAATAGTGGTTTTCAAAGTGATCCCAACCGCCGCTGGGAGGCGTTGAGAGTCAACAAGAATATGCAGTTTGTGATGAATGGATACAATGATTTACCTTTATTATGAATTGACTCCTACAGTTAAATAACTTTTTGGAATAAAAACTAATGTTCCAGCTTTTAGGAACCAACCATTTTCATATTTTTGGAATTCCTCATAGGGAAAGAAACTAAATTAAGGGTAGTGAGTTGAATGCTGCAATCTCAATGCTTTGATTGCTGTTTAGGAATTTATTCAACAGGCAGGTTAGACAATTAGACGTGCATATTCTGGAAAAAGTTGAAACCAAATCCAACGCATTAAACTTTTAAGTACTTAAATCCGAAGTTGTTATTTCAAACAATTTAATTTCATCGGTAAATTTATAAATTTTGAGTTATTGTTGGTCATCAATGTGTTCAATTCTACCAGCTAATTATGAGAAAGCTAGAGCCTTTAATGAAACTTTTAACATCTGAAACAACTTCTCATTCTCATCATAAGTACGAATTAAACTTGAATATACTTTTCTACGACAGATCATTCATTTCAAAAAGTGGGATAATCTTCAAAAGAGGTCGTGTACATATGTTTACAAGCCTAAGATATTGGATTTTCATTAGAAAACACATGGACAAGATAAAAAATACGTTGTTAAAAAGACTAAATCTATTCAGGCTTCCCAAAAAACTTACGAGTTGATAAGGTTATCAGAATTTTTCCGGACGTATCCGGACCGAAAAAAACTGGGCAATTTTCTAAAACAATCCGCGTAGTTGTTTTCAAAATGTTTAACCCAAAATCCGGGCAATATTCGGGCAAATTTGGTAAAAACCACGGAATTATTCAGTAAAAATCAAGAAGAAAACACTTTTAATTTTTTTTTCTCACCAAACCACATCATCGAATGTATTTTAGACTTTCAAAACAAGTCAGGATAAAATTTGCCATAAAAAAAATTCCTTTTTGAACGTTAAATTGGAAAATTAAACTGGAAAATCGGAGCATTTTAGAAACCTTAGTTTAAAATGTTGTTCGTGATTTGATGAATAGGCATTCAAGGGAAATTATTTTAGCTAATAACTACTAACCTAATAACTGTTAGTTTTTCAATAAACTTTGTTAAAAATCAAATCAAAACTTTAAATAGGCTTACAAAACCACATGGCCAAACAAACATGGCCAAATTTGTTAACATGATGAATTTCAAAATTTCGAAAAGTCAAATAAATTTGGATTTATATTTAATGTGAACCCGAGCAAGGCCGGGTAAATCAGCTAGTTATACATAAATACCGTCAACTGGGGCACATGCAGCAATTTACAACTTCAATGGCTTCTAAAAAACTCATGTTCACAGTTAATCCTACCACTTATGCATCAATAGTTTTAAGGATGATGGGACATCCAATTGGTGTAGTAAGAAAAATTATTGGTTTCTTTAGTTATTTTTAATTTTCTATAAACATGCGATTTTCACCCTTCTCAGAAAATGGGGTAACTTGCAAAAAACTTTGTTTTTTTGGTCCGTAAAAACTAATGTCACATTTTTTTCTAAAAATAAGGTTGCTGCATACATTTAGGGGTAATAATACTAAGAAAAAATCAACAAGCTGAAATCATAAAAAATACATGTTTGGATGAAAGAAATTCTAATGTTTACAAAGGCGTGGTGCAAAACATTCATATTCCACCACATGTAAACGAGACTTAAAAGGTGTTTCTTTGGTTTGCATTTTGTTGCATTTTACTCCAGACACCTAATTGAATTATAAAAATATTTATTTAAAAAAAATGAGTGATTGTTCGAAACATATTTTTACACCAACAGTAATGGTATAACATGAGGAAACGAGTTAAAAGTTTGTAGGTATTATTATCAAGCCAATCCGTCATACTGGGTAAAGTTTTTTATTGCATCGAAAAATGAAAAAATTTGTTCTTTTTTTGCTCAATTTTTCAAATTTCATATAAAAATAAAAAAAAACTTTAAAAACTAGCTTAAGATGCGAGAAATTATGTCATAATCATTTTGTAATCATTAAAAGATAACTTTATTACAATACAATCAATCAAAAATTGATTCTGTGTGGTGTTATATAAATGTTGCATCCAACCTCGCTGTTGCGTGATGCCCCGTTTGACGGTATTTGCCTTCATTCCTATTTTTATTGCATTCTTTTAGGCGCAATTTTCTAGTTTCAAGATAAATACATTATTTTTAATCCTATTTATAAGATAATTACTGGATACTCATTAGTTATTGGGCAAATATTAGTAATTTCGTGATAACCAATAATCACGATCTATTCAGAAGAAAAAAAAACTTTTTGAACTCTAGGAATCAACTATTATTCGAGTTCCTGTCCTATGTTTGAAAAATTTAACAAAATTTGATTTGAAGATCTTTTTTAACACTAGATTATGTTTCCCACATGAAAAAATTCGAATAAAAATATTTATTCCAATATATCAATCGTTAGAGTATAGAGGTTAGAAATGTATGTAATGGGTATAAATCTCTAACCTCTATACTCTAACGATTGACATATTGGAATAAATATTTTTATTCGATTTTTTTCATGTGTGAAACAAAATCCAGTGTTAAAAAAGATCTTCAAATCAAATTTTGTTAAATTTTTCAAACATAGTACAAGAACTCGAATAATAAAATTCTTAAAATTTGTTGACATAACAGCATTGTTGTTTTGTTCAATAAGGAACATTTTACATTTGTAAGACATTCCGGTTTCAAGATATGGTAAAGGAATCAAGTATCTGTATTCTGCCCCACAGTTCATAATTCATTTGAAATGGAATGCATGCTTACTGTTATTTCAGCTTTTTACTCTAATGATATTTTCAGTTCAAATTTTCTTTTAAATTCAGATCAACTATCACATTTTTATCATACGAAAAATGAAGTTATTTTTGACATGAGGTACAGAAATTCTACGGAAATCGGACTTTTCAAATAGCAATATGTATAGCAATATCACAATATGTTACAACATGGGATAGGTTTTTGAAAAGTTCTATCGGTTAAATCAAAAGATACGCGAGGTACAATATTTTAGGCTTAAATTGAGAAATGTGATTTTTATAGATTTTTTTACGGTATGCGAGAACAGTATTTTTTTCCACCTACCAATCAACCAATTAATTGCTGTCAAATATTAGAACTAAAAGGAAATATGGAATGAATGAATGTTTCGTGTTTAAAAAGCAGAATCTCATATTTAAAAAAAATGTTTGAAATTAATTTGCAAGTTTAATTGGTAAAAATATGGTTTTCAAATGTCATACGTAAAAATTTCAATAGAAATCGTATTTTTAGCTCGAGCCTGATATTGTACTTCGCGTATCTTTTGATCGAGCCGATACAATTTTTCAAAAACTATACCCAAGTTTGTTATGTTTTCAAAAATAATCTCGCCAAATTTTTATATTACGCTAGGGATATTTCCTAAGATATTGTATATAATTAAAGTTCATAGGTGAAGTAAGGTGCGCTTGTGTCTTTTTTTATGAACAGTGCTGTATGTACTTGGCTTTCAAAACTAGGGGTTTTAAAAGCCTAAAAAATGTTCCGCTTTTTCGGCTGTGTCCCGCTTTTTTTTGAAAGTATCAGGCAAGCTTAGATTAGTAGTGTAAACTTTTAGGAAACCCCTGGATTTATGCACCACCATGAGCATGACGCCAATTGCAGTTTATAGGTTATTTCTTTATGGACTCGGGTTCCTCCAAGTTTTATGAGCCCATAATCAGGTTCAAATGGTGTTTTGTATTTTTTAAATCTGTCAAATATATTAAACTTTTCAAATCACTTCTAGCGTAACATTTCATAAGGACGAAACAAGCAGCTAACAAGAAACGAGAAACATGCGTTTGAAATTTCAGAACATCTTAACAAATCGTATTTAAAATATCGACCACTTTTTGTTCAAGAAAATTAAGAAATGTGCATTATTTGCACTTATTGATCGTTGGTTATCATGAACTTTAACTTTTTTCACTAAATTAAAGATATTTTCGAGTTTTGCCTTAAAACTTAAAAGGCCGTTTTTTCGCACACGGTTAACGCTGTTAAGCCTTTTGGCCCTACACGAATAGAAAAACGCGGTCAAACGAAAATTCATAAACAGGAAGTTTCGTCCAATTAAATTTTTCAAATTTTTTGAATGTTTTAAGTGATTATAAGATGAAACCGCGTTTATAGTGCAATCGCGTAAATCCAGATTAACCATTGACCTGATTTGTTTACATTTGGCAGTTTCGCCTTTATGAAATGTTACACTAGAATAGTTAATTTAAGTGAGGCCCTCAGGATCAGAGGGGTGCAAGTCCAAAATCATCAATTTTGAGTTAAGTATAGGTACCTAACGATTCTTCATGTTTTAATGTACATCTGGTGCAAAAAACGAATCTTTTATCATTTTTTTGACATTTTTTCGATTGAATTAAAAATGCTCGAATTCGTAAAATATATGGAAAATCGAGCACCTTCATTACTTTGAAGCGCGTTTTCTCGAAACAATCATATAGGCACTTGCACCCCTCTGATCCCAAGCGCCTCAACTGTTCTTCGACTGTGACAATTTCAAAGAATGATTAAAAGAAAAGTACGAATTTTCACCACTGTTTACATACAATTCTAAACCTATAATTTTTAACTAGATCGCAACACAGAGTTCAAAAATTTACACTCTAGAGCTGATTTTATTCGCTCTGAAGATTCGTTGACAAAATACTCCATTTCATCCCAGACAAATTGTGCCCAGAAGCTCTTTCAAGCGTTGAAAATAAGGTTAAACGAAAGACCATGTTCCTTTAGGCTGAATCTCGAAAAATGTGACTCCCAATTTTCACCTGAATCTTTGTTGAAACAAATATTGATTGTTATTACCTCTGAGTTTATGCACCACTAGACTAAGTCGATTTGGGGCCATTTTTGAATTTCTCAAACCCTGGGGTCTAAAAAGCTTCGTTTGGGTTCAAAACTAATCAACGATTTTTTGCAGAATTTTAAAGTAACGTGTACATGAGTTATTTTGAACTTAAAGGTTTGTATGGAAAAATTGAATATTTTGTGCTAAAAAATCAATTTATTTTTGTTTCTTCCGTGGAACCGAGCCTGCTTTTGATGCCAATTTAAAAATTCTCCAAAAGAAATTTTCGCTGAACAACTTTGTCGAAGACTTTTAATTTGTATCTTTTTAGGCAAAAAAGTTATAATCATCGAGACTTAATCACCGGTTCCATTTTTCCGAGAAAAATCAATAAGTGATGATATAAAAAAAAATTATAAGCTGTTTAACAGGGGTATGTCTTTTGACATTGCTAAACCATAAATTCAACTGACATAACTGTTTGTGCCTAGCAAAGCATTGCGTGAAAAGTAGTCATGTCGCTTTGCACCCAGCAGTGATGTCAATTGAAATTTAGGGTTTTAAATGCCAAAAGATATACTCTTTTTAAACAGATAATAACTTTTTTGCCCAATAAGCTACAAAGATAAAGTCTTCGACAAAGTTGCTCAGTGGAAAATTTTATTTAGGGAAATTATAAATTGGCACAAAAACCATAAGGAGGCTCTGTTCCACAGAAGAAACTAAAATGATGTTGATTTTTCAGTACAAAATACCCAATTTTCCCATACAATCTTTAAAGTCCAAATTAACTCATGTAAACGTTAGTTTAAAATTCTGCAAAAAACCATGGATGAGTTTAGAACCAAAACGAAGCTTTTTACACCCCAGGGTTTGAGAAAATGAAAAATGACCCCAAATCGACTCAGTCTAATGCACCACCATTTACATTTCTTAGGATGTGTTTTGGTGCCAGTTCACCAGCGACGTTTCTAAAATTTTCATTTAAATGGAAAATAGTATCAAATGATAATCTCGACAGTTCGATCGCAACAGTTCATTAAAGTTTAAACGGTAAATAAACGGTAAGCATTGACTTACCTTTCAAAAAGGTCGGCAACTGTGTCAGCAACGTGTAGAATCCCCAGTTTTCGGAGAAATGAGAGGCGACCAGGGCCCAAACGGCGACCGATGTGAAAATTCCCTTCCATGGGTGCTTAATCTTCTCTGGCTTGCCCTCTTTCCTACCCAAGCTGTTCAGAATGAAGTCCTTTTCATTATCGCTGATCCACGGATCTACTTCTGGCGATGTTTTGACCACAAACACCCACGCCACATACCAGATGCATCCGATGGTTCCGAAAATGTAGAAAACACTTTGCCATCCATAGGCCGTCGCAAAGACTCCACTCAGTGGCATCGATACCACGGTTCCGGCGTAGTTTCCGGCAAAAGCAATCGAAGCCATCCGGGATCGTTCCGAGGGTGGAGCCCATCTGGACCATACGGCATGGATACACGGGAACGTTACGCCCTCGAAGATGCCCTCAATAATACGGACAGCAATGAGCACTCCCAGGCCAGCTTCAGCAGCCAGAGGAGTCAGTAGGGTAAGGATGGCCGTTGCTGCTATGCCGATGCCGAAGACCTGAAAATTTTAAAACAAAATTTAAAAACCACTTTTTTTTTGTAATTGTGTATTTGATGAACTAGAAGTTGTTATTTAATCCACTCATATCTTTCATTTAATAATCATAGAATTATCAATTAAATCCGATTTGTGAAAAACTAATCCCGTTTTGATCACATTCATTTCATGTTTTTACAGATTTATTGCTTTTTCCAATGGCCATGACGATGATGATTTTTTATTACCGTTTACTCACGTTATTGCCTCCGAACCTGTTCGAGATGAAGCCGCCCAGAAATGGCGTCATGATGTAGCCGTAGAAAAATGAGCTAAGTATGAATCCTTGCTCTTTCGAGTCCCAGTCGAAGTATTGCTCCTAGAAGAAAACAATAAAAAATAATATGCAATTCGGTTGGATGAATTCCAATCAATGTCAAGCGTCAAACGAGTGTCTGTACCTCACCGACGGTTCCATTCCCGTAATCCACCTCCCGCATCTCGGTCATGGCCACGATGGCCACACTGAGGTTGACACGCAGCGAGTAAACATTGAAGAAGCCGAGAAATCCCATCAGCACCACCACGTATCTCCGGCGCTTCCAGAACATCCATAGCGGCGCAGAGATGCCATCGCTGTAAGAAAGCCAACAGGAAAGATTGATTGACTCGTGTTGTTTCGTTATCGTTGACAATATTTAGGTAGGAAGAGAGTTTGTTTGTTGTTCATGAGTTTTTTTTTGTTTTCTAAAGGATTTAACCTTTGATTCTTGCTTGAGCATGTCAAGTACAGCTATGCTAGAAATTAGTCTCAGCATCCGTCAATGTTTCAGAAGCATGGCTTAGCGTAAGCAAGTCTAACTCAAGCTTCACAATGACATGATTTTATGTACATATCTTACAAATCCTTCATTAGAAACTAACCATAAGAAAATTTCTTTTGTTTTCAGTAGTAACAGATAACTGAATCCACTTTCTTTGTCAGTTATCTTTTTAATGCTTTGACGTAATGAACATTGTGGGGATTCTGATTGAGATACTATGGCTACAGTTATGTTACATTGATTCATATATTGCGCTTCTTCAGCCACGTACACTTTGATCGAACTAATTACTTTTGGTAACCCTGATGAAAGAGATGAACCAGCTGAAAGCTGAAATTCTCTATAATAAAGACATTAAAAAAAAAACCCTGATGTGATACTTGAACGCTTTAAAGTATACCGTATACTGGAAAAACGTTGATCTCCATTTTTCATTCGGTTTTGAATGTTTTGGAAAGATCTCATATTTGTAAAACATTTACTGAGGAAAACTGTATAAAACAAAATCATTGATTTCAGATTATTTAAACGATATTATTGGCAACTTTTTAATTTTAATTGAAATAATTTTGTGTTTGGACCAAACTGATTTTTTAAGTTTCTGTCGAAAACATTTATAAACGAAAAGTAGACGGAGAACCATTATAATTTACACACATACATATAGTAGGGTTGCCACCCGTCCCACAAAAGCGGGACATGTCCCGCTTTTTTGTTGAATGTCCCGCTGTCCCGCTTTTTCTTCAAAATGTCCCGCTTTTTTTCTTGGAAAACTTTTACAAAATTAACTGACTTACAAAATCAAACTTTTGTCTCAAATTGAATGCAGTAATAAACAAAAAATCTTTCAAATACGTCTTTTTCTCAAAATAAGCAGCAATTTTCATAGTTAACATAAAACAATACTGAATAACTCGAAAGCTCTGATTACAGTAAAGTTCTGATTCAGTTAAGTGTTCTTGGAGCACGTTTAACCAATGTACGAAGAAAGTATAGTTTCATTTGCTTCCAAATAATTATAGATGATAGATTTATAAAAATTAATTCTTTTCCCGGAATCTTAGTTAAATTGCCTCATTTTATATACTACCTATTTTCGACTCAATTATCCTAAGTACATATATAAAGATAGAGTTATTTTAGTTTTAAAATTTTCAAACAAAATAATTTTTATACAAATTACAAAAAGATTTTTAACGCGATATAAAATCCAGCGTTTACATGCACAATTTAAAATATTTACTATCATATAATGAGTTTATTCGCGAGAACTGTGGAAAATAACGGTGTATATGGCAAAGAATGTGTAAGTAAAGTCATGTAAGAAAAAAACAGCAAAATCATCTGCGTTCAAAAAGTGTATTTCGTGTATCTATTTAGCAGTGATTGTATTTGGATGAGAATGAATTGATCAACCTTCTCTCGCTCAACGCTTTACTCGGAAGCAAAGGTTGCTTTGAGGCAGCGAAAACGACAAAACCGATGATGCATACGCTCTCAGCATGGCCCGGCTAAGGCCAGATGGCTGCAACGTTACACTATTTGTCTATGTATCGTGTGACCAACATATTTAAAGTAAGTGGTCGTGAATCTCGTTTTTAAGCTTTTTTTCCTCAGATTTGAGCTTTTTTTACCTTGAGAAGATAGGAGACGAAAGCTTAAATCTGAGGAAAAAAGCTTAAATCTGTCAAAACGAGGGGAAACAAAGGGGAAATCTGAGAGATGTGCTCCATACGGTTTGAATAGCGTTGCCGCCGTCTGATAGCTATACGAGACCTCAAAGCGTTTTGAGAGCCTCTGATGAGAAAATTGGTGAGGATTTCAATCACTGCTATTTAGTGTATTTCTATGAACAACTTTGACTGATGGTAAACGTATAAGTTTAGCTACACAATAGCTTCGTTCAATCGTAAGTAGCGATTCGTTTCGACTAGTTTCTGTCAAGTGGTCGTTGTTCAACGGGCTCATGTTTTGGTCGAAACAGGTCTGGTCGTTGTTCAACGGAGCAAGTTGAAATCGGTCGAAACTAGTCGAAACCGATCCAGCTCGAAAGCAGGATTCATTTCTACCACACTAACACACATGCAGCGTGTGTGTCAGACAGAGAGCACGTTTTTGTTTCGTTTTCGCCATATCATTTTCGTCAAGTGCTCTGGATGTTTGGATTCAGTCGGCGGTCGGTGGCAATTAAGTGCGGTTCTGGATGTTCGTTGCTGGTGGTGCTTGTGGTGACCGCCAACTCCATGACGAAATGGTAGCTGAATCAACACCGGATGCTTACAGGTAAGGTCCGATTCAAAAGTGTACAGATTTTCCAAGTTTTAATGGAATGAATTGTTTTTTTTTCCAGGTTTTAACCGATGTAAAAAACGACGGGTTTTCTTTGCAACATTCCGGAAACGAACAGTTGGAATTTGAACCCGCTGCCACCGGAACAACCCCGGTGCGATCGTGGATTAGGATTGGTCATTTGGCAGTTCACTCGCCGGAAGGTTTGTTTCCAGGAATGAACTTATCAACAAAAAGTGTTTCAAATGATGTTTAAAAAAATATAAAATAAAATCAAAATGAGGTTATTTGTGTATTTTAATGATATATCAAACATTCCCCCATTAAAAAAAAAACAAAATGCTCAAACTTTAGTTAAAATATTGCTAAATTGATTGCTAAAATTGTAGCTGGTCAAATTTGAGCAAAATTTTGCTAATTTTCGGACTCAAAAATTTTGTATGTAAAGGGCTTGATTTAAGAATTTGTTAACCTAAATTAAATTTTCCCGTGATCTGTTTCGGTCTGTCTAGAAATTCGTGTGTAAAACACACAAAACACGCATTAGTATTGGTGAACGTATGTTCAACGGACGACCTAGTTGAAATCGATCGAAGTCAATTGGAAAGAGACAGATTATCAACTGTCAAAATCCATTCCTACTTGTTTCGACCTATTTCAACCTGTTTCGACCAACTTCCATTGAACACACCTAATTAAGCTTATTTAAGATTTTATAAAAAAAAAGTCCCGCGTTTTTCGGCTATGTACCGCTCTGGCAAGCCTAACATATAGGGGTAATATTCACATGGCTCAATAAAAAAAAGAAAAAAAAAATATTTCAATCCTTTGAAGGCATCATATTGATTGCTTAAATATTTGTTTTACATATGTAGTCCAACGCTCTCCGATATAAGCGGAAAACCCCAAAGTTGGGCTAATATTTTCAACTACCGGATCCTATAGTGGTTTAAACTTGATCTCCTGTTTCTGATGGAAGTGCAGTGCTCATGTTCAAATAACCAATGGATAAGGGTCGACAAACCATCCGTGTTTTAAAAGGAAATTTGGCTTTCAAATTAAAACTAAACTCGGAGAAACCCCTCGCAAAAAAATGAACAAACTCAACACAGTAATTCATTTTATCGTCGTTGGAAGCACTCATTAGTTTAAAATTTACTACTTTTCGTTAAAACTTCAATGTGATTTTGGATTCCAAAATGTTAAGTTCTAGTGGAAATTTATTTTTTGTTGAAAATTTTTGTAAATTCGATAGGTACATCATTTCATGTTTTATTTACTTTTCAGCTTGGTTACCGGAAAAAAAAAGCGTGAAGTCAAAGGTCCGAGGCGCAATAAAACTTTTTGATGGAAGCAGGTGTTGAAAGGAAGCTGATTTTCGCCATGATGTTTTTCCAAACGAATTATGCAGGGAATAAAATAAAATGAAAAAATAATCTTGAATTGTTTTAATGTTATGCGACATTTCTTTTCCCATAAGAATATCTTTTGAAAAGCAATAACCCCTTCATTGAAACCGGTGTTCATCCTTTGATTTCATTCCATCATAAGACAATCTTATGAATTTCATTTTTTTTTCTTATGGTGCCACTTCATACCCAGTGAACATTTTATTCTGTATATTTCAGTTGTTTCTGAGATATACACACTTTTGTACAATCTGGAAAAGTTGTATAAAATATTCTATATGAGCCTGTACGTACCAAAGTGGAAGCAATATACGGACCAAACTTTGCTCACCCTGAAAATATAAAACTTTGTATTGCGTTTTCATCAATTTGATAGCAACTTTGCTTTGCACAAAATCTTAGGATTGTACAACTTACAACTTTCTATTGCCTGTCTTACAATTTGATTACAATTTCCATTTGCAGGTAGCCTGAGGTTTGTACAATTTTCTTCACCATTTAATACAATTTATTGTTAATGTATCCCAAAGCAATTATATTTTTCCCTTATTACGATTTTACTATAAATCACCGTGAACATAAATACAATAGAAATTAATGTTTACTGCAAAAAAAAAAATTAACCATATACAACTTCATCTATACCTTCCTTCAGTCTCGAACTCACAACGTTCCGATCCCTGTCCTTTGATATAAACAAGCAAATTTGTTCATGTACAGTTGAAAGTGCCATTTAAAATTCAGTTGATTGTATAAAATACCACTGACTGCATCATTTCGGACTACAAATTTATTTATAGATGCCGTTTTTTGATATACAACTTTAACCTATCTCATAGACGATTCTATTACAATCAATAATTGAATTCCGTGCTGTGTGATCTTAGCTACCTATTTACTGTACTGTTTAACAATTCGACAATCTGCAGATTGTTTAAATTCCATTATACGATGTTCTTACAATTACTTTACGACTTTTCATGGAAATAATGTGTAATCATAGATCGCAACTATGAAAGATTTCTTAATTGTACAGTGAAATTAAATATTGAGCTTTACACAATTCTACTGCGATTCAAAACAACTTTATTGATCTTTCTATACGATTGACAAAATGTTATCGTATATAATGAACTATACAAACCATAAACGATAAAATATAACTTGGTTTAGCTACAACATGATGTTTATACAATTCGAATTTAAACTGGATGCTTATACAATCTACAACGAACACTACTTTACGATTTCGGGTTATCTGGGTAATCTTATGGCATACATAATAGGATTTTTCTGAGTGTGTGAACTTCATTTTTGCGTATAATCAACAGTATTGTTGATATTCGTGACTTTATGATAGAAAAAAATATAAAAAACGCCTTTTTTAGAGAAAATTTTGAGTTAGCGGAAGTTTTAGACTCGATGGTAACATTCAAAATATCTTATTTTCTATTGGCCTTAAACGTCAATTCAAAACGATTTCAAGTAGTTATTTATCAAACTCGGTTGAAAATTGAAAAAGTTATGGTTACTTTGCCATAATAATAATTTTTGCATTTTTGAATAATTTAATGAACCGCAGTGTACTAATCATACACTCAGAAAAATACTATTATATATACCATAAGATTCTCTTATGAATTGGCGCCATAGGAAAAATCTATGAAATTTATAAGATTGTCTTATGAAGCGAATGAATTCTGGGCTGGGCTGGGCTGCCCCGAATTGCGAAAGTGTGGCGACCGCGAACAATTTATACTTGCGAGCTAACTGAACTGTACTTAGTTAAAAGCTTAAGGGCTGTTCATAGAACTAATTGTGCTGCGCTTAAAAGCGAGCTATGTGTTGCGCAAAAAGCAAGCCAAATAAGCTGCGCCTTAGACTGGCCCATAACAAAAAAAAATCCTTATATTCCACGCGGCACCCCCTAGGTTGGTGCATTTAGATGAAAAAATGACTTTCTGAAAGTTTCAGATCATTTGGAAGAAATTGAAATTTGTATGGAGATTTTCGGCAAAATGTATGAAAAATCGGCATATTTTCACTCTTTGTGTTCCAAAAAAAGTTTCCCGTATGCTAGAACGCTCTGAATTTCAAGAATTGTAGTTCAAACAATGATAAACAAGTTTGTAGAAGATTGTGATGCGATACGAGTTGACTATGATGAGTTATCCGCAATTGAATGTGTGATTTTTTTCTCATTTTATCGATATATCGTGAACGGTGTATAGTTGGATTATTAATATTAACTTGATCGCATTGCCACACAATGAGAATTACAGATAGAAAGTTTGTGTCTTCGGCAAAGTTGTAGCTTATTTTATAACAAATATCTTTGCAAAAAAATGAAAGACAGGTTTGAAAAACTATAAACTGCTGCATTGTGCGACGACGCGATCAAGTTAGTGCGATTATTAGCCCATACACCGTTCACAATATATCAATGAAATAAGAAAAAAATCACACATTCAATTGCGGATAACTCATCACAGTCAACTTGTATCGCGTCACAATCTTCTACACACTTGTTTGTCATTATTTGAACTACAATTCCTGAAATTCTGAGCTGTCTAGCTTACTGGAAACATATTTTAAAAGACAAAGAGAGAAAGTATGTCGATTTTTCATATATTTTGCCGAAAATCTCTATACAAATTTTAAGTCCTTTGCGCCAGCTCGTGCTTCTACCAAATGACCTGAAACTTTCAGAAAGTTATTTTTTCACCTAAATGCACCAACCTAGGGGGTGCCGCTTTGAAAAAAACGTTGTAAAAATCATCCCATACAAATTTGGGCCAGTCTACTGCGCCTGAATGAGAGCTGTGTGATGCGCCACAATGCTTGATGTGAGCTGCACCTAGTTAAAGTGCTGTGAGCTAAATGCACCAAATGAAAGCTAAGTGTGCTGCGAAATAAAGAATTGGTAACCATTTATTGCGACTTCTCGTGAATGCGAATTCAATTATGTTGCGTCTGTTTAATTTTAACAAAATATACAAGTTAAGTGTATTGCGCAATGCGAGAGCTTTTTGTGCAAGTTTGCTTCGCGTCCGTTGGCTGAACGGGAGACACAACACCTATCTCGCCAAATGTCGTTAGCTGACTGACGATCACTCACGGCACGACAGCACAGCCGTCGTTTGTGTGAGTATAGTAAGGAAGAAGGAGAGAGATTATTGACTCAGAAAGGCCTATGGGCCGAGAGAGTATCGCGCTCGCAATTATCGGCTACACACTTTTGTTAAGTGTTCAGATTTATATTTGTGGATTACATTGGTCCTACGCAACCTTACTTTACTGTGTCACGTGCTAGTTATTAAAATAGGAAAACATACTACAGATTATCTGTGACTGAAATTTCACTTGGTTGATCAAGCACTAGTAGTTGCGTATGCAATCAAGCAAATTTTGTTGCTCATTAACGCGAATTTAACCAAAATGAAACGAAAAACCCAACCAATGCAGATAACATTGTGATTTGCGAACGTTGCCCAAAAAATCTGTTAAAAATCTATGAAACTGAATTGCAATGCCAGGACTCAAAGTCAAATGAAAGTAAATATTTTGCTTTTCGGAGAGAACATTTAAATCCGGTTAGGACGACAATATATGTCAACTTAAAATTGTTAATTTGTGAATTATTGTACATCAGTTAACCGAATAGATCGAATTTTAATTGCACTGGCAACTCTATATGTCTGATTTCCATTGTGTCTTTTAGTTGAGGTGTTATTATTGTAATTAGAAGATTCAAGCAGTGATAGTCATTCAATTTGAATGATCAATGCAACATACACATCTCATTAATCGCATGTTTGAGCGGAAAACCTATGCTTGGAAACCAGTAAGAATGCGAATATCTATCTGATTTATTTTTTTCTTAATTTTTTTTGGAGAGGAGGGTGAATGTGAATGTCTCAATTTAAGAACCGCAGTGCATATTGTATGACACATCTACGGGCACGGGCACTCATCATGAGTTCGTCGTTAGCTATCGCTATCGTAATGGACCTCTGTACCTATACACCGCGGACGTTCCTTAATCGACACTTTGGCATAATGTGGTTTACACAGGGGGAAATTTTCCAGCAAAATTTAAATTTGCTTTTGCCGACAAATTAGCACGATAATTTATGATTTGGCAGGGCATTTGCAGTTGTGGCAAAAAAACGAAAGATTTCGTTACAAATAAGACAATGAGGTCGGAACTATACCAAAATAAGTGTCTCTAAATACGGATTTTTCCGTTCATTCGATCCCACGACCATCCCTAATGCTTTGGCCAGATTTAGTAAGCTGTCATTACAACAAAGTCGTTCAAGAATGGTATGCAGAGAAAGGGATCCAGTTTATTCCTAAAAACCATAACCCACCTAACTGCCCCCAGTTCCGCCCTATTAAGAAATACTGGTCAATTATGAAAAGAAGGCTCAAGGCAAAGGGAAAAGTTGTCAAAGGCATCAATCAGATGAAGACCTGGTGGAATAAGGTAGCTAAAACTATGGACGAAGAAGGTGTGCGTTACCTAATGAGCCTTCTCTTTTGTTCTAATGATCCGTGTTACAGGATGACTTCAAGAATTCCTTCGAAACCATGACGAATAATTTTATCCGTATTTTTTTCTAAAAGTAAGTAGAATCTGTATTAAAAAAAATCTTAAATAACTGAAATACCGGCAATTTTTTTTGTTCAAATTCTATCTAAAGCAAGCTTCATAATGCAGCTCATTCAATCACCACTGTAAAAATGCAATAATAATTCGAAATGTTATGGTCAAATCAACGCATCAAGATAAGACTCCGACAATTCGCCAGGTTCTTGGTACTCCGGCAATCAATCGTTGAGTTGACAACGGTTATTTGTTATATAATTCAGGTAACCAGCTGTCAACCGGCAATTCATCATTTTAAACAACCATCTGAGCTAATCGAAAACTGCATTGATGAGCCGCTGTGATAAGCTCGTTCTTCTGCTCTTATCAGAAATGCTGCTGTTCAAGGTGTTGTCAACCACATGGAGACCCATTTGGAATGAATAATTTAAAAAAACCTTTTTATTGAAATATTAGTCTAACAACAAATTTGTTTGAAGCTCATGGGAATGGATGGGTGAGTTTTCTGTTTAGTCAGTATGTTTTGAGATAAAATCAAACAAAATACATACTCAATTTATATTTGTACAGCTTGTATTCCACCGATTCCACCTACCTTATCTAGTATGATTCTAAAAATTACAACTTAATTCAGATCCTATAGAATTTCTGGAACTTATTGATGCGCGATTTTGGTTTATGATTTGAATTATCACACGCTATACAAAACAAAGTATCAAATATAGCTGATGAATAAACACATTACTCCAAGGTAGGTATGCATAAACAAACATATTTATATCTACAGGTAACATTACAAGCTCGTAAAATATGTATGTCATATGATCATAGTGTTTCTCCACGTGCCGTCAACACTTCTACGTACCTCCTTCCACGATTTCTTACAGCTCATTAGTCTGTGTCAATACCAATAACCGTCAGCTGCCATTTGCTTATCACCCATCAACAAAATAGTAAAACGGGGGCCTATAGCTAGGTTCCTACTAAATTACATGTCACCTGATTGCACGTGCTTGGGAACAATTTTAACCTTTTCAATTGACAAATAGAACCATGAATATATGAGATTCTTTCTAAGATCCAAGGGGAGTGGTTTTCGGTGGAAAAACTATGTGCTTGGGAATCAAAACCTTGCGGGCCTCATTTGTTCTTTGGCATTGGTGATGAATGAGCAAGATGGGTTCAACATGAAGAAAGATGCCAAATTTCTGCTAATTTATTCAACCCTAGGGGGTCGCTCAAAAAGACTCAAATTTGTATGAGATTTTGAAATCATTTGTTTCAGAAAATATTTTGTTTCCTGGGCACGACATGTGTTTATAACGGAAAAAACCATTCAGTGCCAAAATTCTTCAAAACATAAAAAAAACATATAGTGTAAAGCATTCAGCTATGTTCCAACTTTAAAAACATCAGCAATAACGTTTGAAAACCACTGGTCCAACCCATTGGAAAGTGGGATTCGGTTTGATATGAATATTGGAAACGAATCGTAAAACCCATAACGCTAATAATTTGCATATTTTTGGCAAGCTCAAGCAGACCGCGGTTAGAATAAGCATGTAAAGAAAGAAAGCTGCAACAGATATGTTTCCGTTATTGAAAATAAGATTAGCTTGTTATTTTTTATTTTAAAGAAAGCCGAACATTTAAAAAAAATTTACAAATTTCATAATCCAAAAAAAAAACAAAATCAATGTCATGCTTACTGAGTTGATGTTAGTATTTTTTCAAGGAATTTAACAGCAATAAGTCATTCTTCCCAACTATAATGCAAGTTTGAAGATGTAGGTATGTATCAGGTTTATTTTATTTTTAAATGACGAAAATCTATAATTTTTTTCACTTATTTTTGATAGTTTGAATTGTCCAAAGACTATTTTTAGCAATGGTTAAATCAGTTATGATGTAATTTAAACTTTTAAAAAGTCATAAGTTCTTTAACAAAGCTAAGTATGATAGATCGTCAATTTCCTCAATAGCTTCATCAAAGAGCATAAACCGATTACAAGCCCTCTTCAAATAGATATTATTCCTTCTGCCTATAGAGAGGATAAGCTTATCGTCAAACAACAATATCGATGGGAAAAAATTATTTACGACCAACCGCGTGGGCGCGATGATAATACTGGTATTTACAATCTTGATAATAGGATTCTCCCGCCCATCGAAGTGTTTAGATGTGCAGCGATTGCAGCTGAAGTGGACACTTAATAGATGGTTGAGTGTTTATTGATTTTGATAAAGCAAAATTTGGGAAACTTTTTAAAGACATAACTTAATATTTGAACGTTTTAACATACATTTTTCGGCACCATAAAACGAAAACATAAGAAATTAAATCAAAACGCAAACCTGTTATTAAATAATGAACAACAAAAACTATCGGTTCGGTTTTATTACCGAACGCGAAATAAATAAAAACAAAACCGACTTTGGTGTGAGTGTCCGTGGCATGGTCGTAACAATTTTGCCGATACAAGAACGATCAAAACAAGCTAACCAAAACGGCAAACAGTCTGGTGTGAACATTTTTTTTGCATGCCACCGGCGATCGACTCTGAATCTATTATTGAGTTTTTTTTTTGCTCATCTACGCGTATCTACTAACTTCCATTGGCGGTTTCCAATTTCAAATAGATAATATGATAGGAATTTCTTTGGAAATTTATAAAGTTTGTTTTAAATGAAAATTCACATTTTTTAATTTAATAAAAGCTTTACAATGATTGTAAAGCAACAAAGAGGTTAGACAATTTGAGTGAAAAAAGAATTTTAATTGATTTGAACTGCCCCTAATGGTTACACAAACACTTAAGGAGTCATAACTGTTCAAAATGAGATTTAAACTTCCTTTTGAGTAAGAGTTTATAATATAAGTATAAGCCAAACTGTTAAAGTCGAACTGGCAAGCCGACTGGTTAAAGCAAAGTAGTTTATTACTTTTTCTGAAATGATGATCTTTATATAATCTTTCATTTTTAGACGTTAAAAATATGCATTGGATCATATTAGCAAAAATAAGCATAGTTAATTAATAGCTATGGGTATAAATAAAAAAGTAATGTTTGTCTGTCTGTTCCCAATAGAAAACTACTGAAGCGATCAATGTGAAACTTGGTATATAAGAGTTTTTAGGGTATGGTTTCTAGAATACTTTCAAACCGCTCCGACTTTAAGGAGGGGGGTTAAACCAATAAAATTATGGTACAATTCTAAATTTTTTTCGGAAACTACTGAACCATTTAACGTGAAATTTGGTGTGTGGCCGTTTTCAAGACCGGGAATGATTCCGTTAATACTTTTAAGGCAATAAAATTCCAAAAAAAGGGGCCCCATGCGAAACATACCAAAATTTGACACAATTCTAACAATTTTCAGAAACTACTGGCCATCAACGTTAAATTTGGTGTGTGGCCGTTTTCAAGACCGAGAATAGTATCTATAATACTTTCAAACCCCTCCAAATTCAAAAAAGGAGGACTCCCATACAAATTTAACAAAATACTGACATATTTTGAACAATTTTGGAAACTACTAAACCAATATACGTGAAATTTGGTGTGTGGCCCTTTTTAAGACTGGGAATGGTTTCGTTAATACTTTTAAATCCCTCCGAATGCAAAAAGGAGGGGATGCTCCCATACAAAATTAAGAAAAAATAAACAAACACTTGAAGTATTTTATTTTTTTTTGTTTCGATTATAGTCGTTTTACCACCTTTATGGCATTCGCGACTTTATCAACGATGCAGTTGGCGGATCGTTATTGAAAAACTATCCGGTACAACTGTGTTCGATGTTTACTCTTGGGCTCGAACTCGCGGACATCGGCTCAGGAGACAACAGACTTGCCAACTGAGCTATATCACAAGCCCTTGAAGTATTTTTATTAAAAATTGCAAAACGTAAACGTTTTGACATAATGAGATGATTAATTGAATTGACAAATAAGTTTTAACAAAATTAGATTATATAATATGCCTGTATCTAAATAGTAATCTCGCTTTAAAAGGAGGCATTATTTTATATTTGAATGTATTTTTTTGAGGATCCTGAATAGTTCGCACCAGGTTAAATGAATAAATTCTCCAAAGGTAAGAAAAACAAACTCTTATTTTACTTTAAACATGGAGCCCTTGGAGCCAAAGGGGTATAAGTTAATCCAGGCTATTTTATCTAAAAACTAGGCAAAATCTGAGCATTTGATCTAAAAATTGACAACCAAAAATCCGAGCAATATCCGAGTAAACATGGCCAACCCCCAGGAATAACTCAACAAAAATCAAGAAAAAAATGGGAATTTTTTTTCTCAAAACTTGAGCAGATTTTGAATCGTATTTTAAGCTTCCAAAAAACCTTTCATTATTATTTTTATAAAACTTGCTCAGATAAAATTCATTATGGATGCTATTTAAAATAAAAAAAAGCAACATAATTTGTTTCTTTTTTGTTTGATCAGGAAAATAAAGTGAATAACTCCTGGCATTTCTCAATGAAATCCAGGCAACCGGGCCCGACCGTATTTTTCCCAAATTGTGTATTTTTCAAAAATTTGCATTTTTCTTTTAAACGTAAAAAATATTTAAAAAATCTAAACGACGGAAAAAATCGCCAGGTAGTGCCGTGGCATTTTAGTTTTTCTTGACGTCACAAAAATGTTTGTATCGAAATTTTTTACGAGAATGGCAGAAATATTAAAGAAAAACATGTTTTAGAACGCAAATGAAATCCGATTTCATTTTGATTGTGTTGTATGGCCTCTAATTTATCATGTTATGAAGTTTGTCCTTCAAAGATTGCATCATGTATTTTTTTTTTATTTTTTTTTTTTGATGCAGCTAAAACGTTCAAAAATCGAAACTAAACGAAAAAAAAATCAACTAATCTAACTGGTTATTTTTGAGTGATCTACTGATTAGCATGATTTTCATCCAACGTGTTCATCATAGACAATTCTTACGTAGAACAATTAACATCAATAAATAATTATGAACTCAGTTTACTGAAATACCAGTAAAAGATTGTGGTTTTGTTAGTAATAGTTGTTTTTTGTTAACTTTTTGTAATAGGGAGCTTAATCTGAACTAACTTGAACATTTTCATGGAATATTTTGGACTGATTCTTAAGTTTCGTAAACTTGAGCAGAGGTAATCCAGCTTTTTCTCGAACTTCTAAAAGACTTTTTAAAAGAAAAATTACTCGAAAATCCAACTTTATTATTACTAATCTTGAAGAAAAAGATCATTCTAGAATAACGTGCTTACAAAGTGGAAAATTTCCAGCAAATTCTCCGAGACATAAACGAAAAATGTAAGTTTTCTTGTAAATCAAAAAATGTTCCGTGATTGTGACGTCTCAGTAAGTACCAAACCTAGAGCAGGGCTGTCTAGCCACTAAATCCTTTAAATATTCCTCGACTCAAGACCAGATCCCTGCAACGTTACACGATTTGTCTATGTATCGTGTGACCAACATCTTTTAAATATGTGCTCGTGAATCTCGTTTTTAAGCTTTTTTTTCCTCAGATTTAAGCTTTTTTGCCTTGAGAGCATAGGAGACGAAAGCTTAAATCTGAGGAAAAAAGCTTAAATCTGTCAAAACGAGGGGAAAAAAGGGGAAATCTGAGAGATGTGCTCCATACGGTTTGAATAGCGTTGCCGCCGCATGCTCAAGACTAGCTTATTTGTAAGATCAGGTCCATTTGTAGTCGTATTAAAGTACGAAAAATTTCAGAAACTTTTGATTGTATTTTTTTCCGCGGTTCATAATGTGTTGGAAAACAATTACAACAAATTTTAAATTATGTGAATTTGATTGATTTGATCACTTTTTTTTATCTCTTTTGCTCATAAACAGATATCACAGATGAAGACGTTTTTAAAATGCTTTTCACACTAACGACCCAAATTTCGAAATGTTAATCCGGGTCGTGGCCGTAGGAACGGGGGCGGGAGGTAAGGTTGGAGTTTGGTGATAACCCCTTCCCCCAAGAGGTTCCAAAAAGCCAAGCAAAATGTTCTTCTCTTAACTCATAACTTAAAATAACATATTAAAAAATTGATAAACGACTAAAATGATTCAAGAGTAATAATCTCGACTCAGAACTAATGCCAAAACATCGAAATCTTTTTCCAGCTCCTCAATTCAGTTTTTCAACAACCTTCTCATTTTTTGATAGAAATTGGGTCCCGAATATCGAATTTCAAAAGATAAGACATGGCTTGCCAGATTGCCCAGATGTTGCCCATTTTTATTTACCTTATCTGCAAAATCATCTGCAAAATTTGAATTGATTTATTAAAAAAAATGCGTGATTCAGAATTGAAAAATTCGAAGCAGTTTCTTTATTTGTAATTTTTATCAAAATTTACAAATCGATTTTAATACAAATAACTGAAAAAAGAATTCATATTGAAAAAGCGAAAATTCAGAACTCAAATAATACGTTTCTGGTTAGGGGTTTTAATACAAATTTCGCTAGTTGGTTCATAATTTTAAGAAATTATTATCTGGAACTTGGGTTTAAAATTTATAGTCAGATTCGGAATTCAGCTTTTGAACTCAGGTTCAAATGGCAAGATCCAGATCCGGAGTTCAAATTTAAAAAAAAAACAGATTCAGGCTCAGCTTCAAGTTGAGTTTTTTTTAATCGAGATAAACATATCAATAAGAGAATTTCAAAAAGGATTCAAATTACAGAAGATACCAGTTTCGTAGTTTTAATACTAGATTCCAAATGTTTATATCAGTTTGACAGTTTAGACAGTTTGAAAACACGAACAGGCAAATTTAGATTCATTTTGCGGATTTCGTAATTTGAAAACTAGAGATTGTAATTTTTTTTAAATATTCACAGGATTCAAATTTTAAAATAAAATATTCATGAATTATTGTACTTTATTTTCTACCGAAAATTAAGCTGTAAATATATTTTATTGGTTTCCGTATCGCAAATTAAAGACATAACACCGTTTTAGCCAATTGAGGCTTTACAGACTGAATAAATTGTTCAAAACTGCTTAGTTATTTAAAAGCAAAGTTTTAAACTGAAATTTGAAATTTAATCGAGATTACGAGAGAAGAAAATCAATCTTATGTATTTAAATCGCAAACAAAGTTTCTTACTTTTATTTTACTAATATTTTTCTTTTGAAATTAATTAAAGGGTGATACGGTCAAAATTTGGTCAAGGGAAAACGCGTATAAACCAGTGAAATCGTTTATTTAAAAATAAAATTAATTTTTTTTTCAAGTTTAATTAGTATAAAATTCAGGAAAAATATTCAGTTAGGCTTCCGCTTTTCTAAATCCGAATTGCCGGGCCTTACGCTTAACCCCTGCCATCAGATTTTGTACAGCCACCTTGTCCACCTTCTTCGCCGCAAAAAGCTAGTTTGCCTTGAACTGCTGCTCGTCCTTAGCAGTTTTTTTTGTCTTCTTTAGGTTCCGCTTGACAATAGACCAGTATTTCTCAATTGGGCGGAGCTCTGGCGTGTTGGGAGGGTTCTTGTCCTTTGGGAACCACCTGCACGTTGTTGGCGGCGTACCACTCCATGGCATTTTTACCGTAATGGCAAGATGCCAAATCAGGCCAAAACAGTACAGAACAACCGTGTTTCTTCAGGAAAGGCAACAGACGTTTATTCAAACACTCTTTCACGTAAATTTCTTGGTTGACAGTCCCGGAAGTTATGAAAAAACTACTTTCAAGCCACAGGTACAGATGGCTTGCCAAACCAGATATTTCTTCGCGAACTTTGACAGTTTTATGTGCTTGAAAATATCTGCTACCTTTCCCCTTCGTTTTGCCGTATAAAACTCCTGTCCCGGAAGCTGCTTGTAGTCGGCTTTGACGTAGGTTTCGTCGTCCATTACCACGCAGTCAAACTTCGTCAGCATCGTCGTGTACAGCCTCCGGGATCGCGCTTTGGCCGTCGTATTTTGTTTATCATCGCGATTTGGAGTCACTTCCTTCTTGTAAGTCGATAGTCCGGCTCGTTTTTTGGCTCGATGCACGGTTGTAGACGATACACCCAGCTTATTTGCAGCATCTTGGAGAGAGAGCTTAGGGTTTCGCTTGAAACTACCGGAAACTCTCTTTGTCTTCTCAGCGGCTTCCGGTTTTCAATTTCCCCCCGATCCAGACTTCCTGGCTGTCGACAAACGTTCCCCAAATACATTAATTACATTTGTAACGGTTGATTCGGCAACTTTTAGCGATTTTGCCAGCTTTCCGTGCGAGTAGCTCTGATTTTCGCGATGCACGAGCAAAATTTTGATACGCTGCTCTTCTTCCTTGGACGGCATTTTGACAACTGAAGAGTAAATTCCACAATCAAAATAGGAGCAACATTCTACACACACACACACACATACACACACACACACACACACACACACACACACACACACACACACACACACACACACACACACACACACACACACACACACACACACACACACACACACACACACACACACACACACACACACACACACACACACACACACACACACACACACACACACACACACACACACACACACACACACACACACACACACACACACACACACACACACACACACACACACACACACACACACACACACACACACCTTCGAAATGAGAGGTGTTCAGGTTTTTTAAATGCAAAATTGAAAGAAATACGTCAAGTTGATATTTACCAAATTTTGACCGTATCACCAGGTTATTATTAGCTAATTTCGAAAGATAGGATTTGAAATAAATACCTGAGTTTGATAGTAAAATAACTCAAAGCTTAGTTATTATACAGTACTTATTTATTTTTTACACCCTTTAAGTATGAATTGTTCAAGCAAAACTGATATGAGAAAAAATTGTCATAAAAACCCCCCCCTTCCCCTATTAGCCAGTTCATCCTACGGCCCTGATCTGGGTCAATATGACCCGAACCGGATAGTTGGATTTTTTTCGCCAAATTGTGCGTTGATTTAAACGTGAAGGTATTTTTGTGGAACCTACATTTTATTGACATTTCAATTGATAAATGATAATTTAATAAACTGAGTCGATTTGGGGTCATTTTTGAATTTCTCAACCCTTGGGGTTTAAGAAGCTTCATTTTAGTCAAAAACTCATCCATGATTTCTTGCAAATTTTAAAGTAACGTTTACATGGGTAAATTTTAACTTTTATTTTTGTATGAGAAAATGGAATATTTTACACTAAAAATCAACATTATTTTCGTTTATTCTGTGGAACCGAGTCTGCTTATGGTTTTTGTGCCAATTTACAAATATCCTCATGGAAATTTTCCGCTGTACAACTTTGCCGCAGATCGTAACTTCGTATTTTATTAGATAAAAAAGTTTTAAGGTTTTGAATGGGGATTTTTTTGGTATTGAAAAATAATAAATTCAATTGACATCATTGCTGGGTGCCTAGCGAGGTTCGCATTACTTCTTTCTATGCGGTACTTTGCGAGACTCCAGCAGTGATGTCAGTTGAATTTATTTTTATTATTATTTATTTATTATTTTTTTTACATACATAGTTGTTCAGCGGAAAATTTCCTTTAGGAAATTTTTAAACTGGCTCAAAACTAACAGCTGGCTCGGTTCCACAGAAGAAACAAAAATGATGTTGATATTTCAGTACGAAATATTCAATTTTCCCATACAAACTTAAAAGTTCAAATTTACTCATGTAAACGTTACTAGAAAATTCTGCAAAAAATCATGAATGAGTTTTGGATCAAGACGAAGCTTTTTAGACCCCAGGGTTTGAGACATTTAAAAAAAAACCAAATCGACTCAGTCTAATAATTCAACCCATTACATTCTGTGTGTGTGACCGACAACAAATTGCAAATAATCCACAAAAAAAAATTCTCGATGTCCTTATTTTACGGTATCAAAATACAAACAACTGTGGATAAAATAACTTACATTTTGATCTTACCTTAATTTACTGCTTTCTGCGACTTCCATTTTGATAACTCAATTCGACAGATGGTCAACTTTCGTCAACCCTGAAACAGGGCAATTGACTATTGCCAAGCAAAACTATCACTGGTTTGAGCCTTTCACAGTATCACTTGGGGCGTAAATTTGCCTTCTCCACTTAACCGCTCCCCAGGGAAATTAATCTCAAATAAGAGTTTCTTTTGATACTTTGAAAAATTTCCTTCCGTCTTTTAAACCGGAGCACGTATTGAAATCACTTTTCCACCAATCAACGGCATTGTTTAGTTTTCAGCTAATAAAAGTACTTTTTTCTCTCACTTGTTGCAACTTAAATCGGTGTTACGCGGCACCTGTTCGGACATGTGCCAAATGGAATAACAATTTACTGCCCGGTTACGCACTGTTGCATGCTGAGAGAGACGGCAGTTTCCATTCTATTTCAATTTTTCACTAATTAATTTCCAACTGGAATGTGTGAGGAATTCGCTCGTTCCCGGCAGCTGATGCTATTCAATGCATTTTTGTCATTCAATTGTCGAGAAATGTGCAACTGTTACAAGCAGGTATATGCAACTGAAGTTTTTTTCGACTGGTTTCATCAATTGAAAAACGGTTCACAAAACTAGGAAAAACTGCTTTTTTCACGTCACGTCAAAACCATCCAAGCTGAAAATTTTAAACTGTAACTTTTGTGAAGCACGGCGGGCAAAAAAACCACACGAATTATCAATTAACACGTGTCCAACACAAGTCATGAAGTGTTTGCCAAACACAGTATTAAGTCAGCTCTATGAAAGGTTCCCTCCAAAAACCCTTTCCAATTTCGCGGGAGAACAATCAAAATAAAGAACCGATTGTGCCAAATGCCACCAATCGACTAAGAAGGTTGTTACTGTTGTGAATCGAATCCGTCCATATCCGTTTGATGGCCGCTAGCATACTGACAGGGACCGATGATGATGATGGTTATCAACGGCAGCTATAAGCTGGCGGCCTTCAGTGAAACGGGCCTGACTCTAGCTGGCTGCCTGGATGGAGATTTTTGTTTCATATATTTATTTTTTTGGGTACTCAAACACCCTCGAACCACCCCAATGAACCACCACCTCGCGATCGCAGGCGCACCACCAGCAACAACAGCAGCCCAACAACAAATTCACCCAACACTTAACACAACAACTGATTCGAGCCACCCGCCACCCCCAATCCAACCCACGAAGTTGTGTGGGGTTTTTTCGGCTGCTGTCATTAATGATGAACCGTACAAGGGGGTGCTCCCAGCGACTCACATCTTTCATACATTCCCGCTTCCATTCACTCCACTTCACGGTAGCTATTCACTTATCATCAAGCAGCGATTGCGAGTGGTGGTATCTTCTACCGGCGCGCCTGTTGCCATAGCTAGTGGTTCCCAATAAAGAAGCAATCATTTTCGGGCGACGATGGACGGATGTTTCGCATCGCGCCATGGAGATTGTCTCTCTAACCTAACTTACCTGTTGTTGATAACGAGATTAGTAATTGTCAGCGAAAGACGGACCTAGCTAAATATTGAAGGGCATGTTCTTTCGTTTCATCACTAACATCGAGCCTAAGCTCGTACATCAAGCTTTGATCTCTTGCAAGTGTTTCCACTCTATTTGATACGATGAAGAAGATACTGCACCTGTATTATTATTACAAGTTGATTGAAATAATAAAAAACATCCCCGAAATTGAGGATCATTTGGCTTTGTTGAAATATGAAAGATGTTTATGAATACCTACATTCTCAAAATGATCATTCTTGAACGATTTATCTAAAAGGCATTTGTCGTTAAATTTATCAACATATATTTAACCCTCTAGAGCCCAACCCCGGCTTAGAACGAGGTATACTAAAATCGGCTTAAAACCATAGCCAAACATATTTTTCCTTAGTTTTTGCGCAAAATATTTCAGAATATGTTAGTCTAACAACTTCGACTAAATAATGAAAACTGTTTGACAAGCAGAGTTAAAAACATTATGGATTGTTTTTTGAGGAAAAAATATATCCTAAGTTAGGTCTAAAGGCGACGTAAGGAAATAACGACAACAATTCGATAAATTCTAATAAAATTTATAAAATCAAGTGGTCTTATCAAAAAATTATAAAAATCTTAATATTGTGGTAGTTTTAAGGCTTAATGTAATTAATTTTAAGTAGTTCATAAGTTAAGACTCGAATGAACACTAAGTGTTTAAAAAGTCTCAAATAAAATTAAAAAAAAAAAATTCGATAAATTAGTAAAATATTAACTTTTCAGGGAAGTTGAAATACCTCAGTTATATGTGGAAAATTTTTAACAAATAATGTATAAAAATAAATAAAGCTATGAGTCTGTCTAAATTTGCTTGAAAATAGAGGAAAAATAGTTGGACTGTGTAAAAACTATAGGGGAGAATGGGGATACTTGATCCCCTTTTCTTATTTTCATCATATATTTTTGGCAAAATTTTGCAACTCACCGTCTTTTGTATTTTCTGACTGCTTGTAATTTCAAGTTTATATGCTCCAAAAGTTAGAACGATACATGAACCCGTAGATAAACTGGAAGCATTTTCGTGAGACTAAAAAAATTGTGATAATTTTTAAGTTACAGGAGACTTGATCCTTTACTTAAAGAGACTTGATCCTCAATTCAGAATGCCTTGACCCTAGGCAAAAATCTAGTTAAATCCGAAGATTCAAGGTCCGTCAACTATTTTTTGCCATATTATTCCTGTTTATAAGTATCAGACAAAGAGAATTTCAAAAGTTTGTCTACTACCCTATTTTCATTGCATACCTTAAGGCGCAATTTTCTGGTTTTTAGATAAATACAGTATTTTTAGTCCTTTTTAAATTATGCTTTCTAAATAAACATTAGTTATTGGACAAATATCAGTTATTTCATGATAACCAATGATCACGATCCATTCAGAAGAAAAAAAAACATTTTGGGCTCTAGGGCTATACCCATAACCTACATTTTGGAAAACTTCTTCTTTAAAAAATAGAGAGTTCCCTATTGCTTTGAAAATATGACAGAATGAAGTACAAATTATACTCTGATGATTGATATTTTGGGATAAAAAATTTTAGTATAATTATGCTATGTGAAAAACATTTTAAAGTGATAAGAAAAGATCATTAAATCACATTTTGTTAAATTTTTCAAACAAAGCTCAATAACTCGAATTATATTTTTTTTAAATTGTTGAAAAAACAGCATCCGTTTCAATTTGGCACATTTTTCAAGAATATTTGATATTTGTAAGACATTCCTGATTCGCGATATAGCGAAGGAATCAAGTATCCCCAGGGATCAAGTATCCTCACTCTCCCCTAAACAAAAAAGTACCTAAAGTTAAATTCGTTTGCCTCTGTGGTTATGCAATTTATGAAACATTTTTTCCTCATCTATAAAGTTTTTTGTAGAACAAAAGCTGTTTGTTATCATAAAACTAAGCTTCTGCAGCAAAAAAAAATGGGTTACAGAGGGTAAACACAAATTGATGAATTGGTGAAAGTAAGATATGTAAAAGATGTTCCACAAATTGTATTATTTAATGCCTGCTTTACGAAACAATTATTTTTACACACAAAAAATGACTCGCAGAAGTTGGGTAATGGATTTATTTGTGACCGGTTAAATAGGGCCCTATTACATAAAACGAGTCGTGTGGTGGGACTTAAAAGGTCTCACGTACTCAGCTACGATCGTTCCTGCAGCAAAAGGAAGCGAAGATACCATTCGGGGTAGTCATGTCGGGATTCTAGCTTGGTAGTTTCTCAATCGGCCATGCCTTGGTGGTTAGAAATCCTGCGGAAGTGGTTGCTGTGACGGGCGCGAGTTATTATGAAGCGTTACCTAACCGGCACACGTTTCGGGGTCTTCCGTACCAGTCTGAAGTTGGCAATAGAGGAAAAGGAGAAGGAGAAAAAAGATAAAGCAGAACGATGATCAAGGAGAAATTGAGGAAAAATTGAGAAAGAGGAAAAGGGTGAGATGTATAAGTGCATGAGCACACCCTACCCCTTGATGTAGTATCATAGGGTGAAACCAAGGGGCACAACTGGCACACGAAGCCCAAGGTGGTTTTAGTGGGACGAACCCACTCACGGCAGCAAACACCCGGCTGTTATGGTTTGAAGTCAAATTTCCATCTTGTAACAAAAAAAATACATAAAACGAGTCGAGTAACTCGGTTCGACTCCAATCACTGTCGAGTCGAGCAAAATGTCGTATTACGGTAGTTGAGTGAAACTGATCAAATGAATTTGAGTGCTGTTACAGTTGATTTTGGAACCTTTTCGATGGTGTGATTTGAGCAAAAATACAGTCTAAAAAGCCAACCAATGTTTTTTGTAGTCACGGGCTCGCAAGGCCCGCAGCTAACCCCACTATCTCGCAGGAGGACCGTCGTGATGTTGCTGTTTTGGTCCCGAACACCACCAGGACGTTGTTGCACTCCGCACGCCGCCCCTGACATGGAGAACAGACGCGTACGAAGGCCCCTGACTCAGTCTGCATGCGGCCAGAGCATCCACCGGGGTTGGGTACCCGATCTCCGCTAAGGTTGCTCGCACCCCAGCTAGCACCACGGGGAGGTAGAGAATCGTAGTTGCAGACAAGAGGTGATGAAACTTATCCGGTACAAGTGTGTTCGATGTTTACTCTTGGGCTCGAACTCGCGGACATCTGCTCAGGAGACAACAGACTTGCCAACTGCACAGATTTTTTTTTTGACTATTACGTGTTACTGAAAACTGCAACCTTTAAAATAAATCACCTGTAACTAACAAAACCTGTAATTTTAAATTGTTTTCCTTGAAAGTTAACGAAGTTTCATTTATTATTACAGCAAATGTCCTGTAAAAAAGTTGTACACTGAAAATTAAATGTCACGTAATCATGTTTTCGACCTGTTAAATTACGGTAAATGTCCTGCTCCTTTTTGTTACAGGACATTTGCGTAATTTTACAGGAAATATTTTTAGCTGTGTGAGCTATATCCCAAGCCATTCAAATAATAGTGCAGGGGTGTCATAGCAAAAGAAAAATAGTAACAAGGGATAATACTACAATAGATTAACTAAATGGTCGCAGTGAACTCTCTCCCCAAGTGAAAAGAAACGGTTAATTTAGCAGAAATCGCAATAGCATAAAAACTAACCTTCACATCCGGTTGTTTAGAAATCATTAGTTCATGTGTCTTCATGTAAAATTTCCTAAAATGGAAAAGAAATAAAAGAAAAAGTTTTTACTTAGATTCAATTCAAATTTTAATGATAGGTTACTGGAAAAACAAATCCTTATGCGCTTCACAATCCTTCTTCAACTTTTCGATATGAGAAAAAATTAAAATGTCAAAATGATGAACAAAGACTACTTCGTTGAGATATTCACCAAGGGGTACTACCCCGATACTTCGTTGAGATATTAAATATTATTAAGCATCACTTAGAGCAAGTTCACTGGTGTTGGGAAAATGTAATAGAAATTTTTACACTTGTAGCACATTTTGAAAATTTTACCATGCAAAAATCTTTTCAAGATCTTGAGGCGTTTAAATTTTGTACAACACTGTTTCTATTTCAGCCGTATGTGATATAAAGAGACTCCATATACTATAGGCTCGTTAATAGAACACGTGTTGTAAAAATACTTGAAGGCGATAGATCTTGAAATTTTTTTTGAATGGAAAAGTTTTCAAAATGTGCTAAAAGTGTCAAAATTTCTACCACTTTTTTCAACACAACTTGCTCTTATGCCGTTTTCGTTTTCTCCTCTTGCGCAGGGCAAAACTTTGTCTGAATAAACAAACAACATCATCATCCGGGACGATGCAAAAGTAATAATTTAACTGATGCTTTCATCCTGTATTTTGAAAGCAGTAAACCATCCTATGCTCGTTGCGATATCTCAGAAACTATTGGAGTTAAATACATGAAATTTTCTGATTTTTCTTGAAGTGGAAGTTCTACAGTTTCCCATTTTAAGATTTTCGAATCGGGTTACTAAAGTTACCCAGCAGAAAAAGGCCAATCATCCGGTTAGGGTCATTGCTGTTTTGGTTATAAAATCAAAACTTTGAAAACGGTTTTCTTAAACAATACCGTTTTGAATTTATCTAAGTTTCTACTATCGGATGCTTCTAAAAAATTGTGATCTGATTTTTGTGGTCTTCAGAAACCGACCTTAAAGTCAAAGTTTCCTTAAAAAATGGGTGTTTAGCAACAAAGATACTTTGCTGGAGTCGTGTTGAAAAACTTTTGAATAACAAAAGCCAATCAAACTCCGATATCAAATTGAGTAGGTTTTCCAGAATTTTTCCCACGTGCATCCGGGCCGGGCTATTTTATCTAAAAACCTGGCAAAATACGGGCATGTAAATTCAAAATGTTCATCTCAAAATTCCCAAAATTCCCATATTATTTGATGAAAAAAAATTTGTCTTTTTTATCAAAACCTATCAGCAGATTTTAAATCGTAATTTGGGCATAAAATTTGTTTTTTGGGCGCAAAAATGAAACATTAGAAAAGCTCGATTTGAATTTTCGGTATAATTTTACGAATAAGATGAATAAATCCCCGCGAACGGCCCAGACCGAACAACTTCCAAATTGAGTTGAATTAAATATTCGGGCAATTTTGGAAAGCTTAGACTAGATGCTTTACAGATGACACTGATTGACATCTGAGTTGAAAAGATCGATCTACCGGAGATCGTCCAAGATCGACCAATCCTAGTTGAAACTACCCACTCAAAACTCACATTTTTCACATTTTTTTAGCATAATTCAGTACTGTAAAACAGTTCAAACAATTTTAATGCAACTGTACAACTGAATTATCATGCTAATGCTTATGGTATGGGAGAGTGGGGAATCATGGGCCACTTTTTTCATTGTTCCATAACTTCTTTATTATTAAAGATAAAATGAAAATAAAAAATGGTATGGTTTTCTACATTTTCAAGGTATCACAAGGTATTTTTTTTTAATTTTTAATTAGTTATTTTTTCCCAAATTCTGACTGTTTGAAAAAAAGCAATATTTTTAGGATTTTGAAAAATGGTGGGGAATCGTGGGCCACCAAATCCAAATTGACCAAATAACATGCTAAGTTTATAAGTTGACCCAAAACTGTGGTTTCCTAATTCATTTCTTTATTTTAAAGCAATTTCAGATGATGAAATAAAATAGAGAGCTGTGTATGATCGCATAGATTCCAAAACCTGGCTCGAGAACGTTTTGGCAAAATTTCTTATATAGGATGGACAAAATATTTTGCATAACTCTTCATTTGGCATAAGAAAACTTTACAGATTGGTAAAACGTGTTTTAAGTTCTGAATGTGTATGAAAACATAAAAATACAGGTGATTCATGATGTGTGGCCCACGATTCCCCACAAGCTATGATTTGCAAATTGGTTGCGTTTGTGTGACTTATTGCTATTTCATCAAAAATTCCTTTTCCACGTGAAAGATCATGACAAAACTAAGATCATAAGCCTATGAGCATATTATTGTTATGCACTTTAGGTTCCCCATCGATGAAATTAGCGGGTGTTTTTTTAATTATGTAATTAAATTTTTCTAACTCTTTTAGTTTGATAAATAAAAGAAGCATATGATGCATATTTCAGTCAACAACATATAGGAATATATGCTCACGTAAAGCGACGACGATGACAGTTGGTTTGAGATTTTCATCTCAACACACATCTGAGATATTAAAAGTGGCCCACGTTTCCCCATGGCCCACGATACCCCACTCTCCCCTACATTTATAGCCAGATCGTGTCAGCATCCCGGTGAGTAGTAAAATACATTTACTACTCATTTTTACTAGGCCTGGCGTACTGTGCAGTATTGGACGCAGGCAACTGGAACACTGGAAGAAATTCAAAATTTGAGAAGATGGTATGGTAAATATAAAAGAATTTATTAGACAAACTTTTGTACTTACAAATAACGGAGCCAAAAATTTCTTTGAACGCTCATTTCCCTCCTTCAACCTAGCTAATAAATGCATTTAGTTAAGGGGGGGGGGGGGGGGGGGTAGGGTCTAACACTTTAAAAAAATCGATTTTTTATTTTTTCATTTTCTTATTGTAAAACATTTCAAGAATGTTGTGTCAAATTTTCAAGTCAATTGAAGCAAAACTGTAGAAGTTATAGGCCTTTATCTCCTCCTAACTAATACTGCAAGAAAGCAAGAGCAGAAACTTCAAACGCGTTTTTCTCGAAAGCACATTTTTAAAGTCCGTGGACATCGTCATTTGAAAACTACTTATCCGATTCTTTTCAAATTTGGAACATATTTTCAACATATAAAATACCAGACCCCAACGTTTTTCTTTTTTGATTTTTTTACTTTGGGGAGATTTTAGAGGTGAAAAATGGCGGATTTTTAAGTGAAAAATCGTAGTTTTTACTTCAAACAGCCACAAAAATTTCATAAAAATATTTTTAAGTGAAATAAAAACGTTGGGGTCCAGAAAAACATCTATTAAAAATATTTTGCTCTGATTTTTTGACTTCAGATGATTCTGTGCTGAGATACAGTGTCCACCGCAAATCCTGTTTTCTAAAAGGCATCCTCGAAAATGCTCTGTCACCGGCTCATTTTTCAATATTTTTCTACGAAAAAATTACTAAATGTTCTTTTAACAATGCTTTGTATAATGCAAAAAATTTGAATACATTTGTTTGAACGATAGCTCTAGAAAAAAAAACCTGAAAATGGTGTTTTATTTATACCCGTTAGACCCTACCCCCCCCCCCTTAAGCTTGCCAGATTGCCCGGTTTTATCCGGGTTTGCCCGGATATTTGATGCAAAATTTCGAGAAAGTCCGGTCCGGCCCGGTTGCCCGGATATCGTGAAAAAAGTCCGGATATTGCCCGGATTTTTTCACAATTTGCACGAAGAACCAAAGAAGAAACCAAAAAAAAATCAAAGTTTTTGAGTAAGTTTCAGCAAAATCGATTAACGGTATGGAAATTTTCAACGGTTGTTTCAAATAATTTTGCTGATTTACTTTTATAAATTTCTAAATATTTAAGTGTTCCAAAAAGTTTTTGGAAGTCTGCAATTACATTAATAAGTTATTAAATTTTTTTTCCTTTTTCTCTTTGCTTTTATATATAATAACATTTAAATTTTGCCCGGTTTTTGCCCGGGTTTTGGATTTGAAAAATTGAAATCCATGCCCGGATTTTGCCAGGTTTTTTTGAAAAAATGCCCGGATTTGCTAGGCCCGGATGGGAGTGGAAATAATTCTGGCAACCTTACATGAAGTGCGTATGCCATCGCACCTTTTTTTCCAATCGCAGCACTCCGAACAGTTTTCACAAACGCGCACGTGAGTCACAAAGATAATATGGGTGATTGGTGATAAACATAAAATGAACGAAAAGCCACCAGAAATAGAAAATAGACTTTAAAAACACAATATAATTAAAACCATGCAAAATCCATTGATTGAAAGGACTACGTTTAGGAAAAAACTGAGCCAGAAAATGCTGGAAACTGTAGAAATCTGAGATACTCAATGGATTGAAAGCTTGGTGATTTCCATAAAAAATTTCCAGAAAAAAATAATTCTTTTCAATTAACATTTAATAATTAATTATTATGGAACGAACTTATCGAATAATCTTTGAGCCTTGAAATTTTATCATCGATTCAACTTTCCAGTCAGCTCTTGACGGATTCCCGCTTTACACAGCACCTAAGAAAAACAATGCTCAAAGTCTTTACTTCGCCGAGGGAGACTGTTACTTTCCTGACGATCAGTTTTAAAGATTGACACATTTGGAAGTACGTTATTTTTTTTTTTCAAGTTTTAAATCAATTTAACCACCTCAATATTAAAAAATATTCTTTTCCCTGACGGAGTGAAAATTAAACGCGTCCGTTGCCAACGAATCATGGCCTCCTCGTTGCATCAAAAACTCAATTATCAATTACAAAACCATAATAGTTTCATTTAGCCAAGAGGTTCCTCAAACAATCTTATGATTATAAGGAAATTTTTAATCTCATTACTTACACTATTTTAACAAAAAAAAACTATTTTTTTTTTGTTTAGATTATAGTCGTTTTACCATCTTTATGGCATTCGCGACTTTATCAACGTTGGAGTTGGCGGATCGTTATTGAAAAACTCTCCGGTACAACTGTGTTCGATGTGTACTCTTGGGCTCGAACTAGCGGACATCGGCTCAGGAGACTACAGACTTGCCAACTGAGCTATATCACAAGCCCAAAAAAAACTATTGAAAATCCTATTTTGTATTTTTTTTTGGCATAAATAGCTTAAATCTCGCGTGAACTTCCATTACGTCATATGACACATCTCAAGAATTTACAGAAAACTGTTGCCAAAGATATCAAAACAACTTTCAAATTTGTATTTCACATTTAGAATATGTTGTCCAGGCTACAAATATACTAACTGAATAGAATATGTGACTAGTTTATGTCAGTTTTTGTATTTTTTCGTAATAAACCTTTTTGTTCACATTTTGTTTCATACGACGTAATGAAAGGCCTGCGAGGAATAGAGGAATAGAATTAGGAATAGAATTATTTCCGTTAATCTGTGTGAAAAGATGAGTTTTGAACAATACAACTCATCTGCTGCTTTTAACAGATTTTAGGATCCATAAAATATAAAATGAACTCTCATATACCTACACATTCAGTAAATGAAAATCATTCATATCCTCCCGGGAACAGTATGCATTTGCAAATGATGCAAATTTATCTGGAATGCGGTTTATTTGTCTCATTGTTCACAAATTGTCTGCTCTGGTGATAATGAGAGGTCTGTCTATTACAGTCAGATGATAAGCGTGGGTGCCTTCGTTATGACATGGCTGTGTAGCTCTTACAAATAGCATACTGTAAGTAGGTTAACATTTAAGCGACTCAATAAAATTTACAACAAAAAAAGACAAAAAATTAAGTTGTGATCAATTCTGTGTAAACACATGTTATCTATTAAGTTTTACAAGTTGGATTTAAAATAATTTTTCTACTTGTATGAAACCGAGTTAATTGCAAACAGCAAATATGAATTGCAAAATAAATACAATGAAAATTTAAAATTGTATTTGTAGAAAACCGAAAACTTTATTCTAATTTAAGAAACAAGTAGAAACAGAATGCCTTGAGCACCTAACATTTCCTTTCACAGTATTGTTCGGTTCAGAACATTAAGTTGTCATCACATAGTCATCACAAAACACACTTTATCGTGTGACTTCTGTTCACTTTACTAGACAGACGCAGAACGCATAATTAGCGAACACGTGTTTGTTTTTTGATATTGTTTACAACAAGGGCTAACTCAATGCAATCTTAAAATAAAAATAAATCTTGGGTTGAAAATTACTGATATGATATAACTACAAGAAATATAAAAGTCGTAAATTTGAGATTGAGTATGGTATTGTAAATTTTAATGAACAAATCAACACTTTAAATTTTTTTTTTCACAAAGTTTACTAACATAATGTTTGTGTAAACAAAGAAAACCTACCGAAAAGGATCAAAATTGTACGTAACGCCAGAATAATCTTGGAAGGACTTATCCGTTTTTTGCGAAATCAATTATAATTGCTAATCGATTTTTAACACCACTTTTCCAAGTAGTATCGCAGACAACGTCTAAGGAAGAATAACAAGATGGGCCTGCTTCTTTGAAGGATTAAATCTTCAACTCATAGCAGCCTAAGGAACGTGCAAGGAAGCGCAAAACTTCAGGCCCAAGTATTTTCCTTCCGGGCAGACGCTCCCCTGATTTGTGTCCTGTTTTGTTTTGCTAGGGATGGATGTTGTCGTTGCCTGTCCTTGCGACATAATTTCTAGCGTAATGTGCGAGGGGGAATGTGTTTACCCAGACTTGCTGGCAGGAACAATCTGATTTTGAAGGTACATAGAGAATAGATTGAAAGCCTTTCCAGGGTGGATGCATATAATCGGGGTAAACATTGAGATACCGCACTATATTTTAGAGTGAAACTTCGAGGATTAAGGCTTATTGTTGATAGAATCAAAAGCATTTTCATACAAAGATTAGAAAATAACGTGTCTTATGTCACCACAACATTTGAAATCGTACTTTGTATCCTCATTTACTTATGTGAGAAGTGATGTTTGGTTTAGCACATTCAAGTATGAAAATATTTTATTGCAAAACTTTACTAAGCCCAACCTATTTGATTAATTAGCGATAGAATTTTGTTTGGAGTTTTAGTGGAAATGCCTTTTTGACAAATTGACTAATCGAAGCGCTCACGGGTTTCTGTTGAAAAATAAGGTTTGTTAAATTTTTGATCAGAGCCTTAGTATAGTACTTAGCATTTAAAAAAAAGTTTCTAGAAATTTCAGCGTCTAATGCTTTAATTTCAAAGAAATTCATGTTTTCGTTACAGTACTAGGAAGAAATCAATGACTGCTTGCTTACTTGAATAAATCAGTATAGGTTCCAACTACCCTCAAAACAGGATAAAATTAATTCCACAGTCGATTACATTTCCATCATGCATGCGTTCCACTTTGACGTTTCACGTCAATCCTATGCATTTTTGTCATCTCTCGGGAATATGACGTCGTACTCGTTGAACTCTTTTAAAACGTTATTTATAGAGTTTCGTTCAGAAATAGGGATTTCACCATTGACCTTCACTTTTGAACTACTGTTTGACCAAATTTGACGTTTTAACATTTGTGACTTTTCAGAATATTGAATTTAAGAAGATTCATTCGAACAGTCGTATTTCAGATACAATCCAAAATATTTATATTTCCAAAGTTTAAACGAGTAGTTTTTGATAGCTACACAGCCATTGGGATATGACATCTGAACGAAGTACAAAACATAAGACATAAAAGCTATCCAATGTACCACCTTTGAAGTATTTTTAGAAAATTTGAAGAAGAGTCATAAACATATGAATAAGGGTGTTCTAAAAATAGGCTTTGTTTCAGAATCGAAATTTTTGAAGCCAATTCTTTCCATTCAAACTCATTTGAGTAGCTCTAAGCAGTCGCTCAGCTAGTCTCAAAATTGTTTGGAACTAAGACATCATTTGTACTAGATGAACTGCAGAATCTATTTTTTCGAATCTAATTTTAATGCACATGATGCATCGATTGCTCGACTTGTTTATTTTTTCTTAATCCAAAAGTTATTTCACACATTTCCTTCTAAGTTATGACAGAGAAGTTATTAAGAGTCTATGTGGTTTATCTATAGGTGGGGTCAACTAAAAACTTTAGTGTTAGTTCGTTGTATTCATACAGTTGTTTATGAGCGATTGTGACGTAACACGACGCCGTCGCGGTGGCAAGAGTTCAACGCATCAATGAAACCGTAGCAACGATCCAGAATGTTTGTTATTGACGTTACCATGATAGAATGTTACTAAATTTTCGAGATGCCGTCGTGTTGTGAATGCAAAATTATTCTTGATGCGGTTAAGATTGCAATTGTTAAATTCATTTTTCGGGTTCTCGAAATAGTTTAACGGATTCAGCTGCCAAATAATTCGTTTGCTCTCAAAATTTTGTCCAGAAAAACGTTTCCTGAAATCGGAACCAACGACAACGATGGGTAAAAAGTCCCTATAGAAAAAGCTATAGCATCATTGGTATGTTTAAGATACTGAAACGAAAACTTTTTTTTCTTTTTTTGAAAAGCTTTTGTTTCAAAAATTCAGAGTTTTTTTTTATTGTGAGTTTATAAAAAAGTTGATTTATAAAAAGTCCGGTGCCAATATACTATGCAAAAATCATGATTACATTTCGATTAAGAGCTCAGGTTTAAAATTACACATTTTAGATTTTCCATATCAGATTTAAAACGCAAATCAAAATTTCACATACTGTATTCAGGTTCAGTTCAAAGATCTCATAGTTTGATTTAGAGAATAGTGCCAGTATCTCGGGATTTCGAACGAATTTCGTAATTGAACGACTCAAAATGTACACACAGTACAAGAGGTGTTAGATTTTTTTAAATCATTTGAAAATTGTCTAATCGCTATTGCACGGAAGGATACTGAACATGTGATTTGACTTTGAGCACATTCTGATTATTCATAACTTCCAATCGATGCTCGAGATCATATTATCGAGCACGTATAAAAACTGTCGTCGCAAGGCGACTCCAACGTCGAGACGCACTTGAACGTTTGTGACGTAGCAATCAAAACATTGAAAAAACTGATTCTCACACTCGTGCAACGGTAGTCTTGTCCGCACCTATAGATAAACCACATAGATTAAGAGTAGGGCAAAGTCTTTCTCTCTCAATTTAAGTAATAGATATTTAAATAAAAATCGCATTTTTTGCATAATTTCCCAATAGCTGTTTTCCAGAATTCTGCTTTTAAATTTACTTGTAGGTATACGGATTTTACTTATTGAGTTTTTTCGGTGAGTGATACAACTTTTTTAAATTTACGTAACGTTTCGGGTTACTTTTCTTCACCCATCTTTAGGCCTCTGAAAATATTTACTTTTATAAGAAACTTAAACATTTATAGTGAAATTCCTTTTTTAGAAATTACAATACTTCACTTCATTTACGAAAAGTAAAGCAGCACAATTTTACTTCATTCGGCTTCTTGTCGGTTTGTTTACTGTCTCTCCTCTCAGTTTCGATCTGAGACCAGGGTTGTTACCTGTTTTTCGAAAAAGTTTGGAAGATTTTGCAAAAATGTCTGAAAATGTCTAGATATCTGGATAGCTTACTTTGGAAAGCGGTGACCTTTTTTTTGGTCGCCAAATCTCAATGTTGCAGATAGACACGAATTGTTTGTTCCTGTCACTATCAGTTACGTGTTTGGTTGACTCTCAATTTAACATACATCTTCGAACCGTTTGCCATTATTAAAAGGTTTCAAACATTTCTGAATTCATTATTCATAATTCATTCATTCATTTCCTATCATTTCCTATCATATTATACCAAGATTATTTTAAATTTTGTAGTTTCTTAGAACATTTTATGTCCAGACCAAAAAGTCCGGAATTGTATGGAAAATAATGTAAAAGTCTGGAAGTCTGGAAACCTGAAAAAAACTCTGGAAGATCCAGAAAAAATCTGGAAGGTTGACACCACTGTATGAGACCGTTGTAGGCAGGGTAGCCAACATTTTTGTTCAAAAATAAGGGACTGGTGAAATAAAAACCAGAGTACGTCAAAGTAACGGAAATTTCGCTCAAAGTGATGTCCTTTTTTTGGTCGTCGCTCCCCATTTTCACTCTTATATGTGTTGTGAGCCTACTTGGTTGAATAATTCTAGCGAGTCAAAGCAATTGAAAGATTCCCTTTAATTCCTTTTTTATTAAGGGGGGGGGGGGGGGTAGGGTCTAACACTTTCAAAAAAACGATTTTTTTTATTTTTTCATTTTCTTATTGTAAAACATTTCAAGAATGTTGTGTCAAATTTTCAAGTCAATTGAAGCAAAACTGTAAAAATTATAGGCCTTTATGTCCTCCTATCTAATACTGCTTCTTCTTCTTCTTTCTGGTATCTTGTCTCTTTTGGATGACATGAAAATAGATGAGGGCCAGTATCTCAGACTATATGCCCTATCTAATACTGCAAGAAAGCAAGAGCAGAAACTTCAAACGCCTTTTTTTTCGAAAGCACATTTTTAAAGTCCGTGGACATCGTCATTTGAAAACTACTTATCCGATTCTTTTCAAATTTGGAACATATATTCTACACATAAAATACCAGACCCCAACGTTTTTCTTTTTTTGTTTTTTTTACTTTGAGGGGGATTTTACAGATAAAAAATGGCGGATTTTTAAGTGAAAAATCGTAGTTTTTACTTCAAACAGTCACAAAAATTTCATAAAAATTTTTTAAGGTTAAATAAAAACGTTGGGGTCCAGAAGGACATGTATCAAATATATTTTGCCCTGATTTTTTGACTTCGGATGATTCTGTGCTGAGATACAGTGTCCACCGCAAATCCTGTTTTCTAAAACTTCATCCTGATTCTAATTTAATGATTAATGGCATTTCGGTGAAGTATGCATTCTAACAGGAAGAATTTCAAATGAAAGTAATGAACATTATAGACGGATAGATTAGATTAGGAAGCATGAAAGGTGTTGAAAATGAGCCAAGAGCGTGATTTGAGAAAACTTCTTGCCGCACAAGACCATTTGTCCCACATCGTATTATTGTCTAGAAGAAGCAAAGTCGATAGGCTGACTTTGCATTGATCTATACAATGATACATGGATGGATCGAAGCACGTGTTTTTCGTACGTCCGATCGGGGTACGAAAAACACGTGCTTCGATCCATCCATGTATCATTGTATAGATCAATGCAAAGTCAGCCTATCGACTTTGCTTCTTCTAGACAATAATACGATGTGGGACAAATGGTCTTGTGCGACAAGAAGTTTTCTCAAATCACGCTCTTGGCTCATTTTCAACACCTTTCATGCTTCCTAATCTAATCTATCCGTCTATAATTTTCATTACTTTCATTTGAAATTCTTCCTGTTAGAATGTATACTTCACCGAAATGCCATTAATCATTAAATTAGAATCATAAACCAGCGGTGATAATCTGTTAACACAAAACTTCATCCTCGAAATTGCTCCGTCACCGGCTCATTTTTCAATATTTTTCTACGAAAAAATTACTAAATGTTCTTTTAACAATGCTTTGTATAATGCAAATAAATTTGAATACATTTGTTTGAACGATAGCTCTAGAAAAAAATCGTGAAACCTTCTGCCACCCACCTCCCCCCCCCCCCTTAATAAGAATTAACCGGAATCTTTCGATTGCTTTGATTTTGCCACATTTTCACTTCAGCAATGGTACATAATCTAGTTCCTTACTTTCCATTTTTCCATCACATTCGCAAAAATCAGGCAAAATAAGGCATTTTTTCAAAAATCAGGGAAATTCAATGGCTTATCAGGTTGTCAGGCTGCGCCTCGAAAAATCAGGCAAATTCTGAAAAATCAGGCGCATAGGCATCTCTGCTTCCGAGTGTCATGCGGATATAGTCCGCAGGCGTTCGTTGCCGAACGGCAACTGAAAGGATGGTTGATGGTGATCGTTGCCAGATTTCAAACCGCTCAAATCCGTAGGTTCGACGAAAAACGAAAAATGTACTGATTTTGGCAAAACGAAACTTGATTTCCGTTTTTTTTGGTCGTCAGATAGAATTTTCGTTTTACAGCAGAATCCCTACATTTTTTTTTATTCGAATAAAATCCGTAGATTTTGAACATCGATCTGTAGATGCGTAGAAGTGCTTAAAATCCGTAGATCTACGTAGATCTGTTGATGGTTGACATTTTTTTTATCAGTTTCTTCCTCCGTTCATGGGCTTGGCTTAGGTTGGTGGAACGAACCGAACCACGCAAGATTGAGTCTGTATCTTGCAAGAAGGATTGCCAATTTTTTTTTCAAAATTCAGAGACATGAGAAATTAAAATCAGGGAACATGGATTAACGGAAACTTTGGTCGAAGTGAGGACCCTTTTTTGGCCGTCAACCCACATTTTGATCTCCGCTAATGTCTTTCGCAGTTCCGTACTACTCATTTTCAATCATATTCACAAAAATCAGTAAAATCCGGGGGTGAAATTATGAATCCTATTCGATTCGAGATACTCTTTTCGAGTTTAACTCGAATCGAAATAGAATCGGTATAGCGTATCTCATTCGAGTTCTGCATTTTTAACGTACTAAATTTCGAGTAAACCGAGTAGTAGATCAACTCGAAACGTTCCATTCGAATCGAACTCGTTCAAGATCGGTAATGCCAAAGTTGGTCGAATCGAACGAAACTCGATTGTTTCGAGCTTTATAATCCCGCCCCTGCTTATTTAAAAAAAATCAGTGAAAACCGAAGGTTCATCAGGTTATCAGGTTAAGCTTCCGAAAATCGGCAAATCCTGAATATTCAAACACATTGGCAACCCTGGTTTTAGGTAGTTAGTTTTCCTACTTCGGTTTGTTGATCCGCTGTTCACTCCTTACCTCTTACTTGGATGTGTAGGGTTTCGGCAGCCTCTTTGGTTTCCCGAACTTTCAGATTCCGCTCGAGTACTCTTGGTTTCTTGAAATCGAAACAGTGCTGCGTTTCTATTGTGTGTTGTGCCAATCCAGATTTTGGTTAGTTTTTTGCGAATAATTTTCCATTCTCCTGCAATCTTTTTCCAAGGATTCTACGTGTTTGGCCAATGTACACTAGATCTTGGCATGGGAAGGAATAGACCACATTTCGTTGTTCTTCTTTCGGAATAGGGTCTTTCATTTGAGTGAAAATTTCGTGTTTTATTTTTCATTTCGGTTTGATAGCTGGTAGTATAATATCATGCTTAACTAGTATTTTTTGCAGTGTTTCACTTGAACATTCGTTATTCGTTGCTCATGTCACTTGAACATGGTGCATTTTACTTCTAGGTGTTCGTTTAGAAAAGAAATTAATTGATCAATTGAAACCGTTAAATAACTGCTATTAAAATAGTTTTTCATGAGTTTCTGACTGTAAAACACGAATAATTTTCAATTTAAAACACGTTCAATTTTGATGAACTAATGCGCGATGTTATGCGAAACATATTTTAAAGATATTCTGGGGAAATTATCTGGACAAATAAAATAAAGGCCACAAAACTGCCTTTAGTAAGGCTATGATCATTAAGTATCCGGGCACTTTATTTCGGTGATAGCTACGTTAATAGAGCTCGGCTATGCAAAACTTTAGTAGCGTTGTGTTGGTTATGAAAAGGACTATCTTGCCTATTTTTGACAGATTTTCAAGTTAACGTGTGTTTGAGATATTTACGATGCAAAAAAGCATGGTTAAAATAATTTTGCACAAATTTGCTCCTTTCACGCATATTGCGCCTCGAAAATGAACTGTTAATTTTTTCTAATTTTTTTTCGGACCAAATGGTTAAGAAGTATAAGGAGCCACTCTAGGATCCACACTAAGTTCAAATCAGCCATCGGAGTGCAACCCTTGATCTCAAATATGGTATAAAGTCTGTGGTTATTGGAGATAACTGAATGCAGACTTCTTAAATAATGCAAAAAATCCATTTCCGGCAGGCAAAAAGTGTTGCTTGACTAGTAGACAACAAGTAAATAACTAATAATGATCAGTTCCAAAGATCGTAATCTGTTCATCCGGTTTTTACGCAATATGACAGATTTGTTCTGATGGACAAAAAAATTTATGTGAAAACCGGATTTAAGAGATAAAATTATTCGAGAAGCCTTCTCGTGAGAAGGTTCCAACCAGATTCCAATTGCTTTTCCAGGTGAGTTTGTGTAAAATATCATGATTTTGCAAAGGTTTTGCTTCTATAGTTATAAAAATAAATCAAAACATGACTTTAAAAGGGTGCAATGATAAAAAAAAATTATGAAAAAGTTAGGGTATTTCTTAAAATCATTGATGTATATATTTTTAAATATTTTTACATTAAATGTCATATCAACACCTTTGTTTTCTCCATAGAAAGTATTAGATATTTTCCTCATTTGGGGCTCACTATACCATCATGTGAAATCATTATTGCATACTTAAGGTGTGTATTCGAAAAAAATGCAACATTTTATTTGGTAAATTACTTTTGAATACATGAATGAATTTTGATGATATTTCCAGTGAATCTACCTAGTAATGAAATGTTTGCATGTTAAATTTTTGAGACGATATGTTTAGTAATTTTTGAGATAGTTTCCAATAAAGAAATTTACTGACCAAAATTTTTGGGCTGGATGTGAAAAATCCAGGAAAGTCTTAGTGGGAGACTAATGAACAGCTGGAAATGAACTACCCGAATAAACTTCTTATGGAAAATCGTAAACATTCTATCGAAAAGTGATAAAAAAATTCAATTTTCCTGTCTGGTTCATTCAACTATGTATTAAACACGTCTGACTTTATGTACACAAGGTGAAAAAGCTGCCCAACGTAAAAATAAATAAAATACGGTGGTCAAATCGTGCACAAAATATTTGGATCGCTAGAGGGGAGATATTCTGAAAAAAAAAATTCTATTCGGCTGTGAAACACTTCGCCAGAAATTTTTCGTTGGAGAAAAATTAAAAAAAAAATGATGTCTAACACTTGAGGTGGCTCACGATCTGTGGAAGTTGCAAATCAGTCAGTGGTACATAATTCTTAGTCTTGACACTATTAATGGCAAAATATACAAAATGCCTCCAAATGCGACCATTTTTTATGCATAGCACTTTAAAAAGTCTAACAAAGTTGATTCTCAGCGTTAGTTGTATCTGAAGGAATCTGGAGGAATGATAAAAAATAACGAAATATTACATTATTGATTTATTTATTTATTTATTTATTGATACTTGTAAAGTAAGAAAAAATCCTTATCAATTATTGCAATCGGTTTTCAAAAAGCTAACTAATCCTAAACTAGCCTAAACATTAATGCATTAATTATTTTCTCTGTTGAACCATAACATATACTTTTCACGAAACGTTGCAATCGAATTAAGAGATTTTAAATCGTTAGGAAGAGTATTCCAAATATCAATACTACGTACAAAGAAACTATTGCCATAATGTGATGTATTATGGCTGGGAATGACAAAATTAAGCCTACGACTACTTCGGAACGGAACTAATTTCTCAAAAAGGTAATGTGGTTGGGCGAAACGAACAATTCTAAACAAGGCAATACATGACCGTACTTTTTAAAAACAATTAAATTTACATCCTATCAAATTACTCTGAAGATGAGTTACATTATTAGATAGATTTAATGAAATTCTCATTAAATACCATCCATGCATTCAAAAGTTATTCACAAATAAAGTGTTGATTTTTTTCACTCTCTTTGTGTACATTTATGATTGCAAAGCTTGTAGGAAGGTGTGTGCGAGTGGTTTTTACGATGTCTTTACTGCTATTTATGGCGGAAGATCTGGGAGGTTATCAGTTATCAGATTATTATCCCAGATAAATACCTACCCCTACCTTCATACCAAGTTCAGATGCGACATCCACCCCCGTTGTATACGTACGGGGGCGGCAATCAAATTCCAAAGAAACCAACCTGTTGACAAACGACTGCCGTTCCATGTGTATTACCTATTCGTCCGAGTGTTGAATGATAGTAATAAACTTAGATTACGGTCGTCCGTCGTCGGGAAGCATTGTTTCTATTATGATACATGGCCATTAAGAGCAATCACGTGCCTCGTTTGAGCCACAAAAAGATAACTGCCGCGGGTTACTGACTGACATATACAAATCGGGAGGCATCGGCTCATCAAAATAGGTATTCGGACTGACCAGAATTTAATTAGGGTTTGTTTGTAATTATTGTTCGAAAAAAGCTACAAAAATAACGAGAAAATAGCACGTTCTCAATGAATATGTATCAAGATTTAAATGTTTTTTAAACAGAGTCTTATAGCAAAGTTAAAAATGCTTTGGTATAGAGAGCAACAAAATGCGGATTCATATCCTGCACTGTGCCGACAGTACTTCTTACATTTTCTAAGACCAATGCTCTGAAAATGCAACCCATTCTGAGAGACTTACTTTTCAACTTATTGGAAACAACCCAAAAAAAATCCAATTGCATTTGTTAAAACTAGAACCTCAAATTCTTTTCGGATTACATAAATATCTGCAGAAGCTAAATAAATAATTATAAAAATTAAATAAAATGATAGTTGTGTTCGGCAACACTGAAGATAAATGCAAAATTATTCCTTTGGCCAGGTTTCAAATATTCGGCGGGGGACTGAGATAAAGAGAGAAGATAAGTCAATGATCTTACAGATTGTGCTGCCAGTGATTGAAATTGTTGTAAATTGTGTGAAAATGAGGTAATTTCAGTTAAAATGAGAGAAACCAGTACTCTGAGAGTGACAAAATGTATGAATTGTTGCAAATTGTGAAGCAATTGTGGAATTTTGTTCATTACAACTCCAAATACAAATAATTATTGCAATCCCCCGATATCTGGCAAGACTAGGCAAAACATTGAAAACAAAGTCGGTCATTGATCATTTCTTGAGAGCAACAGACTTGTCTTAGTGAATCTCTGAATTGAGATTCATAAGAATCCTTAAATCACGACAATAACGAGGGGCCGGAAAGGAGCATGAGAGCAGTTGAATACCATCTCCACACTCTATTGTGCAATCTAAGTTCCCTTGAAAAGATCCAACCGCATGCATGTGCTGCATCATTGAGGCGTACAATTCTAAGGTATACCCGGCTAGCATTTCATTGATGCCAAAACTGCATATCTTCATCATATTATTTATGTGTGCCAGGTTATTTCCCGACCGGGATTCGATCTCATGACCGTTGGCTTAGAAGACAAAGATGCTTTCCTCTGCCACGATCGGTTTGCGTCCAATTTTGCTTGGCACAGATCCGTACCAATTAGCAGGAGTGTTTCTATTTGGTGGACTTCCACATCATCCGACTCTTCAATGAAGTTTCCTAGTTCGTAATGTTTCAGTGGAATTCTCTTTTAACTGCATCTGCGTTAGCATGGTCTCCTATAGTGTTCCTGTTTGTCTAAGGACGTCGCGTAGTGTTGCATGCACCACTGACAGCCCTTTATTTTCACCGATTTTCTGGGAAATTCCATGGTTGTTCTTGGATGAGCGAAACAAGAATAGTACCATATGTGTTTTAAGAGATACTCCTCTAGTACTAAGGGATTCAATATTTGAGCTATAATACTTCAGCAAACTGCTAAGTTTTTTCATAAACATGACGCAAAATTATGAAACAAACATTCTGGGTTAATTTTGAATCAGAAAAGCAGTTTGGAATTCAAAAACTTTATTTGTTTTTTTGTTTATCCGATGAAAAATTTAAGCCAAATTGGTGAAGAAAATTCTGGTGAATTTCAATCATTCATTTTATAAGACCAAACACTTCATGTCAATTTTGAATGAGAAAAGACACTTTAAATATTTTTTGTTTCACGTCGCATTCTTCAAATATAACTATTAAAGTTTTTAATTATTTTTAATGTTTATTTTGGTTTTTAAGTCATTTTTAATCATCAAATAGGTTCTATAAATTTGTCAATAACCATAAAAATATTTTGGAAACCGTGATTTAACCATGTTTAAGGAGTTATTAGTGATAACTGCTGATAACTTATAACTGATGAATCCCAGAAATTTATATTGACATTACTTTAAAATATTAAAGTAATGATTTCACTAAAGATATCAATCTAGTTTAATATCCGCATTTTTTTTTGCTCAGAAGACAAATTTGAAGAAAAATAATAAAAATAATGCCTACTGTTGGGAACCGTTCTCCAAAAATAGCGAAAAAAGACATCCCAAATTACATTATGTTGTAGTCCAGAAATGTGGAAATCTATCCAATATTTATAAGAATGGAGTTATGTGGATGTTTTTATCTCTAGTTGAAGACTAAAATTTTCAAAAATTGTCATATTTTGCGAATTCATCCCATATAAAAAAAAATTCATCAACAAAAACTAATTTTTATTCAATTAGGTATAATAGATATTTTCAATAACCATCGTAAACATGTTGGTATGAAGTGATTTGCTATTATTCATTTACGACAAACATTTTGCAAAAAAAGTTGAATCGGATAGCAGTTTAGTCAATTCAATTTGTAAATATGCCTCCAAAAAGTTGAGAATATGCTAATTCGAAATTAACAATTCGAGATTATTTTTTTTATTTATGTAGTATTCCGTCTCACGACATAAATTGACGAACATAATTCCTAAAATTCACTCGGTCCATAACAACCGTTCTCCAATTCCTCGGGCACCCCACGTTCGCCAGATCACGCTCCACTTGGTCTAACCACCTCGCTCGTTGCGCCCCCGCTCGTCTTGTTCCTACCGGATTCGTAGCGAACACCTGTTTTGAAGGACAGTCGTCCGGCATTCTCGCTACATGTCCCGCCCAGTGTATCCGGCCAGCTTTCACCACCTTCTGGATACTGGGTTCGCCGTAGAGTCGCGCGAGCTCGTGGTTCATCCTTCGCCTCCACACTCCGTTCTCCTGTACGCCGCCAATCTCACGGCTGGTGTCATTGTCTGCGGTCACCAGTGAGCCGAGATAGACAAAGTCTTCGACTATCTCCAGCTCGTCGCCGTCGATCGTGACCTTGTTATTACTGGACAAGCGGGTTCGGTCGGTCTCGGATCCGCAGGCCAGCAAGTACTTCGTCTTGGACGCATTAATCAATAACCCAATCCTCCCTGCTTCGCGTTTCAGTTTGCGGTAGATGTCTTCCACCGCCGCAGATGATCTGCCGACTATATCAATGTCATCGGCAAAGCAGATAAGTTGACTGGATCTGTTGAAAATCGTGCCCCGCATTTCGCCCACCGCTCGTCGAATAACACCTTCTAGTGCCACGTTGAGCATCATGCAGGATAGACCATCACCTTGTCGAAGCCCCCTGCGCGATTCGAATGAACTCGACAATTCACCCGAAATTCGCACACAACACTACGTTCCATCCATCGTCGCCTTGATCAGTCTGATCAGCTTCCCGGAAAAGCCGTTCTCGTCCATGATTTTCCATAGCTCGTTACGGTCGATCGTGTCGTATGCGGCTTTGAAGTCGATGAATAGATGGTGCGTAGGGACTTGGTGTTCCCGGCATTTTTGGAGGATTTGCCGTAATGTTAATATCTGGTCCGTCGTTGACCGTCCCTCCATGAAGCCGGCCTGATGACTTCTCACGAATCTGTTTGCTTGTGGCGTTAGGCGGCGGAGTAGGATTCGGGACAGCACTTTGTAGGCGGCATTGAGGACAGTGATCGCTCGGTAGTTCTCACAGTCCAATTTGTCGCCCTTCTTGTAGATGGGGCATATTACCCCCTCCTTCCACTCCTCCGGTAGCTGTTCTATGTCCCAGATCCGGACTATCAACCGGTGTAGGCAATCGGCCAACTTGTCCGGGCCCATTTTGATGAGTTCAGCTGCGATGCCATCCTTCCCAGCCGACTTGTTTCTATTCAGCTGGCGAATGGCTTCCTTAACCTCACTCATCGTTGGGAGTGGCTCCTCTACGTCGTTGGCTACGCCGGCGATGTACCTTCCCCCACCGTCTTGATCTCCTGCATGTGTGCCGTTCAGGTGTTCATCGAAGTGCTGCTTCCACCTTTTGACCACCTCACGATTGTCCGTCAGGATGCCTCCGTCCTTATCCCGGCACATTTCGGCTTGCGGCACGAAGCCTTTGCGGGATGCGTTGAGTTTCTGATAGAACATTCGTGTTTCTTGGGGACGATGCAGCTGTTCCAGCTCCTCGAGCTCCTCCTCCTCCAGGCGGCGCTTTTTCTCCTGGAAAATTCGGACTCGCTGCCTCTTCCGCTGTCGGTGATTTTCCACATTTCGACGGGGGCCTCTTTGCATTACTGCCGCCCGCGCGGCATTCTCTTCGTCCATCAACCTCCTACACTCCTCGTCGAACCAGTCGTTCCATCGAGTTCGCTCCACATAACCGATGACGTTCTCCGCAGCACTGTTGATGGCTGTCTTGATGGTATCCCAACAGTCCTCGAGAGGGGCTTCATCAAGCTCGCCCTCTGCCGGCAGCGCTGCTTCGACCGATTGCGCGTAGTCTGCCGCGACCTCAGGTTGCTTCAGTCGCGCGATATTTAACCGAGGCGGGCGCCGATTGCGTGTGTTGTTCACTACGGAGAGTTTTTGGGCGCATCTTCACCATCACCAGATAGTGGTCTGACTCGATGTCGACGCCTCGAAAGGATCTGACGTCGATGATGTCCGAGAAGTGCCGGCTGTCAATCAAAACGTGGTCGATCTGTGATTGCGTTTGGTACGGTGATCTCCAGGTGTACTTGTGTGGGAGGCGGTGCTGGAAAAAGGTATTACGTACGGCCATTCGTTTGGAGGCGGCGAAATCTATCAGTCTGAGGCCGTTTTCGTTGGTCAGCTGATGCGCACCGAACCTTAAAATTGTCGGTTTAAATTCCTCCTCCTGGCCGACCTGAGCGTTGAAATCCCCGATGACAATCTTGCTATCATGTTTTGGGCAACGGTCGTATTCACGCTCCACCTGCGCGTAAAATTCGTCTTTGTCGTCACCGGTACTTCCGAGGTGAGGGCTGTGCACGTTGATGATGCTGATGTTGAAGAACCGGCCCTTGATTCTAAACCGGCACATTCGTGAGTTGATCGGCCACCACCCGATCACGCGCTTTTGCATCTTTCCCATCACTATAAAAGCTGTTCCAAGCTCGTGTGTGTTGCCGCAGCTCTGGTACCGTGGAGCACTTCCAGCATACCTCCTGCAGCGCTACGATGTCGAATTTGCGGCTCTTCAATTCGTTGGAGAGGACTTGGGTACTGCCCACAGAATTTAGAGATCGGCAGTTCCATGTTCCAAGTTTCCAATCGCTAGTCCCTTTTCGTCGCGTGGGTCTTTGCCGATTTCCATCCAAAATTTGTTGTTCGTTGTTCGTTGCTTATGTTTTTTTGTAGTCACAGGCTCGCAAGGCTCGCAGCTAAGCCCACTATCTCGCAGGAGGACCGTCGTGATGTTGCTGTTTTGGGTCCCGAACACCACCAGGATGTTGTTGCACTCCGCACGCCGCCCCTGACATGGAGAACAGACGCGTACGAAGCCCCCTGACTCAGTCTGCATGCGACCAAAGCATCCACCGGGGTTGGGTACCCGATCTCCGCTAAGGTTGCTCGCACCCCAGCTAGCACCACGAGGAGGTAGAGAATCGGAGTTGCAGACAAGAGGTGATATGACCACTACCCGAAGGTTGGGTGTGTGTATGGGGTCTCGAGTTGCACATTGTCTACCGTTCGCTAGCCAATTCGAGATATCTAAAAGTAAACTGATTCACAATAAATGGGCGGTCCTTCAATTGATACTCCATACCAGTGGTTTTCAAAAAGGTCCCTACCGCCCCCTTGGGGCCGTTGCATGCTTCCAGGGGGGCGGTGAGCTCAATTTTGAAATTTGGTAGAAGTTGAAATGGCTCAGGGGGCGGTGAGGTCGAAATCACATCACGTATCACGAAACAACGTAGATTTCAAATAATAACGAAGTTCGATGCAAAACAATGACATTACGTCACAGAACTAAACATCAGGTTCAAGATTAAAACATGTAGAATTTCACAGAGCTGCAGCTGCAGAGCCAATTTTTTTGTTTAAGTATCTTAATTTATTTCTTCTAAAATTTTTTTTAATTGAATGACTAATGGCATTTCGGTTAACTATACATTCTAATAGGAAGAATATCAAATGAAAGTAATTAAAATTATAGACGGATAGATTAGATTAGGAAGCATGAAAAGTGTCGAAAATGAGCCAAGAGCGTGATTTGAGAAAACTTCTTGCCACACAAGACCATTTGTCCCGCACCGTATCATTGTCTAGAAGAATCTTCTAAAAATGTATCTAAAAGATTATTTTAAATTGTCACAGGATGTGTATATACTCTACACGTTGGTCATGTTTGGTAAGATTATTTTGGTTTATACTAAAAAATACTACTAGTACTAAAGTACTTTTGAAAGAATCTGTGAAAAAGGCGTCATCTGTGATTTAGTATTTTGATCACAGCAAGCGTTGAAAACTTTTAGGGCTCCATACATTAGCAACCATTTGCACAAGTTATTTAACTAATTTATTAGAATTTAATTTAAATTTTAAGACCCGTAAATGCTGCATAACTTTGAACAGGACTCCAATTTAGATATCAAAAAATAATATTATTTTTTACGGCTTTACAGTAATAAGTTTGTTTTCAATAATGCAAATTAATGGTGATCAAGAATTTTGTTTACCAAAATTTAATATATATGATTTTATATCATACAAACTAATTAATTAGTTCAAGTAATTTTCTGGGAAACTTTACATAGAATTAAGTGGAATTATGTGTTTCCTGGAGGTTATATAATATGAAGCGCTTGGAGCCAAAAGGGTATAAGAGTATAATTTCGAGAAAACACGCTTTTAAGTTGTTATGTTTGGTCATTTTCCAGACATTTATTTTTTAAAAATTGCATTTTTTTCGAACGAGATAGTATGTATATACATTACTAAAAATCTGAAAAATCTCATAATATAGTTTTTCGAAATGAAGAGTTAATCACCGTAAATTTGTTTAATGAAATTATTTTATCGGCTATATCGGTGAAATTGTATATTCTTTGAGAAAGAATATTTAAGAATTGAAAGAATATAGACGGATAGAAGATTAGAATAAGGTGAAAGATGTTGAAAATGAGCGGGAGGGTAATTTTAATTTGAAAACTTTTCATCACATTTCATCGTTTTGTTCCTCACGGGCCTACTACCTTGCAGTGGTTGATACTGATAGAGTTGTAGCAACCACCACACAATAGTAGGCCTAGCGTGGTTCGTCCCACAAGCGGAAACTTGCAGTACGAACGAACGTCTATGTTCTTTCAATTCTTAAATATTCTTTCTCAAAGAATATACAATTTCACCGATATAGCCGATAAAATAATTTCATAATATAGTTTGAAATATGAAGAATCGTATGACGTTATTAAATCAAAATCGACCATTTAAACACTTATTATATCCCCTGCACATTTGGCTCTGAGCGCGTCAAACAAATTTGAATGAATTTTGAGTTGAGTCTTACAACAACACAAAGCCAAAAACAAATGGTTTTGACGATTCAGAATAGATTTTTTTTAAAGATTTTCTGAAAATTAGCCCAAAGGGGCGTTGAACTTGAAAATTTTGCAAAAAGGGGCAGGGAGTGGAAAAAGTTTGAAAACCACTCTTCTTTACGGTTTCTCCCTTTCTTCCTTTGACCAGTTCGTAAAAAGAAAATTTCACTTATACAAAATTTTACTCAAATTACTTCAAATCATTTATTTGGTTTTTTTGTGACAAATTGATCGTTGGAATCTTGTCACTGTATATTTGTTTGAATAATTATGTTGTTCCTGCGAGATACCTTCTAAATAAAATATAATGAGTTCCAGTCTCGGCCACGGCACACATAGTCCTACTCTTTCTGTGGGCTGGTGGTGTTAGCATCAGTACGATGCTAGCCATTAAACCCTTGACAGATTTACGCTTTAAATGACATAGTCTTAAGAAGAATTTAGATCTCTTCAAAGAAACATGAAGTTTCACTGAGATCCTATATGTGTGTGTTCGTTTTAAATGTTTGTTGGGTATCATTTTCATGGTTTCGAGAAGTCTGGAAATGCCGGAACACGGTGAAATATATGGATAATCTTGATCGCTTAAAATATCGACTTTCGCTTAAAAAATCGACTTTTTGAACCACTGTGCGGCGCTGAGACTAAACTCCATACAATTAGCAATTATTGCGGTACAATCCGCGATGCCTATTCATGTAACGGTGAGAATGTAGCGATCCACCAGCGCAACTTTCATCCAACTGTATGTAGATAGGCTTGCACGAAATCAATTTTTGATTAAAAAAAAGTCCCCTGGCCACCTTCGAAAACTTCTCGTACACTTGGAGTTGGATGGGTTCACAGCCTGCTTATAATCTCCACAAATTTGCACTCTATTTTCAGATCATTTTAACTTGCACCTTGGGCTAGAGCTGTCCTAAGAATATAGATCGATTTGTTTGTTCGAAAAAAAAACAGAATCAGCTTATGCCAATAGTCGTCTTTAAATAGTATCCTTGACTCTTATAATAAGCATACAAAGTAAGAAACTCTCTAAGCTTAGTAATAGCAGTAGATACATACTTCAAAACGTAATGAACATGTCAACATCAATTATAACATTCTTCTCATTATCATCATTATCGAATCACTTTCTTCCCTTAGACTTGATGGGAATTACCATCCTCGATAATGGTTCAAGCAGTTTAAAAAGAGTGCCACATGATTACGAATTCATTGTGCAGAATCGATGGCACCCTAGTTATCATTTTAGCAATGCAATCCAATAAAACCTTGCCGTGATACCTTGCCTGATAGCTACATATGAATTGGACATTCCGTGGCTTGAACAGATAACTGGTTTCCGTTGACCGTCTGCTGTCTCCTACTACTTACTATCTGTTGAGTGTTATCATTTCTACGGCAAGGAGCGAATCTGGTGGTTGCATAAATTTCACTCAGAACTATTAATCGATTTGTTGACCGAAAAATTTAATCCTTAACAACGAAAGGTAATGGATTCGGCGGAAAGCAGCAAATTGAGGTACTTTCATCCAATTTGCTTTCTCAAACAAACCACAAACAATTGTTTTCTTCCAGTGATGGCATTTCGGCGCCGATGTGGATGTTTTGGAAGCGCAGACGGTATGTCGTGGTGATGATGGCCTTTTTGGGATTCATGAATGCATACGCCATGAGGGTAAACATGAGTGTGGCAATCGTGGCCATGACCGAGAATCGAACCGTGGCTCTCCAGGATGGTACTGTGAAATATGTGTGTTTGCGTATCTGACTGAGTAACTGTTTGTGATCGATTTTTTTTATCTTGTGCAGGAGCAATACTTCGATTGGAGCTCGGAGATACAGGGATGGATATTGAGTTCATTCTTCTACGGCTATCTGATCACTCAGGTACCGGGCGGATATGTATCCAACCGATTTGGTGCTAATAACGTGAGTAATTTCTTATTTAACATAGTGACTTGAAGTAGAATTTTACTTTAAATTTCATGCCTTTACATGTCACTCATGTCAGTATTTGGTACCTACTAATTTCTTGGCTATTGCTTTGATGCTACATTCCATTCTCGTACAAAATGATAGGTACATAGTTGGTTCCTGTTTTATTACTCTCGAGGTACAGTTTAGTGCTTGACGAAATAAATCCGCATTATTTCTTTTCGAGTGTTTTCTGTTCTGTAGGAAAGAGCGACCTGACTTTTTAAGTATCTAAAGCAGGATCACGTTCGGCGGTAGCTTTATCTAAGGCTAAAAAGGCAGCATCGTTCAATATCAAGATTCATGTTTGGCGACCTTGATTATCGTGATTAAATTCTAAGACCTTTTTATTTTTCTCTTAGGAGGCAATTTTGTATGACGCGTTTTTGGATAATGTGAGTGAAGATCGTAGTTGTTTGTCAGGTTATCAGGACATTGCTTAAAATAGATAATAGTCCAGATGAGAAAACTTTTTCTAAAGGTCCCAGTTTATCATCTTAAGATAACGTGCGTATCAAAACCAAAATTATAGGAATATTGCAAAAGATTACTAATTTTATTGTTGTTTTATTGTTTGGTTTGGAGTGTTCGAAATTTGATGAAAAATATATAAAGATTGTTTGATTCTTCTGCTCGTCCAATCATGGTTGCTCTAGTATCTAATAGAAACTTTTGACTTCTTTCAACATCAAAAGATAACTTGCAAATTTTTAATTTGCGGGAAATTTTATCCTCGAAAAAAATTTTGAACATTCCTTGGACATTTTCTTTACGGTTAGCAAGGTACAATTTCTGTTCCGCACTGAAAGAACCCTACACATGAACGCTACGTGAAAATGTATATGCATTTTTGCTACATGAGATTCACATAGATTTCATTGAAATAAGAATGTAGGATTTTTATTCGTATCATTTAAATAAAAAATGTTTTTTTAAAGAATTTTAATATACCACATAATTTTTACATAACATTATGTCATTTTTTTCACTTCAACAACTACACTGATTATACTTTCAGTTTTAATTTAATTGACACAATAACTTCTTCCAAAAATGGCATTTCCCGAAATTTATGTGCCTCCATAGCGGTTATCTGACGTTGTAGCTGACCCGATTTCTCTATTCTGTTTAAATAGAATAGGTTGTAGATAACAATCAAACATCTAATGGCCCATTAAGAGTTACGTGAATATCACATAGAATGCACCCATTCCGTCTATACTTGGCGGGTCATTGGATTTTCACGTAAATCGAATGTGTCTTCATTTTGGCAGAATATAATTATGTGAATTTCACGTAAGGATCAAGTGTTTTTTTAATGACCTCTAAATGATTCACGTAAGTCAAGCAAAAATTCACGTAATGAGCGCCTACGTGAAAATCCAAATGAATTTAACGTTTCTTTTTCGGATGAGTGTGGGATTTGTCGACCTCGGGAATGTAAAAGATAATTCCTCCTGACCATGTTTGCAATGATGGCACATTTAAATCGGTATTTTCGAACTCAGAAAAATCTTTTTTTATTTGAAGGGAAATCCGAAAAATAGGTATGAAAATCGGTATTTTGGTGTGATTAAAAATTGATTTACGGTAGTGATTCTGAAATTTTTTATTAAATTTTTCCAATAAATGCCTATTATTTTTACTCAGAAAATTTTTGCAAACTTTGGATTTTCAAATTTGAGGCCTTTGATCCATAAAAAGGGGTGTGTGAAAGCAAATTTCGAGAAAACACGTCTTTCTGTTGTTGTGTTTGGCCATTTGCCATACGTTTTTCAAAAATTTGTAGGGACCGCTATTTTGGACCGCTTTGGAAAGTGGCTATGGTATTTTCTGGCATAAAAAGCATATGTTACAATTTTCCACTGCTTTATCCGTTCATTACGAAGATCAAGGCTTTTTCTATCGAAAAATATCGTCGTTTGTTGCAATGTAACAAGATTAAAGCCTTGAAACGCGTTTCTTCGATAATTACTTTGGTCGGTATTTTAGACCACCCTTTGGACCTATTTTGGACCACCCTTAAACTAAATAAGTTTTTTTTTCTTAATTTTGCTATATTTCAACAGCGATTGATGCGCAATTATTCGATTTATTCAGATAATTTTGTCTTTTCTTATTGTTATCACACTGAAATCTCGACGAAATTTGTTCTGCAGTGTTTAATAGTTGGCTTATCTTTAGGCTCAATTTTCAGAACGCAAATCTCCTTCAGGCGACCCAATGATAAGTTGAGAAAGTCTGACATCATGAACTTCGCGACATCAATTGATGCATTTTGACTTCCAAAACCTTAGTGGATTTGTTTTGGCTTCAGTTCTGTAGATAGATTCAAAAAGATTAAAATGTGCGAGATTTATGCTATCTTTTTAGCCATCTAAGTCATTTTTTTCACAAAAATCCAGTTTTAAGTTTGATGCTAACTTTGTTCTAGGATAATTTTTTTTGTCTTTATTTAAGAGGATAAAAATTATCGTTGGAGCAATTTTCCAACAGTTTTTTTTATATTGCATTACCACATGGGCAGAAAAACTAGATTTTTAGTACTTTATCGCTTGTAAATTTAACACATTACAAACACCTTTTCCCAAGTTTTGAAACATATATAACTATAATTGAATATATTATTTGATAAAATTGTTCTAATATTAACTGAGATATTTCAACTGTTAGAAAAATTAAACTCGTTGCATATTTACCGATTTTTAGTCGTTTTTTTTTTTCCAAACCTCTCCTTAAGACTGGTTTTATATTTCGTTTGCTCTCCCTACCCACATTTTTTTTCTTAGAAAAGCATTCCTGAATGCACTCATTTTACTGGCAATCCTAAATGGTTGAAACTTTTAGACCAAACTTTCAATAATTTTTCCCGAAGCATAAAAAAACAATCACTTATTAAAAAATTGGTGCAAGTCCAAGTTTTCATGTTATGAGGCTTCTTTAAGCTGTAGCTTTCAACAACTGCTTGTCAAACAGTTGCCATTGATGTAGATTGTTAAATTAACATGAATCAAAGCATAGTGCACAAAAAGTAAGTTAAAACTATGATTGGCTTGGTTTTATGCCGATTAGGCATAAAAGGCCGATTGGCTTTGGCGAGTTGATTAAATAAAATCATGCTTAAATTCCAAATTTTATTCATAATGAGTGATTGAAATAGTGTGCATAATTCTTTCATCTCGTCGTACAACGTCTTATTACGTTCATGAACATTTAACAGCAAATTAAATACCCAGGTTATGTTGAGTGGTCCAAAATAAGTCCCTAAGGAATAAAGTAGGACCTATTTTCGACATGGGTCAAATTTCGATTAAAACCAGTTATTTTGCTTTTTCGAGCTTGCAAAACAGTTTTTACGTGTTTTAACATAGCTGTGAACATGTTTGTATTTGTAATATTCATCACAGCTATGCAGAAAACCTCTTGAAAGTTGACTCCAATAATGGCACGTCCTCCTGAAATGGCCCTCATTCGGTCCAACTGTGAAAAATCAAAACCTTATTTTCAATTTTCTCTCCGTTAACATCTTACTTAAATAAAATTTTAGATGTGATAAGAATCATAAGAAGTAGCTTAAACTATATTTGTCGAAATTTTTATGAATAACATGATTTATGAAAGAAATATTGGCAAAAAGCTACAAGGTGGTCCAAAATATGTACCCGGTCCAAAATAATTCCGTTACCCTATATAGAGGTGGGTTTGAGATATAGCTCAGTTGGCAAGTTGGCATCAGTTGCTTCCTGAGCAGATGTCCGTGAGTTGGAGCCCAAGAGTAAACATCGAACACAGTTGTACCGGATAAGTTTTTCAATAACTTTCCGCCAACTGCAACGTTGATAAAGTCGCGAATGCCACAAAGATGGTAAAACGACTTTAATAGAAACAAAAAAAAAACCCACAAAAACATGAAAAATTTGATCGGCCATATCTCAGCCATTTTATTGCACATTGGAATTCTTTTGATCTCATTCAAGAAATCGTGAGCAAAACCTTCTTTGTATGTGTTTGACATAATGTTAATATTGATTTATATGACTTAAATTCAGCTTAAAGTTGGAACATTTTTCAAAAACCGAACTTAAAATTCAAACCCAGTTATCTCAGGGTGGATGGGCCAAATTGCTGAATTCGAGTTGCAATTCTTTTTTCGTACTTATTAAAATACATTTGTTTAATTTTGTACGAAAAATTTGCAATATACACCCATAGAAGAGGTTGCAGAAATCCAATGCCTATTTAGCACATCTCTATGCCGATAATGCGCTGAAATGTGCACTGTGCCGAAGATGATATGTTTGAAAAACCGTAACTGGCATAAGGACTCGGCTCCCAACTAAAATGATGCATGACCACTACATTCAAGCAAAACAAGAAAAACATTTTATGGGATTTCGTTCCTATTGGATAATTCATCCCAGAAACAAGAAAATAAAATTATAAACCACAGCGCCCGTAGGGAGAATCGAATTCACATCACTAACCAAATGGTCTTGCCAGACCGACATCTTAACCAGTGTACTATTTGAGCTTCATGCAGGAAGAGGGATATTTGTCATAGGCATTCTGCCACCGATCAATCACAAAAGAAACGCACGACAGTGGCTTCCCAGCGTTTGGCCTCCTTTCAAGGTATTCATTTGTCTTGCGATGGAAACGGGAAAGGGAACGGGAGTGGAGGAAACGGGAAACCCATTGAATGAGAACTGTGCTTTGCTTACTGCCTGCTATTACATACACACGCTACATATACACAGCTGCTAAAGCCGGGCAGCTTGGCCGGTGCTTGTTTGCCGGTAAATTGAAGGAATATATTCTTGTTGCTTTTGCTACATACACACGCACAGCTTAGCCGTGGTTGTTTGCCGGCAAATTGAATTGAAGGAATGTTTTTTTTTTTGTTGTTGCTTTTACTGCATACACACGCACAGCTCGGCCGTGGTTGTTTGCTGGTGGATTGAAGGGATTGAATTAGACGGATGTTTTTGTTGTTGCTTTTGCTACATTCACACGCACAGTGCTCGGTTCGCTGGCTGCCTGGTGTTGGCCGGTATTTATTTCCATCCTTCTTCGTCTTGTGATGCGATAGGGAGGGACGTGAAAGCGTTTTTATTTTGTTTCTTTCAGACATACGCAATTCGGTTAACTTGGGAGATTAATGACGGTAGGAGCAAATCGAATCAGCACCGATCGCGTTATCTTCTTGTACCAATGATGCTATGTAATTGACTCAACCCCCTGGCAACTTGACGTTTCCCATACAAATCGCGTGTGCCAGTTTTTTCTGGTTCTCTGGTTCTGTCAAATCGAAAATCGAGCTACTCAACATGTCGAAAGGACCCATATTGAAATTTGTTTTCTGTTACTGGTTCAATAACTAAAAAAAAGTTTTGAAATTAGAACTTTTTTCTATGTTTTATGTGAAGTGAATCTGTTTTCAAAAGTTTAGTCTAAGAAAACGAGTAGAGCGTTAATTTGTGTGTCCTACATAAGGTATAAAAGTTCTGGACTGCTTTAAATAAATTACTGATATCCAGTAGTTTTTTGGGACAAGTTTACCTTCCACCGAAACTGTTGAAGACACTCAAGCACAATAAATGTAAAATACAACACAACCCTATCAAACATTAAGAGATTTCCCTAAAGTGCGATGCATATGAGCATTTTAAATAACAAAACAATCACATTATCGCAGAACTTTTGCCATTTTATAGAAAAACTGTTCCTACACAATATATAAATCGGTAGAATATTGAACAAGATTAACAATTTTGGTTAAAACTTTTTTTTATTCATTCAAAAGTTATGAATTTGCCTGATTCTCACTACATTTAATAGTGTGCCCTTTCCATATGCATGACTCGGAAAGTATGTAAACAAGCGGCACACATGCGACATCTGCGATTTTGAAACAGACACACGAAACTCGACCAAACTGTCAAGTTGCCAGGGGGTTGAATTGACTACACGCCATTGGCACAGAGGCTGAATTTTGGGTGTACTTAAAATATATAAAATAGCTACCCAAGTCATCGTCCAAAAGTTTGGGAGCAGTCTTCTAAAACATGCTCTCTTATTTTACGCGTATCTCTGTTAGAACTTTAGGTAAGGTTTCATCATTTTCAGATTATTTTCATCAAATAGTCCGACCGTTAAAAAATATACAAGTTATATACGAATTGACTTATATGAAAGCTTACTCTTACTACCAAGCGACTTTCGTTATACCGGTATGTGAGCTATCATAACCCGAATTTAAATAGAAATTTAGAGTTGATAGATCAACGCAAGGAACGCGAATATCGCTAATGAAGACACAACAGGCTACCAAGCGACTTTCGAAATCGTTCACTAAAGAAGATAGTATGTTGCTGTCCAAATACCGGTATCTGAACTTATTCATATACCGTGGTTGAATTCAAGGGAATCTTCAGAATGCTTCTATTCAGTAGAATTATTCAACCAAGAAGGCTCACAACACAATAGACACATTCTACCGTGACGTGAAATCGCTTTTCCGGACTTTTCTGCACTGTTATCATTCTAGAAGTCAACCAATTTACTTGAAAATAACAAAAATTGTAGCAAACGGTCGCAAATTGAATTTCCTTCAAAATGAATATAATTTAGTCATTTTAAAATTTAAGTTTTTTTTTGTTGTGATTGATTACTTTTGTGACGTGAATTCACGCTACAAATAACCATTTCGGACTTTAGTACATACATCTTTGATTTCCTGTTCTCTCTGTGGAAAGAGAATATGGGTGTCTTCGAATGAGTTGTAAAAAAAAAACAATTATCCACAATTTGATGTACGGAACTTTTCCATTGAACAACAATTAACGAAGTTATGCTTATTTGAAGTTGTGACGTGAGTTCACTCAATTCAAACAGTACAGGGTAGTTGACTGAATTCACGTCACGAAATATAAAGTTATACTGTGGTTATACTGAACCATTCATTGGAGCCTTCAAATTTTATGTACACTTTCAAAAACGATATTTTGTTGTTCCGACTTTTACAATCATAAATTTTCAGTATCTGCACCTAACTTTTTCCTTATTTTGATTGGCACTTGAATAGCAACATATCGAGGGATCATGTGTTCAAATTACTACTGTCTTCATCTTTAGATTCACCAAATACAATTTTTTTTTCAATCTTTTTGTATTATTATTTGAAAATAATGAACTTATTAAAAAATCAACGAAACTATGCTCGATTTGTAAGAATCCGACCATCCGGAGGGTCAAAACAACTTTCATAGCACATTTTTCATATAAAATTTAACAAAAAATCAAATTTTGTGACGTGAATTCACTCATTCGTGCTGTTGTAACTCAGCTAGATTCCGATCGATTTCTATAAATTTTAACGTTTTAAAATTGTCGTATCATTTTCAATGAAAATCTTAATTTTATTTTCAAAAAATGTCAGAGTTTTATCATAAAATTAAAAACTTCCCTTTTTTGTGACGTGAATTCACTCATTTGCGACTGTTTGTGTTCGCTTTTCAAACCAACTACATTCGATATAAACAAATTTTTTTTCTACAAAATGAAGCCGTGTTTTTTGGCTTCTGAACAAACTTAAAATATTTCCAAAAACAAATCATCCATCTATTAAAATTAATGATTTTGTAAAAGTTGTCAAAAACACCACTTTTTCCAACGAAAAAAACTAATTTTCAAAATTATCTTAAATATGTGTAAAAAAATTTTTTCTCTGTTTTCCGTTGGTTCTGTGTGATTTGAAATATCAAAATTATAGACAATTTTGAGATTTTTTGATACGCGAACGGATAAAAATCACTTTTGAGCGGTACAAGCGCGTGGAATGTGTCAATAGAGTCTGTCCCATGTTGGGTGAGTTAATAGAAATTTCAGAGTTGATAGAAAACACAAGGAGTGCGACTGATGATTGAAAATCTTCATCAATGCACTTTTAAAGTAGTGATTAGGTCAGTCCAAAACCCTTCCAACCTGTTAGGTAAGAAATATAAAACACCTTTCACTATGACACAACAAGCTACCAAGCAATTTTCGAAATACTGGTATGTAACCTATCACAATCCGAAGATTAATAGAAATTGCGAGTCAATCAAAGCAAGGAGTGCGACTATCGCTGTAGAAGAGTCTGGAACTCATATGTTGCGAATAAACAATAAAAAGAACAACATGTGAAAACTTTTATATTTTAATATGAATACGATAAAAGCTTACACTGATCTATTTCTCCTGTTCCAGGTCTACGGCATCGGAATCGCTATAAACTCAGTCCTAAGCTTGCTGACTCCCTTGGCAGCAAACGGTGGCGCGGCCTGGTTGATCGCTATCCGGGTGCTGATAGGAATGTTTCTATCCCTGTATGCATGCCGTTTGGGCCAAATGGTCGCCCCCAAATGAACGATCCCGGATGACCTTGCTCTCCTATGCCGGCATCTTCGTAGGTACCATAATGGCCAATTTGCTAAGTGGTGTCATCGCGGAAGCTTGGAACTGGGAAGGCATTTTTTACTTCTTTGGATCACTCGGATGTCTGTGGTATGTGGGCTTTCTGCTGACGGTTAAGACTTCACCAGAAGAGGATCGATACATTTCAGTTCAGGAGAAAGATTTTATCCTCCAGAGTTTAGGACGAGACGAAGGAGTTCAGGAGAAGATCAAACACCCCTGGAAAGGTATTTTCACCTCGATGGCAGTGTATGCAGTGGTTGTCGCAAACTTCGGTCAAAACTGGGGCTTCAACACTTTACTCACTCAGCTGCCCACTTTCCTGAAAGGTATTGTAGAACAAGAATGAGTAGAATGTTAATTTAAATAGCTCTGTTCTTCCTAGTTTGTGCAAAGCTTACACTTAGTGACTATTTTTTTGTTTTGAAAATTTTGATTGATGACTACTTTTTTCGTAACTGCCTTTCATTACAGATACCATGAACTTCGAGGTTAAATCAAGTGGAATCATCTCCGCCATCCCGTACATGGCTCTTGGATTGACGTTAGGATTAGCGGGATATCTTGCCGATTGGTTCCAAATCAAGGGCCTGATGACCACCACTCAGGTGCGGCGAAATTTCAACTGTTTTGCATTTGCGGTGCAATGTGTTTTCATGCTGGCAGGAGCTCTGATTATGCAACCGATTCCTACTATAGTCTGTTTTACGATCAACGTTGCGATGGGATCGTTTGCCTGGAGTGGCTATGCGGTAAACAATCTGGATCTTTCGCCCAAAAGTGCTGGCGTCCTGATGGGGATCACCAATTCGATAGGGACGCTTACCGTAATCATTTCGCCAATTATTACCGGCTATTTGACAACTGACAAAACACCTGACCAGTGGAGGGTTGTGTTCTATATTGCCTGTGGGATCTACATTTTTGCGTTTGTGTTCTATTGGTTTTTCGCCTCCGGGGAACTGCAGCCATGGTCTATTGAAATGCAGGAAAAGAAGAAAGAGGAAGAAATGGCTCGAAAGTCTGCCGCTTGTTATGATAATAAAATAAGCTTGGAAAGTTATCAATGTTTATGTTGAATTGTATTGAGATTTTCCGAAAAATTAACAAGAATATGTTTAGGTTTTGTGGTTGATTTCTGTTCTTGTGGTTTTAAAAGTATGGTGTAATCAAGTTCAATATCGCAGAACGCATTGAATACTGTTTTAAAATAGAGGTTTAGTTTTAGATGAAAATTGAATTAGAAAAGTAGCTTTTTCTTTCAAAATAACTCTTAGTATTCGAGAAAGTGGTAAATTGATCAAAAAGTTGTAGAGACCATTTTAACTATATGTTTATGGCAGAAATCTTACAAAAAGAAATGAGTGGATTCTTTCTATTTTACAGAACTTAATCTTTGAGCTAGATTTTTAAAGGGAGTTTTTATCTTTCGATTAATCGTTATATTCCTGCGGAAATCAAGCCATAATATTTTTCTGTCGAAATAGAATTTCTTGGCTTCACACAAACTTTATCTTGCATCGTCATAAATTTTTGAACCGTACATAATTTGTGTTGTATAGTATAGTATAGTATAGTATAGTATAGTATAGTATAGTATAGTATAGTATAGTATAGTATAGTATAGTATAGTATAGTATAGTATAGTATAGTATAGTATAGTATAGTATAGTATAGTATAGTATAGTATAGTATAGTATAGTATAGTATAGTATAGTATAGTATAGTATAGTATAGTATAGTATAGTATAGTATAGTATAGTATAGTATAGTATAGTATAGTATAGTATAGTATAGTATAGTATAGTATAGTATAGTATAGTATAGTATAGTATAGTATAGTATAGTATAGTATAGTATAGTATAGTATAGTATAGTATAGTATAGTATAGTATAGTATAGTATAGTATAGTATAGTATAGTATAGTATAGTATAGTATAGTATAGTATAGTATAGTATAGTATAGTATAGTATAGTATAGTATAGTATAGTATAGTATAGTATAGTATAGTATAGTATAGTATAGTATAGTATAGTATAGTATAGTATAGTATAGTATAGTATAGTATAGTATAGTATAGTATAGTATAGTATAGTATAGTATAGTATAGTATAGTATAGTATAGTATAGTATAGTATAGTATAGTATAGTATAGTATAGTATAGTATAGTATAGTATAGTATAGTATAGTATAGTATAGTATAGTATAGTATAGTATAGTATAGTATAGTATAGTATAGTATAGTATAGTATAGTATAGTATAGTATAGTATAGTATAGTATAGTATAGTATAGTATAGTATAGTATAGTATAGTATAGTATAGTATAGTATAGTATAGTATAGTATAGTATAGTATAGTATAGTATAGTATAGTATAGTATAGTATAGTATAGTATAGTATAGTATAGTATAGTATAGTATAGTATAGTATAGTATAGTATAGTATAGTATAGTATAGTATAGTATAATATAGTAGGATAATAAAAGCAATATAAAGTTTGTAAGTGATGTCATTAAGCGAATCCATCATAACGGGTAAAGTTTTTTTCGGCATCGAAAAATGTAAAAATTTGTGCATCTATTGTTCGTTTCAAAAGGTCATGAAATTTTTGTTTGCTTCAACTTCTGAGCTTCTTTTAGTTCTTTATTTTCTTTTGAATTTTCTTCATTTTTCTTTTCAAACATGACAAAAAAAAATCAAAATAGTGAATATAGGTATACGACTGAAGAATAGTAGTATTGTTTTACCACAGATTTCCAGAAAGTTTTGGTATTTTGAAAATAAAAAGCTTGCCACATTGGTTTTGATGCTTTTTGTTGTTAAAAATGCTACCCACATAATTTAATCATCGCTAACACTAAACCGATCTAAGGAAGTTGCCCGAAAGCTGTTAAAATTTTTATTTTCATCTGTCTGAAAAAAATGCCGCGCAATGTGATGCACATACTTAACGAGATGGTTTCAACCACTGACTGCTATTCAAATCATGCGGTTAATTAATTTGCCCCATCCAAATGTTGCCAATTATGTTTAAATGATTGAGAATTGGTCAGAAAAACAGCATTTTCTCCGCGAGATTTTTCACGAAATATTTGTACGAGGTAGTTGAAGTAATTTATCATAGAGAAAACTCGAAACTCTCCCACCACCGTTCCGCGATTTTGTAATCTATTAAGAACATTCCGCGTTTTGCGTGAATTCACTTAACTGACAAACGTGATCGCTTCGTCACGGAACTGACAAAAGTCGTTGAGCTCCCATCAATAGCGATCAAAACAAATTAGCTAGTTGTCTACTTTCAAACATATGTATGTAGATACCTAAGTACTCAACATATCAGTTTATCTACGCGAGACATGATTATGTACATCGCCGGGCAGTTAGTTTCTGTTCATTTGGCAACAATTTGCAACTACTCAACTGGGTAGGTGGGTAGCTAATGTCATTATCGGTTCTGAATGAAATACGACTGTCCCGGCTTCCCAGGTCTCAGTTCGCGGAAAAGGTAGAATTCAACCAGTCGTAAACGTTCCCGGACCACACGCTCTAGAACCCGTCGGAATCGGACGGCATCGTCGACGGTTCCAAATCGGTTCTCAATCGAAAATCCCAACGGAAACTACTCAAAATTAAAGATGGCATCGGATTACAGTTTAAAAACGAGGTGACCTAACGAAAGTGAAATTCAGACCCCATTTTTACTAAGACCCGTGCTTTCGCTTCTAGTGATGGAATTGCGGCTCCCATGTGGATGTTCTGGAAACGACGCCGATACATCGTGGTGCTGATGGCGTTTCTGGGATTCATGAACGTCTACACAATGAGGGTTAATTTGAGTGTTGCTATCGTGGCGATGACGGAAAATCGTACAATCGTCGACGCTGATGGAGGCGTCCATTATGTGTGTTTTGTTTTAGAAGATTTCTCTACTCACAAATGAGCTGATGCGTGCTTTGAAATTCAAATTCTAGGAAAGTGACTTCCAATGGGATTCTAAAGTGAAAGGCTTTATTTTGAGCTCGTTCTTCTATGGATACCTCATTACTATGCTTCCGGGAGGCTACATAGCCAATAAACTTGGGGCTCATAATGTAAGTATTTAAGTAGAAAATAAAACTGGTTTTAAAATCTTTACGATTTGCGCTCCGGGATTCGATTCGCAGATTTTGTCCATCACTCCAAATTTTCTGCTGGGTTGCGTTTTGTTTGTTCCAACTTTCATAACTAAAACAAAAAGCCTTTAAGATTTTTTAAGGAAACATCTAAAGCAGTGATTTATACTGATCCCTACTGCCCCCCGGAGGGCGTCGGAAGCTTCCATGGGGGCGGTGAGCTCATCACTTAATTATGGTGGGCGTTGGAATGGCTCAGAGGGGCGGTGAGGTCAAATTAACACATTAAGGATCGCGAAGAAATATAAGTCGGGAAACACACAAATTTTTCATCCTATATCTCAGAAAGCACTGAATAATTATTCAGTTATTAAATTCAGAATATTTGAGTTTAAGCTCTTTGAGTAGCTCACTAGCGACAAGTGAAAAAACGAGATATCTCGTTTATGGTCCGCAATGTGTTGAAATTCTTATTAATACAAATTACGTAAACTTGAAATGATAACGAATAAGTTCAATGCAAAAAAAAAATAACGTTATTGAACTAAACATCAAATTACAGACAGGTTAAGACTGAAGCTTTATTACTTTCATAAAGCTGCAAAGCAAATTTTTGTCTCTGTTTCATGACCACTAACGGTCACAGATTTTGTTACGATCTATGTGCTAATTTTGTTAGTTTATTTGGTTTTTTATACTTTAAAAGATAAGTTTTGGATGGCAATACTTATAACTTTTGAAATGTGTTTTCTCAAAAAAAAAAAAAGTTGATCAAATCAAACTTTTGAAAAAAAAACCTGTGTAAAGAGGTGTTATCTGTGTGACTTAGTTATAGTTTTCTTGGATAGCAAAATAACAGAATTCTGACTTTTAAGCAGAAACAACTTTTATTTTAAATTCTGTTTTGATCATTTTTAATTTAACCGATTAAAATTTTAATAGTGCCATGTGTCATCGAAACCTTCAAATTTATCGGTTATGAATATAAATGGTCAAAATTCAATTATCAGAAACTACCTTACCTATTTAAAGTTTGAAAGCCGTGAATGTTGCCTAACTTTAAACAGGAGCCATTTTAAGGTTTAATGTTTCATTAATATAGGTAATTAAACAAATTTTGATATCAAGGAACTATACTACTTTTAACGTTATATCACCGACCAAACAGTAAATTATTTATATTCCAGTGATGGCAATTGAAGATCTTGATTACCGTAAAACGGGGTAACTTTGATCACCGGAGTAAATTTGATCAGCAATAAATTTTTCCACATTATCATCACATTATCAGTCTATAGTTTGAATTTATGAAAACTGATTTTTACGTTTGAAAACCTATAAATTGAGTATCAAATAGGCAAAATTTGGTTTGTATTTGATTTTTTTTTATGTAAGTAAAAAGTTCAATCTAAAAATCTTAAAATATCGTTTTTCCAAGGCTTGCAAACAAACAGCTCTCCTGATGATATCAAAAAGCATTTAGAAGCAAACGGGTTGTTTAATGTGAAAGAACGACTTTTTTTCTTTGTACATGAACAGTTATGGTGCTATTTTTATAGTCATTTAATGTTAAATTTTTGATATTTAGAAAACAAGGACATTTTCCAAGAGTAAGCCCGTATTGGACAAATGGATAGGAACCCTATCAAATCGTTAACTTTGAAGAAAAAATAAAAATAGAAATAGTGGGAGGGCCTAAGGGAATGTGTGAAGGTTAAATTTCATTTGTATTTTGAAGCTCAAACTATTTAGCAATGATTATAATTTTTGCCCCTAAATGTAGGAAACGTCATAGCTCTTTTTTCAATTATAAATAATTTTAAAATAAAACGCTAAAAATCAAGGTTAAATTGATAAACTAACATTTGTAAATATTTTGAAGGTGTTTTGTATCCTTTAGAGCACCTGCAACGGTTCAGGCGTAAATATTGGTTTTAAATATACCAGTTTAAGCAAAATTTGAAATTTCAGAATCGGCTAAAACACCCACTCCCCACCGGTGTAGGAGCAAATTTAAAACGGAAACACTTTCATTGCAGACACTCAATAATTGAGAAGGAAAAACCCATTTTATTAGAAAAATTGCATAAGTTTTGAGTTTCACGGTTAATTGTCTTAAAATGAATTCTACGAATATTCTTTTTGACAGAACAATGATTTAAACTATTCTACCAGGATTTCATTAATTTAAAAGCAAAAATGACTACACAACGAGAAAAAAAAGTTCAATTGAAACAATTCTTCAATTTATTCAATCAAATTTCTTTGAATCAATGGAATAAAATTTTGTTAAAATGAAATGAAAAAGCAATTTTTTTTTCAAGTTATTGCTGGCATTGATAAGGAAACGAGAAATGTTTATCCCAAAGTCGAAGGAAATTTTCCTTTGATTTGTCGACATTTTTGTTTGACAAAAACTTGTTTCACTATTTGCAAATTTATGTATGGATACAGAAAAATATGCTGATATTGACGAAAACTCCGAGCAATCCATACGAAACTAAACTGCCCCTACTTTCATAATAGTCCCATATGCAATAACAAGCAAGCAAGAAAATTAGCTTTTTCTGTTTTGGAATATATTTTGAAATTGTGACCACAACTTTCAGCATAAACGAAAAACATTAGATGGAATGTGTTCTAGGTTGTCATAATAAATCGTAACACCTGAAATTTTCAAAATTGGGTCATTGGTAAGGTCGGGAGCACCATTTTTTTCGTTATGGGACTGTTATGCGAGCATATTTCAAACCATTTTTAAATCTACTCGCATAACAGTCCCATACAGAATATGTTTTTTACACCAAGCTTCTTCCTAAGGCATAAATTTGATCATTTTTGAACCTTTCAATACAATTTTCATTAAAAGAAACATACTTTTGGAAAAAATATCGTGAATTCCGCATTGTAAGTTGAATCTTTTTACGATTTTTGATTACATCTGATAGTTTTTCGCTTAGGAAGATATTCCTTCCTTCTAACTGACCTGGCTTCGAAAACTAAGGTGTATAACTCGACATCGAGTGAGTGAAATCTTTTTTAAATGATTCAAAGTAATAAATCAAAGACTATTTCGCCGAAAGAAGCATTGAAAAGTAACCAAATTCGTGGTATTTCACATATGGGACTATTATGCGGGTATTTTCCGTATGAGACAGTCACAAGTTGATATTTTTTTCGAAATTGCTAGAACAAAATCTCTTTTTTTATTGTTTTATATTGAAGCCCTATGTTCAAAATGACAAACTGTCAGGTTAGATGAAAATTGACGAAAATTCATATGGGACTGTTATGCGAGTAGGGGCAGTAAAAATCTCTCAATATCTCAAATAATACAAAAATTATTGAGCAAACAATAAACATTTTCTTATTTATTTATAAAATCGAGAATAATGTGACATCTATTATTTATACTTGATATGGTTTTTATTAACATCTTTTCTCAATGTATCTTACGTATAGGGTGGTTGAAGCTAAAAATATTATCACACCCAATGTTACCCAAACATGTGTGAAAGAAATCATTGTTGGCTAAAATTTTCTCACCGTGAACTAAATCGGTCTGTCGTATAATTTGAAATCCTGTTCCAAATTTGCATGAATTTGGAACAAAGGCGTATAACTGTTGGGAATTTTGAAATCGATAACTGTGCTAAAACAGCAATTTACGCCACCGGTGCCAGCCGGATTGTTTTAGCGTGGTCGAAAACCGTGTTTTGCATCTACCGTTGGGACAGCCCTTATGATCAAGAAAATTCGTTAAAACCGTCAGAATAGAGACTGATCAATGTCACCCCAAAGCATCAAATTCTGAACAGAGACGGAATTGATTTTTAAATCAAATTTAAAGAGGTCTTTCTGCATCCAAGTTTTACGTTCATCGGAGTCCAGTACTGGTTTTATAAATATGAAACATGCCACCTTCCTCTTAACAGAAAAAATAATCGAAATATATTGAAATAAGTGATCAATATTACCCCGGATTACGGTACCAAAGTTTATTTTTTTTATATCCAAAATAAACTGATTATTTTTAAGTTTAGTATTTGCATTATTGGTATTATGTTAACTTGACTGAATTTTTAATTTAATCTAACAACAAAATAATGCTAGAAGCTCATGGTTTTTCATCTATCAAAATAAACATTGTTTTTAAGATTAAAAAAAATAATTCAGAGGGGCGTTGAGCTCGAAAATTCATCAAAAGGGGGTTTTTGAGTTTGAAACCACTGATCTAAGGGATTAAAATACCAAGAAAAAGGGGTAATATATAATTTTAATTAATAATTTCAAAAATGGAAATATGAACTTTAATCACTATTATGATTTGATATGAAACATCTTTATGAAAAATTCTGAATTTTTTTAAATAGAATTTCATATAAAATGCCTATAGCGAGAAAAAAAAATTAGGTAGGTAATTGAAAAATAAGGAGGCTATTATATAATTTTTATATTCAATATATTGGGTTCAAAAGGTGAGAGCGATCAAATCCACGCAAAATAAAAAAGGAAGTCAAAATATACAAAAAGTGGTAAAAGTCTGCTTTGGTGGACATTTCGTGTTAATATGAGAGATTACAAGCAGATCTGTATAAAAAATATCATTCAATTGTGAAATTTAAATATTGATTCAGATTTCTTTTTAAAATTTTCTTACTGTGATTTTTTTTTCATAAGACCAAAACAAATTTAAAACCCTTCTTTTGTCACTTGACAATGAAACATCAACAGTGGGGGACATGATAAAAAAGAATCTAAATTTTCAATAAATTGCAATAATTTGGACAAAAGCTTGCATGCAACAAACTTAAATACAATCAAAATTTCACAAAATCAAAAAATGAGTTATTTTGAAAAAAAATTTTATAGAAAATGTGATACAGTTGTCATCTCAGTTGGACTTTTGCTAATGCAAATGTTTGAATTTACGAAGAATTGTTAATAAAATACTTTAAACTCATCTTCTGAATTTTCGGAAAAAACGAAGGGAAATATTTTTCAATCAAAATCTCACGTTACTTTTATTTTCCCTGTTACAAATCAAGATCTTCAATCAAATCATAAATATCATCCTTAGTAATGAATCATGACATCAAGTTCAATCTTTGAAAAATGGATGCAACATCTTTTTCCAACACAACTTTCTGAAACTGAGTAATGCATTCAAAATATTTCTAGCAATTTTAGACTAAATGAAAAATGTTTCGGCTAGACCCAATCTTTTCCTCACATATCATGGTTTTAAAATTTAAGTATTATTATAAAGAAAGATTTTTCAATCACCTTTATCACAGGTCATTGAAATTTCTAATAGGGTACTAGCTGACCCGGTGTGCTTTGCTACACCTTTCAAAAATAATATTAAATTAAGGGCATTATTTAAATTTGGTTTTAGGCATCATTTTGAATCATATTTTAACAAAATTCAAAAAAGCTGCAACTGGAGTTTTGAACTGCACTACAAAGATGACTTAATCTAATTTTCTGAAACTTGATCTCTAAATTAGTTTTCAAAGATCTGCTATTTTTGCTCTGTTTTTATAAGCATCATTCTCAAGTATGCAAAAATGTATGTTTTACTGGGATGAATTAATCACAGAAGGCTTAAAACATCAATAATAGTAGTTTTTGTTTGGACTTAAAATAATTTTTCAACGTTTTCTTTCAAAAATGTATACCCAAATGATGGGAAACGTTACTGCATACATTGAGGGGCAGAAATTATAAACATTTCTCAATATTTTTTTACCTCAAAAACATTGTTCTATACAGGCTTTCTCATAGAAAATGTCCGTTTTTTTAAATCCATAAAATAAATTATCATATAATGATCATAAAAATGACTCTAAATTAAACTTAAACAAAAAAAGCTTAACTTCCATACAAAACATTCTATAAATAAGCTTCTAAATGATATCCTTGTTTGTTTATGAGTCTTCGAAAAACAGATATTTTAAAACTTTAAACTATATTTTGAGTAATATTAAAAAAAATTCCAACTACATACCAAATTTAGCATATTTGAAACTCAATGTATAGGTTTTCAAACGTAGAAAACAGTTTTCAGATATTTTAACTTCAGACTTAGTTAATGTTGATTATCTGCAAAAATTTCATGAAAACAACGTCACATTTTGCTTTATTTATCTGCTTAGTTTTCCAGGTGAAAGAGAGGGTCTCATATTATTCGTACGCAAACATCTTTCCCTAATATAATATGTTATCTAATGTTTGAGAAGAACTTGATTTATGACGAAAAACTTGTATGGAATCCCCCATTTCCCCTTTTCATCCGCTACTTCTGGAAGGAGGTAGGTATTCCATTTTTTTGTAATCAAAAACTCTCTCATATTTAATTTGGCTCCACAGGCTGATATGTTCTTTAGCACAACAACATTTATATGGAACCTCTCCGGCCCCTCTCCTTTCTAAACTGCAGCACAGAAGGGTCTGTTAAATTCATAGAAAAATTTCTAGTACTCAAATACCTTCTTATGACAAAATTGATTCTGTTTGCTCAATAAGGCTGGAATAAATATCAATTTCTTCTTATGCCACCCCCCCCCCTTCAAAATTTTCAAAAACCCGAAGGGGGCAATAAATAAAGTTTCAAGTATTTTATATAAATTTCGAAAATAAATTAAAGTTTCCGAAAGATTATAAGACCAAAAAACTAAATTTTGTAAGATTGTATTCTTGATTTTATTGAATTTTTGGATAATTAATTACTTGATTTGTAGGTTTTGTGCAATGTTATAGTATGCAATTTTGTTGCATACAAGATTTCGTGCAATTTATTTGTTTTTCACGTAATTTTTTATTGTCGCCCCCCTCGCGATGTTCCAACTCCGAGTGACAAAAGAAGGATTTGAAATTTGTTCCGGCCTAACTTCTCCAGTTATACCAAAAATATGTATTAGGGTCCCCTGCTCACTTCCTATGCACTCCCTGGAAGTAGGATGGTGTTTCAAATAGTCATAGAACCATTTCCAATACCCAAATGATTTCACATATTACTCACATATTATTCAAAAAATTTGCTAGATAAGATGTTGATTAATGCAAAACAATTCCCAGCTAACATGAAGTCGTAATAGAAATGATAATCCAAATCGAATATTAAGACATTTTCAATAACCATCGTAAACACGATGGTATTGAGTGATTTTCCATCATTCATTTACGACAAGCTTTGCCTAAAAAATGTGAATTGGATAGCAGTTTAGTCAATTCGTAAATATGTCTTCAAAACGTTGAGAATATGCAAATTCAACATTTACGATTTGAGTGAACTGATTCACGATAAATGGGCGGTCCTTCAATTAACACTCTTTCCGGTCTCCTCTCATAAAAAGAGAATCTCACCTATAGAGCTATAGCCATGATTATATCAGTTGATGAGTTGGCATCGTGGTAAGATATCGGACAGCTAACTCGGAGGACTGGAGTTCAAATCTCGGTCGGGGAATTTTTTTTTGTTTATTTTGCTTTTTGTGGGAAAATCGAATCGGTATATGCTGTAGTAGGTATATGCTATTGTAGTAAGTTTAATACAATCTTTTCATTTGGTATATATATATATATATATATATATATATATATATATAT